>NW_028274808.1:65583891-66201224 GCF_037043125.1 Eumetopias jubatus
GTTCAGGTATTCCTTATCCTTACTGATTTTTTGACACTGAGCTCTGTGGTTTCCCTTCTCCATGCCATGGGCTAGAAACTGTCCCTTACCAACAAATGGGGTGATTATAGATCTGAATAGCTTTCTTCTCCTTTTCTCAGGAGAAAGAGTCTTATGCAGCTTATTTGCAAATGTCTGAAAACATATTTTCATATATTTGTTCACTTCACATTATTTAACATGGGCTGGTAAATCTAGACATTGTTACTCCATTATGGCTGAAATTTTAAGAAACTCTCATTTCTATCTTTTATTTTTCTTGTGAAACTCGTTCATTATTTTGATGGTTGAGTTTTTCCCCAAGTCAGCCTTTTCATTTCCATCACTGCATTTTAATTTGTCCTTTATTGACTTTACTCACATCTCTTCTTGTATAACCCTCATGTCCCTATGAGATTTTCTGCTTTCCTTCCTTGGATTTTATTTTTTGCACTTATTTTCCAAAAATGTCCCTTGTCTCTTCTATTAAACTTTTTTCAGCAGTATGTTTTTTTTCTGAATCCTCAGGATAATTTTCCTCATCTTTTTTCTTCATAATAATTTAATTTAAAATGATAGATATATTTTTAAGGAAATTGTAGGTTTACAGAAAAAATGGGTATAAAGTACAGAGTTCACATCTACCCCCCCAACCCCAGTTTTCCCTTTTATTAATATTTTGTATTTGTATTGCATTTTACCATTGATGAGCCAATGTTGATTCATTATTGTTAACCAAAATACATAGTTTACCTTAGTGCTCACTGTGTGAATGAGGCAGAATGTATGGAACCTGTGTAAAAAATGAATCTATAAGACAGATAAATTATACCTTTTCTGGAAAGAAAAAAATGTGGTGATGATGACTTGTTTGTATGTTAAAAGATGAATGGGAGTGAGTTAAATGATTGAGCCTGATAGCTTCAATTTCACTCTGAAGTGATAGATAAGGTACTCTGCTGGGAAACACACATTAAGGAGGAGGAAAGGCATATTCTGAAGTAAAACTATACATAAAATAAATAATAAATGTCTATTTTCATCTTCTAAAGTCTTTTTGAATAAGTGTTTTTTTTTAATATCATTGCTCACTTAAATAAAATTTCATTTACAAAAACTCTACCAACATACCCAACTGAGGCAGAAAATTAAAATAGTACCTTGTTGAGAACTGCTAGTGTCTTCGTTCTCTGAGGATGGTTCTAACTGTGAGTAATCCTGGATCTAATTCTCAGGTGCCTAGGGGAACCTTCAAAGGTTAGGTAAGCACTGAATTTCATTCACAGAAAGAGGGAGGTATGGTTGAAAAATTGTTTGACTCTTTCGATATCTTTGCAGGGTCCAGTTTTGTTAATTTGTTCTATAACATACCGAAAAAACAGTTTATGACATATTCAGTCTGTGTTTCCAGGGAAGACATGATCATTCTACATTTTATTCTTCTCAAATATAAAAAATAGTCAATCTGTGAATTCTAGAATTGATGAAAATATCATAGCACATATTTTTATAACATTTTACAATTCAATTATAATACTACTTAGTATAAATTTTTTTTCAAAAACTAGTACTATATTAATCATGACTTGTATGTTCAATATCTTTAAATTGGCATTCTTAATTTTATCACAAATGACAATTTTGTAAATTATTCCTTTAGTGTAACTTTATTGACTTGGAAAGTAGTCAAGCTACTTTCCTATTAACACTGGGAAAAAAAATCTACTTAGTTAAATTTCTCAGAAATTTTTATTTCTCTCCTAATATATTGATCAAGCACATAAAATCATATTTCTTCAAAATAATTAGAATTGTAATACAAATTAGAGTAGTTACTCTTCTAAATATTAAAATTACCAGTATTTTTTAATTTGATCTGCTTTCCTTATGACTCTAAAGAACTCTCCAGTCTGCTTGCTGGAAATTCTGAAAGAAATTAAACCCAATATATGGTTTTATAATAATTTTAATTCCTCTTAGAATTTATTATTTTTACTTTATTTTTATTTTTTTTAAGATTTTATTTATTTATTTGAGAGAGAGAGAGAGAATGAGATAGAAAGCACGAGAGGGAAGAGGGTCAGAGGGAGAAGCAGACTCCCTGCTGAGCAGGGAGCCTGATGCAGGACTCGATCCTGGGACTCCAGGATCATGACCTGAGCCGAAGGCAGTCGCTTAACCAACTGAGCCACCCAGGCGCCCAGAATTTATTATTTTTAAGTCTCTTACATGGAAAGTCCCATCAAAGCATTTATTAGACCCTGTTATCATGGGAAAAATTCAGAGAAAACAATAAAAAGACATACAGTAGCCAAAGTTTGGAAAGGTGTTTAAGATATATAGGTACACACAAAAACCGGTATTTTAAAAAGATTAGTTTTCACACGTCAGGAATAGGCTTCGGTGGCTCCATCAGATATGGACGAGATGGGATGGAGATAAAAGTAGAAAAGGGACAAGAGTCAAAGGACCTTTGTAAGATGTTGGATTTTCCAGTTCAGTTTCATTAGTCAGTAATCAATAACAAACCTAAATATACTGCTCGTTTCCATTAAAATCAACCAGTAATTCCTTACCTCTAAGGCAATGTTCACAATCCGGGGACATTTGGCAATGACTGGAGACATTCTTGGTTGTCACAACTAGGAGTAGGGGAGCGCTACTAGCATCCAGTGGGCAGAAGCTGGAATGATACTAAATAAACATCTTACAAGGACTAGGACAGACCACCATAACAAAGAAATATCCAGACCAAAACGTCAGTAGTGCCGAGGTTGAGAAACACTGCTCTAAGGCAAAATGGGAACATTTCTTCTTCTACTTTACAGCCCTCAGGCTGTCTTTTACAGAAATCCTCCTCCCACCCCCTTGACCGTGCCCTTGATATTCATTTTAGCTTGATTCCACTTGTAAACAAATGGCATGGGGCAATATGACAATGGACATTTAGGAGAGTGACAACAACTATATAATCGCAACACACTCCCTTGAGATGTTATTGAGGATAATTTTTAATATCTTTATTGGAGAAATATATTCCCGAAATGTAATGTTTTCAACATTTGAAATGTATCGCGTTTGTTTCTGCCTCATGACATATTTTAGCCTAATAATATATTTTCTCTGCATGATGATACTTTTCAATTCATTTTCTGACTTGAGGTGCATTTTTTCTCTTTAGAACTTGGTTCGGGTTAGATGATTTGTTAAATGCTAATTTGCCATCTACATCTCTGGAAAAAGCATTTTTGACCCTAAAATTTCCAGCATCCATATTCCAGGACAAATGATAGCAACTTCTTCCTACTTAAAAAAGAGCTATAAAACATGAATTAAACCACCAAAGTGTCATTAGTGCTAAGATGATTTATCAGGCTCTGTTAAAAGTATTCTTGAACAAGAGCAGAGGGATGCAGTATGGGGATTTGTTTATTTCCCAGCCATGAAGCAGAGCTCTTATCAGAATAAAATCATGTCTTTAGATCCAGTGAATATATAGCACAAATCACAAAGCCCATGAAGTAGATCAGCTCACTTATAGGAGGTATCTGATATTCCTGGAGTAGACTGGATTATTATAGCAGCTTGAACACGAGCTGTTGTACTTATTTCTTACTTGAAGTAGGGATTAGGTTTATTATTAACTTATATTTGTAGTATTGGCTTGAAACCAAATTAAACTTTATAGTTATACTACTGTCAATTTTTACCTTATTTTTAGCTAGATTTTTCATGTTTGTTTTAAAGAAATTACACACAGTCACAAATATATATGTCAACTATCTACCGTCTAGAAATTGAGTAAAAAGCTGCATAACATAGCCATGAAGTGGCTGGATTTCTCTGCCAGACAAATTGACATTTGATTTTCTGTCCCACAACTTAATAGCTAGGTAACCTTAGGAAAATGTTCTTACTTTCCAGGTATGGCACATGATAGCAGTCAATGAAACAGCTGATCATGTTTTGTGTGTTTTTCCAAGAACTAAAGGATTTATATAATTAAACATAAGTGGTTCAAATAATTTATGTTTTCAGATTTTTCACTCTCACTCTTTCTCTCTTCCTCTCTTTCTCTTTTTCCCTGGTTCCGTCCTCCCTACTCTCGCTCTCTCTACACACACACATATATACACAATGACATACGTAAAGTTTTTACATACATATGAGTATTACATTTTGACCTAGTAATCATTTTATGAGGATTAAATAAGACAGTGCATGTAAAGTGCTACATTCTTTGTCTTGGATATATTGATAGTTCAATGATTTTCAGTCACTATTATTTCCACATGCCAAATATATCATACTGAAATTATTTTTTAAATAACTTATTATAAATAACTTACCTAAGAATAGCAAACATATATTCTTACTAGTAGTAATCTTCATTCCTCTAAGGCTTGTTTGTGGTTCTTAAAAATTATATCATAAAATCTTAGATTTTAAGGCATCTTTGGTGTCCTTTAGTCTCATCTACTTTTTGAGATGAGAGCTAAGGATTTTTCAGAATATGTCAGAATTATCTTTGAAGCAATCTCTGTTTATATTTAATCAAAGTGACTTCTTTTTCATTGAGAAGTCAAGGGGGATTGTCTCCCTTGGGATGTTTTGGAGGAAAAAGTGGAAACATCAGTTGGGAATTACTGAGTTAAAATGAAATAATACAATACAATGAGGAGCATGTTCATTTCCACACTTGTCCAAACTTTTAAATGAATAATAAAATGCTTAGAGAGGGTTTTTTAATATCTCAATCATTTGCAAGAAACAAGCTGTCCTTTATTTGCTCCCTTTCAATTTGATGTGTGTTTTCCCTTCAATTTAAAATAGATTTGCATAAGTTGACTAACTAGTAAAAGCAATGCTGACTGAGAAAAAGACTGCCTACTCGATAGACTGAAAAAATCATAATTTAGAGTTTTAGTGGGTAATGAAAATTATGATAAATCCAGACTGGTTTTAGGACAAATTAAAGCGTGTCTTGGTTGACAGTTTCTAATTTGCAGCCTAAATGTTTCTTCATGATTTATGTCTTCCCAAATGTAAATATGCTCATCTATTTTTATGTATTTACAATGGTTATAATTATTTATATAATGAAAAATTTGCTCATTGTTATAGTCAATCATTTACATACACTGTTGCGGAAATAGGAACTTAAAACCAGCATTTTATTGTTCTACATGCTTGTGTCTCATAGCTTGTGTAGGTAAAATATATCTACCAATATGTCATTTTAATTGTTGTCTTAGTAATCTTTATAATAATTTATAAATTAGTGTGTGAATGTTTGATGTTGGGAAATGGGGACTAGGTACACAGACCAACCTTCCTGCAGAAGCAAGACATTTATTATAGATATATCTCATGAGTTTGAGCTGACACCATGGGAGTTATAGCTTGGGAATAGTGATGAGCTGATCCTGGCAGGTGTAATTAAGTTAAGGATTTAGAGGGGCACCTGGGTGGCTCAGTTGGTTAAGCATGCGACTCTTGATTTCAGTTCAGGTCACGCTCTCACAGTCATGGGATCGAGCCCCGCATAGGGCTCTGCACTCAGCATGGAGTCTGCTTGAGATTATCTCCCCTTCTTCCTCTCCCTCCCCCTCCTCGCACTCTCTCTCAAAATAAATAAAATCTTTTAAAAAAAGTTAAGGATTTTGATATGAGAAAGGCATCCTGGATTATCTGGGTAGGCCCTAAATCCAATGACAAGACCTTATAAGAGACACATGGAGGAAAGACAGAGACAAAAGGAGAAGCAATGTGATCACAGTGGCAGAAGAGAGAAATGATGTGGCCACAAGCTAAAGAATGCCTAGTGTTGCCAGAAGCTGAAAGAGGTAAGAACAGAATGTCCCCTCAAATCTTTGGAGGGAACATGGGCTTGCTGCCACCTGGATTTCAGACTTCCGGCCTCCAGAAATGTGGGAGAAGTGTCCATTATGTTAAGCCATGAAGTCTGTGGCAATTTGTTACAACAGCCCTAGGTAGCTAAGCAAAGCTGAATAACCTGTATTATTAATTTTGAGAGTGGACCAGTAAATGCTTCAGATGACAGAGTATGCCATGAAGTAGCAAAGCTCCATGATTTTGTGCTTGGATATTCTGTTCATGTAAATTGCTCATTTACACCTTCCTTATGCTTAGAAACGTGTTAGAGCAGGTGGTAGTATGTGGGCAAACACAGCCATATTTCTGAGGAGCCAGTTTTGATTTATTTGTACCCCCTCTGGTTTCCCTATATTCTTGCAACATCAGAAATCCTTCCTAGGGAGTTAAACTTCCTTAATCAGATGCCAAGATGGATGGCGTGGGCCAGTTTGTCAGTTCTTCTCTTGGTTCCTGACACCACGTAGTGGCAGAGGATGAATGCAAACCTTGTTTCCTCCCTCAGCCAGCAGCGGCATTTTTCTTGTTAGTCTCCCTCTTGTGGAAACTCATCCCCTCATTCCCTGTGTCTCCATTCACTTAAAGAAGAATTGGATCAGATTCACCTCAAATGTTGTGATCTTCTTTCTCATTTGCTACATGTCTGCTTGTATTCTTCTCCTACCAAAAAGAGCCATAATATGCTTATAAAGTTTTACATTTTTTTAATTTAATGTTATAGACTCAGCAAGTTGTGTTGACATTTTAATAACATCATAAATTTATATTGTATTCTAAGATAGCATGATATTTTGGGAATATTTTCTTACTTTGCCTGTCATCTTATGGATGTAGCAATTAATCAAACAATAATTGTTTATGGTGCTTAGAAAATTGAGAAAAATTGCTTTCAGTTTGCAATGACTTGGCATCATGTGACTTATGTTACCATTAATGGGTTTATCACCGAACGAAATTGATTACATTTCCTAATATAGATTTCACATTTCCCATCTTCCAGCCACATTGCAAATCAGTGGGCACCACAGTGTACATTGTATCTTTATTGATTCAAATTGTGAATCTCTGGTCTTTCAACAGATGCTTTGCCAAACTAGTTTCAGCTCTGACAACTGGCTGATAATTGTTTTTTTTTTTTTGAAGTGAGGATTCTCAAGAAATGCATCTACCGAGGGAAAGAAGGCTGCTGTAACTTTATGAGGCGAGCTGGCAAAAATGGCGGCTGATCTATATTTTCTGTTTATATACATGGTAAAAATCACTACCTTGTCTCTGTATTTTCACAATAATAAATACATCCAATGTTGGTTGACTGTACATTTAAGACAAAGAAGGCTGAATAGTCAACTGATCTAATTTAAGTATTACTAGGAAGAATTTAGTATAGTGTTGTAGAGTAGGAGCTTTTGTGTTGTAAAGATCTTGGTTTATATCCTGGATGTGCCACTTAGTAGCTTAATGTTCTCAATCCAAGTTACTTAAATTGTGAAGCAGAGTTTTTTCATCTGTAAAATGGGGGATA
Source organism: Eumetopias jubatus (assembly GCF_037043125.1). NCBI lineage: Eukaryota > Metazoa > Chordata > Mammalia > Carnivora > Otariidae > Eumetopias > Eumetopias jubatus. The sequence continues at coordinate 65,591,327 of NW_028274808.1, forward strand.
ATTCCACTGATGATATGCTATTTGATTATATGGGAGTTAAGTGGTTATAAATATAATACTCTGTTCAGTTCCTATAAGTGTTCAGTTGGTGCTCTCTGGTGGTGTTTAGTTTGATAATCCAGCAGAAGGTTTTCACATGCCATATCAAGACATTTTAGCTTTGAATATATATACATCATAAAACTGAAAGTAATAGGACTTTAAAGGACCTAACTGATAACTAACATAACTGAGATTCAGAGTGATTAAATGACATGCTTAGCATCACACACCTGATTAGAGGCAATATTGATACTAGAATCAAGGTTCTCTCTCTTTTTTTTTAAAGATTTTATTTATTTAGAAAATGCATTCTCCTAAAAACTTTGTTGGTTTATCCTGAATGACTTCTTTCCATCCAGGTTTGCCAAATTTAACAAATACTAAGACAATGTACTCAGCTAAATTTGAATTTCATATAGATATCATCAAATAATTTTTTAGTTTGAGTATGCTCCATGCGATATTTAGGACATAATTAAATATAAAAGTATGCGATCATAAATAATAGTAAATGCTATATGCAATACTAAATAATACTAAAATATACAATACTAAATGAATTAAACATTGCAATCTTTACAACACATTGTACTAAAAATGATTTCTTGTCTGTCTCAAATTCAAATTGAACAGAGTATCCTGCATTTCTTCTGGCAATCTAATTTTCATCATTAGTGTTTTGTAAACAGTTTTAAATTTTACATTCATTTTGTCTATTCCTGGCAATCCTTTGCAGCCATCTAAATTGTCTTCAAAAGAGATGTGGACAAAGCACAACTATAAATTGTGATAGATCTTCATAAACCCTGTATGAAAATCAATCTCATACTTGTCTGCTATTACCTCATTCTCACCACCAAAAAGTTGTTCCTTCTCCTTCTTTATGCTTTCCATGGTCAGAATCTAAGTGTTTGTAGTAGGCTGCACAAGGTTGTCTTATAAGTACAGCTATATTGAAACTTTATGATCTAAATTGTTGTATATGGAAAAATCCAGGTTAGGAAAACACTGTTGGTTAACTTACAAGACATAAGTCCAAATGATCCCTTTTATTTTGGACCTCACTGGTTTCCTGGAACTCACTTCAATGTACCATTCTTCTTACCAAACTCAAGTATGGAAAGCCTGAAGTGGGTGCAGCCGATTGATCATTAACTAGACCAGGTGGAAGCAGTTTGCTGCCAAATAGCTTGCCCCCATATCCTTCTAGGATGCTTATGACTCTAGTATGTCATCCTCCAAGCCTGAATGCCTTCTGCAATCAGAGGCCACCATAGGAGAGAGCCCTTGGGAACGTATTGCCACATCAACTGATGTAGACTGATAGTGTGGCTTGCACTGCTTCGAAGACTCTTCAAATAGTGCCTGAACTTCCCTTCATTCTGAAGGTTTAATTCAAGGACTCTTAGGACAAATTGCTTTCTTGTATTAAATGGGAATTTTTCCCTCTCAGAGAGAAGGAGCTGGGAGGGAGCCATTAGTTGGAAGGTTCACACAGCTACGTTAGTAGAGTTATTTGTCTCAGATTTTCCACAGCACTTTCCATTTGTTTCATGTGGTCACAGAGCTTATAAAAAGTGAAGAGAAAAATGAAGGCGTTTGCACTCAGAATTGTTCTTTTCATTCAAGAAAGGAATAGTTTTATTCACACGTTATCATAACAGTCATTGCTCAGCCTTCGTATCTGAGCAAATGCATTGTAAGTTGTGAAACTGCATCTTATCAGATATGTGAACCCTTTGATAATCCTACACTCTCTCACGCAAAAACAGTAAACTCCACCAGGCAGCCATTACTCAGCTGAATTCCAGAAATTCTGACTTTCTATGATTGTATTAAACAAAATGCTTATGACTTAAGGTCAAATAGCAAAAACACTGTACTGAGAAGGAATGCGAGTATGGATATAGGAAATGTAGATTCTGAGTCTGGATGCCTGGATTCTAGTTGTACCACAAAATAGTTGTATTTATTGATCAAGTCTCTAATCTATTTAGCGACTATTTCTTCACTTACAGGTAGGGATTGTAGGTTAATAATATTATTATGCTAGGGGCGCCTGCGTGACTCAGTCAGTCAAACATCCGACTCTTGATTTCAGCTCAAGTCATACCCTCAGGGTTGTGGGATCAATCGAGCCCCAGGTGTCAGGCTCTATGTTCAGTGGGGAGTCTGCTTGAGATTCTCTCCCTCTGCCCCTGCCCCACTCATGAATGTGCCTGCCATGTCTCTCTCTGTCTAATAAATAAATTAATTAAAAAATAATATTATTTTGCTAGCCTTAGAGAATATAGGGGAATTATTCTTCATTCCTCTCTTTCTTGCTTTCTATCATAGCTTGCATAAAATCTGTCAGCAAATTATGTTACTTATTATTAAAATATATTCTGACTTTTTTTTTTCCACCTTTACTGCTGTCGTTCTGATACACGCACCCTCACCTCATGCCTGAGTTCTTGCATTAGGACTCTCACTAGTTTCCTTTATTACACCCTTACCTACACCTTCCTTTTAAAAGAATCCTTTAAAAATATGAATCAGATCATGTCACTCTAATGCTAACCCTCCAGCAGTTTCCCATCTCATTCATAGTAAAAGCCAAGATCCTTACAATGGCCTAGCAACAAAACTTGGCTTGTGCTGGTCCTCTGTTGATCTCTGGGCCTTCACTTCCTTCCACACCCTCTCTCGCATCTTCTTCAGCAGCCGAGCCATCCTCCAAACTCGGGCTTTTGCCCCTGCCTCTCCCTTGCCTGAGATATTCTTCTTATAGAATTCCCCACCTTTCTCACCCTTTTGAAGTCTTTGCTCAATTCTCCTCTTATTGGTGAGGCCACTTCTAAATACCCAAATAAACAGTGCAACTCTCTAGCCCTACACTCCTTTATTCCCTTGTCTGACTTATTTTCTCCCTGATATCTATCACCTTCTATCCCACAATATGATTATGTAGGTTTTTCTGTTTCTGTTTTTTTTTTGTTTGTTTGTTTGTTTGTTTTAAGTAGGCTCCATGCCCAGCATGGAGCCCAACACAGGGCTTGAACTCAAAACTCTCAGATCAAGACCCAGAGATCAAGAATCAAGACACTTAACTGACTGAGCCACCCAGGTACCCCTATCTAGTTATTTTTTTTTTAATTATCTCTCTCCCCACAGTAGAATTAAGTCTTCATAAGGCAATAATTGGCTTTTATTTTCTGTATTGCTCACTATACATTCCCAAAGACTAAGAGAGTACCTGACACATTGTAGATGCAGAATAAATCTATGTTGAGGGAAACAGTGAAGGGATAAATGAACATACAAATAATAAACAGAATGCACATGACACCTTATCTATTGTCATGTTTAATTCTCTCTGTAATGCTAGGAGAAGATACTATTATTAGCTCTGTTGTGGAGTTAATGAGGAAACAAGCTAAGAAGCTTGAGTTCACAAATTTACTCTAAGAATACAGCTGTCAGGCTTCAAAGTCCGTATCTGTTATCCTTCTACTAAACTGTCTTCACCAAGATGAGATATGATAAAATAGTTTGAAAAGGATAAAGCACTATCTTAAATGTGTAGTAATATATAATAACAAGTAGAAGGATTCTTTTTCTCTGCTCTGAGGAATAAAAAACAAGGCAAGTTAATTTATTTTGTCTTTTAACTTTGGTCTCTATTCAAAATTGGACACGTCTATATAAGTTCATCATACACACGTATTTACCCCATGTGTAGTTTTCAACTACTCTTGCTATGGAAACTTTTAAACTTCTATTTCTGGCATTTTGCAACTTTAGATGCAAGAGGAGAATAAACAAGAATAGTTTGGTTAAAGTTCATACCCTGAGTCATCTTCTTTGTAATATAATCCACATAATCGGCAATGGATGTGCATTTTTTTTTGTGGGAACCATACACATTTTTTGTCTTTCATATATTACAGAAATGTTCTAAGTTTGGAGCAGACATAGGTTAGAACAAGAATGACTTTTTAGGAGGCACCATCATATAATTTAATATCGCAAACTTAGTCATTTACTACTTTCATGATTTTTTCTTAACTATATTTGAACTGTAATATTGTTTACTTAATATTTGTATTTAAATAGACTCATTATTTGTATTTAAATTCATAAATACCTAAGCAATAAAATACTGGATTTGAGGTGAAGTACAAGTTATTTTTTTGCTAATACACCTTAAATAAACAAAAATTAAAAGTTTTACAAAGTCTATCCGTATACCAATGGAAATGACCAAGATTTCCACACACAACGCATGCATTTCATATATGTTTGTCTCATTTTATAAAATAACGACAGAATTCAATTGAATAAACCTTTGAGGAGACTTTGGAAAGATCCATATAATTGAGATACCTGCATGGTACTTGTATATACCACACAGCCTAAGGTAGAGGTGAAAAAATAAATTTTGAGTAAGTGTCAAAATGGTTGAATAGTGAAAAACAATATTTTGCTGAAGCAAAAGAGTTCTTTTAAAAATTGAGCTTATGGTATACAAAAAGTATTTTAATCAGGGTTCCCTAGAGAAATAGAAGAATATATATATATATATATATATATATATATATTTATTTATTTATTTATTTATTTATTTATTTATTTATTTATTTATTATGAGCAATTGGCTTTCATGATTGTGGAAACTGAGAAGCCCATCACCTACTGTCTGAAAGCTGGATACCCAGGAAACCTTGTGGTGTAATTCAGTCCAGGTCTGAGGCCTGAGTGCTAGGGAAGCTGATGGCATAAATCCCAGGCCAAGGGCTGAAGAAGGTAAAATGACGTATCTCAGCCCAAGTGGTGAGATAGGGAAAAAAGTGGCAAATTCCTCTCCTGTCTTTTGTTCAGTGCAGGGCCTCACAAATTGGCTGATGCCCACCCACACTGGAGAGTCCACTTATTCAAATACTAATTACATCCAGAAACACCCTAATAGACGCACACAGAAATAATGTTTAATGTGGGTGCCTTCTGGCTAGTTGACACATAAAATTAACCATGACAAGGAGACATCTGAAAATTTATAAAAATATTAATTTTTGATTATGATTTTCTTAGGAAAAAAGTTAGCATTCAAAAAACCATCCAAATGCCTTCATAGAACTTCAGCCTTCTTACTCCAGTGATCTTCAACTACTTCTTCATTCAGTCACATCAGGAACAACTCACCTTTTGTACCTTCTTAAAAATGGATCATCCAAATGGCCAATAGACACATGAAAAAGTGCTCAACGTCGCTCGGCATCAGGGAAATCCAAATCAAAACCTCAATGAGATACCACCTCACACCAGTCAGAATGGCTAAAATTAACAAGTCAGGAAATGACAGATGTTGGCAAGGATGCGGAGAAAGGGGAACCCTCCTACACTGTTGGTGGGAATGCAAGCTGGTGCAGCCACTTTGGAAAACAGTATGGAGGTTCCTCAAAAAGTTGAAAGTAGAGCTACCATACAATCCAGCAATTGCACTACTAGGTATTTACCCCAAAGATACAAATGTAGTGATCCCAGGGGTATGTGCACCCCAGTGTTTATAGCAGCAATGTCCACAATAGCCAAACTATGGAAAGAGCCAAGATGTCCATCGACAGATGAATGGATAAAGAAGACGTGGTACACACACACACACACACACACACACACACACACACACACACACACACAATGGAATATTATGCAGCCATCAAAAAACCCCCAAATCTTGCCATTTGCAATGACATGGATGGAACTAGAGGGTATTATGCTGAGCGAAATAAGTCAACCAGAGAAAGACATGTATCATATGATCTCACTGATATGAGGAATTCTTAATCTCAGGAAACAAACTGAGGGTTGCTGGAGTGGTGGGGGGTGGAGGGTTGGGGTGGCTGGTTGATAGACATTGTGGAGGGTATGTGCTATGGTGAGCACTGTGAATTGTGTAAGACTGTTGAATCACAGACCTGTACCTCTGAAACAAATAATACATTGTATGTTAAAAAAAAAAAAGATAGTAGGAAGGGAAAAATGAAGGGGGGGAATCGGAGGGGGAGACGAACCATGAGAGACTATGGACTCTGAGAAACAAACTGAGGGTTCTAGAGGGGAGGAGGGTGGAGGGATGAGTTAGCCTGGTGATGGGTATTAAAGAGGGCACATTCTGCGTGGAGCACTGGGTGTTATGCACAAACAATGAATCATGGAACACTACATCAAAAACTAATGATGTAATGTATGGTGATTAATATAACAATAAAAAATTATTAAAAAGAAAAGAGGGCATGTTCTGCATGGAGCACTGGGTGTTATATGCAAACAATGAATCATGGAACACTACATCAAAAACTAATGATGTAATGTATGGAGATTAACATAACATAATTAAATAAAATTTTAAAAGATGGATCTACATTCTGAGCTTTAAAAAATCTCCTTTTCCTTCAATATTTCTCATACACATGTCATTGTTAAATTTTCTCTTTGATATTTGGCTTTTGAATCCCTCCTATTCACAGACTGTCAGCTCCTTTTTAATTTTACCTTCCAACCTTACTAACATAGACCTGTACATTAATGATATTCTCATTTCTTAATACTTTGTTCCTAGTACAACACAGTTGTCAATCTGCCCTGGGTAAAATATGCTTTTGAATTTCATGCTTCCATTTCTGAGTTGCCAACATTGCTGGAGGAAAGCCTTACTGTTTGGTTTCAAAACAAACTGAAACACCGTATTCAATTTTCTTTACACAGACCAGCAATCTTTTCACTCAGTCAGTAAATCAAATTCTTTACAGTTACTGTCAATGTTTTGGATTTTCACTAGAATTATAAATGGCCCCACCCTTACATGAAGACCCTAACTAAAAAATTTGACAGGATGTCAGTGTCTGGAATAGATGTCATCAAGAAAGAGTAATTGAGAGATAAATAATGGCTTGCTCTTTTTGGAATACAGTTGGCTAAGTTGTTCAGATCAATTCTTCCATAAAAAGAAACAAACAAACAAAAATGTGGATAAGACATTAGAGGAAAAAAAGCATCAAAGAGCTCCTTAGAAAGAGTGACAGAGTGATAAGGTGAGCAATGAATCCATCTGTATGTAACTACAAGTTAACAAAGAAAAAAGTAAAAAAAAGTACTGAAATGTCACCACAAGACAGCTCTCTCTTGTATTTGCAGCTTAAGTTATATGGTTCAGAATTTCTGAAGCCATGAATGCACTTTGAAGTGGTTTAAGAACATTAATGAGTTTCCATAGCTACTTCTCTGTGCGAGGTTGTGAATCAGGAGGGATATATGGAGACCTTCTGGCAATGTTTTATGTCTGGCTATGTTTTATGTGTTGAGTTGAGGGGTAGTTGTTTTCTTTAAAATAATCATTTAAACTACACATGCATTTTTAAAAGAAATGTATCCGTGTATCATTTTTTAAAAATGATACTATGTATCAAAATGAAAAATGTGTTCTGGATTATTTTCTTTGTTATTGAAAGATATAGGATGGACGTTTTGGAGAGTTTTGAAAGGAAGTGGTGTCAGTGAAAAGAAGTTTCAGGAAGGCTGACTAGATGAATAAACTCAATATGTCAACAATTGAGAATAATGATCTTGCTTTTATAGGAGAGGGGTGCCTGATCACATAGTGTAAAGATTTCAAAGAACAACATATTAGGGGCCAACTAGTCAAGGGTTAAGGTAAACAATGTAGAATTGGGAATATAAGTTTTTTTTAAAGTACAAGAGAAAGATTTCTATGAAAACTAACAATTGGGGATTGCATGATTGAGGGAGGTCAGAGGGTTAGACAGTAGAGTCACTAAGGATTGTCACGCCCATAGCCTTCATCAATCTTCCCTTCAAGCCTTCCATAATACAACTAAAATCTAAATTAATAAAACATTTTTAAAGATTTTATTTATTTATTTGAAAGAGAGCAAGCACGAGCGGGGGGGAGCGAAGGGAGAGAGAGAAGCAGATTCCTGGCTGAGCAAGGAGCACAATGTGATGCGATGCGGGGCTTGATCCCAGGAATCCAGGATCATGACCTGAGCTAAAGGCAGATGCTTAACCGATTGAGCCACCCAGACGCCCTGATAAAACATTTTCTAAGCCATTCCCTCCATGACTTCCCAATAGATTGCCAACCTGATGACTATCTTATTTAGAAATCCAGAAAATTTATTATCAAGGGGCAGAAAGGGGAAAGGATGAAGATGAAAAGTAGGTACCAAGATCGTGATTCATTTTGCAACTGGATTTGTCTTTGAACTCCTTTATGTTCTTTTCTGCTATGTAAAGTTTGTTCTTGTTATAGTATAACAAAATTACGAAGAGATGCTTGTTTGTGGACAATATTGTTAACTACATTTTTAGACAAATGAGCATCCATACAGTATTAATAGAGAATTGAAATTTAAATAGGAAAATAAAGTTAATTAAATAAAAATAGAAAAGGTTGAAATGGGAAGTAAAAAAAAAAAAAAAGTGAGCCTGTGGTCCTGACCTTGATATTAATTAGTTATGGCTTTAGACTTATATTCTATGGAGTTAGTATCTTCTGTGAGATCATACCAGGAAGCAGGTCAGGATCCATAGATTTCAAAAAGGGCTTTTAAATTTGGAGGGTTTTGCTTGTCTTTGTTTTATTTTTTTGAAACTTCAGGTGATCTAGAGTGTATTTGACAACATTACAGTTTCCCAATTCCCACTTCAAATAGAACAGATATATTTTCATTTGTTTATGGTTCTGGGTAAGATTTCAATTGAGCAAAAACTTCAGAACCTAAGAAAGCAAGAGACTAGCTGATCTCAAGGATCTCTCTGAAATTCTAAGAAACATTTTCAACTTTTAAAGTGGAAGCGTGTCGGGCGCCTGGGTGGCTCAGTTGGTTGAGCGACTGCCTTCGGCTCACGTCATGATCCTGGAGTCCCAAGATCGAGTCCCGCATCGGGGTCCCTGCTCAGCAGGGAGTCTGCTTCTCCCTCTGACCCTCCCCTCTCTCATGTGCTCTCTCTCTCTCTCAAATAAATAAATAAAATCTTTAAAAAAAAAAGTGGAAGAGTGTCAGTGAATCTGAGAATATTCTTGTTCACGATGGAACTCAAATAATTAATTACATTTGTTTAAAATGCCTAAGTGTGTTTTTACCTTTTATATAAAAAGCTGTAACTTCAGTCACATGTGTATCTGTTTATTATTTCTTCTATACTTGCAATAAAATACAACAGATGATTTTTTAATGTCAACTCTCTATAAAATACCTCTATAGACTTTTATTAAACATTGTTTTGGAATCCTGAGAAACATTCTGACAGTGTTTTCAAGTAAAATACATGCTAAACCTCTTTTCATGGTGACAGTGAGCTCTAAAGAAATTACTTAACAAATTATACTTCATAGTTTATTCAACAATGTCATTTTAGAAACAAAGTTGTTTATGGTCTGTGTTCTGTTCTCTTACTTGATTTCCCAATTTTGGAGCAGTGATTATTTTTATACTTTGAAATATATGAAAGAAATTAATTTCCTGAGGAAAAAAAATAGAACTGCAGGATGCATCTCCTAACTAGGAAGGAATGAAGTGAGAGTCAGGAGGTAGAAAATGAATTCGATACTAACAACAAAATAAAAATTAAGGATTGGTTTCGTAGGGCTTATCCATCTTAATTGGGAAAAAAAAAAAAAACTTGTATATAAGCCAAAACTAAAGCCTACTCTAGTTCTGAAAGCCTGTTAAAATGTATTCATATTTTTCAAATTTTCTAAAGGTTTTCCTACGTATCTGTCAACACACACACCATACAAAGACCTCTATACACATATGCACACTGGTAGGCACTCTTGCACACATTATTCTATGCAAGGGCACACAGATAGCTAGCTAGCTATTCACAGGGTGAAAAGAATGGGAAAGATCATATCATGCTCTAAGCAGAAAGCAGCAGTGATGACTATAGCCAGAGAGGTGATTCAGAGGTCCAGGATGTAGATACTTGTTTGGAAGGAACAGCCCAACCTTTAGTCCTGTGACGAACATAAGAAGCTAGAAAAGAGGGAGCTGAGTTGTCCTTTTAGAAAATGAGTGTTTTTTTGCTTCCTGTCACATTGACCATAGCATCTCAATCTTGCTGAGCCCCACTAAGAACTTTAGTTGCTTGAAGTCAGGATAATGTGTGCTGGGCAGGGTAAGTGGGGCTTCAGTATAGATCCGGGTATGACTCAAGCTAGTCCCAGGGATTGTGAGTAGAGTTGGGCAGTTTCTTTGTTTGGGTCCTCCTGCTCCTGGCACAGATACTTTATAGTTCTTTAATGGTACTTGAAGTGACCTTTTTGTGTTCCCTGTATCTACCATGCCTTTTGGCCATTCATTATGGAAAATGCTTTCATTATTGTTATTGTTGAACATTTTGGTTTACAGACCCCTCATCAGATGCAGCAAAAAGTTTAGACAAAATCCAATTATTTAGCCTTGAATTTCTGTTTTTCCCAAAATGTCCTAAAATGTATTTATTGAAAATAAATATCTAAAAGTCACTCTCATCCATAAAGAACTGATTAGCCCAGGGCTGCTATTAGAATCATTTTAGTGAGGTAAATTTTTCACAGGTATATGTAGGTATTGGAATATATATATGCCAATAATTGACACTACCACCCAAAGAGAGAGAGAGTTGTTTTTGCCACTAAGTATGTTCAGGAACAATATTTTCATGCAATATATATAAAGGGGCAAAAAGTGGCACGATAAAATTTCTTATAAAATGGCCAAATTATTAACTAAATTTCTTTTTTAAAAATCATTTTAAGTAAATAGTCATAGGAGTTATAGAAAAGCAAGAACATTAATATACTGAGGGATACACTGAATATGACTGAGAAAACTGGAATCAATTTTAATTTTACACATTTCCATTAGGTGTCTGTAGTATCTGTCAGACTGTCAGAAAAGATATTTATCTACTCAATAGTTGTGCAGTGAATGGAGATCTAGTCTGAGTTTCTGAAAACTAATGAGACCAAGTTTCATTTCACTCCACTGACATCAACCTTGATTTTTTTTTTTTTTTGACTATCCAAGACTTCCGTGGCAGGTTCTAATAAAAGTAAATTTAAAATCATCTTGAAGAATATCTTTTATTGATACTCTGGTGCTTGTTGTTCTTACTTTAAATTTTAAGACTTGTCTCTAAATTTTTCTTGGTAATGTGATGGACAGTAGATATAATTTTGAATAACAGGCTTTTGTTTTTAATCCTGGTTAATTAACTGAGAAAGCTTTACAGAATCCTGCCTTTAGATTCTGCCTCTTTCAGAATGAGAAATAAATGCTTTATGGGGAAATATAAAGCAATAATTGAATGACATCTGGACAATATTTTTTAAACTTTTTCTTTCTGTTTGTCCTTTCTTCAATATAAACCATATAGATCTTTCATGATTGCAAGAACTTCATTTGGAACTCTTACTGTTTTTCAACTTTTAAACATCCAGAAGTTTGCAGAAACAATAGAACGATGTTTAGAAAAGTATTTTAAAGCATGCTTGCTCTTATGGGGCCTTCATTAGTGAAAGCAATCAAGTGAATTGTAAAACACTGTTTGAGAAGTAGCCTGACATGAGAAAAACAGGGCAGACTTTGGAAACAATTCATTCATAGTTATATCCTGGATCTTCCCATTAGAGGTTGAGTGATCTTCGGCAAGTCACTTACTCTGGCTGAGCTTCAGCTCCTTTACTAGAAAATTGGGATTAGAAATAAGATACTTTCAGTGCTTGGATATATGAGGCAGGCTACCAGAAAGAAAGAGATGATATCCTCACAAAGTTAGCTGAAGGTGTTTTTTTTTTTTTTAATTTTATTTTATTATGTCATGTTAGTCACCATACAACATACATCATTAGTTTTTGATGTGGTGATCCATGATTCATTGTTTGCGTATAACACCCAGTGCTAAATGCAGTACATGCCCTCCTTAATACCCATCACCAGGCTAACCCATCCCCCCACCACCATCCCCTCTAGAACCCTCAGTTTGTTTCTCGGAATCCATAGTCTGTCATGGTTCATCTCCCCCTCCAATTTCCCCCCCTTCATTTTTCCCTTCCTTCTCCTAATGTCCTCCACGCTATTCCTTATGTTCCACAAATAAGTGAAACCATATGATAATTGACTTTCTCTGCTTGACTTATTTCACTTAGCATAATGTCCTCCAGTTCTATCCATGTTGATAATGAAAGTTGGGTATTCATCCTCTCTGATGGCTGAGTAATATTCCATGGTATATATGGACCACATCTTCTTTATCCATTCATCTCTTGAAGGGCATCTCGGCTCTTTCCACAGTTTAGTTATTGAGGACATTGCTGCTATGAACATTGGGGTGCATATGGCCCTTCTTTTCACTACATCTGTGTCTTTGGGGTAAATATCAGGAGTGCAATTGCTGGGCCATACAGTAGCTCTATATTTAATTTTCTGAGGCACCTCCACATGGTTTTCCAAAGTGGCTGTACCAACTTGCATCCCCACCAACAGTGTAAGAGGGTTCCCCTTTCTCCACAACCTCTCCAACATTTGTTGTTTCTTGCCCTGTCAATTTTTGCCATTCTAACTGGTATAAGGTGGTATCTCAATGTGGTTTTGATTTGAATTTCCATGATGGCTAATGATGAACATTTTTTCATGTGTCTGGTGGCCATTTGTATGTCATCTTCAGAGAAGTGTCTGTTCATGTCTTCTGCCCATTTTTTGACATGATTATTGTTTTCTGGGTGTTGAGTTTGAGAAGTTCTTTATAGATCTTGGATACCAGTCCTTTATCTGTAGTGTCATTTGCAAATATCTTCTCCCATTCTGTGGGTTGCCTCTTTGTTTTGTCGACTGTTTCCTTTGCTGTGTAGAAGCTTTTTATCTTGATGAAGTCCCAAAAGTTCATTTTTGCTATTGTTTCACTAGCTTTTGGAGATTTATCTTGAAAGAAGTTGCTGTGGCCGATGTCAAAGAGGTTACTGCCTATGTTCTCCTCTAGGATTTTGATGGATTCCTGTCTCACATTGAGGTCTTTCATCCATTTTGAGTTTATCTTTGTGTAGGGTATTAGAGAATGTCGAAATTCATTCTTCTGCATGTGGCTGTCCAATTTTCCCAGCACCATTTATTGAAGAGACTGTCTTTTTTCCAAGGCATATTTTTTCCTGCTTTGTCAAAGATTATTTGACCACAGAGTTGAGGGTCCATATCTGGCTCTCTATCCTGTTCCATTGGTCTATATCTCTGTTTTTGTGACAGTACCATGCTATCTTGGTGATCACTGCTTTGTAATATAGCTTGAAATCGGTCAATGTGATGACCCCAGCTTTGTTTTTCTTTTTCAACATTTCCTTGGTGATTCGGGGTCTTTTCTGATTCCATACAAAGTTTAGGATTGTTTGTTCCAGCACTTTGAAAAATGTCATTGGAATTTTGATTGGGATGGCATTGAAGGTACAGATTGCTCTGGGTAGCATAGACATTTTAACAATGTTTATTCTTCCAATCTATGAGCATGGAATGTTTTTCCATCTTTTTGTGTCTTCTTCAATTTCTTTCATGAGTGTTCTGTAGTTCCTAGAGTATAGATCATTTACATTTTGGTTAGGTTTATTCCGAGGTATCTTATGGTTTTTGGTGCTATTGTAAAAGGAATCGTTTCTCTAATTTCTCTTTCTACAGTGGCATTGTTAGTGTATAAGAAAGCAACTGATTTCTGTGCATTGATTTTGTATCCTGCCACATTACTGAATCGCTGTATGAGTTCTACTAATTTGGGGGTGGAGTCTTTTGGGTTTTCCACATAAAGTATCATGTCATCTGCGAAAAGAGAGAGTTTGACTTCTTCTTTGCCAATTTGAATACCTTTTATTTCTTTTTGTTGTCTGATTGCTGTTGCTAGGACTTCTAGTACTGTGTTGAACAATAGTGACGAGAGTGGGCATCCTTGTCGTGTTCCTGATCTTAAGGGAAAGGCTCTCAGCTTTTCCCCATTGAGGATGATATTTGCTGTGGGTTTTTCATAGATGGATTTTATGAACTTGAGGAATGTTCCCTCTATCCCTATACTCTGAAGAGTTTTAATCAGGAAAGGATGCTGTATTTTGTCAAAGCTTTTTCTGCATCATTTGAGAGGACTATATGGTTCTTCTCTCTCCTCTTATTAATGTGTTCTATCACATTGATTGATTTGCAAATGTTGAACCACCCTTGCATCCCGGGGATAAATCCCACTTGGTCGTGGTGGATGATCCTTTTAATGTATTGTTGGATCCTATTAGCTAGGATTTTGTTGAGAATTTTGGAATCTATATTCATCAGGGAGATAGGTCTGAAATTCTCCTTTTTGATGGGGTCTTTGTCTTGTTGGGGGATTAAGGTAATACTGGCCTCATAGAATGTGTCTGGAAGCTTTCCTTCTATTTCTATTTTTTGAAACAGTTTCAGGAGAATAGGTATTATTTCTTCTTTGAATGTTTGGTAGAATTCCCCAGGGAATCCATCAGGCCCTGGACTCTTGTTTTTTTGGGAGGTTTTTGATCACTGCTTCAATCTCGTTGCTAATTCAGGTTGTCAATTTCTCCCTGTTTCAGTCTTGGCAGTTTATAGGTTTCCAGGAAGGCATCCATTTCATCCAGATTGCTCAGTTTATTGACATATAGTTGTTAATAATAATTTCTAAAGTTGTTTCTAATTCCTTGGTGTTAGTCGTGATCTCTCCCCTTTCATTCATAATTTTATTAATTTAGGTCCTTTCTCTTTTCTTTTGGATAAGTCTGGCCTGTGGTTTATCGATCTTATTAATTCTTTCAAAGAACCAGTTCTAGTTTCATTGATCTGATCTACTGTGTTTCTGGTTTCTAATTCATTGATCTCTGCTCTAATCTTAATTATCTCTCTTCTAATGTGTGGCTTAGGCATCATTTGTTGCTTTTTCTCTAGTCCTTTAAGGTGTAAGTTAGTTGGTGAATTCAGAATTTTTCTGTTTTTTTTTGAGTGAGGCTTGGATGGCTGTGTATTTTCCCCTTAGGACCGCCTTTGCAGTAGCCCATAGGTTTTGAACCAATGTGTTTTCTTTCTCATTGGTTTCCATTAATTGTTTAAGTTCTTCTTTGATTTCCTGGTTGACCCAAACATTCTTAAGCAGAGTGGTCTTTAGCTTCCAAGTGTTTGAATTTCTGCCAAATTTTTTCTTGTGATTGAGTTCCAGTTTTAAAGCATTCTGGTCCAGTGTGTCATTCAAAGCTCTTGTTTCTTTGTTGATTTTCTGCTTCGATGATCTGTCTATTGCTGAGGATGGAGTATTGAGGTCTCCTATAATTAATGTATTGTTATCAATAGACTCTTTATTTTGGTTAACAGTTGGCTTATGTAGATGGCTGCTCCCATGTTGGGGGTGTGGATATTTACAATTGTTAGATCTTCTTGTTGGATAGACCCTTTAAGAATGATATAGTGTCCTTCTGTGTCTCTAACTACAGTCTTTAGTTTAAAATCTAATTTGTCTGATATAAGAATTGCTACCCCAGCTTTCTTCTGAGGTCTGTTGACATGGAAGATGGATCTCCATCCCTTCACTTTCAGTTGGATGTATCTTTAGGTTCAAAATGAGTCTCTTGTAGGTAGCATATTGATGGGTCCTGTCTTTTTATCCAATCTGCAACCCTGTGCCATTTTATGGGAGCATTTAGGCCATTCACGTTGAGAGTAATAATTGAAAGATATGAATTTATTGTCATCATGTTGCCTGTGAAGACCTTGTTTTTATAGATTGTCCCTGTAAATTTCTGTTGTATATCACTCTCGGGGTCCTTCTCCTTTTATAGAAGCCCCCTTAATATTTCTTGCAGAGCCAGCTTAGTGGTCACATATTCTTTCAGCTTCTGCCAGTCTTGGGAACTGCATCTCTCCATCCATTCTAAATGACAGCCTTGCCAGATAAAGTATTCTTGGCTGCATGTTCTTCTCTGAATATGTCTTGCCAGGCCTTTCTGGCTTGCCAGGTCTCTGTGGATAGGTCTGACGTTATTCTGATGTTCCTTCCTCTGTACATAAGGAATCTTTACCCCCTGACTGCCCTTAAGATGGTTTCCTTGGTTCTAAGATTTGCGAGTTTTACTATTACATGCCAGGGTGTTGGCCTGTTTTCCTTGATCTTGGGAGGGGTCCTCTCTGCCTCTAGGACATGAATGTTTGTTTCACTCCCCAGATTAGGGATGTTCTCAGCTACGATTTACTCAAATATATCTTCTAGTCCTCTCTCTCTCTCCACCTCCTCCAGGATTACAATAATTCTGACATTGGAACGTTTCATGGTGCCACTTATTTCTCTGATTCTATTTTCATAGATTCTGTTGTTTTTCCTTGGCCTCCTCTTTTCCCTTTTTATCTATTAAATGGTCTTCCAGGTCACTAATTCATTCTTCTGCTTCACTTACCCTAGCTGTTAGATTATCTAGATTAGATTGGATCTCACTGATAGCATTTTTAAGTTCTGCCAATTCAGCTTTCATTTCTGCCTTTAGAGACTTTATGTTGCCATTAATTGATTTCTCCATTCTAGCTTTATCTTCACAATTGCTAGCCTGAATTCCATCTCTGACATCTTGGTTATATCTGAATCCATTTGTATATCTGCAGCATAAATCATAATCTCTGAGTCTTTTTTATTTTGGGGGTTCCTCCTCCTAGTCATTCTGTTGATGGGTGGTTGAGGGAATGAATAGAGTCCAAATTATTGACCACAACCCAAGCAAGATCCACCTGTTTTCTAGGGACCTCAAGGTTGTTGGCCTTCTGTTTTCACAGCCTGTCTTCTGGCCTGCCATGCTGTTACCCAGGCAACCCTGTTTGGGCAGAGTTGCCCTGCCTCCTGTGGTGGGGGATGGGCTCAGTGGAAACCAGTGTTTTGAGGCTTTTGTTCTCTGGCGGCTTTCCCTGGCGGCTTTCCACATCTCTTCTGAGAGTCAGAGCAGAAGAGACCATTTCCAACCCCTGCCTCAGGGCAGAGAGATTGCAGTCTGTTCTTCAATGAGCTCTCCAGGCCACACTATCTCCGTTTCTGTCTGTGCTGCTATAAACTGCAACATCCTGAGTTGTGTGCCCCTCAGTAGTGCTCCCAGTCCTCACGTCCAGGTCAGGGCACATCTCTGTCTTTTGTGCTTCTAGAATGCCAGCTGCCCCCATTTCGCACATGTGGCCCCACAGCTCCGGGTTTCTGTCTGGGGGCTACCCTAAAGTCCTTTCCCTGCCACTATTGGTCTTTGAGTGTGTGCTCGGTCCCCAGCACAGGAGGCTATCGCTCACTGGCAGTGTAGGATCCCAACGGCCAAGCTCCCTTCCCCTTCTGTTTATCCTCTGATATCTGCCCACAGAATCACAGCTGCCTGCTTCATACCTCAAAACCAACCACCTTGATATTGTTTGTAGAGATCCAGATCTATCTTCTTACATCTCAGGCTGATTTCGTGGGTGTTCAGAGTGGTCTGGTAGATATCTAGCTCAATTCAGGGACCGGTTGGAATAGGGTCCCCTACTCCTCCACCATCTTTCCCCCCCTGAAGGTGGTTTAATGAAGGGACAATTTCTAGAACTTTGAGCCAGGGAATCAGTAAGGGATGGTGAAGCGCTAGAGCATAGCAGCAGTGATAAGCCTAAAAGGGCCAGGGACTGTGTGAGAAGGACACTGGATAGGGCCTGTGGGCTTTGGTAGAATAATGTAGCTTCTACTGGACCATGGTGAGGTAGAGAGGAAGCAGGGGAATAACTAGGCTGCGCTATGCTCTCCTACGGTGCTCTAATATCTGTCTTGTGCCTCTTATTGGCTGAAGGCAACAGGGAACTAGCGGACAAAAGAACCTGAATGATGCAGTTCATGGTGTCCCGGGGCCCAGCATACACCAGAGAAAGGCACCCTATGGATGATGTGCATTCAGACTAGGCATCACACTCACTAGCATGTGTTAAATATCCACTCTACAACAGGAAGAATGAAAAATCTACTAACTCCTGTGTCTTTGCTGCAGTGAAAAATGGTTTTTAAACCTTTAATAAATCTTATATATGAGCATTGGTCTTTTATAGTGTTTTTTCTTCTTCAGTGAAAATCAAGATAAGGGGCACCATTTCATGTTTGAATTAATGCCAGGGCAGAGATTAAAAAAACAAAAACAAAAACAAACAAACAAACAAAACAAAGCAAAACAAAACAGCCAACTGCAAGACTCAGAACAGAAAATAACATTAGCAGAGCCAAGAAGTCAGAGCCAGAGAAGGACTCGAGGGCTCAAGACCTTCAGGGATTTAGAGAAAGTTTTGGAAGCACACTGTTTGAATTTTATGCAAGAAAGAAAAGAAAGTTTGTTGAGGCAACCTCTCATCTAGGTCATTAGAAGGAAGAATAACATAATCGACATCTGGATTAAAAACAAATGATAGCCATTATATGTATATATTTGGGGGCATCAATTTATTCTACAGTTTGGTGAAAGACTGAAAAAGAAAGTGCTATCTCAGCATCTGTAGTGAACCACAGGCCCTGCCATCTGTCATTGCCATGCAGAGTTAGCAAAAATAGAGAAAAAAAATGATTAAAGTCCTAGTGAATGGCAAATGGGCAGGGGACACCAAAGTTTAGCTTGTAAAAAAATAGCAGCGTTCCAGGTCAGAGAGAAGGGAAGAGCAAACTGGACAAGCAGCAAAATCAAGTAACCAGAGAAGATGAATCAAGTCTGAGATCTGAACTCACAGGCCAGTAGGAGCATGCAGGAGAATGAGAAGCATATATCCTAGGGCAAGTTGCATGTAAGTGGCCAGGATTCTGCTACAGGCATGGCACCGTCAAGAACTGTGAAGTACCTGAGATTTCACCTCACTTAGATGCTAAGAAGATAAAAAGGGAAGAGCTTTCTGGATGCTGGCAGAAGACACAAGACTTCTGGGTCAGGTACAAAGGAGTTTATTACTCATGATCTAGCCAGCAGCATGAGCATCAGCATATTTGTTTCAGTCTCCTTTGACCTCAAGTCTCATGGGGTAATGTGAATGGGTCCAGTGGATGTCTGCATTGTAGTGGTGTTGAACTTGGGGAACACAAATCTCTTATTATGGGCAGAAGCATGCTCAGCCTTTGCTCCAGAGGGTGGTAATCTGTCTCTGGCCATTCGCCAGACAAACGTCGATGAAAAGGCTATTCACTACAAGGGACAGTTACCACCTCACTAATAAGACATGCAGAAATGCAAGAGATCTGTGTCCCAATTTCCATGGTCTAGAGTCAAGAATAGATTGAGTCCAACAGTGCCATGGTATTTGGACATGAGTGTGTGTCACAAATCATAATCCCTATCATAAATCTGGCATATGTAGACATTATTATCAACACAGAATATGAAAAACAATTTTCTATAATAATTTGTTGTTGGTCTTATTGAATTTAAATATTATACTTTATAGATGCAAAATGAAAGAAAAGACTAGAAAAAAAAAACCCTAGCTGTTGAGAAGGAATGAGTGATTTATTACCAGCTACTGCCTCAGTTAAGAGAGCTGTTGACAAGGAATGAATGATTTATTACTACTTCTGCCTCAGTTAAGGGAGGAAGAAATGTCCAGGAGGCATTCTGGGGAAAATTATGATGTCTGTAACTATAAGACTTTGGGCCTAAATCCCAGTTCAGTGACAGTTGTGTTAGATTCAGATGCTACCTCCTTTACTTAAACCCTAACCAGTCTTCCTAAGGTCAGTGCTCCATTCTAAATTGGTGCCAAGCCAAGTCCTGTTTTATCACAACAGACCTTCACAGCAAGGCCCTCAGAAGTTGAAGGAATCCAAGAGTAATCACAGAATGAACTAAATGAACACAGCCCTGAGAAGATGATGCTTATGAACACACAGCCTTTATTCCAAGTGGTACCAATTATCAGGCTACTCATTGGGATAGGGCATCCCCTTGGTTCTCATACTGATTTTAAAAATCATATGAGTTTTCAACTCTTAAAAATCAGAAGAATTTGGGGTGCCTGTCAAGCATCTGACACTTGATTCAGCTCAGGTCTTGATCTCAGGTTGTGAGTTCAAGCTCCACGCGTGGAGCCTACTTTAAAAAACAAAACAAAACATGGGGCGCCTGGGTGGCTCAGTTGGTTAAGCGACTGCCTTCGGCTCGGGTCATGGTCCTGGAGTCCTGGGATCAAGTCCTGCATCGGGCTCCTTGCTCAGCAGGGAGTCTGCTTCTCCCTCTGACCCTCTTCCCTCTCGTGCTCTCTGTCTCTCATTCTCTCTCTCTCAAATAAATAAATAAAATCTTTAAAAAACAAAACAAAACAAAACAAAAAAGCTCAGGAGAATTCACCTAAATAATCAACTTGTTGACTTAAAAAAAGACCAAAAAACCTCTAGTATACTTGGCTTACATGTTTAGATGGCAAAACTTAGGGTTGCTCACTTAGGTAAATCTGTTTTTTTTTTTTTTCACTTGGTGACAGAAGCCATCACTCTTATATTGTCCCTTAAATGCTTGAGGCTTAAGGTCAGTTAGCATTTTTCACACATGCAGGCTTTTTTCTTATAGCTACACTGAACAGAAGAAATTTCTTCTCTAATTTAGCTTACCAATCTAGTCCCTCGAGACACCTGAGTTTACAAACTCTGCTTTATTCTGTTTTCTCTTGACTCTGAAAGGCAGTCAGTAATCCTACAACTAGTAATGGATTTTACCCTGACCTATGTACTTAGAATTGGGCCAAAACTTGACCTCCAGTGAGAGAATGAAATGAACCCCTAAAGGTTTCCATCTTCCAGTGATAGAACTTAGACTCTGGGGGCACCTGGGTGACTCAGTCAGTCAAGCACCCAACTCTTGATTTCAGCTTAGGTCATGAACTCGGGGTCATGAGACGGAGCCCCGCATCGGGCTTTGTGCTGGGCATGGATCCTGCTTAAGACTCTCTCTCTCCCTCTCCCTCTGCCCCTCCCACTAACCCTCTAAAAAAATAGAACTTAGGCTCTGCATTGGTTTTAGACAGGGTGCACTTGGATCTGCATGGTTGTTGAAGAAGCTAACATTTATAATGACAGCATTTTTGGATTTTCATCATTTTGCAGGAGATAAGTACTTTTCTCACAAAGAAGAAATACTCTCTCTGGCTCAGATTCATTGTTTCACTATTGAATGAAAATGTTAAGAATTCTTCTGACATTATTGATGCTTTTTTGTCTTATCTTTCTATGTTTTTTCCACACTTTTGATGTAATAGCAGCCATAGTTCTATCAGTAACATTCTGCTGTGTCCATAGAGTGAGTGGGAAGCTTGGGATGGATCCTAGACTTGCTTCACTAGCTGTCCACCCACGTCACGTCTGTCCTTGGCCCTGAGTCTGTGAGTCAATTTGAGGTACATTATACCAATGCTGTTACCCTTAGTTCATGAAATGCTTGTCCACATCAACATGCCTTGTTATAACCTCCCACCGATGTATTGATGCTATTCGGCTGATTGTAAGTCTTTGCTACAGAATTCAAATTTAAACTAGAACAATAATACAATAATTACAAAATGAATTCAGCGGTATTTACATCACAGTAGTTGCCTGTCAAGATGAGACAAAGAAGAAAGCTGTATTTTCATGACTACATTATATCAGTATGGTGAAGCTTAAAAATAATCCTTAGATATAATGAAATGTCAAGATAATTAAGGGCATGTGGCCCTGTTATAAATTCAAACTTTAATTTCAAAATCAAATAATTATTATTATTTTCCTTTATCCAAGTTTAACAACAGATTTTAAGGGCTAAAACCCATGTTGGACGGATGGGGGGTGGGGGTCAGAACTAATACTCAAGACCAGAAGGTGGCAGCAGTGAGCTAGGATTCGTGAGCTCCTTGGCACCTCTCTTCTAGAAAGGGTAGCGGCTCAGACAGGAGGGAGTGATTTGGCCAGAGCTAAAAGTCTAGACCTCTAACCATGGTTTGGAAGCCATTGAAGTCCTGAAAATCAGGGAGTTTTGTATTTTAAACTAAAAGTATGAGGACTCACGAAGGGGCAGTGATTTTAGATTGCGCATCCCACGGCCGGAAGTCAGATGGGAGATGACACGCTAAATCTTTATGTTAATAGAGCATATGGTTGGTAGTCAACTTTTAAGCCCATTAGGCCCTTTGGCTTTTAAATGCCTGGAGACCTCTCTGTGTTGTATCTTTGGAAGACGGGGCCATGATTGATAGTTAATAAGCAATTTAAAACAATCCTTCCTTAAAATTCATGGATCAAAAGTCTAAATATGTAAAAATGTCCAAAGTAAAAATTTGTTAACACCTTCTTGATCTGTAGAGAAAAAAATGCTATCAGAAACAATATGCAGGATTTAGGGGAAGGAAAACGAAGAACTACTGGTGATATTTTTCTGAAGAGTACAAACATAGGAAAACTAAGTTCATATAATGGCAAAGAAGAAAATCCGTTTACTATGTCCCAACATGACAAACATTATATTGTCCTAAAAAGCAATTGAATATATCTCCTGCTACTTGAAAAGTGCTTCTGAAGTTGAAAATTGAATTAAAAGCAATTTCTATATCATTGAGCCTGTATCACAAACATGAGAAAAGATTAATTGTCCAGTAAGAAATAATTCAAGACTTTCTCAAAATGAAAGCTGTCTGAAGAAACTATTTGAACAGGAACACAAACATTTGAATGTAGCAGAGATTTACTTTAGAAAATAAATTATTTACTAAATAACTCATTTATTTTTCTGTTTCTTTTATATTTTTAGTGGGATTCTTTGTCCACAGCAGGTGGCAAATATGTGCTTGACCATATAGCTGCGTTAAAATCAAACACAAAAGGAAACCAGATTTGAAAATTCCTTGAGCAGATAGTAGCTTAATTTAGTTTATTCTGGGGGCGCCTGGGTGGTTCAGTCATTAAGCGTCTGCCTTCGGCTCAGGTCATGATCCCAGTACCCTGGGATCGAGCCCCACATCAGGCTTCCCGCTCGATGGGAAGCCTGCTTCTCCCTCTCCCACTCACCCTGCTTGTGTTCCCTCTCTTGCTGTGTCTCTGTCAAACAAATAAATAAAATCTTAAAAAAAAAAAATTAGTTTATTTTGTAAGACAGCCAATGCAAACTTGACCTGGGTCACTTTTTGCTTATGCCTCTGAAAATCATAAGCAAAACTTAAATTGTTCTCTAAAATTTATATGAGATAACCACTAAGAAATTCCCTTTCATTAAAAAAAAAAAATCTAACATATAACCAATCAGTGTGACGAATAAGCAGTCACTGCCTCCGTATTATGTACCCTGGTTTGTAACAATACACCTCAGAGACTCATCCCATGTTTTGGTTTGAGCGCTCCTGCCTAGTTAAGCTGTCTTTCGGTGTGTGCACAATAAGTTTTTACTAGTACCTCAGTAATTTATTATTTCTACTTCCCTCTTTTTATTTTACATGAGTTTTTACAAATTTGGCAATTACCAGCACTATCACAGGCTTTTCCTGGATTATCCACCCTTAATGTGGAAGTAAAGTGATTGGGTTCAATGAACTTTAATTGGGTTCAGTTATATAGTAAAAACTCTACCAGAATTCTATGCACTTTGAAATACATTATGGGATTTCATCTTTTTTCTGAAGTAGATATTATTATTCTTTGGTTTTACAAATGAAGATACTGAAATTTACGGAAGTTAAGCAATTTACCCTAATCATACATTAGGTGGCAGATTTATTTTTATTTTTTTTAAGATTTTTATTTATTTATATATATATATAGAGAGAGAATGGTAGCATGAGAGAGGAAGGTCAGAGGGAGAAGCAGACTCCCCGCTGAGCAGGGAGCCCGATGCGGGACTCAATCCCGGGACTCCAGGACCATGACCCGAGGCGAAGGCAGTCGCTTAACCGACTGAGCCACCCAGGCGCCCTAGGTGGCAGATTTAGAATTAGAACGTATTTTTAGTCTCAAAGCCCATACTCTTTCCAGCCCATTTTAGTCAGGAAGAGGAAAATGTCTACCTTATGGGTATTTTCACTTCTGCAACCCTTATAGTTACCACTAACAGATCTTGATACATGTTTCCACTAATCCGGACTTGTTCCAAGAGGTCTGTTTCACACAATGATTTAGGCCAACACTTCCAATTAAGTAGATATGTCATTCCAGCTGAAAACTCTTGGTTAATTCTGCATGACTACATTCTGTCTCCTTTTCTTTAATACATGGTAAATACTAGCTCTTATCACTGAACTTATAATCAAACCACAGGTGAAGAAATGATCAAATATGGTATTTATCTCCTAGAATTATCATGGGAAAGAATGGGAATAAAGATGTACCTGAAAGATAAAAACAAGTTCTATCTTACAATAGAAGATATTGTAAGAACATTATATTGTTCTTATAAGAACATTATAATCTTCTTACAAGATATTGTAAGAACATTAAATATATTCATATTTAATATGAACATATTAAAAAAATGATGTCAACAGTGGCACAAAAATTTTCTCACAGACTAAATTGTCTTTGTTTAAGAAAACATGTTTCTAACCTGCCCAGGATGGAAAGTGAGACCTTGATTGTGTGGATTTACAGAAGCTAAACCAAAAAGAGAAGTAAACTGCTGAACTTTGGAAAAAGGCAGGGGAAGGAGAGAAGAAAGAGACAGACCATCAAAAGAAGCATATAAAAGAACATTTTTGAGAAATTATACATTCTTGATGCTCTTTCAAACCCAGTAAGAACCTGCTGAAATTTTTGCCTGAGAGTTCTGTGCCTTGCATTTTTTGGATTCTGTTGGAAGCAGAGCCTGAAACATGGCACAAAGAGTTTATTTGAAAGTGATTCCAGGGGCACCTGGGTGGCTCAGTCCGTTAGGCATCTGCCTTCGGCTCGGGTCATGGTCCTGGGGTCCTGGGATCGAGCCCCGCCTCGGGTTCCTTGCTTGGTGGGAAGCCTGCTTCTCCCTCTCCCACTCCCCCTGCTTGTGTTCCCTCTCTCACTGTGTCTCTCTCTGTCAAATAAATAAAATCTTAAAAAAAAAAAAAAGTGATTCCAGGAAGCGGAAGTAAAGACAAAAGTGAGACAAGGAAAAGAAAAGGCTGATAAGCGTGAGTTATGAGCTGGGTACCACTGTGAGCAAATGGCGTTGACTTCCTCTGGGGACCTTCTGAGGAACCATACAGTACTTCCTTCATAGTTTTTCATCAAAAACCAGGAAGTTAGGGCAATTATCCACCAAGTCGTTTTTCCCTTAGGGTGAGGATTTCCTCAGGGTCACTGCTGGGTTAGGCCTGTATCGTCTGGGTGGTTCTCCTGACCTGATGGTGGAGAAAGCACTTAGGCAGTAAAGCAGAGTCCTTGTGACCCGGTGGTAGTAAGCTGGCAATGTGCATGCCACAGACCATGTTGGACTGAGAGGGTAAGGAGGGGCACTGCAAGCATCAGCTATATGTTGTAATTTCACATTTCTTTCTCTCACTGCTTTGCATGGGATTTTATTCATTGAAAACATAAGGTCTAAGTAGGAAGACCACACAAATAAAACACTGGTTCCCTATGACTCTTTGCCATTTTCAATTAACATCTTTCTGTGATAATTTGCATTTCTGTGCTATTTAAGCATACAACTGGGAAGTCATATGCCTTTGGAGGAAAAGGTGAGCTAATAAATGTAATATGCTCATCTTTTCCTTTAAGAATAAATCACCTTGATACTTTACATTTAAAGAATTATCAGAGATAAGGCCCATGGATAGAATTTGTTCAGTGTGGAAAATATTCTGATATTAGTTATATATTCAGAGGGAAATATTCTGAATTAACAAGAAGACTGCAGTCATATCCATAACATTTCTTAACTCTTAAAAACATTGGCAGGCAGGGGCGCCTGGGTGGCTCAGTCATTAAACGTCTGCCTTCGGCTCAGGTCATGATCCCAGGGTCCTGGGATGGAGTCCCGCGTCGGGCTCCCTGCTCAGCGGGAAGCCTGCTTCTCTCTCCCTCTGCTTGTGCTCTCTCTCTCTCTGTGTCAAATAAATAAATAAAATCTTAAAAAAAAAATTGGCAGGCAGAACTTCTTGATGAGTCTTATTTTAATACTAAGAGTTTGAATTAGTACAGCAAGTAATATGCAAAGTCACTCAAAATATTTGAAAATTGTTTATTTTAAGTAGGCTAACAAAATTCCCTTATTATATTGAAATATTAATATTTATAAATTCTTTATGATATTTAATATTTTAAGAAGGGACACACATACAAATTAATGGATTTGAATAGCAAGATATTGTTTTACTTGCCTTCTGCCTTGGTGATGAGACCTAGCAATAGTGGAAGTCATATATTATGTGAGCTAAATGGGTTTCTCCTAGAACCGTGTACTGGTTTTTGACAATTCATTCCACAACATCACCACCATATATTTCCAAATTGAATCATAAGGGCTTCTAGACAGCATACATATTTATAGGACTTTTGCCACTTGGGTTCCACACTGTAGTGTTAGCTCCTCATTTTAAGTCATTAGTAACTCTGTATCTCTGCTTTTAAAACATCAGCATTACTTCAATAATGTTAGCATCCAAATAAATTGATAATAATAACCCTTGTTTGGTATCCTACAGATGTCTGTTTCTGTTTCCGAAGTGTTATGTTTTCTCAATTCCACTAAGTATCACAATATACTTTTGGGCTAGATGAAGTTGTAATTCTTTGGTTAGTCAAATATATGTATCTGTGTGTGTAACATATTTCATAATGTTTATAGCAGTTTTCATTACTGAAAATCTTTTTTTTTTTTTTTTTGAGATCACGACCTGAGCTGAAGTCAGACGCTTAACTAATTGAGCCACCCAGGCACCCCTATGACTCTCTCTTAAATAGAAAAATACAAGTAGATAAGAAAGAGACTGAAAATGAATATTAAAACCACACAATAGAGTATTTAAATATCATATAGTATATTATTTACCTAAAATCGTGAGTACTGAAATGGTCAAACTTATGGGTTAAGAAAACAATTCTTTTATTGTGTAGAAAAACATAATTACATAAGAAGGCATTTATTAAGAGTATGTGCATATGTGATTTCATTTTAAACAGAGACAATGGAAAGAAGTTTATTTTTCCCTCCAAATATTTTCAAAGAGGGAGTTGGCCCACTGCATGGGATACACACAGGAGTGGGGGAGTTACTATCTAAATATTGTAAATGTGTAGAAATAAAGCAATGCTGAAAGATAGGTAAAGATTGGGGGAGTGGATAAAATACATGCTTTAGATTTTCTTTGGTTTTAATAGGTTTTGGAGGATTCAAGAGGCTATACATAATAAATTAAGACACCTTTAATAAAGATCTTATTTTGTCTTTATACTTTGAAAATGTTATTTGTTTGGTTATAAATCTGTGTGCCAATTTACGAATATATTCACTTATATCTTTTATGTGAAATACTGCATTTCTTTCTTAGTAATGTTTCTCTTACATTGTCAGGGTCATTGTAAGCATGTCCCAAAAATGCTGACACTGATAATAACGACACCTATAATTTGCTTCACGCTTATTTTGTCTAGAGCCTGTTTTGATTTTTTTTTCTTTTCCTTTATATCATTTGGCCCATAGAGAAAACATACAAAACATTTACTGAAGCTTAAAGAGGTTAAATGATTGCTTTTAAAATGCTCAGCTAGTAAATTCTGGTTCAAAGAGTACAACCTTGGGCACCTGGCAGGCTCAGTCAGTGAAGCATGTGACTCTTGATCTCAGGGTTGTGAGTTTGAGCCCCTTGTTGGGTGTAGAGATTACTTAAAAAAAGAGTAGAAAACTATGTTGGACACACTCACATATTCTAATTTCTACATTACCTGTTTTGAGTTTGGACATAGTATCAAAGCCTCCCCTAATATTCCTCAATATTATTAAAAATAAATTATAAAAATTTTACATATGTAGCTATTATTGATCAAATATTTCTTATTTGTTATATACAGGCATACCTCAGAGATATTGTGGGTTCATTTCAAGACAACTTAAATAAGGTGAATATCACAATAAAGCAAGGTGAATGAATTTTTTGTTTTCCTAGTGCATATAAAAGTTATGTTTACACAATACTGTAGTCTATTAAGTATGTAATAGCATTATGTCTAAAAAATGTACATACCTTAGTTTAAAAATACTCTATTGCTGGGACACCTCAGTGGCTCAGTCAGTTGGGCATTCAGCTCTTGATTTCAGCCTGGGTCTTGGTCTCAGGGTCATGGAGTCAAGTGCCCGGTCGACGTGGAGGCTGCTTGAGATTCTCTCTCTTCCTCTCCCTCTCCCCACTCTCTCCACCTCTGCTCTTTCTCTCTCTCTGAAAAAACAAAACAAAACAAAACAACACTTTATTGCTAAAAAACTGCTCACCATCATCTGACCTTTCAGCAAGTCATAATGTTTTCGCTGGTGGAGGGCCTTGTCTTGATGTTGATGGCTGCTGACTAATCAGGATGGTGGTTACTGAAGGTTGGGGTGGCTGTGGCAATTTCTTTTTTTTTTAATTTGAGTATAGTTGACACACATTATATTAGTTTCAGGTGTCTAATTTGGTGGTTTGACAAGTTTATATATTATGTTACGTTCACCACAGTGTAGCTACCACCTGTCCCGTTACATCACTATTACAATATTATTGTATTTCTTATGCTCTGCTTTTTATTCCTGTGACTTATTCATTCCATCACTAGAATCCTGTATATTCTCCTCCTCTTCACCTATTTTGCTCACTGCCAAACCCACTCCTCTCTGGCAACCATCAGAGAGGATTTCTGTATTTATAGGGCACTTTCTTAAAATAAAACAGCAATGAAGTTTGCTGCATTGATTGACTATTCATTTCCACCAACAATTTCTCTGTAGAGTGAGATGCTGTTTGGCATTTTACCCACAGTAGAACCTCTTTCAAATTTGGAGTCAACCCTCTCAAACCCTGCCACTGCTTTATAAAATTTTTGTAATATTCTAAATCCTTTGCTGTCACCTCAACAATCTTCACAGTGTCTTCACCAGGAGTAAATTCCATCTCAAGACAGCATTTTCTTCACTCAGTCATTAAAAGCAATTCTTTATCCACTCGAGTTTCATCATGAGATTGTAGCAATTCAGTTACATCTTCAGGCTCCACTTTTAATTCTAGTTCTCTTATTATTTCTATCACATCTGTAGTTACTTCCTCCGCTGGAGTCTTGAACCCCTGGAAGTCATTCATGAGGGCTGGAATCAACTTCTTCCAAACTCCTATTAATGTTGATGTTTTGACCTCTTCCTATGAATCATGAACGTTTTTTCATTTTATTTTGTTTTTGTTTCTGTTTTTTTTTTTTTTTTTTAAGTAGACTCCACGCCCCCCATGGAGCCCAAAGTGGGGCTGGAACTCATGACCCTGAGACCAAGACCTGAGCTAAGATAAAGGGTCAGATGCTTAATCACCTGAGCCATGCAGGCACCCCTGAATCATGAATGTTCTTAATGGCATCTAGAATGGTGAATCTTTTCCAGAAGGCTTTCAATTGACTTTGTCCGGGTCCATTAGAAGAATCACTATGTATTGCAGCAATAACCTTATAAAATCTGTTTCTTAAATAAGACTTGAATGTCAAAATCATCCTTGATCCATGGGCTACAGGATGGATCTGTGTTAGCAGGCATGAAAACAGTGTTAATCTCATTGCATATCTCCATCAGAGGTCTTGGGTGACCGGGTACATCATCAATGAGCAGTCATATTTTGAAAGGAATCTTTTCTTCTGAGCCATTGGTCTCAAAATAGGCTTAAAATATTCAGTAAACTATGTTGTAAACAGATATGCTTACATTGTCAGGGTAATCTAGACTTTATTGTTCCATTTATAGAGTACAAGCAGAGTATATTTAGCATACTTCTTAAAAGCCCTGGGATTTTTGGACTGGTCAATAAGCATTGGCTTCAACTTCAAGTCACCAGCTATGTTAACCCCTAATAAGAGAGTCGGGCTGTCCTTTGAAGCTTTGAAGCCAGGCACTGACTTCTCTGTAGCTATCCTGGCATCTTCTTCCAATAGAAGACTGTTTTGTCTACCTTGAAAATCTACTGTTTTGTGTAGCCACCTTCATTAATTATCTTAGCTAGATCTTCTGGATAATTTACTGCAGCTTCTACATCAGCACCTGCTGCTTCACCCTGCACCCGTTATGGAGATAGCTTCTTTCCTTAAGTCCCATACACTAACCTCTGCCAGCTTTAAACTTCTCTTATGCAACTTCTTCCCCTCTCTCAGCCCTCATAGACTTGAAGAGTTAAAGCCTTGCTCTGAATTAGGCTTTGGCTTAAAGGAATATTGTGGCTAGTTTGTTCTGTCCACTAAAACTTTCTCCATATCAGCAATGAGGATATTTCACTTTCTTATCATTCATGTGTTCAATGAAGTAACACTTTTAATTTCCTTCAATGTTTCCTTTGCATCCACAACTTTCCAGCTGGTGCAAAAGACCTGGCTTTTGGCCCCTCTCAGCTTTCAACACGCATTTCTCACTAAGCTTAACATTTCTAGGTTTTGATTTAACATGAGAGATGTGAGACTCTTCCTTTAACCTGAACACTCAGAAACCCTTGTAGAATTCTTAATTGGTCTAATTTCAATATTGCTGTGTCAGGGAATAGGGAGGCAAAGGGGAGGGAAAGAGATGGGGAAACAGCAGGTCAGTGGAACAGTCAGAACACACATTTGCTGATTAAGTTTACCTTGTTATAAGGGCGTGGTTCAGGGCACACCAAAACAATTACAAGAGTAATATGAAAGATCACTTGCCACAAATCACCATAACAAATGAAAAAGTTTGAAATCTTGTGAGAATTACCAAACACTGAGACACAAAGTGAATAAATGCTGTTGGAAAAATGGCACCGATAGACTTGCTTAATTTGGGGTTGCCAAAAACCTTCAATTTGTAACAAACACAATTATCTGTGAAGCACAATAAGATGAGGTATGCCTATACTGTGTCAGCTCCTTATATTTTTTACTTCATATAACTCTGCTAGATATAAAAAATGTCCTGAGAAGGGTAACGAATCTGTCCTGATTATCAACACCTTGAACATGGAAGAGTTAGGAAAGCATCAAGGTTAAAGTGTGAATATGATTCAACCAAAACCATTTATCTGTTTATTAGAAAATTGAGAGAGGATGATCATGCCAAGAGTATAATATTATATTGTATTTCGATCACTTTTGTACAATTTCCATAATTACCCCTCAATTAGGAAGATTATCTGTGGGAGACCATAATATTTCTTAAGTATTGTGATAAAATAAAGCACACACTCACACAAAATACAAAACCTTTCAATACTAGCCATTGAAGTACCACTTTCCGTATCCCAAAAGCTTTCACATGCTTTTTAAGTATTTAATTTGAATATTCGCAATTTTGACATAAGACGCCTGTGAAAGTTTGTAAGGAACAAGCTGATTTGTTTTTTTATTTGGTAAGTTTAGTTTTACACACTTTTTGTGTTAATTATGCATTTCTATAGGAAAAGACTGAGTCCTAGAAATTCCAATTTAAACTTCTATTTCCAGTTAGCTCAGGCGTATTTGAACAGAGCCTAACAGTCTATGGCAAAAGCTTGCTTTAATTGTTCCATGTTATGTAGATGAATAAATCACTAATTATCAGTTATGATTGTTTTCAGATAAAAATTCCAAACAGTTTTGGGGGCGCCTAGGTGGCTCAGGTGGTTAAGCGATGGCCTTCGGCTCAGGTCATGATCCCCTCTGCTGCTCCCCCTGCTTGTGCTCTCCTGCTCTCTCTCTGTCAAATAAATAAATAAAATCTTAAGAAAAAAATTCCAAACAGTTTTTATAGTTTTACTTAAATACCTGACATTAAACATAAGTAGAAACCTTTTTATTATTTGATGTAATCAGAGGTAAAGGCTGTAACTGAGTAATTGAAAATACATGTTTAAAGCAGAGAATCATTTAAAGATATGTAAGATTTAGATATTTTATTCTAATTTAAATAACTAACTGTATATATCTACCAATATTTTGATTTTGGCCTGAGGCCTTTTATTTGAATATGAGTCTGTTGATTGGATATTGTCTAATCTTTCCTGCATTACCCATCTCAAGTGCAACTAGTTTGGTTTACTTATTTATTTTTTTTAAGATTTTATTTACTTATTTGAAAGAGAGAGAGAGCAGGGGGCGTGCAGAGAGAGAAGCAGACTCTCTGTTGAGCAGGGAGCCTGATGTGGGGCTTGATCCTAGGACCCCAGGATCATGACCTGAGCCAAAGGCAGATACTTAGCCGACTGAGCCACCCAGACACCCCTAGTTTGGTTTACTTTAAAGTAGACATTATACTTAAAGAGACTCATAAGGCAATCTAAGTAAAGCATCTTTCTAGATTTTTCTTTCCCCTCCACCAGTCTTTTAAAATCATCTTCCTCACAGAGAGAGAGGTAAACCTTAAGAGACTCTTAACTGTAGAGAACAAACTGGGGGTTGCTGGAGGGGAGGTAGGTGGGGGATGGGCTAAATGGATGATGGGGATTAGGGAGGACACTTGTTATGAGGAGCACTGGGTGTTGTATGTAAGTGATGAATCACTGAATTCTACTCCTGAAACCAATATTACACTATAGGTTAACTAACTAGAATTTAAATAAAAATGTGGAAAATAAATAAATGAATAAAATCATCTTCCTCACATAATTCAATAGTATTTTAAAACCAAATTACTTTTTTTCAGTTTCTTCCAAAGAATTTCACTTGGTTTTCATAGAAATAATAACTAATTTTTTGTACACACGTTTAACTTATTTATATAATATTTATTTGGATTACTTAATAAATTAATACAGAAAATGATCAATGCTACTTGACAGGTAGTTGAGCCTAAGAGAACTGAGAGCCTATCAGCCAGGCTCTTTCAGACAGGAGGTTTTCCCAAGGGAATGGGGAGTATCTATTGATCTCGGCAGTTAGGTGGGAGAGAGTAGGTTAGGGAGTTTATGGTGCAATAGTCCACAGGATTAGATGGGATCTGTGTGTAGAGATGATTCAGAAACATCTATACTTTCTAGGTCTGGATTATTGCAGTAGATGTCAAGCTGATCTCCCCATAACTTCTCTGGGGCAGCCTCAGTCTCATCCACTCACCAGTATGCGCCTACTAAAATGAAAGTCAGATCATGCCGCTAGGCTCACAGAAGACCCGCCAGTGGTCTCTGTCTCACTCAGCAAGAAAGCTTAAGTCCTTAAACTAACCTATGACATTTGACAAGATTTATTTCTTTTCATCTCCCTAGCATCATCTCCCCATTTTTCAGTCTTCTCTAGCTGCACTCACCTACTTGCCCTCATGTGTGCAGACAAGCTCCTGCTTTAGGACCTTTGTTCTGGCTATACTCTGCTAGAAATGTTCCTCCTCAGATATCCACAGAGCTTACAATGCTCACACCTTCATTTCCTTCAAGTTTTTAGTAAAAGGACAGCTTGTCACTGAAAATTCTCCTTGGATACTCTACCAAAATTATACCCCCCCTTCCCGTTCTAAAATTACTCCTAGCTCTTCCCTATTCAATTTTACTTTTCAGCACTTAATAAGATCTAACATACCACGTACTTTATTGAATTTTTTGCCCATTGTCTGTTTTTGGTCCATCGTGGAGGTATTAATCACTATTTTTTTTAATTATGAAGGCTTTTAGATAAAAATTCCAAACCAATGAATGTTTATAGTTTTACTTAATTACTTGAACTTATACATATTTGAGTATTTTGTTAACTGCTTTTTCCTAACATCTAGAATAATGCCTGGGACATAGAACATAGAGAACAATATTTGAGGAGTGAATGAACAAATGAATTTCATGTTAATTTATTAATCATGCCCATAAGTTGTATAAGGCATATGAATTAATTTGTAATGAAAAACAAACGCATAATGGACATTCATGCCTTTCAGATAGATTCTGGAATCCAGAATAAAAGACATTATTCATTATAAATCTATTACTATACTTCAACTAGGGATTTCCCTCTATTAATCTCTGTCTTCTCAAAGTTTTCCTTTCTTTTATTCTGACCAAGAGGAAAAATTTTGCCCTATATGTTGTGGGAAAAGAATGGCCTTGGAGCAGGCGCAGTTGCCAGTTTTGCAGTTACTACGTTGAGTGTGGCTCAGAAAGCCTCTGGTCCACTTTGAGACTTTGAGTCACTCTTTGTGAAATGAACAAACAAAGTAGATTACATGATTCCAGTTTTGACCATTTTTGATTATTTACGGAGGCAAGTAGAGTGATTTGCAGCAAGATGGCAGCATAGTGGGTAAGCTGGTGAGTAATGCTATAGGACTTACTTTTTAAAAAGATCACCTGGGGCACCTGGGTGGCTCAGTGGGTTAAGCATCTGCCTTTGGCTCAGGTCATGATCCCGTGGTCCTGGGATCGAGTCCTGTGTTGGGCTCTTTGTCCAGCCGGGAGCCTGCTTCTCCTTCTGCCTGCTGCTCCTCCTGCTTGTGCGTGCTCTCTCTCTCTCTCTGACAAAGAAATAAATAAAATCTTTAAAAAATTTTTTAAAAATGAAAAGATAACTCTGGCTGTTCTGAAGAGATTAGACTGAAGGAAACTAGAGTGGAAGAAGATAGATGGTTAAGAGGCTACTGCATTTGTCCAAGTGAATGGTAATGGTAGCTGGGATTCAATAGATGGAAATGGATCTTAATGACATGGTCAGCCTTAAGCAGTATGTTGACAAAGAGCTGACAAAACTTTCCAAAAAACTAGATGTGAGGTATGAGGGAAAGAAATGTTTACAGTCTAAGCAATTGCCATTTACTGAGAGGATAATAACAGTAATAATGATAATGTTCATAATCACATACATAGACCAACGGAACATAAAGTATCAATGGTGAAAACGTGCAACAGCTTCAGTTGCTAGCATGATGATTCAAGGCAAAGTCAGAAAAGGCATTATGGAAGAGAGGTTATCTGAGATGGATTTAAGGATGCAAAATACACATATTATGAAGTTGCAAGTAAATGGAGAGGAATAGGAAGGCTAGTGTTCTAAATATAAATCAAAGCACTGGTAAAATTTTGGAGTCAGGGGCTCATGTTCCTGTATTAGTGTGCTCAGGCTGCCATAACAAAATACCACAGACTGAGTGACTTAAACAACAGAAGTTTATTTCTCACAATTCTGGAGGCTGGGAAGTCCATGATCAAGGTGCCAGCAAAGTAGGTTTCACTCTAAGTTTTTTTTCTCCTGACTTGGCAGTTAACTGCCGTCTCACTGTGTATCACATGACCTCTTTGAGCATGCATGGGAAGAAAGAGAGATAGAGATCTCTGGTGTCCCTTGCTCTTTTTTAAGGAAACCAGTTCTATTGGATTAGGGCCAATCCTTATGATCTCACTTAACCAAATCACCTCCTTAAAGGTGCTATCTCCAACATAGTCACATAGGGGTTAGGGCTTTAACATATAGATTGTGACTGGGGCACACAATTCAGTCTATAGCAGCTCCCATCACACTTTGTGGGCTCCACAGTTTCAATAAATTCAAGCTTATTTGATATTTCTCATTCACTATGTTTGATAGGATAGAGCTCAGGGGCCCAGGGCTATCACACTGCACGAACCCAGTAAATACCATTCTCTTTACATTACCATGACAATGATATCCCTAGAACAGATTGCATGGGTCCCTGTGGCCTTGCTGGAGAGGGATAAAACACCACCACAATAACTGGAATAATTCTGACAACAACTCGAATACTTCTAACAAGATATGCAAATATTTCATTGACACATTCAGCTCAACCTAAGTAATGGAAATGAATCTGTGTGACCCAGGGCTGCTTTTTGGATATGATATTAAGTATCACTCCCACCACAGAGATTTCAGACTAGAGCATGAAAAAACCACAGTATCCTTTTCTGGTCTTAGTCTCTCAGTTCTCTAGGTTAGGGACTAAAATCTCAAGGTTCTGATGTTTTAAACTCTTTATTTTTCCCAATCTAGTCCTGCTGAAATATCCATCTAGTCTGTCAACGCCCTTAGATCACTTTTAGGCAAACAACCTCAGGGTACTTTTTTTTCAGTTGTAATAAACCCATACACTTTGTCGTGAGTCACGAGTCTCTTATCTTTCTCCCATGTGGCTAGATGACTTGTACATAAAGCCCATGCTAATTTACCCACAGTAGACATTCAGCTAGCACACTTAGGTTATTCGGTATTTATTTTTCCAAATAAACAAGAATTAAAAATCAGAACATAACAGGACAAAACACACAATATAAAAAGTCCACCTAGCGTATCAAAAAACCCAGGAAGCTCAGCTCTTCTGTGTACTGATCTTTTGACCTTTGGGATGAGCATCCTGGAGTTGGCTCCAGGCTGGTCCTATGAACCAACATTCCCCGCTGACAACATTATGCAAACCTAAGATACAGTTAGTTGGAAAAGAGAAAAAAAACAATGGTTTTCCTCAAAGGCCCAAAGCAATCTATAGCACCGTCCATAGCACAATATGTAGCATATACAAATGAAAAAATAACAATGATAATAATGGTTAAATCAACAACAAAGAATGACTGGCAGTTGTTGCAAAAATTCTACTTGAGTTCTTTCCCTCATCGGATAAAACCTGTTTTATAAACTCAACCTCTTTTAAAATCTCTTCTCTCTCATCTCTCTTTCTTTTTCTCTGTCTTTCTCTCTCTCTTTCTTTCCTTCTTTTTTTACTTTTTAAAAACAGTTTTTCTGTATTAGTTTTACTGCTCATCCTTTGTATTATATTTAAGATTTACTTTCTATAATTTTTACCCATTTTTAGAACTGTGAAATACAAATAAAATAATGTATGAATACACATATGTAGTTGAAAAGTCAATAATGAAAAATGACTTCCCCAATGCTAGGATAGAGAATAAGCACGTGATTTGTAGCATAGAAGGCCCTTGAATGCCCCTTTGTGCACACATCTCCTTCCATCTCTAAAGAGAGACCACAACCCTGAATCGTGTGCTAATCATTCTTCATATTTTTATGTCTATTTATCTTAAACCATATATTGCTTAATTTGCATATGTTCATTTGAATGCTATCTACATACTTCTTTTGTTCAATATATTGTTTAGTTGGGGAAATTTATGTAAAAGAAATTGTACTATGTATACTTCTGAGTCTATCTTCTTTGGCTCAATATTATATTCTTGAGAGTCATCCATGTTGATGTGTATAGCTTTCAATAATTTTCACTAATTTATGATGTCATTGTATTATTCTACTACATTTTTTCCCAGATCTCCTTAGCAAGGGGGAGCTAGCTGTAGGTAAGAGTGGACTTCAGCTTTTGAGAATGAGGGATCAGAAAGAAACTGGTCTGATCTTGGTACATTTCCACTGAACCTGGGCTGTTGATTTTTTTTTTTTTAAAGATTTTACTTATTTATTTGACAGTGAGAGACACAGCAAGAGAGGGAACACAAGCAGGGGGAGTGGGAGAAGCAGGCTTCTCACGGAGCAGGGAGCCTGATGCAGGGTTTGATCCCAGGACCCTGGGATCATGACCTGAGCCGAAGGCAGACGCTTAACGACTGAGCCACCCAGGCGCCCCTGGGCTGTTGATCTTAACAGGAAATGTTATCTCCTAAACTATATGTTTAGGAGATACATTAGAGTTTAGGAGATACATTAAAGCCATTCAATTCTATTACTGTTGGGTCCACAGAGCCCACAGTCTTATACAACAGGATAAGATTTCACCAGACAAT
This sequence comes from Eumetopias jubatus, assembly GCF_037043125.1. Classification (NCBI taxonomy): domain Eukaryota; kingdom Metazoa; phylum Chordata; class Mammalia; order Carnivora; family Otariidae; genus Eumetopias; species Eumetopias jubatus. The sequence continues at coordinate 65,629,225 of NW_028274808.1, forward strand.
AAGAGGCCGTTCCACTTCCAATTATTGCCAAGCAGTGTCTCCTCCCCTGAAACACAATGGTAATAGTAGTGGTCATCATAGGGATAGGACAACCATGCTCAGTGAGGAAGAGCTCTCATTGTCAGCAAAAGCTATGGCTTGGTACCATGACATGAGGAAAAGGGGGACAATTAGTGCTGGCTTCTGAGTTTCCATTACCAGAACCCAGAAGAATTCATAGAGATGGCTGGTAGTAATGCTAAAGGAAGTTATCATGTTGCATTTAGGACACCCATATGTGTGCTATCCACTAGCCTATTCTCAAGCTACAAACAAACAAAAACAGAAACAGCACCAGGTATTCTGAACTTAATCTCCATCTGTATCAGGCCTCAAGATGACCGATATATTGACAAAGCCTGAAATGCTGACATACTAAAGGAAGGAAAGGCCTAACTGAGTACAAGTACCCACCCCAAACTTCACTCCATAGACATCTAGATGCAAAAGAAAGTATCTTGGAGCTTTCACTAACACAAACCAGGCCTCAAGCAAATAGATTCTATTTGATATCACTGAGTAGCTTATATTGAACTTGAAACAAGATAAATTTTTTTATCAGGAAAGTCAGTTGAATCCTACTTTTGCTCATCTTCAAAGCTTTCTGAACCACATCCTAAATTCAATTTCATATTCACTTTAGTGTTAACCCTAAATATTAGTGTTAACCAATAACATCAAAAATAATTGTCTGCTACATTTGGCAACAATCCCAAAATCTTTCTCTATACCTTTCTATAAATTTAGAAAACACAGCAAATAACACAATGGGAATTCTTAAAGCATTTCTAAGTAAACTCCATTGCAAACAGGTTTCAAGGCTTCTAAATAGCTTGCAGAGATGGAAAACCTCATGCCTACCCCACTCTCTTGTGTTCTGTGATGGTATACACCTTTAATACATAGAATAATAAAAAATATTTACTTAATTCTAAAAATATTCTAAATAATAATCAATTTACTAATAAAAATTTACCTGCAACAAAACTGAATTCAAAAAGTAACTGAATCCCTAAAATGACAAGTATATAATACTTCTAATTAACATTCTCAAATTTGCATGTGCATTTACTAGTTAAATGCCAATGGTCTCTATAATCCCTCACCCTTTTTGTCAAAAGGACTGTTTATTCAAAATTATGCAAAAGTTAACTCCTTAGTTGCCTAGGGAATTGCAAGATCCAATTGCAATTTCAAACTAAAATTAAAAGAAAACCCCTACCCTGTTTTATTTAGTGGTGTGTGTTGGAGGGAGGATCTGAGTAGAGTGCCTTTAGCAGGTTTTTTCAATTATCAAAGAAAGAAACAATATATGTGAGCTCTCTAAAACTCTAAATGAATCAGGTCCTATTCAAAGATGAAATTAATTTTTTATCATTTCACCAACACAGGTAAGGTTTTAAGCATAGATCAATTTCCCAAAACAATTCTTTTTTTTTTTTGCAGAATTTTTCTTCCAGCATTTAATATCAAAAAATGTAACATTCCTCTTCTTCTTTGCCAGAAACTCAACAATACAGTTCCTTTCCATGAGTCTTAAAAATATATGGCAAGATATGTGCATGCAACCTGGATATCTGACAAAAGACAGGTATTGAAAAGAAAGTGCCTCATAAGCTCATCTACACAATCTTTGCTGGCATTTTTCTCCAGCTGCCCTGCTTGGCCCACAGACCCTGTGAGTGGTTCCAGTGCCTGTGGATCTGCAATCCTCATTTATCACTCCCTGACTGAAACCCCAATCATAAGGCTTTGTGTGGGGACCTCGCTTCTCAGGGTGCTGCAGTGTGTCCCTGCGGGTCCATTTCCTGCCTTGATTCCTACCTGCTAGCTTTCATGGAATTGTAGTTTTTAAATGGCCTTAGACAGATAAAAAGGTAATAGAGTTGCAAGAGAAGCATTCTGGTTACTTTAAAATTCAGCACTCTTCCATTGGAAGGACACTAAAACTTGTGTTCTTAAAAATGAAGCAAACTGTGGGAAGATGGGGAAGAGTAGGGAGAAAAAAAAATTTTTTTTAAGATTTTATTTATTTGACAGAGAGAGACACAGCGAGAGCAGGAACACAAGCAGGGGAAGTGGGAGAGGGAGAAGCAGGCCCCCCGCCGAGCAGGAAGCCTGAGGCGGGACTCAATCCCAGGAGTCTGGGATCATGACCTGAACCGAAGGCAGCCGCCCAACGACTGAGCCACCCAAGCTCCCGAGAAAAATATTTTTTAATTGATTGTTGGGAGGATGCTTTCACAGATCTTTGTCTTTATATAGCATGATGGGCTACTTTTATGATTTTGGTCAAAGGTCATCATTCTTGTATTCCTAAATTCTAGTAGTATTTACCTATCAATCCATACTTGTGGTAAGAGTGTTTTAAAGATCATTTTCAGTGTTTTCATGGTCTTTTGATAGGAAGACTGAATGCAACACCTCAGGAGCTACTAACCAGAGTCACAAGCTTGTCCTTTTTCCCCCTTGCTCCATCCATTACATAATGATACCTATCCTAAGTCTAGTCTACTGAATAATAAGAGGCTGCATGGAGAAGATAGGCCAGCCCATATCCACTAGCAAAACCCAGATATGTGAGTGAGGGGGCCAGCCCCATCAGTGAGCCCAGGTAAGACCAGCAGATCTTTCCAGTTGATCCAGAGAGTCATGACCAAAAAAATATTGCTTTAAACCCCTTGAGTTTTGTAGTAGTTCTTTATACAGCAATTTATAACTGAAGTATAGTGCTAAATACTAGCTAAAACTGTCCTTTTACTTATGTGTATTTGTCTCCACATATAAGCACCTGGAAGGCAGAGACATTGGATTGCCCACTACTGAAATACCAGTTCCTAGATCATAGTCTGGCATGTAGTACCTATTCTATTAATATCTGATAAATAAACATATATAAGTCTAATCATATTGGTCACACAATGAAACATGCTGTAAAGGAAGCAACTCTTGGGATTGAAAAATCTATATTTCAACCTGCTTTGATATTCACTAGACAGACATATGGCTTTGGGACCAACAAATGATCTTTCTAAGTTTTTGTTTTATAGTCTATAAAAAAAGAGACATATTGCCTATCTCAAAGGCTGATTGTGAGTATTAAGTAAGATAACATCTGGAAGAACCTTACAAAGTATTTCTCAGATCATTTGTTTTAATAAATAACAATGTGGTGATGATAAAATCATAAACACAGAAATAAAGTGGTGATGTAATTTAATAATTTATAATATATCTGTAAATGAAGGGCAAAACTTATTTGAAAGGATTCCCTGTTATGGAACGTGAAAAAAAATAGGACTGTGACTCAGGAATACATCTGAAATTACCACCTCAAAGTTTTAAGGCATGACCAGATAGCTTTCCCAATAATAGCCCTGCAGTCATCCTGTCTTCTGCTAACTTCCATAAAAAGTTGCATGCATTTGAGAGCAATGACTGACCCTGGAGCATAGCAAACCTACCTGAGCCACATGAAGACAGTTCCAAGAGTTTGGAATTATTAGCACAACTCTCTACCCAAGAGTGACAATGAACTATGAACATTACAGAAAAGTGTATCTTGAAAATATGTGATTTAAGGATGTGATTATCTGTTAATACCTACCTCATAGTACCTAATAGTATTAGGTAGACTTAGAGATTAAGTGGTGTAAGACATACAAAGCACTTAAAGCTTGTCACATAGGGAGCATTCTCATTATTTTCCATGACTTTTCCAATATTAAAGTATTATGGCATGAGACTAATAGGGCTCAAACAAAATTAAGGGAAAATCCCATTGGCAAGAGCTAGAGTTAATTAGATACTGAGTATTTAATGGCGTTAATTTTCATGAAAGTTATTTTGATGATTTTGAGTAGTTCTAAATAATATTTGTATTCACTTGCCAGTCACTTTTCTTTTCAGAAAGTAAAGAAAAGCCTTTGCGTTTTGGTTTCCTGTTGTTCTGACATTTTCATGTCCAAAATACCTGCTGTGTAATGTCCTATAGAACTCATTCAGCTTTGACATATCTTGTGAAGCATTAGCTATGAATGCAGTTTTAGCATACTGTGCATAGAGGAATTTTTTTTTCAGGATTTCACTTAAGAAATCAAGTTCTCAAAATCTTCTTTCAATAACTAGTTAAATATATCCAGTATATGAGGGAAAATCTAGTACTCATTGTACCTACATAAACAGGAAAATTATGAAGAAAAATTTTCATTGTTCTTTTTCACTTTCAGCATTTCCTTTAAAACACTTGTTTTGGGTAAAGTAAAGCTCAGTTTGAATGTGACAACTCATGACACTTCCTTAGAAAAAATATGCATTATTAGTTATTAAAATAAACTGCCAGAACTTCTAGCGATTTTGTAATAAACATGCATTTTATTTATTTATTTTAAAGATTTTATTTAATTATTTGACAGAGAGAGACACAGCGAGAGAGAGAACAAAGCAGGGGGAGTGGGAGAGGGAGAAGCAGGCTTCCCATGGAGCAAGGAGCCTGATGTGGGACTCGATCCCAGGACCCTGGGATCATGACCTGAGCTGAAGGCAGACACTTAAGGGCTGAGCCACTCAGGCGCCCCGTAAATATGCATTTTAAAGATAAGCTATTGGTATAGATTTGTTCCATCCAGCTTTCTGGGGTTCTAGGAGTTTCCTAAGAAAATATCTGTGTGTCAAGAGCTGAGAAGGGTCTGACATTTTACTCTATATGACAGCTAAAAGTTAGTCTGCCACAGATCCATATAGGTTGCATTACAGAAGAGGAATCCTGAATTTAGGAACCCCAAGTCGTTTATAATGGGCAGTAAGAAAACCTGCTCCCTGCTCCGGAAGGTGACAAACAAAGGTAATTTATAAGATAGTCCAGGGCCAACGTAGTCAATGCCTCTGCTTGCAAGACATGCAGAAATGTGAGAGGCTTACGGAGCTCTCAACACTGTGATTGCCACTTTTTTCTTTCTTCAGTCACTTCAATTTAACTTGTAAGTTAATTAGAAAATGACTTTGATTTTTTTTAAGATTTATTTATTTATTAGAGAGGGGGGAAAGGCAGAGGCAGAGGGAGAGAGAGAAAACCCTCAAACAGACTCCTCAGTGAGTATGGAGGCTGACCTGGGGCTCAATCTCAGGACCCTGAGATCATGACCTGAGCCGAAATTAAGAATTGGATGCTTAACCGACTGAGCCACCCAGTGCCCCAATTGCTTTTTTAGTTTTTTTTTCAACCTTATACAAATTTACCCATAATAAACAATGTATACTAAAAGTTTCGGGGGTACACGCAACTTTTATTACTTGCTGATACTTCCACCTGTTCATTTATTCAATAACACTAAGCTCATGCTAAGGGCTGGGCGTTAAGTATGCAGTGTTGAGGGATGCTTGGGTGGCTCAGTCAGTTAAACATCTGCCTTCAGGTCAGGTCATGATCCCGGTGTCCTGGGATCGAGCCCCGCATCAGGCTCCTTGCTCAGCAGGGAGACTGCTTCTCCCTCTCCCTCTGCCGCTCCCCCTGCTTGTGCTCTCTCTGTCTTCCTGACAAATAAATAAATAAAATATTAAAAAAAAAAAGGTATGCAGTGTTGAGCAAAGCAGTTTCCACTGTCATGGACCATAATAACCTCTAGTATAGAAAACATGTAACAAACAACAACCACAAAAAACAAATATGTCACTTTTTGGGATACATTATACTTTTTGTTTGAAAAATATCTTTATTTTGAAAAATAACATGCACATAAAATTAAAAAATGTGCACAGCCTAATAAAGTAGTATAAAACAAACATCTGTGTATATACTACGAAGGACACCACCTCTTTCTAGATAACTGTTTTTAATTATAATATCCTCCTTTTTCCTCAAAAGTCACCACTACCCTAACATTTATTTATGTATTTTTATTTATGTTTTTATTTTAATTCCAATTAGTTAATATACAGTGTTCTATTAGTTTCAAGTGTACAAAATGATAATTCAACACTTCCACACATCACTTTGTGCTCATCATGACAAGTGCACTCCTTAATCTCCATCACCTATTTTATCCATGCCCCACCCACCTCCCCTCTGGTAACCACCAGATTATTCTCTATAGTTAAAAGTCTCTCTCTCTCTCTCTTATTTTTTCCCCTTTGCTTGTTTTGTTTCTTAATTTCCAGTTACAAGTGAAATCATATGGTATATTTCTTTCCCTGACTGGCTTATTTAGCTTAGCATTATACTCTCTAGCTCCATCTATGTCATGCAAATGGCAAGATTTCAATAGTAACCCATTGTGTATATACATACACACAGACACACACATACATGTATATATATACGCCACTTCTTCATTATCCATTCATCTATTAATGGACACTTGGGCTGCTTCCGTAGTTGGCTATTGTAAATAATGCTGCTATAAACATAGGGGCACATGTATCCCTTTGAATTTGTGTTCTTGTATTCTTTGGGTAAATACCCAGTAGTGCAATTGCTGGATTACAAGGCAGTTCTATTTTTAACTTTTTGAGGACACTCCATACTGTTTTCCACATTGACTTCTCCAGTTTGCATTCCCACCAACAGTGCATGAGTGTTCTTTTTTCTCCACATCCTTACCGACATCTGTTGTTTATTGTGTTGTTGATTTTAGCCATTCTGACAGGTGTTAAGTGATATTTCATCATAGTTTTGATTTGCATTTCCCTGATGATAAGTGATGATGAGCATCTTTTCATGTGTCTATTAGCCATCTGCATGTCTTCTTTGGAGAAATGTCTGTTCATGTCTTCTGCCTATTTTTTAATTGGAGTATTTGTTTTTTATGAGTTTGATAAGTTCTTTATAGATTTTTGATACTAAGCCTTTATCAGATATGTCATTTGCAAATATCTTCTTCCATTCCATAGGTTGCCTTTTGGTTTTATTGATTGTCTCCTTCCCTGTGCAGAAGCTTTTAATTTTGATGTAGTCCCAGTAATTTATATTTGCTTTTGTTACCCTTGCCTCAGGAGACATATCTAGAAAGAAGTTGCTCCAGCTTATGTCAAAGAGGTTCCTGCCTGTGTTCTCCCGTAGGATTTTGATGGCTTCAAGTCTCACATTTAGGTTTTTAATACATTTAATACATGGTCTAAGAAAATGGTCCAATTTAATTCTTTTGCATGTTGCTGTCCAGTTTTCCCAACACCATTTGTTGAAGATACTGTTTTTACATTGGATATTCTTACCTGCTTTGTCAAAGATTAATTGACCATATAGCTGTAGGTTTATTTCTGGGTTTTCTATTCTGTTCTATTGATCTATATGTCAATTTTCATGCCAGTACCATATTGTCTTGATAATTACAGCTTTGTAATATAACTTGAAGTCCAGAATTGTGATGCCTCCAGCTTTGCTTTTCTTCTTCAAGATTGTTTTGGCTATTCGGGGTCTTTTGTGGTTCCATACAAATTTTGGGATTATTTGTTCTAACTCTGTGAAAAATCCTGTTGGTATTTTGATAGGGATTGTGTTAAATGTGTAGATTGCTTTGGGTAGTATAGGCATTTTAACAATATTTGTTCTTCCAACCCATGAGAACAATATTCGTTTTTCCAATGGAATGTCTTTCTATTTCTTTGTGTCATCTTAAGTTTCATTCATCAGTGTTTTATAGTTTTCAAGAGTACAGATTTTTCACCTCTTTCGTTAATTTTATTCCTAGGTATCTTTTTATTTTGGGTGCAATTATAAATGGGATTTTTTTCTTAATTTCTCTTTCTGCTACTTCATTATCAGTGTGTAAAAATGCAAGAGATTTCCATATCTTGATTTTGTGTCCTGTGACTTTACTGAATTTATCAGTTCTAGCAGTTTTTTGGTGGAGTCTTTAGAGTTTTCTATATAGAGTATCATGTCATCTGAAAATAATGAGTATTTTACTTCTTTCTTACTGATTTGGATTACTTTTATTTCTTTTTGTTGACTGATTGCTGCAGCTAGAACTTCCAGGACTATGTTGAATAAATTGGTGAGAATGGACAAACTTGCCTTTTTCTGAACTTAGGGGAAAGGTCTCAGTTTTTCCCCATTGAGGGTGTTAGCTGTGGCTTTCTCATATATGTTTTATTTTTATGTTCAGCTATGTTTCCTATAAATCTATTTTGTTGAGGGTTTTTATCATGAATGGATGTTGTACTTTGTCAAATGCTTTTTCTGCATCTTTGATTCTGTGGCATGATTGAAATGATCATTTGGTTCTCATCCTTTCTCTTATTGATGTGATGTATCACATTGATTGATTTGCGAATGTTGAACCACACTTGCAACTCTGGAATAAATCCCACTTGTTCATGGTGAATTTTTTTTTAATGTATTATTGAATTTCGTTTGCTAGTACTTTATTGAGAATTTTTGCATCTATGTTCATCAGGGATATGGGCCTATAGTTTTCTTTTTTTAGTGGTGTCTTTCTCTGGTCTCGGTATCAGGATAATGTTGGCCTCATAGAATGAATTTGGAAGTTTTCCTTCCTGTTCTATATTTTAGAATATTTTTGAAGAGTAAGTATTAACTCCTCTTTAAATATTCGGTAGAATTTACCTGTAAAGACTTCTGGTCCTGGAATTTTGTTTGTTGGGAGTTTTTTGATTACAGACTCAATTTCTTTGCTGGTTATTAAGTCTGTTCAAATTTTCTATTTCTTTCTCTTTCAGTTTTGGTTGTTTATGTTTCTTTGAACTTACCCATTTCTTCTAGGTTGTTCAATTTGTTGGCATATAGTCTTTTACAATATTCTCTTATAACTGTATTTCTTTTGGTGTTGATTATTATTTCTCCTCCCTAATTTCTGATTTTGTTTATTTGATTCCTTTCTCTTTTTTTCTTGATAAGTCTGTCTAGAGGTTTACCAATATTATTGATTTTTTCAGAGAATGAGCTCTTGATTTAATTGATCTGTTCTATTGTTTTTTAGTTTCTATATCATTTATTTCTGCTCTAATGTTTATTATTTCCTTCCTTCTACCAGTTTTAGGTTTTGTTTGTTGTTCTTTTTATTGTTCCTTTAGGTGCAAGGTTAGGTTGTTTATTTGAGATTTTTCTTGCTTCTTGAGGTAAGCCTGTATTGCTATGTACTTCCTTCTTAGGACTGCTTTTGTTGAATCCTAAAGGTTTTGCACCATTTCGTTTTCATTTTCATTTGTTTCCATGCATTTTTTTTATTTCCTCTTTGATTTCTTGGTTAACACATTCTTTGTTTAGTAGCATGTTATTTAACCTCTGTATATTTGTGATCTTTCAGATATTTTCTTGTGGTTGATTTCCAGTTTCATAGTGTTGTGGTTAAAATATGCACGGTATCATTTTGATCTTGAATTTGTTGAGGTTTGTTTTGTGTGCTAGTATGTGACCTATTCTGGAGAATGTTCCATGTGTACTTGAAAAGAATGTGTATTCTGTTTTTTTAGGATGGGATGTTCTGAATATATCAGATGGATTTTACAGATATACCCTAATATTTATTTTTAATAATTTCCTCACCTTTCTTTGCCCTTTAGCCATTTAGGTTAACCCACCTAATATTTGTAGTTTTATTGTGCCTTTTTTTTTAATATACATCAAGTGGAATAACATACTATGTATTTTTTCCTGTAGCTTTATTTATTTGACATTATGTTTCTAAGGTTCATCCATGTTGCTGAATGTAGCTGTGATTCCTTCATTTTCATTGTTGCCTGGTTTCTATTCTGTAAATGTGCCACACTGTATCTGTCCACTCGGCAATGGCCATTTTTGAGATCACTTACAGCTTCTGGCTATTATGGAAAATTTTGACATAAACCTTCTACTGTGTACATTCTACTTTCTAGGTTTTCTTACACTGGACTCTGAGATACATCACTTTGTGCAGTGGCTGGTTTATCTGTGAATTGACACCACTTTGCACAAAACTTAAGAGCTGTAGTAGCCCTATGAAATTCTTGTTGAATTAGGACCAAAAAAGTTATTGAATAAATTAATGGAATATTTGTAGTGGGAGAGTAGGATTTTGAAGAAAATTGAAACCTAGATAAGCTAAGGGTAAATGAATTTTAATGGCAAGCTTTCAAAGGTCAATCTACTCTGTAGCATTCTATGAACATACCGTTCCTATTCCAAATCCTAGGTAGAAAATTAAGTTCTTACTTATATGTTGAGAGAAAAGACCAGAATGCTTACTAGCATTTGAAAATGAGAGCATATTAGACATATGAGCTGTTTACAAGGAGAATGCTGACCACAGATCACACCGATGAACAGTTTCTACCATCTCTATTCAAGCTCACATCTCACTGTTCATTATATTAGCCTATTTATTAAGCTCCTTATTATACATTTAATAATTTATTTTTAGATTTCAAAACTTATAAAGGACTATAGGTAATTAAACAACATTTTTCTATCTGTCAATTAAGTATTCAGAGGCATTCCAATTATTTTTAAGTATTCATGATTCAGAGATAGCCTAAGGCTGATAAGAATGTTTTGGAGGGAAGGCAGCATTTATCCCCTTTACTCTCAAATTCCCAAAGGGTTTTAAATGCCTTGCAAGCATAATACACAGAATGGAATACTAAAATGAAAACAAAAATATAAGAAATTTTAGAAGAAAATCTGAGAAGATCCAGTTACAGGTTTTGAATAATTTATTACCTCCAGGTAATTCCTAAAGTACAGGGGAACACTTTGCATTATCTGGAACAAATTACATGCTAGAAAATGGAGAGTTGCCAAAGAAAAATTGGCAAAAACAGAATCCTGTTCTTACAGTCTACTTAAGTTCAATTTCAGAGTAATAATGAGAAAAGAGAGGAAAAACTGAGCCTCTCTACAAGACTAACACCCAAGAAAGAAGAGTGTAGTTTAAGTTCTACATTGTTCTAAAATAAACATTGTAATAAAAAAATAAAATAAATAAAAATCTGTAATCTTTTATAATAAAAATAAATAAAACATTGTAATTTCTACAATCCCACTATCACAATATCCTGAAATGAAATGAATGTCATTTCAATTGGGAGATCCTCAATCCTGATCCCAAAAGATATTTTAGTACCATTAATGTGCTCATAGGAATAAATATAAGGGCATTATTGAAGGAAAGGCCTGGGCATGGCAAAACAGTGAAGCAAAATGCTAAAATACCATATTTTTAAATTTCCATCTTAATTCTCTTTTTTCTTCCTACTAGGAAATATACATTCCCCCCTCCAGGGGCAGGGGGAGGAGGCATACTTTTAACTCTTAAAATCCTTGTGAATTTTAATCTATGAAGTTTAAAATATTGCTTCACCTGTATTTACATCCTTTTGTGTGTGTCTGAGAACATTTAAGTTATAAACTCTTAGCAAATTTCAATTATACAATATAGTATTTTTAACTATAGTCAAAAATGTGTTAATTAACTCAGATGGTGGGAATCCTTTACAATATATACACATATCATTTCGTTGTACACTTTATTTCAATTTTATCTGTCAATTATACCTCAGTAAAGCTGAAAAAAATGTAGCTCTACCTAAAACCTCTTAAAACAAAAGGACTACCTTTAATCATTAGAGGCAGAGTTTTGAGGAGAGTACTAGACTCTCACTACTGAGCATCCCACCTCATCTGTAACATGAGGGCAGCAGTCATCCTGGCTAGATATCCCCTGTAGATGGGTCTAGCATAATCAGTGAACTAGCAAAAAAGATGAATGACTCCATCTGTAGGGAAGACTTTATTTGTGTCTTTCATTAGGAAAACTTATGTAGGACATACACCTGTCTTCCCTTATAAAAAAATAGATCAGCTATTGCATGAAATGAAATGGGACTTGTCTTTTTTTTTATTCATCCAGATTTAATAACAAACAGTGAAGTTTGATCATTCTTTAAATTCAAATAGAATTGACTACCATAAGTGTTCTACAGAATGCACAAATTGAAGACCAAATGTATACATATATCAAAGACTTCACTTGAAAAACCAAAGATTGCTCTAAGTGCATTAGTGAAGATAAACAATGCTCAGGAGTGATTGTGAGAGAGTTAAAATAGGAAAGAAAGAACAAAGATGTTCCAAAACAGTCTTCAAAGATAGCCCCAAGGACTTCATTAGAAATTCCCTGATTAAGCAGTTGGTGAGTCTGTGTTCTAGTCCTGACTTCTCCCTCAGTAATTTCGACTTGTACTGGTTGCTTAGTCTCTTTTTATTTTCTGTTTCCTTTTCTCTTACACGAAGAGATAATGCATTACTGAGGACTGCAAATTATTGTCATAATATATACCACCAGTATACATTAATTTTCCAAAGCAATTCAAAACACTGTTTTTAGGTTTTTAGGACCTAAGATTTGTGTTCAGCAGAAAAGAACACTAGCACTACTCTTTGTTGTCTGCCATGGCTATGGAAAAGAAAGGATATTGTATGACTGCCATGCATTTTTCTGACTAGATAACTTCCAGGGTTCTTCACTGTGCTTTCTAAGTTTTACTTTAGTTCTTTTGTAATTTATTCTGTCTTGGTATTTCTTTTTCACCTGGTGATTTTCATTGCTTTATTAAAAAAAATTTGGACGTGAGATTAGTAGTGGGAAGTCCGGATCCTCCTTCATGAAAAATTAATATTGTCACTAAGTATTGGCTTGGCACAGTGTCCCCGCAGGGGTGACACTAATCTCTCATACTTAATTAATCATCAAGATGGCTAGACGCTTAGCTCTTATTAAAGTTCTTAAGAACTTTACTCAACAACTGCCTGTCAGTCCTTTCTATCAAATATACAGAAATTTGAGAAATAGAAAACAATATGGTTTAGTCATTTTTAATGTGATGAAATAATGGAAATTTATGACCCACTTACAGTAGAATGGAATAAAAGCACTAACAGAGACACACTACAGTGAAGTGTGGTAAACAGGGCCATGAGATAAAAGAATGGTTAATGACATGGTTAACTAATGTCCAACTAATGTCCAGAACCTACTTCACACTTGCTGTGCTGGACCACAGATGCCATTCTTATTGGGGAATAAAATCATTTACATCAGCCTCTTGTGGCATGGAAGGAAAAAAGTCCCGACCAAGCACGGTATTTCTAACATTGTTTCCAGTCTTGGCACAAACTGGTTTTAAGCACTCTTTTTCTATCGAAAGGTTGTTCAAACACAATTTACAGTGCTTTAGCCTCCATTTTTCTAGGTGACACTTCTGTTACTTTTCTTCTTTTTCACTTACTCCTGGATAAGATTATTCCTCTAAATTCAACCTTCCACTTCTGATTTTTCACCCATAATCTTTATTTGTGCCCACCTCTTTTATCATATTTCAAATCATTCCATATTTATATTAGCTGTAAATACAAGTGGATTTTCCTCTTCCACAACCTCAGTAGCCTAAATAAGAAGGGGCTGGCTACTCTCTCTCTCTTTCTCTCTCCCCCTCCCCACCACCACGTTCTCTTTCTCACCAACTGGGCTGAATCTCAGTTCCACTATTTACTTGTTGTATGACTTTAGACAATTAACTCTCTGGGCTTACATGTCCTCATCTGTTAAATGAGTATCTCAGTAATCTTTATAAGGTTGTTATGAGGAGTAAGTATGTTAATATTTCTAAGGAGTTTAGAACAGTTTGTGAGATACAGTGTTATGTAAACGTTCATTCACTAAATAAAATTCAAATAACAGCCTAACAGTTTCTCCAGTGTGGGGAGGACAGGTTGGTGTTTGTCTCAGTAAAACCAAATCTCATATTAGCTGAGAAAGTCACTTCTAGTCTTCTTTGTCTCTGCCTTAGAGATGAGCACTTAGCCACTCATCTTTATTCACTGATACTTTGATATCTGCATTAAAGTCTTTCTTTTACTTTCAAGTCCTGCCATCATTCTGGACTATAAAATCCATAGATGACCAATTCATCACATTGGCTTCTCAGTTCTTCTCAACTACAATAATCTTCCCTTAGACTTTACTAGCCAGACTCCAAGAATTAACTGCACAAAAACACCAACAAGGGGGCACCTGGATGGCTCAGTGAAGCATCTGCCTTCAGCTCAGGTCATAATCCTAGGGTCCTGGGATCGAGCCCCACATCAGGTTCCCTGATCAGCGGAGAGTCTGCTTCTCCCTCTGCCTCTCCTGATCCCCCTGCTTGTGCTCACTCATGCGCTCTCTCTGTCAAGTAAATAAATAAAATCTTAAAAAAAAAAACCACCAACAAATGGGTGATCAAGGCCTAAAATCAACATGAGCTGAAGTGATGAAGAAATCTTGCTCTGCTAGCAGGGCTCTGGCCTTATGTCTCTACTACTCAGTACCTTTCTATCACTCAAATCTAGTAGTCTTCTCAGACCAATAGCCTTGAATTCCCACCGTCCTCATTCAACATATTATGCTTCCTGATTATTCACTTATTAAGTCTATTATCTCCATCATCTGAGCTCATGGAGAATGCCAGCTTATCAATACCCTTCTTATTTCTCCCTACCTATCAGAACCTTCTTTGAATCACTTCCTTTCTAATATAAATTAGATTACATAAATTAATGCTTATACCTAAATTTCTTAAGCTCTCTTACCAGAAAGGTCTCAACTGTGGATGAATAAAATTGTCCCCTTTATCTATGTATACACCCAAAGAGCTAAGCAACACTGGAGAATCTTATACATTAGGGCACACTATTGCTACCATAAATTGATGGTCATTAATCTCAGGATTGCCCTTAATATTCTTTCATAGTCAACTAATAAATGTAATTGATATTCACTTCAAATTTTTGTATTTACTATAACAAGTTTTCCCCAGTATTTTCAATTCAAACCCCAGAAATGTCTTTGCCTTTTATTTTCAGTGAGAAAGAAAATTTTAGAGAAAAATTACCTCATTTTTTCACAACCAAATACAAATAGTCCTTATTCTTTTCTCTACTCTTCTATCACAAGGATGGAGTTATATTTCTTTCCAGCTAAAATCTATAAGTACTTCCCCCTTACCACATTAGTACTTGAGCAGTCTCAGTTTCTATCCCAGAAACTTAGGTTATTGATGATCCTTCCATGACTCCCTTTCCTTTTCCTTATCTTCAATCTCTTTATTATTACTAGAATATTCCTGTCCATATTTAAACTTTTTGTTTATGCCACTTTCATTCTAGCTACTTGCCTTTCACAGGTGACCTCTTGAAAGAGTTTTTTGTACTCTTTGTACTTTCCCTTGGGTTATCTCCCATTAACTACTCAAACACAACCATTGGATTTTTGCTTAAATGGCCCTTAGGTAAAGAATTACCTTCATGCTATTAAGTCTAGTGGACATTTTTTCAGTTCTCTTCTGGCTTAATGCTTTCTGGGTTCTCTTTTCAATCTTCATTTTTTGTTTCCTAAGTGGTTATTAAATGTTGAAGCTTCTCATAACTTTGTCCTGAACCTCTTTTCACTCAATAGTCTCTCTAGGAGATGATGATGATGATGATGATGATGATTTAATATTTACTGAGCACTTAGTTTTTGCCAGGCACTACTCTATGAACTTAATATATTTTAAATAATGAAATACTCTTGATACCTCCATAAAGTATCCACTATCATTATTCCCATTTCTAAAATAAGAATACAAGACATAGAGGAGGTTGATAAACTTACTCAAGATACTTCAGCTGATGTATGTTAGGACCAAGATTCAGATCTACTCGGGACTAGTCAATTTGATGCCAGAATTCATTATCTTACTCACTCTTTTAAAACATGTAGTATAGAGACTTAGATATCACCCATTTTTCTGGCTTTAGTTATATCTAAATATTGTTGATTCTTACATCTACGTCTTTGACCTAGACATCTGTATTAAGCTGTTTTGAATATTACATGACCATCTCAAAGAAACATCCAAACCTTAATTCATTGTCTTCATCCATACCTACTCAATAGATTTATTCTCTACTCTTTCTACTATCAATACAGGAAACTATCATTTACCTAAAAGCTCAAGGTAAAATCCTAGGAGTTATTCCCATTTTCTCTCTGTCCTTCACTTCCCACTTCCCTATAAATCAACAAAACCTGACAATTTTATGTTCTGTGTATTTACTGAGAGCATTCCATTAATTCCATTCCTACTGCTACATCCCCAAACCAAGCCAGGTTACCTCCATGTCTCACTCAAACTAATATAATAGCCTCCTAATTGAGGTTTCAAAGTCTCTAACCTTGTTTCTTCTGATACTTTTTTTCAGATAAGCCAGAATGATGTTTTTAAAGTGGAAGTATAGTCATGATATTGCCTGCTAACATCCTTTAATAAATCCTATTCTTATCAGAGTAAAGCCAAAATCCTTAATAGGGCCCAAAAGGCCCATCTCTCAAGCTTCACCTAGAACTACATTCTTGCTCATCTCTGTCCTCCAGCCCTACTCTTTTGACCTGTAAATTCTTTAGCGTGACTGTTTTCTCAACCTGGAGTTTTCCTTCTCTCTCTACCCAGCTAATGTTATTTGTTTTTATGTCTAACCTTAATTTCTCTTCTCTGGATATTTTTTTTTCTTTTGAGTCTCAGACTTTGTTGGGTGCCTCTTGATATATTTATATAACATAGTTCCTAATGATTAACTTAGATATGTATATTTAAAAAGTGCATTTTTCCTAAACAGATGGTAAACTCTGTGATAACCATGATTTGCTTTTAAGGACTATGTCCCCTGCACTTAGCATAGTATATGACATAAAGTGAGCAACTGCAAAATAATTATTGTTTTGCTAGGTGATTAATAACTTCTTTATAGGGAAATTGTTTTAGATATTAATACAGCTACTTGCACAAAGTGTCTAGGCTACCTGAATTTAATGATAGCTGATAACCTACATTGTCTTACACTTTTGAATTCTCATCAAATATTATACATTCTTGATTTGGTATGTGCACATACACGTGTGTGTGTGTGTACGTGTGTGTATGTCTGCTGTGTTGGGAAGAATGGGAAAGGCAGGAAAACTAATTACTCTAGTTTTTCATGATTGGGAAAAAGAGTGGTACTTCTTATATATATTAGAAATAAAGATTCCACATTTTTAATATTTATACTCCTCTTCTACAGAGTAATGAGCAGGATGAGTAGTGTTTTCTTTCATGGTATTTTCACTATTTTTTTTTTCACTTTTCAGTTAGAGTTCTGATAAATTCCAGTCTCTCATTTTGTTCCTCACAGTAACCATTTCTGGGGTTTGATGTGCTACATGGCTTAACCCATTCTTCAGGTGATAAAACTTTAAAAAATGTATATAAATAGACAAAAAATAGTGCCTACTTACATTTCAGTTGGAAAAAGCAGCTGGTTGTATGTAGCTAAGAAAGGTAAATTACAGACTTGAAATTTGTCTTATTGATATATAGTACGTCAAAGTATAGTCTAGAAGGTTTAATGCCTACCTTAGATGCAAGTAAGTAGGTCTGTATTGTTAAATAATCAAATTAAACTAAATTTGAAGATCTAATTGGCTTTATTAAACTATTCATGAATGGGGCAGCACCCAATTAACTAGTAGAGGGGCACTTCAAGAAGTTGTACAAAATGGAAGGAGGGTGGGCCAAGAAAGTTATTAGCAAAAGAAAAGGATTGTTCCCAGCTAGAACACTTTCTAAGGGGAAAAAACAAGGTGTCTTATCATGCAAATTACCTAATTTTTCCTTGGGGGTGGGAGTGGAGAAGACCCAGGTGGCTGACTCATTGGCTGACTACAGCTTTGATGGAATTTGAAACTGCAATTAGATTATGTATTCACCACCACTGTGGGAACTCCGTCTAAGTGAGACCGTTTTGGAAGTGTGGGGTTTTTTTTAAACAGCAGTGGAAATTGCAATGAAAATTGACACAGTATGTTCCACACAATGTTACTAAACTGAAAAGAGTTCATTTGCCTGTGCAAAACTGAAAACCAAAGACAGTAGCATGGTCTTCTGCAGAGGGAGGGAAAGATTCATTTGCAAAACATCCAAGCAGGGAGACAAGAGTGGGTTCTAATCTGTCTCCCCTGACTGGGGTTAGAACAAGTTTTTATCATTGTAGGGATTGGGATTGCATACATATTGAAGGAAAAGGCAAGGAAAACGTATGGCTCTTCATGGGGACAGATGGAGCATGTGCATAGAGCAAATATACATGTAACATGCATCCTATGTTCACTTTGGGGTGGAGACTCAACATTAAAATGAGGCAAATTCTGGCCCCTGACATCAGAAGGTCACCTGTAGGACAAAGAGAGGCGCTATGCACATGCTCTGAGAGTCAGTATTAACTGGATGGGGTCTTGGGCTTGTTATATTGGGTAAAGAATGAAGGCCTTGTTAATAGGTTGGAACCATGTCAGTGACCACCTGTGTCAGTAGAAGATTCTGTGGAGACACCTATTGAATTTATTAGTGGGGGCTGAAAAGAAAAACTAGCTGATTAGAAAGAAACACCTCTGAAAAACAAGCTTTAAATTTCCTGTTAGTCTCAACTTTCTTAGTCCTATGGGGCACGGTTTCAACAAGAGAATACGTTTACCATTAAGATGTTACCCACTAAATCATTATAACGTGATCATGAGGAAATGCCAGACCTGGAACATGTTTGTTTTTTAATTCTGACATTGAAACAGGAACACTGTATCCCAGAGTCAATTTTGGACATGTTATTCTCAGAAGAACACTTCAAATCTGTAGAATAACTGGTAAGGATATTTTATGTATTCTTGAAAGGTACTCTATATACTTAACAGGGGCAGAGATGAGGAAAGTAGACTGAAATCAGTAAACAGATTCTTAAACCTGGAAGAAGTCCTCATAGCCAAGCTCTTCACGTTGAAAGTGAGGATGCTGAAATTGAGAGAAGTTTCCTTGATTGAGATGTGTTTCTGGCAAGCAGCGGATTTGATGAGAATCGCTGTTTATTGACTTATAAACTGTGCTTCTTTTTTTCTATTAAGCATTTTATTGGGCTAGATTTTAACAAGGAAAGAAAAAACATTAATGTCATATTTACATGCACAGGCTACTGAGCTATATATTTAATGTAGCAAAATACATAGAGAATTTCCTAACTAAAAGCTTTTCTTAAAATAATGTGTTTTGTACAATACCATGTGAATAGTTATAAAGGTCATTTAGACAGTAAACAACTAAAAATGGGGATGTAATAGTGAGAAAAAACACTGTAAAATTTTAAAAAATTACAGAAGGACATTGTAATGATATATATTGGGAAAACTAATGAGTGATACTGATGAGACTTGAATATTTAAACAAGAAGTAGAGAGGAAATTCATTACTTATAATTCATTTTTAGAATTATTCTTTGAGGAGGTGAGATGCCAGAAAATATTTTAATCAAAGGATGGAGAATTCTTGGCAAATAGGAAATGAATTATAAATCGTGTCAAATATCTTCTGTTTCCCCTTCCAGGTAAAACTCTCTAAACTTTCCCAAATTGTTCTGTGCCCTGAAAGACTGACATATTCATTACATCAGTGAGATCCCAGGCTCTCTGGATTCTGGCTTCTAATTGGGCTAATGTGCAGGAGACCCAAAAGAGAGGGGAGCATGAGCTCAGGCTGTTTATTTTTTTAGTTGTCCTTGGCTGGTTGCATCCTTTAGTAGAAGGCTCCTTAGAGGGATGTTGTCCAACATCACCCTTTTCCTTTCTGGGTTCAGGCAACTCTCCTCTTGTTCCTTCCTGCCTACTGGGTTCACATCCCTGATGGGAGTAGTGCTGCCTTTCTGCACAATCCTTTTGTTGTCTCTCTACTTTAGCCTTTGTAATTATGTTCTTTGTAAATACGTCCCCTTTGACAGATTTCAATTTTTGTTATTCCATTTGTTTCCTGTTGGATTCCTGATTGAACAGCAATTTGTCCAGGAAGTGGCCCCAAGATAAAGGTCTTTAAAATGGGATTCTGGAACTTTGTTTGTTATATATTTAAGGAATACAAATTAATTCCTTTTGCAGGTAAAAATGAGACAAAAGTAATTCACAATATTTGAAAAAAAAATCAGAAATATTCAAGTTATCACCAGAGGGACAGGGGATAAAGTGCATATGTTGAATAAGGTCTTGGGAGAACAAGGGGATGCGGCACTTAGTTACTATGGAGTGCAGAAAACAGTTAGCATAACAGTCCAGAGATTGCTTTCCTTAATAAGGCCTGCTTGCAAGATTGGCTCTTGCCTGGCATCTGGGAACTTGGACTTGGGGAGTGTTCTGACTGTTTCCAGAACCGCTAAAGAGTAGTTCATTATGCCAAACTATTTGTGCAATGTGTTGTTGTTGTTGTTGTTGTTGTTGTTTTCCCACAGCTTTATTACAGTATAATTGACAAATAAAAATTGTATATATTTAAGGTGAGCAACTTGATGTTTTGATATACCAAATAATGTGTTTTACCTTGAACACTGGCTTTCCTTTGAGAGTCTAGAATTTTGGTATGTGCTGGACAATGAGGGCCTACCTGACTAGCCCTCCATAAGACCCCTAGGAACTGAGTCTCCACTGAGGAACCCTGGTAGACGTTTTGTCACGGCTGGTTGCTGGAGAAATGAAGTAGGTCCTGTGTGACTCCACTGGTGAAGGACTCTTGGGAGCTCGTGTCTAATGTCCTCTCCACTCCATCTAATGTGCCTTTCCCATTGCTGATTTTGCTTTGTATTCTTTTGTTGTATATATGAGAGTCTTGTCATCCTTCTGGTAAATCACTGAACCAGGGGCTGGTGTTACATATAGTAACAAAAAACTTAGAGTGATTTTGCAATCACCTGGTTACTTCCTAACACCCTAGAGAACATATATAGAAAAAGAAGTACAAATTGGGAACTATGGAAACTATGGCAAGTTAAGAACACACATGGAGAGCCAAAGGTCTCCAAAGCAATTTTGCAATCTTATATTTCTAATAGTTACAGGGTAGATACAGCTGAGAATCAAGCTCAGAATTGCAAGGGTCTCAAAGTAGCAGCATGGGTTATACACTCTATCCCAACAGGTTTCTTACACTAAAGTCATGACATTGATGGGGAAAGGGTGGGGCTGTAAAACATGGGCTGGAGACCTTTGGGTAAACAATGTCGAAGCTGAGAAATCTCAATATCCAAATTTCCTTTAAGTGTTTCATGCTACAGGTGTCAGGCTATTCCCCTGTCTGCAGGGTCTTCGTCCATCTCTGCATAAACCTTTCCTGGGTCCCTGGCTTCCCAAGCTGATACTAATTCTCACAGGACCCACTTTCCTTTCTTTTTCTACAGGCTATCCCTGAGTTCCATCCTGACACGGTCTAAAGTGACCGAGAGGTATAAGACAGGGTCCAGGAGAAGATAACCTATATATCACAAGACTTCCTCAATCTTTATCTTCAGGATCCCAAGAAGCATGTGTGCCTAAAGGCTGTATGATACCAGATGAAGGAACAAGTTATAGAAGTCTCAGATAGTTCAAATTTATTGACAAGAGTGAATCAAATTAGGATTCAGAATTTAATGTATTGACATGAGTACTTGGGAGTGATAATAAAAAATATGCCAGAATAGTAGACTTAACTGAACAATGGGCTACACTTAATGCAATCAGCATGCTAGCATACTGTATTCGAAGGAAACTGAAAACTCGGGGAATTAGGAATATTGGAATGAATATAATAAGTGAGAGTTAGACCTGAGATCAATCATGTTATTATTTCCATGATTCTAGAATGTATAGCTGGAGTGTATATTTTTAGTAACTGGTAGAATATTAAAATTATCTGACTAAAAAAGTAAAGGCTAGGGGCACCGGGTGGTTCAGTCAGTTAAGCGTCTGTCTTTGGCTCAGGTCATGAACTCAGGGTCCTGAGATCAAGTCCTGCATCGGGCTCCCTGCTCAGTGGGAAGCCTGCTTCTCCCTCTACCTTCCACTCTCCCTGCTTGTGCACTCTCTTTGTCTCAAATAAATAAATAAAATCTTTTAAAAAAGTAAAGGTTATTACAGTACAAATTGAAGTTCCCAGACCCTCACTACCAGAGAGGATGTGCCAAAGCAGTAACACATTCTTGAAATAACCACAGAAATTAAGGACTCTATCCAAAACTACAGATGCAAGAATGGTGATTCCATTCCATTCCATTCCAACATATACTTGATATATCTGTTTGGCCAGCAAAAAACAAAACAAAACAAAATGTCATGGAGAATTTCATTAGGTTGTCATGAACTAAACCAAGTAATGATGCAACTTAGAGCCACAGTTATAGATGTGTTGTTTTTAGTGGCACAATTCAACACACGTCCTTGTTCCTGATATTTAGCTATTTATTAGTCAAGTGTGCTCTTCTCTATTCTAAATCAGCAAAATCAGAAATAATCTACACATAAGTAGCACTCACAGTATTCATATTTCATGTTCCTGCCTTGTCCCTTTGCCCATTCTTTGGCTCTCTTCTATGATATCATTTGGAGGGACCTAGATCATCTTGATATTCCAAAAAAACATCACACAGGTCCACTACTTTGATGACTTGATGCTGCTAGGATCTAGTGATCAGGAAGTAGCAAGCATCTTCTATGCCTTATGGTTGAAAGTAAACTCTGGGAAAATTCAGAAACCTGATCTGTCAGTGAAGTTTGTAGGGTGCTGGAACCTGGTGCTTGTCAGATTATCTCTTCTAAAGTGAGAGATGAGAAGATGCACTTCAAAGTCCCATCGTGAAGGAAAGTGGCACAGTAGTTGGGGAAACTTTCGGGTTTCAAGAGCAATATATATCCCACTTGGACGTGCTATGCCAATCTTTTTATGAGGTGACCTCAAGGCCACAGTTTTGAGTGGATCTCAAAGCAAGAAAGAAACCTGAAACAATTTCAGTCTGGAGTACAAGCTGCTCTGCTGCTCAGGTTTTACGATCAAGCAGGATGGAAGATGAGCATGGATGCTGAGGAACAGAGGTCAGGGACTCTTCCAGATAGCTTTCTTTCCACATCTACTCTCTCCCGTTCTCCACCAGGGCTCTCCTCCAGGAGCCGGGCCTGTGTGGATCATACCAGCAAGCTCCCATGCAGTCTGGCTTTTGTTTGAGTTAAACAAAACGAAAGCACTGGGCTGGGACCAGAAGGAGGGAGTGAGATGAGGTGAGGACGTTTATTTCTGGGGCTTCCCTTCCTGAGAGTTTAGCTTGGCCTGGTGGTGTTGGCTCCACCCAACTCCCTTCCCTTCTCTTCCCCTGGTTCTTAGTGCATAGGATGGTGACAGCTCTCCCTCCCGCCAGCCTGGTTCCTTCTCTATTTTCTGTGCTTTCTTTGCCTCTGCTTAGGTTTTGGTAATTAGTCTCTTTGTAAGTATACACTGTCCAAAAGATCCCAATTTTAGTCTACTCTTTTATGTTGGGATCCTGACTGAATAAAAGCAAAGCCAGTAGCTCTGCCCTCACCAGAAGTTGTAAAAAAAAAAGAAAAGAAAAAAAAAGTGTGCTATTTGTCCCATTGGGGAACTGAAGAAAAGAGCAAGAAACTGGCAGAGAGAAAAGGCTTTGAATAGAAAACAATGAAGAAATTGAGATGACTTGCATATGCCTCTGCGGAAGAATAAGAGATGGTGAGTAGCTTTGCTTTTATTGAAAGTGCAATGAACCCTCCATAAAGATACCTAAAAGGGATGCAAGATAAATCTGGTTTAAGAAGGATGTGACGCTGGTATATGGTCTTCACAGTCCTCATCATTAGCAGCAGCAGCAGCAGCATCTTTGTTGACATCATAGTAACATATAACAGCAATAATAACACCAGCAGTTGTAAAATTCTAAAAAAGAACAGTATAAGAAAGTAGCCGCGGTATTTCTGTGTGTCAGGAAGTAATGTCGGGGTTCGGACAAAGCCACAAGTCTAAGGTTAGGGAGATAAAACTGATTCCGGAGATATAAAGAAACAGATAATAAAGGGGATTTGACAGAAAATTAGCTTATATAATGTAGAATCCTCAGATGACAGCAATGATTTTGAAAACTGATAAAAAGAGTATTCATTCAGCCACAAATACTTATTGACTTACTTTTATGTGCCAGGCACTCAGATAAATTCTGAGGCTGTTCAAGTGAGCAGAACAAACAGGGTCTCATTTTTTAGCTACTTTTATTCATGACAGTATGAACAGCTTGTGAATAGGATTGTTATTATTTTATTAATTCTTGGTTATTCAATATTCAGCTGAGAACTAGCTTAAATGCCAATTTTGAAAATCATCTAAAGGCCCCTTTTTCTGATCTCTATTTGGTCATATGGAACTATTTTGCATTGATGTGGTGTATCAGTTAAAGACAGAAGAAGAGGGGGCGCCTGGGTGGCTCAGTCCTTAAGTGTCTGCCTTCAGCTCAGGTCATGATCCCAGGGTCCTGGGATTGAGCCCTGCATTGGTCTCCCTGCTCAGCCGGAAGCCTGCTTCTCCCTCTCCCTGCTTCTCCCTCTCCCACTCCCTCTGCTTGTGTTCCCCTCTCTCGCTGTCAAATAAATAAATAAAAATCTTAAAAAAAATAAAGACAGAAGAGGAGAAAAGGAAAAGACCGCTATTTGTCAAGGTAAGAAAGTTAAGCATGAAAAAATTAAAACTGGGATTCAAAACAAAATAACATTTTTAGGTTTCTAAAGCTTGTATTTCTCCATAGTTCTGGTCTTACTGTGTAATTAGGAACCAGGCTTGTAATAGTTGGAATTACAATTTCTATCCTTTTGGAGTTGAGCAACACTTTGTGTTATTTACTCTTCTTGTAGAAACCCCCAAATTCTCTTCCCTTTGTTATATACTGTTTGTCATGTATATAATACTGACACCTGAAATAATTTTTATTCTTAGATTAATAAGATTATACAAATATTATTCTTTGGTTAAAAATATAATGCTTAATAAATTCAATTAGTTTTGAATTTATGGGATTTTCTGTGTTTTTAAGCTGATGATGAAAGCAAACATCTTAAGGCAGAATGTCAGTTTTATCAGTTGGGACTGGTTTCCATATTCTTTTAAGAATGTTATTTATGAGGGGCGCCTGGGTGGCTCAGCAGGATAAGCGTCTGCCTTCAGATCAGGTCATGATCCTAGGGTCCTGGGATCGAATCCCAAATCTGGCTCCTTGCTCAGAGGGGAACCTGTTTCTCCCTCTGCCTGCCACTCCCCCTGCTTGTGTGCTCTCTCTTTCTCTCTCTCTCTGACAAATAAATAAATGAAATCTGTAAAAAAAAGTTTTAAATGTTATTTATGAGAGAAAAGAGTTAAAAATAGGGATTGATCGTGTGCGTGTTCTTTTTCTTTCCCTCTACTAATAGATGAATAAAATAGTTATCAACAGAGAGACTAAAGAAGAAACCATTAGAAAATGTCTTCTGTAAAAATAAAGGAGTAAATTCAGAAAGGGAAACTATGAATAATCATAGTTTTCACGAGTGAAGTAAGGAGAGGAGTCCCAGGATGACAGATGTGTGGCAGGCAAGAGAGGAACAGTCTAGATTATAATAGTAGGGTCGAGGCCTTAAGGAAGGAGATCTCCATGAAAAACCACACAACTATTGTGTATGTAAGTGAAATATTTGATGTTGATTTTTGTTTCTGGAGTATGGGTGATCAACTTCTGTAAGAACACTGATGAAATGACCAATGAACTCACCAAAACATAGTAGTTATTTCTATTATGTAGTAATTAATTACAGAAGAGTTTCCTTTTTGGGGAGGAGGGGTACATATATTAAGTCCATTTTTGAAAAACAGAAAAAGATGATAACATAAATATTAATATAGCAGAAACCTAACATTAATGGTAAGAAGACCAAAGAGACAACTACATTTTTTATAAACTATGCATAAATCTTTTAAATCAACTTCATCATTAGTCTTTTCTCATAAAGTCTATTCCTAACATCAAAGTGGAGCATGTCTACAGATAGTTTTCTTTCCCAATTTACTTGGTGCCAGTGCCAATTATAGAAATTAGCAGAGTATAAAAATAAGATACAAAAAAAAAAGGTAACCACTGCAACAGTAGAACCTGAAGCAGATAATTAAGAGCACCCCCCCACGCCAAATACCTAACATTTAGAAGGTGAAAACTTTTAAAATAATAACTGCATAAGTTCTTGAAAATTCATGCCTTATTCCTATCACCACCTGTCCAGTGACCATGGAAAACCAGATCCCCACCCTGCCTGGGTCAGCCACTAACCATGGAATCCCATGAGTTGTACCAAAGCTCCAAAGTCAAGAAAAGAGTGACAATGTTGAGCTTCACCCAAGCCCTATACTTTCAGAAAACATCAGAGAGGAAATCTCCCTACTCGGGGCATCTGGGTGGCTCAGTCGGTTAAGCTTCAGACTCTTGATTTTGGCCCAGGTTATGATCGTGAGATAGAGCCCGACCATGCTAGGGGTGACACCTATTTGATATTCTCTCTCTCCCTTTCCTTCTGCCCCACCCCCACTCTCCCTCTCATTTTCCCACTCTCAAAAAAAAAAAAAAGAAAAATAAATAAATAAGTCCCCCTACTCTTTGTGTTCTCCAGGAAAGGGCTTTTGCAAAGAACCACACTTCTCCCTTGTTATCTAGATTAGATTTGAGGATGGCCCTCTTATTTACCTAGGATAAGGCTGGACATATATGCTACAAATTCTATTTCTGTGTCTCACCAATGAATAGCTGAATTGTTTGTATCTACTGACCAATATAGACGAAATGCCCATTAACTTGACTTTACCACAAATTTTAGACAGGTTTCTCTCTTTCCAGGGACGCAAACTTTGACCCACCCTAGTGTATAGGCAAGCTGGGGAGCTTAAGCAGCTGTTAGCATGTGAAACAACCTTCCTCACGCTCACAGTTCCTTCCTGAGAATTGACAGACAGCAAAAAATTTCCTGATGAACTATTCAATCACTCCACCTTTTCATTCCATTCCCCCATACCTGGCCTTTTCTATCCTTGTCTGCTCTTCCCTATAAAACAGAATCCTTTTCTGCACAATCTTTGAAGCATTTATAGGTCTTATTATTGGAGAATTTTCCCTGTTGTAATTGTCACTCTTCCCCTATTCCAATAGTATTTTCAAATAAAGTCTCTCCCTTAGGTCTGAATTTGTTTTTTGTTTGACAAGGGTATCTCCACATCTGGAGCCTCTTGGTAAAATGAAGGCTTCCTCTGACCCTCTTCTCTTTCATTTTCAATGTGACATCTAACTTTGTTAATTTCAGGGCATATCTACTGTAATAACGTCAAGTGTCAAATTTGCTTGATAAAATTGTGGATGAAAATGTTAGCAGTTTGTCTTTTTTGAAAATTTATTAAACATCAGGGACTTCATTAAGTACTTATCCTATATAATCTCTATGACAACACAGTAGAGTAGGTACTATTACTTAGACCCATTTTACAAATAAGAGAATTTAAACTGAATGAGGGTTAAGTAACTTGCCCGAGTCACTCAGCTACTATAAAGCAGACCTATCGTTTCAACGCAGATTTGTTCAACACCAGATTGCACTTAATTTATGTAACTTTTATGCACACACACACACACATAAGTATATATTAAACTCACTTTTTACTGGTCACCTAGAAGATTGGAGCAACAGAACAATCAAGCATTCTACATATTAATTCATGTAATTTTAGTATTTTAGTACTCTAAATATTTAGCAATATTTAGCATAGTTATTAACCTTGTAGTGATAGGTGTGAATATGATCACTTGTAGAAGACATATAGAATTAAACACTAATGTTTAAGAGGTAGCCAGAGAAAGAGATAATTAAGAAAGTGTTTTTGAAAAGGTATCTGGAAAACCAGATGGAAGTGTAATCAAAGCTAAAGGAAAGTGGAATTTGAAGGATAAAACAGTGGATTGTTAAATGCAGGAAGATAACATAAAAAAGGACTATATGATTTTTGCATTTGGAAGTTAGTCTGCATTAACAACTCTGGCAAAGGAAGTTTAAGTGAAAGACTAAGAGAAAACTTAATGTTATAAAAGGGTGAGGCAAGGAAGTATGAGATCCAGTACAAACTAAATAAATGATTGCACATAGAAACATGACTATAAATGGGTGGGTATATAGATATATAGGACTAACTGTAGGGAGATGTGGGAATAAGACAAAATTTATTTTTTAAAGATTTATTTATTTTAGGGAGGGAGCGGCAAAGGGAGATGGAGAGAGAGATTCTCAAGCAGACCCTGCACTGAGCATGGAGACCAACGTGGGGCTCTATCTCAAGACCCTGAGATCATGACCTAAGCTGAAATCAGGAATCAGGCACTTAACCAACTGAGCCAGCCAGGTGCCCCAAGACAAGTTTATTTTTTAATACCCATATTAAAATACTATCATATTTATATACAGAGTTTGAGAAACAAATTTATAGGAAGATGGTGGGGATAATATAGTGGGAAGAGAAGTAATTTATGGAGTAATTCACTGCATAGGCAAGAGATAATGAAATCAAGTGTACATGCAGAGCCCTCAAGGGAGAAAAAAAATCAGAGGGAAAAAGAAAGTGAAGTCCAATTAGAATGATTTTAAGAGAAAGATGTGGGACTTCATATCTGCTGGACTATATTTTCTCACAGAAATCAGAAAAATGGTGGTATGCTGAGAGATGGAGATCATACATAGCTGTATTGGTGAAGATTTTCAAGAACTACTGGGAGAGTTGGAGAACACACTAAGGATTTGTAGATGCCGCTGGGCACTGAATTTTTGCTAAAATTGAAGATCGTGAATTATTAGTCACACTTTTATGTTTGTAGCATTCAGCTTCTAAAAAGATATTTTTTATTTTATGGGCAACTATGTTTTCCATCACTTTCAATGGCAGGGGGTATTTAATTTGAATATAAATTCTTAGTTCATCTCACTTTATTTTAAAAAAACTGGAAGTGAAATCTATTTGAAATGTTAAAGTTATTTAAATGCATGAAATTTTACATCCATATTTAGGTAAATTATAAAACTCTGTGTCCCTAGATTTGATAGAAATGTTAACTGAATGAGACTGTGTTTTCATTTTGATGGTTGTTCTGGAACAGGAATCTAGCTATGCATTTTGATATGATGATTTAAAATCCAGTTTGACATGTACTAAAAAAATTCTAGTCAATAAATCTCTTTGATCTTTTTACTTTTTTCTGAGCCAAAGTTATAAGAATGTTAGCCCTTGTCTCTAAAGTTATTATCATAAAAGACTTCAAAGTTTTTTTTACCCCTCTAATGTCTGAACAGAAATGAAATTGAAAAAAAGCTATATGCAATTGCCTTTACTACACTATAGTGATATTATTGGGTTATTTTTCTCTGAAAGCATCAAGTAAACATTGACACTGTGCCATCCAGTCAAGTTTTATTTCAGATGGGCTGTCATAGCCCTAAGATATACAAGCTCCTTTTGAAATCCAAATGCTTAATTTTTGTAAGGACTCTTTAACTCAGATTGCTTTAGAGAATTATTAGATTTTAAATGCAATCTTCAGAGATATTAAAATATAACATGTTATTTATTAATTGTCAGGTTCACAGCATATCCATTATCTAATATAATTTCAAAGTGTACTGTGCTGTTGCTAAGATTAAAATTTTAAGATAAATATACCCTAAGGTAATTGACTTTAGGGATTTATTTATTTTTTTAAAGATTTTATTTATTTATTCATGAAAGACAGAGAGAGAGAGAGAGGCAGAGGGAGAGGGAGAAGCAGGCTCCCAAGGAGCAGGGAGCCCGATGCGGGACTCGATCCCAGGACTCTGGGATCATGACCTGAGCCGAAGGCAGATGCTTAACCATCTGAGCCACCCAGGCACCCTTGACTTTAGGGATTTAAACCTCATAGATATGGATATACTGCTGGCATGTTTAAAGGATTTGTATTAAAATTCCTAGGATATGAAGTATTGATTTACTTACTTTGATATAAACTTAATCGTAGGGGGAGACGAACCATGAGAGACGATGGACTCTGAGAAACAAACCGTGGGTTCTAGAGGGGAGGGGTGGGGGGATGGGTTAGCCCAGTGATGGGTATTAAAGAGCGCATGTTCCATGTGGAGCACTGAGTATTATGCACAAACAATGAATCATGGAACACTACATCAAAAACTAATGATGTAATGTATGGTGATTAACATAACATAATAAAAAAGAATACAAAGGATGTTGAATAAATGAAAAAAGTATAAACTTAAATATAAACTATCTTGTGACTAAATCTTAGGTGCATGTTAAATCTAAAGAAAAAGTTAAACTCTTATTTTGTTCGCCTTTAGTTTCGCTCAGCATTAGATGAAATGCAAATAGTATAATAGGCAGGTAAACTATGGAAAGATGTTCACAATATAAACTGTTTTGGGGATTATCTGCCAAATAATGTCTTCGCTTATAAGAAAATTGGTTAACTGGACCATATAAGATGTTTTGTACACTGTTGTCAGTGTCGGTGAAATAATAAACATGAATACATTTTACTTATGCCTTAGAGTATCTTGTGCCAGATGATGGTATATTGGGTGGGAAAAAACATGCCAAATATCTTTGGCTAAGCTGCCATGATGCATATTAAGGGGTCGTGAACTAAATATACCTAGATAGTCCTTTGTGGGAGAACATGAAGGACAAAGAAGTTCCAGTCAGTAATTCCTAGCACTGACTGATGGGGGAACTGGACTTTGGCTATTTGCCAAATAAGTAGCCATCACTGAAGCATTGAGCTAGCCATTTGCTGATATTGTGGAGTGACGCATGGTCATGGGGGAGGGAGGTTTGGAACCCATGACTGTTTTATGTTATTTTGTCTAATCACTGTAATTTTTTTTCCCAAAGATTTTATTTATTTATTTGACAGGGAGAGGGAGCACAAGCATGGAGAGCAGAGAGGGAGAAGCAGGCTCCCCAGTGAGCAGGGAGCCTGTTGCAGGGCTATCCCAGGACCCCGAGATCATGACCCGCGCCATCCAGGCGCCCCCAATCACTGTAATCTTAACAATTATGTTACTTTATAAGACCCTGTGGGTCAAATTTGAGTCATTTGAATATCTCACCAGTTGCTTAACAGGGATGAGATAAGCTCTTTCTACTTTTGATTGTTTCATTTCCTCTAGAGTTTGATAAGGACGTTAGATAAGATGTTCCAAGGAAACTAAAGCCAGCTCAAAATAGGCGCCACAAAGGAAGCCCGAAGTCAATAGTTTTAGTACATAAGAATTCTCACATATCATGGTGCTTGATCTTGGATGCTTTGCACATAGAAAGACTTCTAATTGTTCTATGTGGTTTGCACACATTATATCAGGAATTCATCACTACATGAAACCAAAATGTATGCCTTGCAATAAAAATGTTCCCCCATTTCCAGCTTTACCCACCTAAATGTGGGAATCAGCTCAAAATCGAGGATTGTAAATCAGAAAGTTTATGATAAGACTACGGTTAGTATGGTAAATTTTAGTAATATATGTAATATATACCAATGTATGTAAGAATAGGCCTTTGTTAATTTACATATCACTAAGTGTGTATAACTTCACTGATAACTTTATCTTAATATATCCTCTAACACTTTTATTTTCTTTGCCTGAGATAAGTCAGTCTTTGGCTTTAACTTCAGACAGTTCCATTGCTCATTTTGACTGCTGATGTCCTAAGAAGTCTCCAGAGGTGGCAACCATGGCAATGTCAGAAATAGTAAAAATAAACACAGAATATACGGCATCACTACATTTTGTTAATGATATATATGGTATGTCCACTTTATAAATGTATTATTTATTTAAATAATTAATGCTTTTACAAGTGAGAGACTTAGATGCTTAGTTGAAAATATGATTCTTGAACTTGGGAACAATTTCAAATAACATAGCAAACTTTCATCCTCACAGCTCTTTTAGATAAGCCCCGCTGACCTTGTGACATCACAGTCAAATTTCTCACAGAAGAGCCTGAAAACAGATCACGGGTATGCTCTGCCTTTTGAAGGCTCACATTATGCCACTTCACTTTTATGACAGAACTGCACCAGTACCTGTTTTCACTAACTGAAGGAAATCCAAAGAGGATTTTCACTTTCATAAGAAAAGGCAAAACGGAAAACTGACCTTCAGTGTTTGTTTGCAGCAAGTCCGTCTGGAGGGAGCATGCATCCCAAGCAGCAGGAGAGGCATCTGGAAGCTCCTTCCCAGAGAACCAACACTCAGCATCGCATCACAAGCTGCCACAACTTTGAACTGTGTCTGTGAGCATCTGTGATTTACCTCCATGTATTTTGTGTATCCATTAGCAAAATTTGCCCTAAGGTATCAGAGAAGCCTAAGAGAGGTTATTTTTTGGGTCTGGGAATGCACACATTTTTTTTCCATATAAATTAATGGTAATTGCTTCTTTGCTTTACACCTTTTTGGCTTATGAAAGTTTCCATAAGAATGCTCTACTTTTATATAGCGGGGTGGAGGTGGGGAGGGAAACCTGTATTTGGGCGCGGAGTTAGAAATGGATTATTGACATGCTGAAGAAGAAGCAAACTAAATTAAACTAAGTCAGATTGTGTAGTTAGATTTCATGGAGAATAAATACTAAAACATGCGTTTTCAGTCCTAATTAAGGATTTCCTTAAAATTGTAAAAAAAAAAAATGTGAAGTGATAGAATAGAAAATCAAATTATCTAGATCAGCACACCCTTTGGGATAATAGCAAAGCATGATGATGGGGTTTCTCTCGCTGGAATAAATCAATGGTCTACAGGACAAATTAGGATTTGCTTTGTACATATCTAGCAAATTTAGATCTGCTTTCTACATTATACACAGTTCCTATTTCTTGAGCAGTTTCATTACCAAAAAATTTAAACCATAATCCATCTGCAATTCTTTTTTCTTTCTAAGATTTATTTATTTATTTCGGCAGGGGGAGGGGCAGAGGGAGAGGGAGAGGATTTCTCAAGCAAACTCTGCTGAGGACTCTAGGACCCCCAAGATTACGACCCGAGCTGAAACCAAGAACTGGACGCCCAATTGACTGCACCGAGATGCCCCATAATCCATATGCAGTTCTAAGTGGTTAGCTTTCTGTGTAATTATGGAGTCCAGGAAAAGATTATTCCTCAAATACCATAAACTTTGAAATTCTGCACAGGACATATATAGAAAACAAAAGAAAGCAAATTCCAGAAGCCAGCGATTATAGAGTGAATGGATGTAACATCAATGAAAGAAAGGTGGGCATCAAGATTCACAATTGATAGTTGCAAAAAGCAATACCAGAATAGATACTCTCTCTACCAATTGAAAGAGAGCTTCAGTGCTTATACAGGGGTATACAATAAAGCAGCTTATAGAGCTTTCAGGGTAAGTGTTAAAAAGAAGAAAATATTTTTATTTTAAATATGTGATTACAGTCATGTGTGTGTGAATATATATACCACACATGAAGGTGTGTGTGTGTGTATATACATATATATATATATATATATATAGAGAGAGAGAGAGAGAGAGAGAACATAACTATATTACATAAGAAGATAAAATAATTCTTGGACATAATACTGTGGAGATTTCATCCTAAATACTTGTACCTTATAAAATGGACTAGGTTTACACTTTCAACTCACTTTCAGCATGTTTTCATAAATAATGTCAGCTGTTTAAGCATTTAGTTAGTAAAAATGAGACAAAAGATTTTGACAGGAAATATGACATGACTCATTGGACAGTCAGAGAAGATGAGTAAGACAGCCAGTTCATCATGATGCCATTTTAGATAACTCAAGGAACGGTGTATATTTAAACAATGGTGACAATGCTGACAGATCCCGAATTTAAAGTCTGCAAACCAATTAAATATAATGACAGGTGATGTTTATACGATATACATAGCTAGCTTTAAAAAGTAGTGCTGTCTAGTCACACTATAGTTGCATAAAGAGATTTATCACTAAATCTAATGAATGCTTTGGTTGATCATTAACTCACTCCTTTTTTCTTTCTCCTCTGATTAGTTTAGCATATTGAATCAAGGGACAACTAGATAAGAGAAAGCCATAGTATCAAACTGTATCAACTTATTTGTTCTTTAAACAAAGCTTTATTGATTAAGTAGTGGGTCTCCGGCACTATGCGACGAGCTAGAGTTTTAACTAACGATGAATAAGGGGCCAATCTCAAGGTGCTTATATCAGAGTGTGGGATAAAGATGAGTAAACAGGCAACTGCGAATGTAACATGTCAGGTACTATGGTAGAGGGTGTATACAGTCCCATGGAAGAACTGAATGGCACCTAACACACTTCCTTGAATAATCAGCATTCATGGGGAGAGACGAAGGATTATTAAGAGGGAGCTAGGTAAAGAGGAGGATGGTGTCTGCTTGTGTGCTTTCCTCAGCATTATGGCTGAACAGGTGTTCTGAATAAGCTTTCCATTGTAGGACCACTGGACAGTGGATAGGGTATACCCTTTGTATCAGAGATTTAGAAATGTGGGGGAAAAAATGGAATTGGGTGGTTATTACTTTGCTCAGTTGATGCTCTCATAAAAAGCTAAATAAAAGCAGAGAATAATGGTCAATTAAAAAGGCAAGTATAAAAGTTAAAGGCCTCCTTGGTGGCTTATACAGGGACAGTCACATCCTGCTGCAGAAGAGTAGAGAAAGTTCCAAAGAAGGTTAAACTCTCAACCAAGTAGATCTGCCATGTGAAGGTCAGCACCCTGTTTGTGAGAAAAAAAAAAAAAAGGATGTTGATACAGTGTTGATGAGTTGAAATTCTTCAATCTATTTTTTTCTGAACTCTCTGAGCCTGCAGAAGCAGCCGACTCCTCTGCAATAAGGGCTAGAGCTCTGCCATTGCTTGAAGATGATAAAGATGTCTCTTACCTGCAAAACAACATGCATGCCATCAAGATCTGCACACACATGGCCAACACTTGGGTTAGCTCACACTGTAATTCAGCTGGGGATGTGCTGCATCTGCTGAAGGAGAAAAGGGACCATAGCCCAGAAAGTGCAGGACATAGACAATATGTATTGGCAGGAGCTGTGAGATTAAGGACAGGACTGACTTCTGGTGGCACCTGATGAAGAGAGATTTAACTTAATTCTTTTTTTTTAAGATTTTATTTATTTATTCATGAGAGACAGAGGGAGAGAGAGAGAGAGAGAGAAGCAGAGGGAGAAGCAGGCTCCCAAAGAGCAGGGAGCCCGATGCGGGACTCGATCCCAGGACCCTGGGATCATGACCTGAGCCGAAGGCAGACGCTTAACCATCTGAGCCACCCAGGCGCCCAGATTTAACCTAATTCTGAGTAAAGGCAGGTTATTGATATTAGGACCCTCTTCAGATGTAGAATCTAATACCCCAGTAAGGACCCTGGAAAAGTATGCCAACACACTGCCAAGATATGCTAGAGAAGCATGGAAAAATCATAATCTGTATTAAGTAAGATAATAATGCCAGTTTCAGTGTGACACTATAGAATTAGGATTAAAGGTAAACAGAGGTGAGCATGTTGGCATGAATGTATTAGGAGTACATATGTTATGTAAAAGGTGGGAAAATCCCAAAAGGCCACATTTCACTACACAACCTGGAGGAGACATCACTTTCCAAATCAATGATGAGTTAGCACTGGGAAGGCCACCAGCATCACTCAGTTCAGTTGGTAGCTCTGCTCTCTAGGTCAGGGCTGACAAAAGACAATTCCATCGAAAGTATGGGCTTACAGATAGTGAGGAGGTGGATAGTATCCCCACAAAAGAGGCCTGGTAACAGCATTTAACTGTGGAAGCAATTACTGCAATAAGGGGCAAGGTCAAAAAGACAGCCAAGGATATTTGACCTACAAGGAATTATAGAGCTATAGGGGGTGGTTAATGGTGCATGTCATCCCTCAAGCAACAGGCGAGGACATCGCTCATCTGCCCATAGTGCTCAAGCAAGGATGTAAGAGAGCTAATCTTCCCTTCAAGAAGTGAACATGTGGACTATGAATAATAAATAAGAGGGTAAGGAAATTATTTGGGGTAGGAACCTAGTGTTCTCAAACCTTAGGTGCTGTGAAATAAGCCCTACTTCTACACAGGTGAGTCTCCTTCAGAATTTAATCTGAGTTTTCAGTGTTTGACATTTAAGCACCAGGTAATATTATAAAATTACACCATGGAAAATGATGTAAAGTTTATTATGGAGGATGACGGTAAATTTTGGATAAAAAATGAAGGAGTAAGTGTCAATTCCAAATTGAGGGCATCAGGAGACCTACCTAGTACTTCATTGATCTATAATCAGCAGATGAATCTTGTAAAGACGGTTCAGATAAATCAGGCGTCATTTCCAGAGCATCTCTATTCTTTAAGGAGATTAATACTTTTTGCAATCATCCAAAGATTCCACTTGGGGGAAATTTTATTAGGATGAGATTTTATTTTGCCTTTTTCTTTTCCAAAAGATGGGTAGTTATGCACTTAAACTCCAGGACAACAATCATTGAAAGCTAGAATGATAAAAGAAGTTTTGTTATAAGACAGATAATATTAGTAAGCAATTTATCTTTGTCTTTCACATCTGTCTCTTTAGAACTGAATGAAGCAAGCTTTTTTCTTCATTTATTCCTTCCGTGTAGAGGGTCTTGAAAGACCTAACACCCTGACAGCACTAATCTTCAACCAGGAGAAAATTGATGCAATCTTTGGGTTGAAACCCTTACCAGTGGCTGACAGCAAAATGAAGAGATGGTCTTAGTGTTGTAAAACAGTGGGATATAAAACACAGGGAAACAGAGAAGAGACAGAGAAGGTGGTGCTAGAAAATAGGTTCCCTAACACCATTTAAGAGAGACTGACAAGTGTCAAGGGGAAATAAACAAAAAGCAATTTTGCACTATCATCTCTAGTACATGAATATATTTAATCATGTAATCTGATAATGGACTATTCCTATTTGACCTTGAAAAAGTTAAGGACATTACTAAAAGGATATAAATATAAATTTAATAATATTAGAACATTATAGGGGCACCTGGGTGGTTCAGTTTATTAAGTGTCTGCCTTCGGCTCAGGTCATGATCCTAGGGTCCTGGGATCAAGTCCCACATCGGGCTCCTTGCTCAGTGGGGAGCCTGCTTCTCCCTCTCCCTCTGCCTACCACTCCCCCTGCTTATGCTCTCTCTGTCTCTTTCTCTGTGTCAAATAAATTAAAAATATTTTAAAAATATTTTAATAAAATATTTTATTTTATTATTTAATATTTAATATTAATATTTTAATATTTTATAAACTATTTTAATAAAATATTAATATTTTAATAAAAGCATTGTACAATAAGCTGCTGTCAAGGTAACCAATATTGGCTAGAATAGCAGGTAAGAAGGTGTTGGTCTGATCTGGATTGTTTTTTTCACTCAGAATGCTGGTTCTGCTTCTATTTGAGTGGCATACATATTGCAACATTGTCTGAATTACTTCTTGATAGCACACGTAGTTAGAGTAACATCTTAATCTCTTATAGTTACTCAATGTCTCAATAACAATATAATTTAAAATCTCCATGTATTTTATTTTTTCGTATTATTCTGGTTGTTTTTGTTACTACTGACTGAGACGCTGCAAAAATTCATTCACATGGTAAAAGGAAAGCATCACGATGCTTTTCTAATACGAGTGCTCTGACGTTCTCCATGCACCATGCTTGTGCCTATGTAAATACTTCCCAATATTTTATCTGAGACTTTGATAATATAACTTTAAAACCTGGGTTCCCCCAAAAGAAGAGGCTGAGACAAAGGTTTTATGGGAAGGGATCGAAGGGAACTGAAATGAAGGAGGCAAGGGTGAAAGAGAAACAGAAAAGGCCATTAGGAAGATGTGTAATTGATTTGGCCATTGCTGTCAGCAAGTGGTGATCCAATCATAGGTCAGCATAATTGGTTCCAGGCTCCATTTCACTCTTCCTATAACTCATTCTTCACACAAGTGGCTTCCTTTCTGGGCAGTGCTTAGTTGGCTAACTCCTGTACTTCTATATAGTCTCAGTGTATTAGTCTGAATGCCATTTCCCACGGAGGAGTTCTTGAACTTCCTTATAGTTCTTTCTACTCCCTATCCACACCTTCGTAGCAGCTCTTCTTTTTCTTTGTAGCAACTCTTCTTTTTCTTTGTAGCACTTATAACACTTGTAATTGCTTGGTAATTATTGGTTTCACATTAACCTTTCTTAATAGGTGGAAAGTTGCCAAGGCAGGCCCATGCTTGTTTCATGAGCTGCAATTAGCACAGTTTTCGGGTCCCTATCAGTCTTCAGTATAGTTTAGTGGGAATTTTTAAAGTGATAGAATGGATGAATGACAAAGTAGCATTTTATATCTTTTGTTTGTAAGTTGGGATAACATGCTTAAATACAAATGAATGAGACTGTAAAAGGTGAGGCTGTTAAATGTGGTTCTTGTAAGATACAGTCTTACTACCTTAGAGCCATACGAGGTGACCATCTATAAAAATAGTATCTATAATGAGTTACTTTTATATCCCTCATCAAATTTCACATACATTTTCCATTGACTATTTTATTATGATATGTCTATGGCAGTATGTCTAATAAACTATAAAAAATGATTTCCACTGTGGTGCTAATCTCATTGAATATAAGATGTTCTGTTAACTGGTTTTAGTGATGTCTGCTCCCATGGCCTGCTACATTTTTGTTTTTAAGTTCAAATTTCTATGGTAATATGTTCCTGCAAAGAAAGTTAGTAAACTTTTTTTCCCTTGTTTGTGTAAAAGCTGAAGTGTAGACATGGGCAAATATTCTGAAGATGTTGAAGTCCTGCCAATATATTTATTAGGTTTGCTTTACCTGTTAATTCCATTAGCAATCAATGTGATTATACTGGCATCTCCTTAATTCCACCTATCAACAAGATATGATGTGTTTAATAAAAATGAATGCATTTCAAGACCTCCTTATTTAATAATGTAACATTTGTCATATATTTAACAAGACAAACAGTGGATGTCTTTTTAGTGAACAAAAATGAAGCAATAAATGTATATTTCTTATAATTGAAATTCAAACATGAATTGGATTAAATATCCAACAGAATTCTTTTAAATGTTTTAGATTAATTACAGAGAGACTTCCAATTTTGCTGCACATCAGGACTCTAGAGAGATTTCTTATATATTCTAATTTTCTGGACCTAATGCTAGAGTTCTGATTCAGTATGAATGGAATAGATCTTAAGATTCTATATTTTAAAACATTTTGAAAAAAGTTCTGATTATCAGTCAGAGTTGTAGTCCTTGGTTTAATACTTACACATTCAATTTGGCCATATAATATATTCATGCTAGCAATATTTTCATAAGAATACAAAGAAGAGAGATATGCCAGAATGGTTATTATGAATAATTATCATCACATAAACCCCTCAGTTGTTTTAGTGAAGGAGCTAATACTTTCCGGACCTGATTATCTCTATGGCCAAAAGTACTGGAAATATGGTGTCTAGTTACACGATTAGCTTTTTCTGAATTTACATAATAATTACTTTTCTAGGGCCTTTACTTCTATTTGAGGAGCAGTGAAAGATTATGTCATTTTCAAGTGTCAAATTTTAAATATAGGTTACATTCTTCATACTCAGTTAAATTATTTTAATAATATTTTTCCTAAAAATTCCACAATACTGGCACATTCTAAGAGCTGCCCACTCAGTAAGTGCATATTTTATTTCAGAAATACATATCGTGAAATTTTTAGAAAATAAATGTGCTAGAAATGATATGACTAACACATCATATTTATTTGCAATGTTATTGTATATTCTTTCTGGGGCTTTTCACCTGTGATTTTTAGGAAAACTTCCATTCTGTACCAAGTGCAACTAAATAATGAGGGAAATCTTGGAGAAAGTAGGAAAACAAATCCAGAGAGGTTTACTTTATAATGGCTTTCAATCTGTAATGCTTTTCATAATTTATGATTGTATCCAGTTATTCTCCAGTTAAATTAATATGCATTAATATGGTAGGGAAATTTTATTCCAGGACTATATAGAGAAACCTTGGTGCCTGTCAATTTTGCTGGGTGCCTGTTACCATAAGCAAGGGATGGTGATGGATGGGCTCACAGGAACCACTAAACAAGAGCCCTAGGAGTTTTCTATTTCCCAAATCCTCCTTGACCGGAATCCTGCCTGACCTGTCCCCACCCTCCATCTTTCCTGTCTCGCCTGGTGCTCTAAGTTGCAGCCACACTGAACTCTCTTCAGCTTTTCCAGGGAGCCTGATCTCCTGCCACCAAGCCTTTGCACAAACTGTTACCCCCACCTGGCTAATTCCTTTTCAGCCTTCGGGTCTCAATATAGAGGAATGGAGCTGGCTTTATGGGCAGGTGACCTGGACCTTAGAAGAGCCCTGCACTTGATTTAATACTGTCTTGAAATTCTAAAAAATTTTTGAAACAGGGCCCTGTATTTTCATTTTGTATGAGGCCGTGCAAAATATGTAGCCAGTCCCGGGGCACCTGGTGGTTCAGTCAGTTGGATGTCCGAGTCTAGATCTCAGCTCAGGTCTTGATCTCAGGGTCATGAGTTCAAGCCCTGCACTGGGTACTTCTCAGTTCCTCTGGGTGATTGTTAAGTGGAACTCACTTAAAAAAAAAATATGTATCCAGTCCTCTAGAGGTGTTTTGTTCTGATAAAATGTCCCAATTCCCAATTTCCTTTGATTGACTGTATTTGTAGTCTCTTCCTCTAAGCTTTAAGTTCCTTAAAAACAGGAACCATTTGGTAGGCTCTGACTTTCCCTTTCCTAACAGTCCTAAGTTCCCATTTGGGAATCCATTTTGTTCAGATGGAGCTGACATCTTTCTTGGGCCACAGCTGGAATCTGTGACTTAGACTTATCCAATTAGGTTTGCAGATCCTTGAGACTCATGACTAGGCATGTGACCAACCTGGCCAGATCAGAGTGTACCTCTGGGCGTTTGCTAGAACTGCTGTGACAAAGATGCTCCCTCTTTCCTCCGGACGTTAGCAAGCAGCCTGTAGCTTAGAGCTACTGTCAGTTGTCCTGGAACCATAAGAGGATCCAGGCTTAGGATGAGACTGACACCATGGAAGGAAGAGAGAAGAAACAGAAAAGATATATGTGCTGGATCAAACGTCACCCTAAGTTTTCCTATGATTTTTTAGTTATGTGAGCCTATAAATTACCACTGTTGCCCAAGCCACTTTGAGTCAGATTTTCTTTTTTACATCCAAATGCTTCCTATCTGATGTTGTATTTATCTTGCTTATTATAGTCTTCTTGGTACCTACCATAACCCAGCATAAAATAGATCCTCAATAAATATTTAATGGAATAAATATATATATATTATATATTTATATATAAATATATATTTATATATATTTGTATATTGTATATATATTTATATATGTGTATATATAAATATATACACATATATATAATTTATATCTATATGCAAGGGATGTGAAAACAGACTTACTGCATTTCCTGATCTGAACACAGAAACACATACTCCTACAAGGCTGGTCTGGCATTAGAAGTAGACAAATTATGTGGTGCTTATGTGGTATGATTTCTGGAGAAGCCAGAAAACATATTTTCCTTTTTCTTCTTCTTGCCTTTCCAGAGTTAACATAGTTGTTGAGTATACAGATGCTGAAGAAAGTGGGTTCAAATTGTAACTCAGCCATTAACTAGATATGGAAAGACTCTTCAACAAATTATTTAATCTCTCTGTGCCTTTGTTTACTCATATGTTAATCACATCTTGAAAATGTGAATACCAATAGTACCTACCTCACAGAAGTATTATGAGGTTGACAGGGATTAACACAATTAATACATGTAAAGTATTTAGAATAATGCAGGTCACATGAAGAGCTCAAGAAGAGTCAGTTGTTTTCTCTCCTAAACCTTTGCTACTTATTGACTAATCCTTGTTTTAAATTTCCCATCTATTTAAACACAAACGCACCAATGTATGATTTGGTTAGCCCAAATTTATCAGTCATTTACACCTTAATGCAAATACAGAAAGCTTCCTGGGAGTAGTTTGTTGAAAAGGGGTGAAAATAGAGAAAGAAAACACTAGGCAACCCCTTGAGAGATCAATTCATGAATAAGCAACACTGAGATCACAGATGTCAAAGGAAACTGGGAGCGCACATAACATGTTTGCACTGGGCCAACATATTATAAGAAGTAACAATATAGACCCATGGCCACTTCAATTGTGTGTCAGTGGCAAGAAAGAACAGTGCTGGTTTTCCTAGTCTCTTGAGCACTGGATAGCTTTCTCCAAGGTGTCAGTTTCTACAATTCCACGTGCTGAGAAAACTTAGTTATAGCTATACTGAAAGAGGAAAAACCCAGCACAGACTATTGCTTTCTCTCTTGTTGAGGTAGTGGCCTAAAAGCATATTTGATTTTAGGGACCTCGTGGTTCCCCACTAACTCTCCCTGAAAATTCAGGTCTTAGAGTAAAACAAAATTAGTAGATACGTAAGATTTAATCAAGTTTTTTTTTGTTTGTTTGTTTTTGTTTTGATGTACAGAATTTGCCCTGGCACAACTATTCTTATATTTTCACAAATTAAGTGGTAACTCATAAAGATTTAGTCAAAGTCCAAGAGATTCAAACTAATATGTGGCAATATTGGGAATATTTTATTTCTTGATAAAGTTGTCATTTATTTACTTAATTGATTTCAGGAAGTCCACATTTTTATAAAGACAATGCTCAGGATTTGACAGTTTTCCTATCAAGCTTTTTTTTTTTTTCTTATCTATAGATGGTTTAGCAGTTGGCTTATTTTAAAATCCACAACGCTACCAGTTACTTGAAAATACAAACTTACCCATGGTTTTCATCTGGTTTGAATACTAATATTATTTTGTGAAGTTTGGAAGTAAGACAATAACCCCTTTTACTTTCTTTCTCTAATTTTCAATACAATGGAGGAATAAACAAGTATCACACAGGTAGATATTAAATATTCACCTTATAACTAAAAAAGAAAAAAAAAGAAAACTGGCCTGGAGAACATGTCTTTAATTTGTGGTCAAATGGACTTTTCTTCCAAATTAAATTTCCTGCTCTTTGTTGTGAGGTCGTTCTCCATGGCTCTTTTATTTTTCCACATCTTTTGAGCAAGAGGTTTTAGCAGATTTGTTTACTTCATTCTGGACTATTTTTTTTTCAATTATGTTAATATAGCAAATGGCTTTGGAAGGTAGATAGTGTCTCACTTCTGGTTAGATGGAAACTTTGTTTCCTGGCTGAGATAATAAAGACAATATCCCCTGTGGGGCAAAGGTTGGTCAGATGCTAGAACTCCCTTATCAATTTGGAGGTTTACTTAGCTGTAACAGAAACCCATTATATGTGCAGCAACTACTTGGGCTGCTCTTTCCCACTTCCTTGGGACTTAGGGGTATGAGAGGAAGTAGAATTGATGTGAACATGAAGTTGATACCACCTGCTAAGCTATCAGTGATTTTGCATCTTCTGTCAGGATCTATGAAACTATGGCAGATAACTTGTTAGATTGCACAGTTCCTGATTTGGTCGTTTCTAAAAAAAGAAAAGAAAAAG
This sequence comes from Eumetopias jubatus, assembly GCF_037043125.1. Taxonomy (NCBI): domain Eukaryota; kingdom Metazoa; phylum Chordata; class Mammalia; order Carnivora; family Otariidae; genus Eumetopias; species Eumetopias jubatus. Next base: position 65,672,871 of record NW_028274808.1, read on the forward strand.
AAAAAAAGGTCTGCATACATGCAGGATTCTTTTCCTGGCATTTGGATGAAATTTTCCTTCAGAGTTTCTCTCTGAATCTTTGGTTTTTTGCTTTGAAGAGTACCAAGGCAGAAAACACCCATCAGGGTAACTGTGAGAGAAAAATGAGGGAATAAAATGCATAAAAAAATATATTTGAAGATATGATAGTATACGTTTTTTTTATATAAAGTGTGGCTTATACGTTTTTTTTTTTTTGTACAAAATCATATAGCTGTATGTCTTCCTACTTAGATCCCCTCTGGGTGGAAGAGCACATCTCTATTGGACAAAAATCTCATACATCCTTTCAGATTCTTCTACTACCTTCCTTGTTCTTTCTCTGATGACACCAGTCCCTTGTTGAATGTTGTAGAAATTGTACATTTCCAATGCCAGTTTTTTTTTAAGATTTTATTTATTTATTCGAGAGAGAGCACAAGCAGTGGGAGGGGTAGAGGGAAAGGGAGAAGCCAGCTCCCCTCTGAGCAGGGAGCCAGATGTGGGACTCGATCCCAGGCCCCTGAGATCATGACTAAAGGCAGATGCTTAACCGACTAAGCCACCCAGATTTGTTTAAAATGTCAAATTGGAGATTGTGGAATCTGGCTTCTGGAATGGTTAGCAAGATGAAGTGAGTGAAATTTATGGGGTGAATCTTGACCAAAGAGAAATGTAACACATAAGAGTAAAAAGGCATGTCTTCTTTCTTTTTCTCCTTTCAAAGTATAAATCTGTTTGCAGCCCTTCCAACAAAGTCCCTTGGACTGAATGCATGCAAGTGCTGAGTCACCGATGGTATAGTGATAATGCAGTTTGTACAGCTGTAATCCACTGATGGTATTTTGATAAAGAAACTTATAAAGCAGTAACCAGTGTAGTAACACATCACTTCTCTTTGTACTTTTCCTGGACTCATTTCCTTTCCCCCTTATCTTCACTGCCTTGGTCTTGTAATTCCCAAATAAAGAATTAACATTCCAATCCATTCTTAGGCACATTTTTCTAAAGAACTCTAAGACATCAAATGTGTTCTCCAACCTAAGTGAAACTACAAGCACATTTAGGCTCTTGGAAAGCAAGATCCAAAAATATGAACATCAGAGAGAGACCAGAGTTTCTTCTCATGCCTAAGTGCATTAATACCCACTATCTATGTTCTGGTTTCATATCGAAGGACCTTTCAGGGAAGGCAAAACCAAACCTTTCCCCCAGAAAAGTATAGTATTCTTCAATGATATCTTGCCACAGCAAGATATTATTACAGAAAATTTCAAAATAAGAAAGTATATGCAAAAAAATATACGTATGGAGTAGCCATAATTGTGAGGAAAGATTTTTTAGGAGAGAGAAGAGTTTGTGTCAGAAATGGACTTGGCTTGCTCCTTAGTTTCTCTGCAGTTATGGGGTGTTTATTTTCAGCATTCATCTAAGAACATATATTTCAAACAAACATATTGGTATACTTTGGGAGAAAATTGGCAAGATAGAGGAGGTTTTTCCAAAAATAATAACAACCCAATATGCTATACTTTTCTATTGCATTGCAATGGATGCGACCAGGAAAAAAAAAATTATTTGCTTGTCTGTAATCTCATGCTAGGTAACTTTAGGTAAATTAACATGAAACTTTTATGATGCTGCCTTGACAATGGTATAAATATGTTTAATGGAGGCAGCAGCCAAGGTCAACAGATCAAAACTACATAGTTCACTGATTTTACTATAAAACAGATGCAAACGTTTCCACTGCCTTCAGAACAGAGATTAAATTCCTTAATCTAGTATTACAAGTCTCTTTAGGATCTGATGGCTCCCCATGTCTCCAGCACCATCTCATACCACACTCCTTACTCCTACCAAGTTCTTCTCTTCCCACCACAGCCCAGCCAAGTTCACTGTTCTCCAATTTCTTTTCCTGGGGTGAATTTTCTTGTCTTTATTTCCAACTAACTCTTGCATATCCTTTAAGTTTCAGCTTAAAGAGAACTACTTACAGATAACCTTTGCTGTCTCCTCTGCCTTTCTAGCTTAGGTCCACCAGCTGGATTCTTAGAGTACTCTGAGCTTCTTCTATTCGAGATTGTATGCTAGTTTATAGTTAGCGCTAGTGCTAAGTATGGAAATTATGAACATAATATGTTTAGAGACTGTCATTTCCCAAATTACCTATTTCAGCAAGATGAGTTCTGAGTCTTTTGTGATACAGATGAACAAAGGCAGTTTCCAGTGGTATCTAAGGGGGTGGTGGTAGCCTGGAAATGGGGGAAAGATTGTAGATTCAGCTTCTCCTTACTGTCCATTATCACCATGCTTCCAAATTAATGTGATTGCCATCCTGACATCCTAATTTAGTAGAAATTCTGGGTTCAATATTGGCTGAAGAGATTTGAACACATAAGAAAGGAAAATTAAATATTCAAGTCATTCAGCAATAAGAAAAGTTCAAGTCAGTTTACAACACAGATAAAAGGAAAAAAAGATTCAATTAGAGAAAATATTTTCAACACTTGGGTTTCAGGAAAATTATGTGTGGAGGTCCTAATGAAAATATGTTCAGAGACAGTGGGATTGTAGAGAATTAGAGTGAAAAATTTATAAATGTTGCTAAGAGTTATGAATTGTAATCCCTTTGTGTCTTTCAAAAGTCTTTATTAGAGAAAAAATTTCTGATTTTTTCTTTTTTTTCCCAAAAGTAAAACAAACTACATGCAGCTAATTAAAAAAAAGAGAAAAGAGGTACACTTGGGTGGCTCAGTCGGTTAAGGGTTTGCTTTCTGCCCAAGTCCTAATATTGGAGTTTTGGGATCAAGCCTTGCAAAAGCTACCTGCTCAGTGGGGAGTCTGCATCTCCTGCTCCCTCTCCCTCTGCCCCTTCCCCTCTGCTGTACTTGCTCTATTTCTCTCTCTCTCTCTCTCTCTCTCACTTTCCCTCTCAAATAAATAAATAAAGTCTTTAAAAAAATAAAAAAGAAAAGAAAAGAAACATATAGAGGGCTGAAGATGAAAATCAATAATTCCTGACTTTATCTTTTCCACCAAAAATCTAACTGATTTCATTTTATTTCTTTTGCTGGTTATATTCAAACATCTAAAAAATAGGCAAATTCAGCTGATTTAGAATTATCTTTCTTGTAGTCTATTTAGATAATCCACAGGCTTTTTCCTCTGCAAATTGAGGATTTTATTAAAAATTCACAGATTATTGTGACTTTTCCTTTTTTTTTTTTTTTTCTCAGAGTAGCTATAGGGGACATATTTTCCTCACTAGAATCATATCCTTGGCTGCTATTTGTGAAGATTATTGTATGAGATGTACTTCTTTCACTGTCACCTGTTTCTATATACACACACTTTTTTTTTTTATTTTCTTGGGTGGAAGAGGGAGAACCCGAGATCCATCTTCACTCTCTTGTTGCTACTTAAAAATTATATTTAATATCAGAGAAAAGGAAATCTTAAATTAAGGATTATATAATAGAGCTGATGGACTGCACTCTTAAAAAAATGACAATGTCAGGAAAATCAAGCAGAGCTGAAGAACTGTACTGCATTAATGGAGAATAAAGAGATGTAACAACTTAGGCAATATGTGCTTCTTGTGAATCTAGATTTTAGAAAATAAAACTATAAAGAAAATTACTTGAGCAATTACAGAAATTTTAATTTGGGATTGTGTGAATATTAGGTATTAGTATTATATTAGTGTTAAATTTCCTGAAGTGATGCATATAATTTTGTTATGTAGAACACCTTACTTCTTAGGAGATGCATGCTGAAATATTTAGTGGTGAAGTGTCATGAGGAATGTTAGTAAGTATTTTTGAGAAGGCATGATGCAGTCATTTATTGTTTAACTCTGATGTGATAAGAACCACGGAGTTCAGAGAAAAAAAAACCCTCACAAATAACAATTAAACCCACTTTGGTTCAAATTCCGTATCTAGCACTTTGTGCTCTGAAGGGTGTCACAAATTTTCTGAGACAACTGCCTTAGTTGGGAAGTGAGAATAATACCTAACTCTCAAGTGGTTATAAGATTAAGTGAAAACTGTATGTGAAATGACTTTGCAAAAGGCAAAGTGTTGTGCTAGTTCTTCATCGTGCTTTTTTCCCTTTGCTTCCTTATTATCATCATTGTCATTACCCTTGACAATTTGCTCCCATTAAGCTTAGCTAAGACGAAGTTAGTCATAGATCCAGGGTGAAAGAACTGGTATGAATAAATGCAAGAAGTGTTTGTGTGCCCTTCTGACTGTTAGAACGCAGAAATAATAAATAAGTTAATCACACCACTGCAGTTTGTGAATCACACTCAGTCATTTGTTATATCCTGTTTTTTGCTCTAGTGTTGATTAATGACTCCGTAAGTGTCTGGTGAATGATAACTAAGATCATAACTGAAGCATGATGGCTGTTCCTGACATTTAATGAGAGTAGCAAACAATGACAATTATTTACAACTCTAAGACAAGAGATTATCTTAATGATAAAGGAAACAATCCATACATTAAAAATAAAAGGCAAAGAAGAATTAAAAAAAGTAACTTTCCAAGATCACTTCCAAAGCTCTTTTCGAAAGTTTGTAAAGGTCAGCACAGTCTGTATAAAAAAACAAGCACTGGCTACATAAATTTAAAATGTAATCTGATGAAGACCAACATGATATTTTCAAAGGAAACCAGGGGACTGTAGTTTGTTATTGGCTAGAATGGCAGATTGACTGAAAACTGAGCAATGGATAATTTGGCTCTACAATGTCAACTGCAAGTCAAATGTGACCCTATAATACTATTCGTAGACGAGTCATTTTTATAACTTTCGCAAGTGATCTGATTGACAGAGTGGAGAGTAATTCTGTGAAACTCAGATGATGAAGATTTATGAGAGATCATGAAACCCAGAGAGAAAATTATTAAAATGATCCAAAACTAAATGAAAGACTAGGGAGCAAGGCCCTCTATCATCTGGTTTCCTCTCCCTTCCCTAAAGCCTTGGGTTCGGGGGAGGAGCAGGGAACACTCAGGCAGAAATACATGCTTTAAGAGCACTAGTGTGGCACTACCGATCTCTTGGTAATTTAAAGATTATTTCCTCCCCACCATTGAAGACCTAGATATTTCCTTCTAACACTTTTAGTTCAGCAACATTTATGCCAGGCAATAAACAGGGCAATATAGATACGAATTAAATAAAACACAATTACTATTATATTAGGGTAAGAAAGACAAATGTGTAACAGATCAATGCAAGGCAGTGGGATACATACACTATGGTTCTGGAAAGCACTTAGAATTTAGAAGGTAAGGAATTAACTCTTTTATCAGGTAGAGCCAGAGGTAAGGGAAGGAATCATTAAGAGGTAATTCAGTATTTTTAGGAGAATAAAATGTTTATCCCACTGACTTGGTGAAGGTGATGGTACTTTCTAGGCAAAGGAACTAAATGGACCTGAATGAAGAATTGCCTACATCGTGTCCAAATCAAGAACACAGGGTGGCTCTTGGTAAATGTATCTAAAGGAAAGAAGCAAGAAGTGAGGCTGCAGAGGGATTCTGGAGGCAGATAAGAATAACTCATTGAGGTAGGAATGGAACATGATATATAAATAGGTAATGTCATATTCAATATTAAAAACAAAAACATACAAAGTTGTGAAAGTTGATTATTGTCTTGTATAATATGTTATTTGAAATTATCTGAATATCAGCCAATGAGGATTTTCCTCAGATTTTTTATAGACTAATCTAATACTACGTCTTTTTTTTTTTTAAGCTCCTCTATATCTGTCCATAACTATATTTGGTCCTTCTATTACTTTTATTACTTTTAATAATCTCCAAAACATTGACTGCATTACGGATACTCCAGAAACAAAAAGGAGAAGAAAGTCTATAAATACAAGTAATCAACTGACATGTTTGGTCAAATGACTTTTGTGTGTAATTTATGCCCAAATAATGTTTTGGACTTTAAGAGAAATGTAAAGTGCTGAATTTGTCACAGAATGGTATTTATTGAGTAGCATAGTCATGTAGAAGTCTGTGTAATCGATGTAGCTTTCTAAAGAACTTATTTTTTAATGTTTATACAGTGGCTAATATACCAACAAATTCTAACAGTAAAGACTCACTTTTTTTTTTTTTCTGGAACTAGACTGATTCTGTAGGGAATTGGAAGCTATTTTCTGGGAGAAGTCATAGCACAGAATTAATAGCAGTCTCTGCTATCTTTCTTGAGCGGAAAAAAAATGAGACTGAAAGTTGAATGAAGTGCATGGTCAAATGCTTGACGATAGCCTGAGACATGTTTTTTATGACAAAGAATTTTCAGATTAAAGCATTATTTAAAAAAAATCGTTCCACAAATATGACACTTCCTGTGAATTTACTCTTGTGAAATTTCTATTTATTGCCATGGTCTAGTAATTTTAAGAGATTTGTACATGCAAGAGAAAGTAATCATGAAGAGTACTTTCTAAAAGCAAAATTTTAAAGTAGCAATAAATGAAAACTTCATACATTTGGATTATACTAATACACATTTTATATTGAGAAAAAGTGATTTTTACAGTTACATATATAAATGTGCATCAAAAGCACACAATCTTTACCTTTATAAAATTATTTTAGATACCTCCTGGATGTTGAATGATGTTTATAAACACATAAAAGCACAAATAAGTAACAATAAATTATTTAAAAATCCCTATATTCAGTCATTGATTCTTCTTTTGATTACTCAAGATTGACTTCAAAAGAATTTGTGCTTTAGACTGCCTCTGAAGAGTTTAGCAAAAATATTATAAACATGGTCACACGGACTAGAGTATAACAGATTGCATAGAATTTCCATGTATCACCATCTCTTTAGTTCTATTTTCTTCCAATTCTTCTAGGATTGTGTTTCTTAAACATGTGACTTTATAGAATTTAAGTTATTCATCTTTAAGTTATAACTGGATGAAAAACACAAAGTGATTCAAAACTGTTAAGAATTCTCTAAAATACATCTTTCTACACTTAGCTGGGTTTATGTCCCAATATCCCCATTGCAAGTGGAAAATATCATTAAGCTGAAAATGCATTTAATACACCTGATCTATTGAACGTCATAGCTTAGCCTCACCTGACTTAAATTTGCTTAGAACACTAACATTAGCCTATGATTAGGGAAAATCATCTCACACAAAGCCCACTAGATAATAAAGTGTTGAGTATCTCGTGTAATTCATTAAATACTGTACTGAAAATGAAAAACAGAATGGTTGTATGGGTACAGAATGGTTGTAAGTGTGTGGGTTGTTTACCCTTGTGATTGTGTGGGTGACTTGGAGCTGAAGCTTGCTGCCACAGCCCAGCATCATGAGAGAGTATTGTACCCATGGTGCTAGCCTGGGAAAAGATCCAAGTTCAAAAATCAAGTATAGTTCCTACTGAATTTACATCATTTTCACACCATCATAAAGTCAAAAAAATTGTAAGTCACATCATCATAAGTTGGGTACTATTTGTACTATGAAATATTTATTAAGATAAAATTTTAATTACATGTGCTTCTAATTATGAAAATGAAATAGGTTAGTACAACAAGTAATTGTCTTGGTTTTGACACGTTCGGTACCTTACTTTAAACTCATCCAACTGATGGTATTTATAAATGGCAATTAAGGAAATATATATTATTTAAAATGATAGACTAGAAAGAGGCTCTTTTGCCATATTTCTCTAAATTAAGCAAAGCTCATTTGAATAACATTTTAAAAAATATATGCTAAATAATTTGTAACTGAAATAATTACATTAAGTTTACCATCTATATTCTCTGGACCTTCCATGTAGGGCTCAACAATGAGGTCTGAGTATTAGTAAAAAGACATGGGGGTGCCCGGGTGGTGCAGTCAGTTGAGCATCTGACTCTTGGTTTCAGCTCAGGTCAGAATCTCAGGGTCCTGAGATGTAGCCCCAGGTGGGGCTCTGTGATCGGTAGGGAGTCTGCTTGAGGATTTTCTCTCTCTCCCTCTGCCTGCCCCCGCCCTCTCCCATGCTCTCTCTCTCTCTCTCAATCCCAATCTCTCAAATCAATAAATAAATCTTTAAAAAGGGAAATGGATTTGATGAGATTGATTAGAACTTATAAATTATTTGAGATAAATAATATTGAATAATAAAAGTCACCGTTAATCGCATTAAGCTATCAGTCTTCACGATAATACGTTTAGTGTGTCTGATATCTAATAATCCTGTCAGCTAGTATTATAAATCATTTAGGATCAAATGTTCAGGTAAGAGTGAAATGTAAAATTAAATGCACATTTTAACCGCTACTACTTATTTCAAATTTCTTGATCATTTTTGTAAAGGGATTTTTAATCTGCTATAAGATATTCATTGTCCTCTTTTGACTCCTGAAAAGTTATAGTTTCAGAAAGAATTACTTTACAGTTCAGGGTGTTTTTAACACTCCAGTGAAAGCACAAGGCTGTAGATAATCCAAAGACATTTAGCCATCTGGCATGGAAAGATAACTCTATTTCCTTTAGGTAATTGCCTTGAAACCAAATCTAACTTAATGCTTCTTAACTTTTATAAGTAAGCTAACAACTTAGGGATCATTTTACCAAATTGATGGTGAGTGTGGGTTGCAATGGAAAGTTTTGAGGGACTGATTTCCATAATACATCATGCAATCCGAAGAATGGAGCTGGTATTTTTAAATTGTTTAATGAAGGAGTTAGAGTAGACATTGCTAACTAAAGAAGTCTGAGAAGAACCTGCTTAGTGTTATTTGAGACCAATGGATAAGGAAAACCTAACATAATTTTCACTCCCTTCTATCTGGATGGGAACATGAATGTTCAAAAATATAGTCCCTCCTATTTCCTCAGGGTACTTGATTTATAAAGTCATTATTCTTCTGGTGTCTTCTGCCTCTCCTTTACCACCATTTTTCTCTTCAGCATATAAATATGACTCAGTCTTTCTGATCTTTACTCCACAACTTGCACTATGATTGTCCCTTTATTTTTGTCCCATTTTTTTCCTCCGTTGAAAATTAAGCTGCTAGAAAAGTTAGTGTAGGTTCAATTCCTCCATATTCTTAGCTTTGATTCATTCTTAAAACCACTGATTTCTTATTTTGACTGCTATTATTTCAGAAAACTCTTTTTTTCCCACCAATTAGCTACTAGTTCTATAAAACATACATGCATACACACACACACACACACACACTTTTCCTGGAGCTATAAAGTCTTTGTTGATCAGGCCTGTCTATCTTTCTAGCCTTATTCTCCTTGTGCTCATTATCCATATGTCTTCCATTGCCCACTCCTTTCCATTCCTCTAACATATCATAGCTCCTATTCATATATTTTAACATGTTATTTTTCCTTTGACTAAATATACTACTCCCCTTTTCTCATGCAGCTAATTTCTACATTTCCTTCAAAACCTCTTCTCATTTAAAAGTCTTTTCTTAATGTCTAATCAGATTTAGATGGCACCTTCATGGTCCTATATTCTTGTATACACAGATATATCATAGAATTCAACAACAGTATCTTAGCTGTTTATTTACTTTTTTATTTAAATAAGTTCAGGCATCACATTTTATTTGACTTTGTGCTTTCAGACCCTAGCCCAGACCTTGGAATATAGTAGGTGTTAAATAAATGGGACTTCTATCCCTATGTCTAAAGAATAGTTTGGTGGTGAATAGAAAGTTTTCTTGCTTAGGAATCTGAAAAGTTCAAAGTGTTATTTATGGTAAAGGAAAAATATTTGGAAAAAATATAATGAATTTGGTTTGAGCTATGCTGAGGTGCCTAGGGATGTCCAGTTCTGTATTCAGCAGGTGGGTTACCCAGAGAAATTATGTCCAAGGAGAAGTAAGGATGATGGAGGATGGCGCCACAGAAAAAATATGATACAATCTTGAGAAGAAAAAGGTCTAAAGTGGTGAAAAGAAAACCTAGAACATCTAGTATCACAGAAATCAAGCAGACAAAGGTAGATTCAGGGGAAAAAATGGGAGTTACCTGAAAAGATAGTAGTAGAATAATGGGCTTAAAAACTCCCCCAGATTTCTCTCCTGTGGCCTTTCTAAAACTGGCTGAAATGAGAAAAAGAGACAAATTTTATAGTAGTTTACTAGACCTGAAGCCTCACTCTGAGACTATTTAAACATATATCTGTGTGCATTAATAATGGAGTGGAGGGTGGAAAGGCTGACAAGCTGAATTCAGCCTCACTACGCACTCATCAGTTAGACAATGAGTTTTACAGACTGTGCTCTTGGGTACTCCCTATGTTCCAGGCACCGCACGGAGAGCAGGGAATATAGAGCTTAATGTAAAAGACATGATCTCTGCTGTTAAGTTATTGGGGAGGAAGCTTGAGAAAGCAGATACAGAAAGAGATTTACAGCACTCCTGGAACCATGTTAATTTTTTGAGTTAACAAAATTGATAATAGTCCTTACCTTACAAGACAGCTTTACTAAACTTTTTTTTTTTTACAGGGATGGATAAAGATATATCTGAGAAGGAACTTAACATTATGATGAAATGAATCTGATCCAGCATATTTTCCTCTTATCAAGACTAGAGGGAAGTGCTGACCTCAGAATTCATCCCAACCCACCAACTCGTGTAGCATTGGTGGTTCAGTGGTAGAATTCTCGCCTGCCAACCCACCAACTCAATGCTACAGAAGGGGTTTGGAGTAAAATGGCAGACTGTATGTGGGTTGATACCACCAGAAAGCTGTAACACTTGGGGCCAGGCAATTTTGCCCATTATGGGACTCACACAGTTCACATAACATAGAAGGAAACTCAACTCATGGAAACATCTTTGCCTCATGGAATCAACAGATCTTTACCATGCGGTCCAACTGAGTACACTTACATTTAGCAAAATCCCCCCACTATAGAGATGGGTTTCTAGGTCTAGAATGCTGGAGGTGACAACAGTAAAAGTTATGTTGGCAGCAGGTCTCTAGAATTTTTCTTGGCAGTGTAGTGATTAAGGCAACTGAGATTAACAATGTATGTCATGAGCGTGTATGTATGTGTGTGTTGGGGGGTGGGAGTGTATCAGGGACCAATCAATTAATTATGGAGCTTGCTTAAAGAGCTCAGTATGTATAAAATAAGAGTGTAGGAATTATACCTTCTAAAGATTAAATGAAAGCAATAAATAAAATCTGTGTAGTTACAAAATACAAATATACTCTTATTTTACATTTGAGAAAGGGCAAGTACATATATAGCATCAATGAGCAACACCTGTTTTGGTTAGTAATTAACCTGTTGCAAAAAACTTATTGCTTGAATAGAGTCCTGAGTAAAAATGAAAACATGAAGCAATTTAAAGCAAACAGTACTATAGACTATATGAGAGAAAATGAGTTTCAGTTCTCAAGTAATCAGTGGGTACTGAGTTAGGATAAAGTTGAATAAATAAACAGTTGTGTACCACCTTAAGTAACCTCAATGTAATGTGGAGAGAAAAACCTTAGAACATAAAGTCATCTATTTTAGCAAAATGATAGAGAATAATTCCAGATTTTAATGCAACTTCAATTCATTCATCATCACAAAGTGGGGAAATCGTGAGTGCTACTTACTTTAAGAAAAAAAACAGTTTTAATATTAAAGTGTAATGCCAATCATTTAGTAGAAATTGCAGATAATTTGTGCAGTACATGTAAAATTCAAAGCAAACTGAACTTGGACATCAGGATTCAACACACAACTGCCTACCAGTGAGAATGGTAGAGTATTTTGAGAATTAAGAAGAAATCTGGGTGGAAGGAATGTATGCTGGAATTGTGGGTAGAACCTAAATGATATTGGATCCAATATCCAATTGGACATTGGAAGCCACCTTATATATCACAACTGATAATAATCTGAGGCCCAAATTACAGAGACATAGGAAAAATACTAGTATCATTAGACATTTGAGGAACTGCATGCACAAGTCTGTCAAAAGATGGTGGAGATCAATATTCCTGGAGATACTTCCATACTTGTCTTATAGTAAAAAATACATGCAGACTCACTAAATTAAAAACAGAACACAACATTGAGCTTATATGCCTTTGTACTCATATAGCCAGTTATTTCTCAATCAGGAGAGTCATCTGGAAATCAGAGTGGAACCCAGCTGTGAAATGAAAGGGTGCTTTCAAAACTTGGTAGAGTGGTATATTATACATGGCAGTACTGTGGTGTCAGATTATTATGCAGAAAGTCATGACAGAGATGATCACAGTTCTAGATTTTACCACCCCCATCGGGTAACTGAGACTAAATATAAGATTATATTTTCTGGAGAGGCCTGGGTGACTCAGTTGGTTAAGAGTCCGACTCTTAATTTTGGCTCAGGTCATGGTCTCAGGGTTGTGAGATGGAGCCCCTCATTGGACCCTGCCCCAGGTGTGGAGCCTGCTTAGGATTCTCTCTCTCTCCCTCTCCTCTTCCCCTCCCCCACCTTAAAAATTATATTTTCTGGCCATCATAATTATATTATAGGGGCTTAAGCAAAATGTTATCCAAATAAACATGGAGAAGACCCATCTAAAATTCCCTCACATTATTTGGGCCAAAATTGAAGACCAGGTTAGAGTTATCTTGATTCATAGTTACCTAACAGGAACAAAAAATTACTTCTGAAACATTTTGCAATAACAGAAGCATGTAAATATAGCATGTAAAAATAATTAAAAATAAGCATGTTTTAAGAAGTGATTTCACAAAGTAATGAACAAAAATGGTAAACGATTACTTTGCATCCTTAAGAAAATACTTCCAAAACAAGATACATACACACCACACACATACACACACACACACACACACACACATAATAGCAGCAATAACAAAAATATAAGTCAGCTGAGGAGAGGAGCTCACAGAAAGAACTAAGAATAAACCAGAACATCCAAATGTAGAATTTACAGTAAGAGTAATACCACCTCTATGGAAGACAAAATCAGGGCCATACAGTCAAAGTTCAAAAATAAAATCTAATTTCAGAGAAGAAGAAAAAGAGACAAAGAAAAACATGGGGAGACACTATAGCTATGGAGGACAGATGACAGATCTAATGAATAGATTTCCCGGCAGAAGAAAGCTAAATGAATTGAATGGAGAGTTCTGCTTGTTATAGATATAAATAGATGAAAGAGGGGCACCTGGGTGGCTCAGTTGGTTAAGCGTCTGACTCTTGATTTTGGCTCAGGTCATGATTTCGGGGTCCTGGGATCGAGCCCTGCATTAGGCTCCATGCTCCGTAGGGAGTCTGCTTGAGGATTTTCTCCCTCTCCCCTGCCCCTCCCCCTGCTCTCTCTCTCTCTGAAATAAATGAATAAATCTTTAAAAAAATAAAATAGATGATAGATAGATAAATGATAAAGACTGATCTATTAGGCATAAATATGCATATAATGCTATGCATATTTTATATATGTATATATCTGTTTATTGATCTATGTATCTAAAATTCAGAAGGATTGGCATTAAAATATTTAAAAAAACAAATGACTGAATTTGTTTTAGAATTGAATAAAATTGTTAGATTACATGTAGAGCAGGTTAAGTAAAATAAATACACACCTAAACAGATTCTGGTGAACTTGTAGCATCAATGAGAAAGTGAAAAATTAAAAGCTTCCAGAGAGAGAAGATTTTCTACAGAGGAAAAGCAGTAAGACTGACAGCAAAATTTTCATCAGTAGCAATAAGTGCCAGAAGACCATGGAGTGATATTTTCAACCTTTTAGACTCCATTACTGTCGACCTAATATTCTATTCCTAGAATAAAACAAAAGTTATCAAGACTGATGATGAAATTAAGTAATTTCGGACATTAAGGACTAAGAGAGTAGGCCATTCATAGTAAATGCTTGAAAGACAAACTGTAGCCTAAAAGAAGTATGATATAGAGTTATAAACACGGTCAGATAAGTTATAAAATATATTGACCTTTAACTATTAACTATAAAAATAATGCTTTTTTCATTTAAAATTTGTCAGAATGAAAAATCAATGCATAGATTAAAAACTTGAACAAAATTATACAATTAAGTAAAACAGGAAAATAAATATAAGATTATTTTAAAAACAGCAGAGAACTTGATTTTTTAAATTTAGAATCTGATTTTTTGAAGAATATAATAATATAAACCTCAGTATCTCTATCTGAGGGGGGAAATAAAATACCAGAGGCATGTATTCTTACTCATAATTATTTTTAAAAAGTTTATACTGATTTTTAATAGGCACAGGGATTAAAGATGACCATGTGTTTGCCAGTCTGGAGGTGACTTACTCTTCCTTTGAAAGAAAGGTGTGAATGGAGGATGGGATGAGACCAGGAGTTTCCTCTAAGACTGAGTAGTGACACAGAAAGGTTAACTGATTTGAGATGGATTCCCTTTTGGTTGGCATCCTTTGAAAGACTTAACTCTCTGAAAACCTCCATAGAAACAGTGTTTTAGAAAATCAGTCCTACTCAACAGCAATGTTTGGACGCAACATCTGTGCTAACTGGGATGGAGTCTGGTGCTTCTCCAAACACAAGCACAAATGAGAAAATGTTCTCACTGCTTTACCTTGCCACTGAATGGCAACTGTAAACCTCAGACAATGACTTCTGATAGGTTTGATGGTGAGGCTGTTCTTCACACCAAACATGAAACCTGAGATGGTACAACAGGGCTAAATCAGACCTTTCCCTCATCTCATATTGTTTTGTGCTCTGTACTCAATTTCACCAGGGAAAGAGCCAGTGTTTTCTTAGGTTTGCACTTTGAAAACCCAATAGACAGGGGTAAGAGCCAGTGTGTTCTTAGGTGTGCACTTTGAAAACCCAATAGCCAGGGGTAAGAGGTTTCATGCCCAGAGTCTGATATCCAGCCCTGCTTGCCATATCTCTGTGCACTGCAATAGAAGGATGCTCTGTTTATCCTATTGCTTCTGTTTCTACAGTTTTCTCACTTAATACGATTGCTATAGGAATTTTTATAAAAAATTAGAATATGTTGCTACAAGAAAAGGTATAATCAAATCACAGGGAAGAATTTAGTTCCTTTGGTAGGTTCATTCTCAAAATTTCTGTGCCCAGTATTCTATCCATTCCCCTCCCTATTTCTATTTAATATATACTATATAACAACGTATAAGTCGAAAAATATAGGATGGGTGGTATGACTGAAAACTTGAATAACATCGTTTTAAATAACATAATGACTTATTTTTCTCTTTTTAAAGAGATGTCCAGAAATAGGTAGCCGAGGGATAGTATGGCAGTTCCACAGGCCACCAAGATCCCAAGCTCTTTCTCTTTTGGTTGTACCATCCCTGCTTAGCATGTTTTCTCCATCCCCTGCATGGACTTATTAGTGCAGGCCATCCATCACACAAGCTGTCACCATCATGTCGAAGTTCAGAAGGAGGAAAGGGAGGGCTGAGTTAGCTCCCTTAAAGAGGTTTTCTGGAAACCTCACCAAACTATTTCTATTCATACCGTCTAGGCCACCTCTCTTGCAAGGCATTCTGGGAAACGTTTTTTTCTGGGATCATAAGGACCCTAATAGAGGAGCTGTGTTTAAGGCAGAAGGGATGATTTTTATGCAACTAGGCACCATCAACAATTGTTTGCTATAGTGCTTCACTTTTAAGATAGTGATATGCGTTTGATTTAAAGTATATTATTTAGGGGCACCTAGGTGGCTCAGTCAGTTAGGCATCTGACTCTTCGTTTCAGCTCAGATCGTGGTATCAGGGTTATGAGATCAAGCCCTGCATGGGACTCTGTGCTCAGCATGGAGTCGGCTTGAGATTCTTTCCCCTCCCTCTCTCTCTCCCCTTCTGCTCTTCCTCTCACTCATGCTCTCTCTCTCTAAAATAAAATAAAGTATATTATTTAAATTAAGAGGTGGCAGATAATTAAAATACTTATTTAACTATATGGAGATAAAAAGGAATGAGAGAATGGTTATAATATAAATCAACATATGTTATTGTGGCAAGTCAATAAGCAACTATTGAGAAGTCAGTTTTGATCATTGACAGTAAATCAATTTTAAAATGCATAAAACTGAAATGTCAAGACATAATATAAGCAACTTATTTCTTGATATGAAATAAACCAGAAGAATTAAAAGCATATACAGTTAAATGAAGGGAACATAACTGACTCTGGGGAGGAAGCCTAGCTTTGGGGAAACAGAGGCCAGGGGGCTATTTGTTTTCTTTATAAACCCTATTTTATAGGTACTAGGTTTAGTGTTTCATAGTGTACTGTTTTTGTTTGCTGGTATTTTGGTTTTATTTTTAAATCATGTTCAGGTATTACTTCGCTAAAATTCACTCATTCACAGAATCTTGTCTCAAAGCACATGCATTTTATATTTCTCAGACATTCATTTGAAGTATTATATTAGAACTAATAAGGGAAAGTAAAAATCATTAAGTATTTGTTTCTGACCTTAAAAAGACTAAAATTTAGTTTGCAAATATACATAATACAAAGTAGAAATGGTAAAGCACTCGAAAAATTGCAAACAGGAATTTAGGAGAGGAAGAAATGCTCTATTATTGAATATATCATAGAAGGCAGATGGATTTATTCTTCCATAATAACCATTTCACAACACTTTGTTTTCATTGGTTTTACATGCTTCCTTAGGTTACAACCAGAAATTCGGGCAGGAATTTTACAAACTTAACAGGCAAAGTAGAATGGTAGTTTGGGGAGCAATAGAAACCAACCTACCTGGAGCCAAGATATTTGGTCAACCAAATATCCACCTACAAAAAAAGAAAGAGCAGAAGTATTAACTCGACGCACACTGGACAGACCACTGCATTTGGAGACAGCAGAAGTCCCACCAGACCATTAGGTTAAGCTACATGAATTACGAGAGTGCCAGCACAAGCAAGCTTGGCCATGGAAGCATTGACACATTTCAAATACAGTAAACTAACCGATACAATAGAATCCTTAACACAAAAGCAACTGTAAAAGTCAGTTTCGTTTACTAAAAACATACTTTTTCTTTAAAATTCTGTTTACATCTGTTAAAAGATAAACTGAGGCGTATTCAATATTTTAATGGCTTATTTACACAAAAACGGGTTCCAATCAAACAGCGCCAAATAGTAAATGGTTTGAGGATATCCACGCACAGGTGCCTTCTAGAGGCTTTTATACAGAAAAGGTGGAAGCCAAGGATGGAAATTACTGATTGGCTACAACTTAAAGCCTAGTGGGCTGTGATTGGTTGTTCTTATGTGTCAGTTCCCTAACCCTGTCAGCTTTTTGGTTTGCTTGCGTAAATCCCAGTTTGAAGGATTACAGCAGGGGAAGGAGAGCGGCTAGAAACCGTCCTCACACCTTACGGCCTCAGTGCAGTTACGGCACTGTGGTATTAGTTCCTACTCCCAGGAAATTTAGAATTGTTGGGTCTTCTCAGTTGGCCTCCACCATCAAGTTCCCAGCTGTTTGGAGTACCTTCACCGAGATCTACTGACCAAAGTGAGTGGAACGTTTCCTTTTCTTTTTTTTTTCTCTTGTGTTTGTCCTTTGACGTATAGGCTGGGGTAAATTTTCGTCACGAACACGTAGGACTTTCCTGTTTAATTGGAGTGGAGGATATGGCTTTTGAAAGCTGGCTGTTGGCCTCGTTGATGTTTCTTTAAAAAAGGTCTGTGGTGATTAATTCAACACGTAGTGTGCTGTAGAAGGAAATAGCCCAGGAAGTGGGGCTTTAAAAATGCAAAGCATGCTAGTGCTCTTTAAGGAAATTACTGAGTAAGTATGCTCTGTGAAGTAGTATATGTTCTCTGAGAGCCTGAGTGTGAAAACAGCGTAGTTTCCATTTTGTTATTTCTGTACTTGGCTTCGATTTCAACTACCCCATTTAATGTACTTATTACTTTACTGTGTGGTAAGTGGTTTTATCCCAAAGATTACATAGAAAATAAGAGAAAAGAAAGAGGCAGTGTTCTTGAAGGAATGTTTAAAACTGCCTTTCCTCCCAACCATACCTAGCTCTGTTTGTTACAGTTGTAAAGTAAAATGGATAAGGGGCGAAAAGAGGGGAATATTATCTTTATTTAGATTTTTGGTCCTTTGCTCCTGATAAGGGAAATCTGAGTGTAAACCTTTCCTGAGCAGTTAGTCAGAGGGAGGTTACTCCTGTCGGATTGTAGGTAAAAGTTGGTTGTGAATTTATTCTCTTTTGTTTTGGTTTGCTCAAGGTATTTTTCTCAAATTAGAATAGACCTTATGTTATGATCTAGAAAATGTGCACCTTGTTCATTAATTCCAGTTGTGGAGTCCTCCCCTTGGTAGCAGTCTCACTCTCATCAGTAATTTTTGACTTATTCTCTATTATCTTTTATGTTTTCTGGGCCTCTGCTTAGACAGATGAAGTATTCCCTGGCTATTGTCTTGGCTTCTAAATCCTGCATAGTATTTTAGTTAATAGTTTCTTTCTTTCTTTTTCTTTCTTTCTTTCTTTCTTTCTTTCTTTCTTTCTTTCTTTCTTTCTTTCTTTCTTTCTTTCTTTCTTCTTCTTTCTTCTTTCTTTTCTTTCTTTCTTTCTTTCTTTCTTTCTTTCTTTCTTTCTTTCTTTCTTTCTTTCTTTCTTTCTTTCTTTCTTTCCCTTCCTTCCTTCCTTCCTTCCTCCCTTCTTTCCTTCCTTCCTTCCTTCCTTCCTTCCTTCCTTCTTCCTTCTTTCCTTCCTTCCTTCCTTCTTTCCTTCCTTCCTTCCTTCTTTCCTTCCTTCCTTCCTTCTTCCTTCTTTCCTTCCTTCCTTCCTTCTTTCCTTCCTTCATACTTTTCTTAATCATTACCTAACACAGTTTACATCTTTTATGTTTTGATGCAGATATGGTATAATGATATAGAATTTTGGATAGAATGGGGGAGAGAAAGGTAGAGATCCTTGCAAATCCCCAAAGCCATCTGTATTACAGTGTCTTTTTAGGGAATTAGCGTATGTGCCAAAATATCTTGTTCCTTGGAATTAGTCTGGACAGGTTCATTTGTTTGTGTGTATGAACAGAATTCCTAGTGGGCTATTTCATTAAGGCTGTGGAACCTGGGCAAGATTTTCAGATCCGACATTGCCCTTTAGATGAAAAAATAATTTTCTTTTTTTTGGGTTTGAGATACACCTTCTAATCTTCTCATAAAAAAGATTTTTTTATATGGAAAAAAATTCCTTCTGAAACACATTAAGCTTCTTCGAGAGCTTTTGGGGCCAAGAGAATGAAATATTATAAAATGTGATCAAAACTGATAAGAGTAAGGTGGTTTTTAAAGTGATTATTTTTATTATTTTTATGTTTTGCTTTTTTGCATTACAATATCTTACATTGAGGTCATGAAACTCAGAAACTAGTAGTCTATATTAGCCACCTGAAAGTGATATAAAACTGGAAAGATGATAAAATACATGAAGTCTTAAGTCATCTTAGGAAAACAAAAGTCAAGTTTTAATATAGCTAGCCTTGCATCATGTTTTATCGATGATAAATATATACATACATACATCACTTTCCTTCTCATGAAACCACTGTATTTAGTAACATTAACCTCTGTCAGGACAGAGTTGTACAAGTAGTACACACATATTTCATTCACTGGCCAGTGATTGTCTTTAAAGGTATAAAAAATTCTTAATTTGCAAAAGGCTATCCTAAAATAGCCTTACTCCAGAGTGCTGGTGGAAAAGAAAATTCAGACACCTCTCTGACAGGTCTCTGAAGGGTTAGTGCAGGGTCTCTGTGGAGCTGGAAACATAATAGAAGCTAAAAATTAGAATAGACAGGAGAATGTGATGGCTCTACAACTTATGGTATTTATTTATTTATTTTTTTTTTATTATGTTATGTTAATCACCATACATTACATCATTAGTTTTTGATGTAGTGTTCCATGATTCATTGTTTGCATATAACACCCAGTGCTCCATGCAGTACATGCCCTCTTTAATACCCATCACCAGGCTAACTTATGGTATTTAACCAAAAACTAATGCCAAGAATACCAAGGTAGCATTTACTTTGATGGAAAAACATAAGACACATTATCTTTGGGAAAGCTTCTAAAATATCAATGTCTTGTTATACTAATTCTTTTTTTTAAAGATTTTATTCATTTGAGGCACATAGATACAGAGAGAGAAAAAGAGAGCATGAGCAGAGGGAGAGGCAGAGGGAGAGGGAGAAGCAGGCTCCCTGCTGAGCCAGAAGCCTGATGTGGGGCTCGATCCCAGGACCCCGGGATCGTGACCTGAGCGGAAGGCAGACGCTTAATCATCTGAGCCACCCAGGCGCCCCTGTTATACTAATTTGTAATTGTTATATCAACTCTTGGTACAGTGAACACATCTGAGGATAATTCTGTTTGGAAATAAATAAAAATTAAATTTTTTTCCATGTATGGAACTAATATGTTTTCCCTTTTATTGTCTATTTGATGTCAGCCTCAATAATCAGTGTCTGCTCTGTGTGTGTGTGTGTTTAGTTTTGGTTTGATAGATTCATGTACTCAGGTCCTTAATGTCTATGGTATGTAAGAGTGGGTGTCAATAGGTATTAAATCTCCCTGAGTTAAATTCCAGAAGTACAAGCAGTAAAATGTTTTCTAGAATAAAACATTCATGTAAGGTATGAAGAAGGCAATAAAGTTGGAAAATAAATTGTCCATGTGGTATAAGTTCATATGTTCCAAGTTTTATAATTTATATTTAACATACTGGTCTTTAGAAATGGAAGCCACTGGAGGATCACAGGATCTCAAAGTAAAAGCAAATGTTATTCAGACGTACTGTGCAAAATACTTTAAAAAATAACTGGATACTACTTTGTACTAGGAATGGCAGAGTGGTTTCATAACCTCCAAACTAGGTAGGTTGTTATACCATTTACTTTCTCTGGTCATTCAGTGCTTCTGTGATATGATAACATGGCTTATACATAATATTCAATGTTTAGTTTTGTTGGACATGACTGCTTCTGGTGAGAAATGTTGGGGTATTCATTTTTATCTATCTTAAAAACATAGGCTTATCAGAGTCTTTTAAAGTATCCACCAGAGGCGCCTGGGTGGCTCAGTTGGTTAAGCATCTGCCTTTGGCTCAGGTCATGATCCCACGGTCCTAGGATCAAGCCCCTCATTGGGGGCAAGCTCGGTGGGGAACCTGCTTCTCCCTCTGCTCCTCTCCCCTGCTTGTGCTTTCTCTCTCTCTCTCACTGTCAACTAAATAAGCAAAATCTTAAAAAAATTCTTCTAAGCACATTCACCTGTAGGTAACTGAATATTCTCAGATTATTAATTATGACTACACAGAAAGTTTCCAAAGGAATTCCAGTAAGGCCACAAAGCTGAAAGCCCCCCCCTTCTTTTTTTTTTGGAGTGAGCACATCCTTATATCTGTGACACCAACAACCATGATCATGCCTTAGCTATCTCTCTTTTAATTCTCTTTTATTTTTGAAAAATAAAAATGCAAAAAAATAAAAATGAAAATGCACACATAAAAATAAGATCAAATGTCATGTCAGTCCATGCATGTGCACACACACACCTGCATACCCCAAAGATTTTTACAGAATATGTATAGCAGCTTTATTTATATTAGCTTCAAACTGGAAACAGTCCAGGTACCCCTTGATAGGAGAATAAATAAACAAATTGGGATAAACGTATATAATGGAATTCTACTCAGCAATGAAAAAGAACAAATTATAGATTAAGGAGTGAAAACATCTTATACAAACATACATTATGTATGATTCTTTTTATATGAAGTTGTAGAATTGGCAAAATTTCTCTAAGTTGAGCAAAAAAACAATGCTTGTTTGTGGAAAAATGAAGGAAGTTTGGGGTCCAGGGCCCTGTTATATCTTGAGAGTTTTGGAGGATTACATATTTGTGCACTTGTCGAAATTTAGTGAATGTTTACCCAAAGTTCTGCATTTCATATATGTAAGTTTAAACTTCCAAGAAAATAAACTTGCAAACAAATGCTAAATTCTCTTAAATGATATGTAAGATGAAGTATTTAGGGAAAGTCTACTATTGCCTGAAATTTACTTTGAACGTTTCAAAAAATAAGACTGATGGATGGATGAATAGAGGAATGGATCAGTATGTTATAAAGTAAGCATAGTAAAATGTTTAAATATAGAAATTAGATGATAGTGAGTATATTGATGCTCACTGAAAAATTCTTTTAACTTTTTTCCTATTTGCAAATTTTCACAATTAAATACTGGAAAAGACATCTTTTTTGTTTGCTTTTACTTTACTATAGCAGTGAACAAAATAGCTGGTACTTAGTGAGTGCTCAATCAAGTATTTGAAAGAAAGAAATAAACGGATACATAAATTAAGAATGGAAATTATGAACATGAAGCCCCAGTAAAATATCCAGTTGTCAAGGCCATTTCCATGCTGTTTTACTAATCATTTCCATGACCCCAACTAAAACCTGACTCTACTCTTCACTTTCTTCCCTGGACAAATGGTGCCATTCTAGCATTCCCAATAGCTGAGATAATTCCAAGAGAATCAAATTCTTCCTTAGCCACAGAGGATCAACAGGTCTTTTAGATCGCCTCTAGGATTGAGGGAGAAGGGAGGCAGATGAAGAAGTAACAGAAAGAGGTTATTGTATTTTTTGTGGGTGTGTGTTTTTTTTAAGATTTTATTTATTTATTTGAGAGAGAGAGAGATAGCAAGAGAGAGTACAAGCAAATGGAGGGGAATGGGGAGAGGGAGAAGCAGGCTCCCTGCTGAGCAGGGAGTGCAATGCGGGACTCGATCCCAGGACCCTGAGATCATGACCTGAGCCAAAGGCAGATGCTTAACCGACTGAGCCACCCAGGTGTCCCAAGAGGTTATTGTTTTGACCGTAATATTTTCAGAAATTCTGTAATCTTAGATGATTTGAGGTTTTTATTGTTGTTGTAATGCTTAATACTTCTTAATGACTGGTCTTTCAGATTTGTTTCCTCTCCCTTCTTCTGTCTAAGATGGAGCATGGATTTAAGAAGGAGGGCTATAGCTTATGAGATCTCACAGTAATAGATAGGATGATGTGACTGTGGTATCCCAATTTTGTGTAGGAAAAGCTGGTCTCCTTGAATTGCTAACTGTGATACAGAATTTGTCTTTTGTGAATATCCTGCTTGCTAAAATCCATGCCTGTGGTGAATTGTGGTCTTTTCTCCTGCTTCATCATCTTACCATCTTCTTTTGACTAGGTCTGTTATTAATTTCTTAGGGCAGCAAAAACAAATTACCACAAGCCTGGTAGCTTAAAGGAAGAAGAATTTATTTATTCTCTCACAGATCTGGAGGCTAGAAGTCAGAATTCAAGGTGCTGGCCGGTTAGAGTGTTTTTAGAACTCTGAGGCAAAAACTGACCCATATCTCTCTTTCCTAGCTTCTGGTGGTTGTGACTAATCCTTGGCATTCCTTGGTTTTGCAGATGCATCACTCTAGTATGCCCCTATGTTACATGGCTTTCTCTTCTATATGTCTTGCTGCCTCTTCACATGGCTTCTTATAAAGACACTAGTCATTGGATTTAGGGCCCACCCGAATCTATTTATCTTAACTAATTACATGTGCAAACATCCAATTTCCAAATAACGTCACATTCTAACATTCAGAGTGGACATAAATTTTTGGAGGACACTATTCAACCCACTACAAGACCTCATTGTGATTCTTGCCGGCTTTGTTTGAATCCCCGAAATCTGATTTTAGTTTTCAGACCTGGTATAGGCAACCTACCTTGTAGCCCTCAGGCTCAGGCCACTTTTCCCTGTGGAAGTAACCACTTTTGACATACTCCTCAAATAGATTTCAGCTGATATTCGTGTCCCTCTTCATTAGAAATGCAAGATATTCTGTTTTTTATTCTTATAAATTGCAAATAATAAAATATTATTAATGCAGGGACTATACTTTGCGAATCATTGCTCTAGACTTAACTATCATAGTTTGTCACTTTGGATAATTGGTCTGAAAAGATCTGGACATACATCTGGACATATTTCCCCATACCTCCTCTCAGATGGAAGGTCCCAGGTTTTAAGTTTTCTACCTTCTCTGCATGAGACCCCTTTCATCTTAGCATAACAAGCTTCATTGGCTACCAGTTCTCAGAGGAAGCGATATCCTAACCATCCTATGGGAGAAACTCTATGGACTAGTGGCCTAGACTGGCTGTCAATATGTAAAATGGGAGATAAAGAAATTTATAGAATTTTTTCTCCTAGAGAAATCCTGGCACTTCAATTTATTATTATTTTTAGTTCAGAAGCTTAATTTTGAGTTTCTTTTTCTTTGCTTTCCAGTTATCTTAACAAACTGAATTTCTACACTCTTAAAAGATAAACTGAAGTACACTGAAATTTTGAAGAGTTTATTTGAGTAAACATTAATTTGAATCCTGGTGGTGCCAAGTTGAAAATGGTTAGGAGCTCTCTACCAGCAGGATGTAAAGGAAAGGCTTTTTTTTTTTCTTTTTCAGTTACCCCATCCCCCCACCCCCACTCCCCTCCAGTAACCCTCAGTTTGTTTCTTACGATTAAGAGTCTCTTATGGTTAGTCTCCCTCTCTGGTTTTGTCCTGTTTTATTTTTTCCTTTCTTTCCCTATGATCCTCTGTTTTGTTTCTTAAATTCCACATATGAGTGGGATCATATGATAATTTTCTTTCTCTGATTGACTTATTTCATTTAGCATAATATCCTCTAGTTCCACCCATGTCACTGCAAACAGCAAGATTGCATTTTTGTTGGCTGTATAATATTCCATTTTATATGTATATCACATCTTCTTTATCCACTCATCTGTCGATGGACATCTGGGCTCTTCCCATAGTTTAGCTATTGTGGGCATTACTGCTATAAACATTGGGGTGCAGCTGCGCCTTTGGATCATTGCCTTTGTATCTTTGGGGTAAATATCCAGTAGTGCAATTGCTGGTTGTAGGGTAGCTCTATTTTCAACTGTTTGAGGAACTTCCATACTGTTTTCCAGAGTGGCTGCACCAGCTTGCATTCCCACCAACAGTGTAGGAGGATTCCCCTTTCTCTGCATCCTCTCTAACATCTGTTGTTTCTTGACTTGTTAATTTTAGCCATTCTGACTGGTGTGAGGTTTCTTGACTTGTTAATTTTAGCCATTCTGACCGGTTTGATTTGTATTTCCTGGATGCCGAGTGAGGTTGAGCATTTTTTCATGTGTCTGTTGGCCATTTTTATGTCTTCTTTGGAGAAATGTCTGTTCATGTCTTCGGCCCATTTCTTGATTGGATTATTCGTTATTTGGGTGTTGAATTGGTAAATTCTTTATAGATTTTGGATACTAACCCTTTATCTGACATGTCATTTGAAAATATCTTCTCCCATTCTCACTTGTGTTTTCCTTTGGTCACTGTTTCCTTTGCTGTGCAAAAGCTTTTTATCTTGATGAAGTCCCAGTAGTTCATTTTTGCCTTTGTTTCCCTTGCCTTGAGATGTTGTCTAGCAAGAAGTTGCTGTGGCTGAGGTCGAAGAGGTTGCTGCCTGTCTTCTCCTCTAGGATTTTGATGGATTCCTGTCTCGCATTTAGGTCTTTCATCCATTTTGAGTTTATTTTTATATGGTGTAAGAAAGTGGTCCAGCTTCATTCTGCATGTGGCTGTCCAATTTTCCCAACACCGTTTGTTGAAGAGAGTGTTTTTCCATTGGACATTCTTTCCTGCTTTGTTGAAGAGTAATTGACCATAGAGTTGAGGGTCCATTGCTGGGTTTTCTATTCTGTCCCATTGGTCTATGTGTCTGTTTTTGTGCCAGTACCATATTGTCTTGATGATTACAGTTTTTATAATAGAGCTTGAAGTCCAGAATTGTGATGCCACCAGTTTTGTTTTTCTTTTTCAACATTCCGAAGGAAAGGATTTTGTAGAGCAGACACTGAAGCAAAGCAAGGGACTTATTTGATTGGTTGTAGCTTAAGTGATTGTCCTATTTGGGAAAGCCTAGTTGGCTGTTTGTGATTGCTTGTTGTTAAGTTTTGATTTCTTAACCTTGAGGCACTTATGAGAATTGACTCTGGCTTAGGTTTCGGTTTGCTTATATAGGCTACCAGGGCATTAGAGCCACCTTAATCTAATGGCCTCCTTGTTTAATTACTTTAACAGCACCTAACCTCAATCCAGGGGCAAATGGAAACCTGAGGCTAACCAGTTTACACACATGAAAATGCAGAAAGAAAAGTGATTAATAAAAACAAAATGCCATACTCATATTTTTTATTTTTAAATGAATGCTTCTCAATAGCCAATAACATTCTAGGCCATATGTGTGCAATATTTTACATATACTAATTATTTTAATAACATACAACAAATGGATGTATCCTACCATCCTATCGCATATTGTTTTTCAGTATTCCCTAGTTGTCACAGCATTTTTCTCATTTGCAATTCATAACTTCAAGAATTATAGTGCTTATTTTTAGC
Source organism: Eumetopias jubatus (assembly GCF_037043125.1). Classification (NCBI taxonomy): domain Eukaryota; kingdom Metazoa; phylum Chordata; class Mammalia; order Carnivora; family Otariidae; genus Eumetopias; species Eumetopias jubatus. Next base: position 65,699,434 of record NW_028274808.1, read on the forward strand.
TGCAAGCATTGAGGCTCAGAGAGGCATAAGGTCATAGAATTATTACAAGGAGAAATCAGAAAAATCTCATCTTTTATGAAATCTAATTTAGTGCTCTTTATATCTATCCCTAGAGAAAGATTATGTAATTCAGCTTTTAAAAATAGTATTATCTTAGGCATCTCATAGAATTTCTTAGTCTGAGGTTTGTAATGTGTATCTCGAACAAAAAATAGAGGAAAAGGATTGTCTTTCTGCTCCATAGGATTATTAAAAGAATTAAGTAACCATTACCTAAAAGATTTTAAAAAATTAAAATGAAATAAAGTTATTTTGTATAAGGTTTACAGGTGCATAACATGGTACTTTTTGTAGTGTTAGCTGACTACTCTTAATATTCATTTCTTCTTTATTTCATACAAATAAAATCCTGTTTTTTAGCTGTTTAGAAATAAATGCAGAAAGACTAGTAAAATTACAATGTCAGCAATTTGTAACCTCTGACAAAATAGTAAACCTAGGCAATAATCTTCAATGCCTGCCAATACCTTTATGTTGAAGACTGCCAGAAAAATTTATATTGGAAAAGAGAGGCTGACAACACCTGAATTCTTTACAAAAATTGAACCTGAATTTTATCTATGTAAAAGTGCACAGAAAAAATGGAACATAGGAAACAGGTACCTCGGGTGTTTTGCCTTTTGCAAAATCTAAAATATGGGAAATTCTCCAAAACAACCTACCCAGTTTCTTTAACAAAGTGCTTTTTCCCCCGAAGTTTTTTTTAAGAGAGGTAGAACCTACAGATTAAAATTAAAAAGCATGTTAATCACATGTGGGCCTTGTTTTGATTATGAATTGAACAAATCAACTGTAAAAATATAAAATCAGGGAAATTTGAATAGTGACCGGATATTTGATAATGTTAGTGATTATTGCTAATGTTTTTTTATTGTGATAATGTGTTATGTTTATGTTTAAAGAAAAATATTTTATCTTTTAGAGATATGTACTGAATCATTTATAGATTAGAAGGTATGATGTATACTTGTGTTTTAAATCTATATTTGGGGAGTGACTGGTTGGGTATATGTAGAATAAAATAGGCTGGACCATAAATTATTAATTGTTTAAGTTTGGTAATGGATACATACCCATTTATTTCCTTCCTTATTATACACTTAAAATTTTCCTTATTGAAAATTAAAACTCTAAAAAAGAAACCTAAAAATAAATCTGTTTAAATTTTTAAGCCCACTTTTATTTTATTTTTTATTATTGTTTTTAAAGATTTATTTATTTATTTGAGAGAGAGAGAACCCACATGAGTGGGGGGAGGGGCAAAGGGAGAGGGGGAGAGAGAATCCCAAGCTGACTTCCTGCTCACCGAGGAGCCTGACAAGCGGGGCTGGATCTCAGGACCCTGAGATCTTGACCTGAGCTGAAATCAAGAGTTGGATGCTTAACTATTGAGCCACCCAGGTTCCCCAATCCTACTTTCAAATAATTTTATCTAAATGAAAAGGAAAATATTAATGTAAAAACATGTGGGATGTTATTATATTAAGGGAATGTGATAGCCATGTATGCTTACAGTAAATAAATGACTAAAATTTAATGATCTAAAATTCCAGTTGAATTAGTTAAGAAAATAAGAGAATAAACTCAAATGATATGGAAAATAGTGAGAGTAAATATAAAAAATAAGGAAATGGAAAACAATGATGCAATGGATATTGAGTATATAAATATAAGCTCTCAGTAGGTGATTACAATTTCTTGCCAAATTAGGAATAAAAGGGCATTTCTTTAATTTGATAAAGTCAGTCTACCAAAAACCTACAGCAAAGTATTAATCTTAATATGAAAACATCATGAGTGATCCCTTTAAAATCAGGAACTAGGTGAGCATATATCACTGTTTCCAGACAATATTGATCTGGAAGTTCATAGCTATGTCAGTAATATAGAAAAATAAATCAAAAGAATAAGTATTTTAAAGGAAGAAACTATACTCTTCTTATTCACAGATAATATGCTTATTTACAAAGAAAACCCAAAATTGCATACAGAAGAAATACTTGAATTAATAATAGATTTTAGAAAGATGTGGAAGAAATGTGCTTACTGAAATTCATTTGCTTCTAACTGTGGGGTTTACAGGTTTGTGTAGTGATTCAGAGGTCAGAGTGAAGTTTCCTAGCTTTTCTCAATCTGTATGAGGTCAGACATTGAAGCTGAACCTCACTGACACTGAATGCAGCTCTCACCATCTAATCTTTAAAAAAGGAGGTGTCAACATTGACTGCATGTTAGAATCACTTGGGAGCTCTCAAGACTTCTGGTGCCTAGGTTTCACCTCCCTTTCATTGGTCTGTGTTATACTCGGAGCATCAGGTTTTTAAAAGCTCTCGGATTCTATCATGCAGTTTAATTGAGATCTGCTTTGAGAAGAAAGTTGGAAGTAAACAATTTCAGTATCTCTCCTCTAACCTCAGGACTTCTGCCCAAGATGCTCGGCTTGTAGTGCTTATCTTCATATTGTGCTCAAGGATTTCATGTGCAATGGCTCAATTTATCTGAGTTGTACTAGGAGTTCAGCTTAGTTTGAGGCACATCTGAACTAAAGTGTTGAAGCTTATTTGTTCCTTAGTGCAGCGTTTACCCCAAACCCCTGATGATTAGGGTTATCTATTAAAGATACATATTTCTAGACCATTTTCCAGACTGAAGGATGGGGGGGTTTGGGAAGATGCATTTCAAATGAGAGCCCCAAATTCTTCTTATAATCAAGTAAGTTAAAGAAAAATGCCACATAAATGAAGCCATTAACACTATTAAATTTTAGTTTATACTTTACCATCTTATTTATCTATTTTATTGATAAAACAAGTAAAGGTTTGTTTTCTATGAGGAAACATGCTTACCTTTATTTACTTCAAAATGTACATGAGGACGGGCCCCTGGGTGGCTCAGATGGTTAAGCATCTGCCTTTGGCTCAGGTCATGATCCCGGGGTCCTGGGATCGAGTCCCGCATCGGGCTCCCTGCTCCTTGGGAGCCTGCTTCTCCCTCTGCTTCTCTCTCTCTTTCTCTCTCCTCTCTCTCTTTCCTCCTCTGTCTCTCATGAATAAATAAAATCTTTAAAAAAAAAAGGTACATGAGGACATAGAGGCATCCTAGTCTGTGTGATGTCCTCCAAAGAGAGAACAGTCTTGAACTCATGACAGATTTTGCTTCCCCAGGACAAGGAAAGACATGACATCACCATCATGGCTTTGGATAAACAATGGCTTTAAATCATAAGTTTTGTAAAGATTATTATATTCAGACAAAATGCCCAAAATGTTTATTTAAATGGCCTGTAAACAATATTCCAGTATGAATTATAACCTTAGCAATAGGAACTTTCAGACAATGGTGACCTACTTTAAACATTCTATTTTAAGAAAGCCTAAAGTTGGCTGGCTTTAACTACAGGAGAAAAGAAAACCAGCTAATTGCTGTTAGAGCAAGTGTTCACTCTGATTCCTGATAGAGATTTCAGTTACATTAAACTGTTTCCAATCTGCACAGTTGATAGGGAGTTATTAGAGTAACATTATGAAATTCACTAATATATATGCAAATATATGTAAGTACATATTTCAAAGGCATTGGATTTGAATGAGAATGCTTCATTTTAATTGGATTTTGTGATACTTTATATGCTAGAGAAATGTCTACATGAATGTTTCAGTTAACATGTAAATCTCATATTGTGTGAAAACACTTGACAATTTTTATTTTTATTTTTTTATTTTTTTAAGATGTATTTATTTACTTAGAGAGAGTGAGAATGAGAGAGAGAGAGAGAGTACATGAGGGTTAGAGGGAGAAGTAGGCTCCTCGCTGAGCAGGGAGCCCGATGCGGGACTCGATCCCAGGACTCCAGGATCATGACCTGAGTCGAAGGCAGTCGCTTACCCAACTGAGCCACCCAGGCGCCCAACACTTGACAATTTTTAAAGCACCAGGTATACTTGGAGCTAAAAATATGTGTCAGTTATAGGAAATTATAGTAGTTTGGGTGTACATAGGTCTTGAATAGTACAATATCCCTGGTCTCTGAAATAAATTTTATATCACAAAAAAGATGGTTTGAATAGGGTGAAAATATCACCCAAGATGTTGAAGACTAATACTGCTTTTCCAGAGCTAAATATCTCTTTATTAGGTAATGTGAGAACCATTCATTCTGATGAACTGGTTCTTTAGGCTACAATCTGAAATATGTCTAATTCTTCTATACATGAAACTCTTTAATGGTTTTAGAAGGAATTAAATGCATTGGGCAAGAGGGAATTTAGGTGAAAATACTTGTTTTTTTCCTCTAAGTGAAATATATTCTGAAGATACTGGAAATGTTTGCATAGCTCTGTTAATGAAACTGCTCCTTCAAAGAAACAGCTATGAATTAGATCAGAGCCATAGGCATATTTTGCCAACCTACTAAATAAGAGTTTTTAATATTGGAAAAGAAGTTGGTGCACTGAAACAAACAAACAAAAAACATGAAGCCAAGAGAAATAGAGGACCTTATGGATTTTTATCTTTGATGGCAGTGCTTTTAAGTTTCTGATTTTTTATTTCTTAGTGTAATTGACTAAGTGATTTTACAGGGTAAAATGAAATGTAAATATGCATATCTTGATAAGTTGGGAAATTTCTCCAGTGATCTTTCCTGTGAAATTTGTAATTTTCGTGTGTATGTATGCATAAATGTATGTGTATACATATGACTTTATGATATACATAACTATATGTTGTTAGAAGGCTGAAGCTGAAGTTTAAAATATGTATGTAATTTGAAAATCGAGAGCAAGAAGCTTCTCAATGACTATTTGCCCCTAAATTTACATTGATTCATTTAATGTAAAGTATTCCATTCATTCACATTATGGACTTGCTGTGCTAATTAAAAGAAATATATGTATATTGATTTCTTGGAATGCACATGTGTCATTGCTGCTTTTAGGGAAAATATATGGCAGTACCATTAGAAAAATCAAATAAGTTTCAAAGACCTTTTTATTAGTAACGGTATCTTTAAATTAGGTGGTTTGAAGGTACATTGACTTTTTAGAATAAGAGGAGATAATTTCTTGTACTACAGGAGTGTGTAATGCCCTTTTGGCTTCAATTTGTATCTTACCCTACAATTTTAGATACATAGGAGACAATGTTAATTTGTCTCCTATGTACCTAGGAAATGGAGACTGGAGGAGGAAAGAGTGACTGCAAAATATTAAGCTTCATGTAATAATTACTGGTTTATCATGAGAATGAGATAACAATGTGGGCAAAACACAAAGTAGGCAGTCAGTAAAGGCTAGTTGTATTGGTTTTATTCACAGTACCAGATTTAGCTAACTTCTGGTTTCCACATATATGTTTGTCAAAACAAGAATCCTGTGAAACTGCAGCTAGATCCATTCAAACCTCTTGCTACAAGTAAACAGGAAAAAAAAATGAACAAAATGGTAGCTGGGTTACCATTTATGGACTAAATATTGCATTTGTTCCTGGAAATAAGAGATGAATTGATAGGGGTGTCTCAGTTGGTTAATGTCTGCCTTCAGCTAAGGTCATGATCCCTGGGATGAGCCCTGTGTCCAGCTCCCTGCTTACTGGGGAGTCTGCTTTTCCCTCTCCCTCTGCCTTCTTCCCTACTCATGCACGCACTCTCTCTCTTTCAAATAAATAAATAAAATCTTAAAAAAATAAGTGAATTAATAGGGAATGCGACAGAAATGAGGAATACCGTTGTGTAAAGGACAGACATCTGTGTCAGAGTAAACAGTTGGGGACTGTGTTCCAATGTAGAAAAAATGTAGGGAGAAATATAAAAAAATGAGAAGTAATGACAGTATACTTGATATGATAACAGTTGCAAAATAGAGTAGTTAGGATAAAATGTACTCACTTAATAAAGAAGAAGATAAAGCACAATCAACATTGTATTCATTTCAAGGAATAGGTACTTACTCTGACTTTAAAGGAACAAATTCAGAATATAAGGTTCTCTGGATATATCATTTGAAACTATTTTAGTGAGATCAATATGTATTACTAAAGTAATTTTGACACTATGGGCTGATGAGTTTAGTTGGATGACAAATACTGCATTTCAGAATACATCTGCTTTCCTGATTAGGTATCATGTTATTGATGTAGTGGTCAAGAAAGTTCAAGAAAGAGACAATATAACAACAGAATAGCTTGAAGTACTTTGCACAAGAAGGGTAGCATCTGAGTATCTTAATATTACAATATAACCAATGATCCTCAGAGCATTTGTTTCTGTAATCTTTATATCAGGAATAATCTTAGGTATGGGAATTTAAAGACAATGTTTTCTTTGTATACATCCAGCAAAATGGATTTCACGGATGGCCTGAGCTAGTGCATAGGAACTTTTTATTGTTTGGTAAATCATCTGATTTCAGTCACCAAATTCTGTTGCTTTACTTCTATTCCCAACACTTTTTTTTTTCTGTCAGAAGCATTTATTGATGTGCTCTTTGCAATCACTTTATTCCTAAAATTCAGAAACATTTTTATTATATTCCCACCATTATACTAAGATTATCAACTGCTATTGTTTTTTAATTAATTTTTTTAAAATTTTTTAAAGATATTATTTATTTATTTGACAGAGAGAGACAGCGAGAGAGGGAACACAAGCGGGGGAGTGGGAGAGGGAGAAGCAGGCTTCCCACCGAGCAGGGAACCTAATGTGGGGCTCAATCCCAGCACTCTGGGATCATGATCTGAGCCAAAGGCAGACACTTAACCGATTGAGCCACCCAGGCGCCCCTGGTATTGTTTTTTTAAATGAAAATTTATTATTTTTTCATTCAAGAAGCTATCATGCTATATTAAAGGCATTAAAAGAATTGTAAATAATGGAGAATGAAAGAGCAGTATAAACCTAAGGATCCTGTCACAATAATATCTTTAAATGAAGAAATGAACTGAAGCTCAAGGGAAAAATACTTTCCTCAATTAAAAAAAAGTCTTTCATGTTATATTTAATGTTAAAATGGACAACTAGGAACATGTTGATCCACTGATTTGAAATAAGGCTGAAGATAAAAAGATCCACTTCTATTTTGTTTTCATCTTCTAAAAACATGAGAATTTATCTTCAAATCTGGAAATATATTACAAAGAATTCAAAGAGCAAACTGCTTTCTGAAAGGTGAAGAGCCATTAGGGAAGAGCACAGATGCTTTTAAAAATTAATTTACTTTTGAGGCTTGTTCAATTTATATTACACAGTATTGGAATAATTTACAGATATTGCTCACTGTTGAACATCCTTGAGAAATCATGAAAAGGAAAAGAGATTCTAAAATATAGAAGATTCTATTATCTTAATTTTTTAAATAACATTATGAATTGGATTTTCTAAAGTTATAGGGAAGTGAACTTGCTGTAAACTCTTCCCTTTTTTATTATAAGACTCTTCTAGTTTAAATTATGCAGTGTATTCTGTTTATGCATTATCTTCAGAATATTTTTCTTATATTCCAGGCACACCATAATATTTTTGTTTCTTAAAATGAAATATACATCCACTCACATTGTCATGCTTGTTCTGTAAGGTACTTAGTTTTTTTTTTTTAAGATTTTATTTATTTATTTGACAGAGAGAGAGAGAGGGAGAAGAGGGAGAGAGAACACAAGCAAGGGGAACGGCAGGCAGAGGGAGAGGGAGACATAGGCTTCCCATTGAGCAGGGAGCCAGAAGCGGAGTTCCGATCCCAGGACCCTGGGATCATGAATTGAAGCAAAGGCAGACGCATAACCGACTGTACCACTCAGCCGCTCCTGTAAGGTACTTATTAAGGAATAACGTGCATATAAGTTACAAATAAATTGTATAATGATCAATTTTTAAAATTCCTCTTAGTCATGGTAAGCACAACTAGAACAATACACAAAGTTCTCATCTCTGTAGAAGTACCTCTTTTCGGTTTCTTTTCTCCCGGAAGAGTCACCACTATGGCAACTTCTAAAATCAAAGAGTAGTTTTTCAGGTATTTTTGAACTTTATATATATGCATTATGGTCTCTTTGGTGCCTGGCATTTATTATTTTAACATTTCAGTCATGAAGTTCATCCATATTTATGTAGAAATTTGTAGTTTTAAATTTTTCTTGCTGTATCACATTCCAATATGTGAATATATCACGATTTCTATATCCATTCTCAGTTGTTAGACATTTTGGAAGTTTAAAGTTTGGCACTATTATGTGTAGTTCTATAAAAATTCTAATGTATCACTATGTATCTGCTGAATTGTATATGCTATAAACCTAGAAATGGAATTACTGGGTAATAAAGTATATGTGTTACACTCTACTAGATATTGCCAAACAAATCACAAAGTAGTTGTATTCTCACTAGCGGTATATGAGAGTTTAAATAGCTCCAATCCTTTATAGCACTTTGGTATATTACATTATTTATTTATTTTTTTAAAGTTTAGGCATTTTTTTTTTTTGAGGGGGGCTTATGTATGGCATTTCATTCTAGTTTTATGGTTCTTTTTTCTCTGAAAATTAATGAAGGTGAGCAATTTTTCATTATTCATTGTCCATTTAGATATACATTATTATAAAGATCCTGTGCAAATCTATTGTTCATATTTCTAGGGATTTTCTGCTTTTTTCCTATTGATTCATATAAGTTCTTTATATATTTTGCATTTAACCCATAGCAAAATTTGGGAAGAGTTATCTATAATATTGAATATCTTTTATTTCATGAACATTGTATAATCCCTTTATATTTTTAGATTATTTAAATTTTCTCAACAATGCTTTGCAGTTTTCAGTGTAGAAGCCTTGTATGTTTTTATTAGTTTTATTCCTCTGTATTTGATGTTCTTGATACTACTGAAATGGTAGTTTTATGAGTTTCATGTTGTATTTGTTGCTGGAGCATAGAATTCTTTTTACATATTTACCTTGTATGCTAACTTTGTAATCCAGAGATTTTGCTTAATTTTACTTAGTGATTCTTAGTTTTCCCAAAGATTCCTTTGGATTTTCTAACAATACAATATTATATGTAAACAATGACAGTTTTATTATTTCTTTGCCAGTCTTAGGCTATTTCCATTTCTCACCTCATTGAATGTATTAAAAACTCCAGTACAATGTTTTATCTAAGATTAAGAGAATATCCTTATCTTATTCTCAAAATCAAGAGGAAATTTTTTATTTTACAATTAGGTGTGATGTTTACTGTAGCCTTTTTTTTTTTTTTAAAGATTTTATTTATTTATTTGACAGAGAGAGAGAGGGAGAGCGCATACAAGTAGGGGGAGCAGCAGAGGGAGAGGGAGAAGCAGGCTTCCTGCTGAGCAGGGATACCAGTGCTGGGCTCAATCCCAGGATGCTGGGATTACGACCTGAGCTGAATGCAGGCGCTTAACCGACTGAGCCACCTAAGTGCCCCTACTGTAGGCTTTTTGCAGTCATTTCCATTTTTAGTTTGCTAAGTTTTTTTTTTTTTTTTTAATGAGTGCTAATTGAATTTTATCTAATCTTTCCTGGATCCCTAGATGTGAGCATTTTATTTTTCTTCTTTTATTTTTGTTAATGTGCTAAGTTAGATTGATTTTTTAACAGCTCTACTAAGATTTATTTCACATACAAGTGCACAATTAATTGGTCTTCAGTATATCCAGAGTTGTGCAATTATTACCACAATCAATTTTACAACATTTCCATCACCCCCAAAAGAAACCCTGTATGCATTAGCAGTCAGTCTTCATTCTCCTGCCCCACGCAATCCTGTATGCCCTAGGCCTATGCTACCATTAAAATAATTTTGTCTCTACAGATATGCTTATTTTGGGGCTTTCATATAAATAGGATCATACACATATAGTATGTAACTGGATTTTTTCTTTTAGCATAATTTTTTAAGGCTGATCCATGTTGTAGCATGTATCAGCCCTTCATTTTTAATGCCAAATAATACCCCATTCTGTGTATATATCACTTTGTTTATCCAGCAGCTGGTGGGCATTTGCCGTGTGTCCACTTTTTGACTATTATGAAATACTGTTAGGAATATTTGTGTACAGTCTTTGTGAAACTATATTTTCATTCCTTTTGGGTATATATGTAGGAATTGCTTTTTTTTTTTTTTTTTTTTAAGTAGGCTCTGTGCCTACCGGGGCTTGAACTCAGGACCCTGAGATCAAGATCTGAGCTAAGATCAAGAGTCAGACACTTAACTGAGTAACTCACCCAGGCACCCTGAAAGTGTTTGGTTTTATGGATCTTGTATGTTTGGGAACTGCAAAACTGTTCTCCAGGGTGACTGCATCATGTCAAATTCCTCCAATGGATGGATAAGGGGTATGGGGTCTCCACATCCTTGCCAGGGCTTTATATTATCTGTCATTTTTGTTATAGCCATTCTAGTAGGTATCCTAGTAGGTAGTGAGAAGTGGTATCTCACTGTGGTTTTTGAGTTGTATTTCCCTCCTGATTAATGATGCCTGGCTTCTTTTCATGTGCTTACTGATTTTTATATCTTCTTTGGATAAATGTCCATTTTTAATTGGGTTTTTGTCTTTTTTTGCTCTTGTTATCAGGATACAATCCTTTATCAGATATGTGATTTGAGAGTATTTTCTGCCATTCTGTGGGTTGTATTTTCAGTTTCTTTATAGTGTCCTTTGACATACAAAGTTTTTAACTTTGGTAAGCCCAATTTGTTTATTTTTCCTTTGGTTACTGGTGGGTTTTGTGTTATATCTAAGAAGGCTTTGCCTAACTTGACAATATGAAGATTTATACCTGCCATATTGTCTCTGCTGAAGAATGTTCCATTTGTATTTTTCATTTCTTTGCTCAAATGTATTCATAATTCCTGTCAACCTAAAAACAAGAAACTAGTTCAAGAAGAAAACATTTATTTGGCGTAAAAAATTTACAATTCAGGATACACATGTTTAGGTAGAAACCCAAATAGTGTCCTAATTAAAGGAGGTGGACTCAAGTTTTTTATACAAAAATAAAAAGATTAGGTAAGTTTTTTTTTTAAGATTTTATTTATTTATTTGACAGAGAGAGAGATAGCGAGAGCAGGAACATAATCAGGGAGAGTGGGTGAGGGAGAAGCAGGCTCCCCGTGGAGCAGGGAGCCCGACGCGGGACTCGATCCCAGGACCCTGGGATCATGACCTGAGCTGAAGGCAGACGCTTAACGACTGAGCCACCCAGGCACCCAGATTAGGTAAGTTTTTCAGAAGAATTCATTGGGGGTGGCAATCAGGGCTAGAACTGTACTTCATTCATTGGTCAGATGAAGTGATCATTAGGCAAAAGTTTACTTTTATCAGTCTTTTCAGAGAGGATTTTTTCGTTCTTGCGAACATCTTGCAATATTGGTAGTTTGGCTCAGTTCAAAATTTAGAAAACAGGACTTGCAAGGCAGTTCCTCTAATATGGCTGTTCCAGCTCTGTTTTTAAAATGACTCTACCTATGTCATTTTTGACATTCTTTTGTTTTGGTATTGTAAATGGAAGTTTATTAATTTCATTTTCAGATTGTTCCTTGTCAATGCATAGGATTTTAATTGATATTTGTGCGTTGATTTTTCATCCTGCCACTTTGCTGAACCCATTTATTAGCTCTAATAATTTTTTGTGGAATATGATTTTTCTATGTATAACATTATGTTATTATACAAATAGAGATAGTTTTACTTCTTCCTTTCTAATATGTGAGGGGAAAATTCTTTTCCATCCTCAAGGTCTTCCAGCTGGACTAAGAATTAAATATACATGAGACATTAACAGGAGAAAAAATCCAAAATTTTATTATATGTGCATGGAGGTCATATTATGAAGTTGAGACCTATAAAGATGACCAAGGCAGGCAGTTTTTATACTTTTTAGACAGAGACAATAAATCAGTGAAGAATTGACAGGACAAAGAAAACTTAATTTTGGGAGCTTCAGTTAGTAAGAAATTCTAAACAGAATTTGGGCTATGGTAGTAAATTAGTAAAAAGTAACAAGGATTATTTGTACAGCCTTCCCGGTTCTGAATTTCCCATCTCTGGTGATAAGAGTGTCTCTTTACCTCCTGGTTTGGGGAAGGTACCTTTCACAGGGGGGAATTTATTTGCTGCTTTCAGGGGGGCAGGAGGAGAGTCTGAGTGTCCTTCTTGTATAGGCTGTCTCTTAGGTAACCTTTATTTAAACTAATCAGTATGCCAGAGTGGCACATTTTGGGGCAGACAGCTCTTGGCCCCTGCATATGCATACTTGTTATTTATTTTTCTTTTCTAATTGCCCTGACTAGAACCTCCAGAAAGGTGTTTTTTTTTTTTTTTTTTGAGATTTTATTTATTTATTAGAGAGAGCTCGTGCGTGTGCTTGTTAGCTCACTGGAGTGGGGGGCGGGGGCGGACAGAAGGAGGAGCAGAGGGAGAGGTAGAAGCAGACACCCCACTGAGCAGGGAGCACTATGTGGGACTCAATCACAGAACCCTAAGACTATGACCTGAGCCGAAGCCAGACACTTAACTGAGGCACACAGGTGCCCCTCCAGAAAGTTTTGATTAGAAGTGGTAGAATAGACATTTTTGTCCTGTTCCTGTTTTAAGGGACAATCATTCGTTCTTTCATCATTAAGTAAGGTGAGCTGCGGTTTTCTAGACATGCCCTTTATCAGGTTGAGGAAGTTCTCTTTTCTTTGTAGTTATGTATTTTTATCATGAAAGGTAGTAAGTTTTTGTCAAATGCTTTTTCTACATCTATTGAGATGATCATGTGTCTTTTTTCCTTTAGTCTATTAGTAATGGTATATTATATTGATTACCATATGTTGAAGTAGTGTTGCTTTCCTAGCATAAATCCCACTTGATAATGGTATATAATCCTTATATGCTGCTGGGTTCAATTTGCTAGTAATTTTGAGGATTTGTGCATCTATATTCATGAGAGATATTGGTCTGTAGTTTTTTGTGGTATCTTTGTCTGGGATATCTTTGGTGCCAGGATAATACTGACCTTAAGGAATAGTTAGGAAATATTTCTTTTCCTCTTCCATTTATTATGAGTGATTGAGAATAATTGGTGTTAATTCTTCTTTTATAGGGATACCTGTGATTGCATTTAGGATCTCCCAGAAGATTATACAGGATATGCTGGATTTCTTTCAGCAGGAATGACTCCATATATAACTTTACATTTGGTGCATCTGTAGGAGAAGAGGAGTTTGGGAGCCTCCTATGTTACCATCTTTGCAGCTACTCCTGTTTAGATGTTGATATTGTAATTCTCATGATATTGAGGGTTGGATTTTGTTGTGTTCCCTTAAATAATGTTGGATGTTGTTTTAGAGGCAATTACATTATTTCTTACAATCAATATGATTTTTAAGATACTTCTCTTAGAAGAAGTGTTTTAAGTTTGGTTTAGATTAATATTTACTCTAAATATGATTTAGTCCCAATAAGAGATGACCTTTTTATGACTTACAGTGGATGCTGCAGCTGTTTAACAAAGACTCTTCATCCAGCTCTGTAGAATTTGAAAGATTCAGGCCTGTTTTGGTTCTAAGAATTGTGCATTTTACAGCTTCCCTTATATTCTTTCTCAGCCTCATGGATTTTTATGGTATGCATAATGCAGCTAAATATTCAGCAAAATATTCATGGGCCTTATCTTCAGATTTCCTTGAGGTTCCTTTCTCTTCAGATATCCACCATAAAAATTTCACCCTCCTGAATCTTCCTAAACTCTAATCTCTGTCTCCTCAACTTAATGTGAACCCCCATGTTGTACTTGGAATCCCATCTGTGCTTCATAGTTCAGACTGCCACCACGCAGAAAACCAAAGTAATTATAATGCTCATCTTACTTGTTTATCTTCCCTGAAGATACTACCCTTCATGTTGTCCAGTATCAGAAAACAGGTTTTTCATATATTTTGTCCTGTTTCCAATTATTTATGGTGACAATTGCTTCTTCATCTCTAGAAGCCAGTGTTGTATCAACTATAATTTATTCTAGGAATAAATAAATGATTCATTACCATATATGGAGAGCAATGAATAGCAATAATATTAAAAATTATTGGTTGGAAGAAATATGTCTAGACTGAGGATAAAGGGATGAATCAGTATGAACTCAGAAGGCAAAAGAGAAATATACTAAATCCAAGTTTATATAAGAAAATCTTTGAGGGTGCCTGGGTGGCTCAGTTGGTTAAGCCACTGCCTTCAGCTCAGGTCATGATCCTGGAGTCCTGGGATCGAGTCCCACATCGGGCTTCCTGCTCAGCAGGGAGTCTGCTTCTCCCTTTGACCCTCTTCCCTCACGTGCTTTCTATCTCTCATTCTCTCTCTCTCAAATAAATAAATAAAATCTTTAAAAAAAAAAGAAAATCTTTGAACATGGGGATTCTAAATAGGGTTTATACCAGTGGGTTACATTTCAACATAAAAAAAAAAAAGGATTTTAAAGGTGAGGTATGTAGAAGGAATTAAGGACATTATAGTCGTGATGGGAAGTATTCCAGAAATGAACTATTCTGAAACCTGAGGGGATTTGAAGTATATATCTATGGTTAGGTTGAAAAACTGTTTTGTGAGGGTTTTATTTTTTATAGCTTTCAGAAGATGAAGAACTTTATCAATTAATTTTGCAGTTATGTGAGAGTGAAGATAGAGGCCATCTACTTAAGTCATAGAAACTGCTCAAATTGTTCATTTAACTATAGTGAAGAAAACTGCATTAGTTTTGTAAGTTCCTCATCTCAAGGAATTTCAAAAAATTAAAACATACTGTGTGTGTTTTCCAAGATACTAAACTGAAAGCAACTTATGCTTATTGTCATCTATTTACTAGCTCATTAAATTAAATAATAGGAGAGCAAAACTAACATATATACTATCTAGAAATGCCAAGAATTCATTTTTCAACCTATATAATAAGTACATATTTTCTATTAATTTGTTAATTAATCAAATATTTGTTTCAAGTGTTCTAAGAACTATTCCAGACATTCAGAATTTGGAAATGAATAAGAGAAGTTGAGGGCTTATCCTCAGTAAGCTTATATTCTAGGGGTAAATGTGATAGAAAAGTAATAAATTATGAAAATAGTTTCACATTGCAGTAAGACCTACAAAAACAACAGGTCAGTATGCTAGAACATTACTAAGATACAGGGAATAGCTCCTATAGCCAATTTTCTTAGAGAAGACTTCTCTGAGGAGTTTATATTTGAACTGTAACTGAAGGAAATAGCCAAGATCTGAGGAAAGAATATCCAAGTAAAGAGAAGAACAACTGGAAAAGCCCAGAGATGGAACCAAGTTGATGTATTTTTGAGTTCAGAGGTTAGAAGTAAGACCACCCTAGCGGGTGTATAAGTGTTAAGAGGAGAGAGTGATTAGAGATGAGGGTAAAGGGACAGGCAGAAAAGGTAGGTATGTGCAAATAATATAAACAAATCATGAATGATTTGACAATAAACACTGGAAGAACTGTCTGATTGATAATATCTCTCAAAGAACTGTGTTGAGAATTTTGAAGCTGATTCATGACTTTCCAGAAAAGAATGCCATGCTTATTTAGCAATATCCCTACACATCTGGTGTGTGTTATTGAGCGTATGTAAAGATCACCTATATAAACAAACTCATGTATATAAACATCTTTCATATATGTATGTATACACACACTATATACATCAATATATACAATCAATAACACATGTAAAACATATATACATGGCATGTGTATGTATGTATTATTGATTGTATATAAAGATCACATATATAAACAAGCTCACATATATAAACATCTTTCATATATATATATGTGTATACACACACACACACACACACACGTGTATAGTGTATCTTTTTTATCTACCTATCCATCCCAGGTATATAATAAATTTCATTGAGCTAGTTTGCAGTTGTATTGGTCACAGTGAAATATAAATTTGTCAGTCTGTAATGAATTGCACCATGTAATGGGTGACTGCATTGTGGTGTGTCTAGCATACAGACTTTGAAATCACACAAACCTAAGTTTGAAACTGGGATCTATTAATTAAAAGCTGAATGATGGAACTGGTATACTCTGTCTTGAGTGTTAATATCGTCATCTATAAAAAGGAGGCAGTCATACCTCATTTGCAAATTTATTTTAAGAATGTTAAATAATGTTTGTAAATATGTAGTATTAGGTTCAAAAATGGTCACTAGCATTATTTTAAAGCTCTGTAGGATAATTCATTGTGTGTGTGTGTGTGTGTGTGTGTGTGTGTGTGTGTATGTAAAATTAATGTTCTGATCTAAGTTTGTGCTGTGAAATGAAAATTTTGGAACCAGTAAATAATCTTTATTCTCCACAGTAATCTGCATTACTGTGATTGGCTTGAAATAGATTACAGATAATGTCCCTGATGATTTTTATATTAGGTGGCAAAAGAACAAAATATATACAATTTATGTTATATGCAAGAGGCAAAGTCATTTTTTAAAGCTAGTCTTTAAATAATTGATTATAGTTTTTTGTTTATTTTCATCTTTTTTCTTGAGAGGACATATTAATGATGTGTCAGATTTAAAAAGATTTATACTTTCTTTTTAAAATATATACATTTTTTGCAGTCTCCTTATGTTACGATTTTAGTGAAATGCCAAGCACCTTTTTGCAAGAAGTCTATGGTATTTATAGACTCAAATTTCTTTTTAGCTCTCAAGAAGTACTGTAAATGGCATAAAGGCTTGATCACCATTTTAAAAATAAATAAATTGGAAAGCATCACAATTGTCCAAATTAATTGTTTTAAATAAATCACTTGCTAATTCTTATATTTAAATTATTTGATATTTTGCAGATGGAAATTGCAGGTTTCTTTTTCATCCTTAGTTATTCTAATAAGTAAGTTGTTCAGTCTTTTTTCTTCTAGAGTCAAGTTGACAAAGTTCATTAAGTGTAGGAGTTTTCAGATATGCCGTGTGGGTGTATTAAGATTTTATACAATTTCAAACTTTTTCATGGTTTTTAGAAAGGTTGATTTATCTTTGCCTGCTAAATTATGTATTATTTTATAATGTGAATTTTATTTGGTTTAAATTAGGTAAAATACCCTTAACTGCTCTTGAATTAAGCCTGTAAAGAAACATAAACCCAAGAATCATACATTTCTAAGAATGCAAAAGAAGTTGAAGTATATTTAACCTAGTTAGTGTCTCTTGATAAGAGAAACTATCACTTCATCATAAGATCATACTTTTTGTCCTTAGTATTCTAAAATTCTTAATATAAATGAAACCTAAGTTAAAGAATTGTAAATGCCCACCTATGCCAAAAGAAATTAACCCAAATGAATTGGAAATGTTGAAGGGTTATTTTACCAAATGATCTCAAGGTGTCCTACAAACTCTTCTTCCTAGAAGAAAATGCATTTTTGCAGCATTAGCACATTCCTCTCCCCTTCCAACTTAAGTGCCTCTTTTTTCATGGCAATCTTGACAGAAATAATACCACTGATCAATTAAGTATCGACAAAGGAAACAATCTTGAAAAAAAGCAGATAATGGTACTTTTCCCTTCCATATAGGAAAGAAGTACTAGTAATGTTAAGGAGAGTACTATTTCTATCTTTTTAAAGGAATTTATTAAACTTTGATGACTGATTCTACTCTTCAAATGCATGGAAATGAGAAAAAAAAATTATGTCATCATGTGTATAAACCTCCCAAGTGCTGCAGTGGAAACCTAGAGCAGTGACTTTGTACCACTCAGTTTGAACTGGGCACAAATGTGTTTTCATTCTTAAGTCCATTTTTCTAAACACTGTTTTCCTAAGCAAGAAAGTACAAATTTTTTTTGTACTTTTTGTGAGGGGCTTCAAAATGGAATAAAATTAGGGAAAATAAATCTCTGCTTTTGATTCAACCTTGAGGGATATGGAGAATGGAGAAGTTTGGCCTTCAATGAAAGAAAAAGAAGAAAGGGTGGGCCTACTCTGGGGAGCATTGTGAGTTGGCTTAGAAGTTGGTTCTGATGATATGCTTTGGACATCTTTTGTCAACACAGTTAATACCTGGAGTACTTACCAGATAACTGACTTCTTCTATTTGGGAACATTGATGAAGACCTTTAATGTTAACTTTCACCATGAGAAACAGAAAACTGAAAATAAAAGTGGATTTAAAAAGTTTCTTATGTCAAGAAATCCAAAGCATGAAATAGAGGTTGATATATATTGATACATATATATATATTGATACATATTGTGTTTTTGATGCAGTTGCTCTATTGTATTGCTCCATCAACTTTGCCTTATCCTCTCATGTTATGCAGCCATGACATCTTTGGATTAATACCAACTTAATTTTAATAGTGTACAAAAACTGCTTCATCCCCTCTAACTCCCTGTATGCTGTTATTATCACAAATTATGTCTATACATTTTCCCCTGTAAACATAGATTTATATTACTGCTTTATACACTTTTCTTTTATATTAGATAGGAAAAAACCTGCAAATGGAAAATATACTTATGCTGTCTTTTATACTTACTCCTGCAATTGCCTTTATTGGTGCTTTGTGATGTGGGAAACAAGGGCAGAAGAAAAATTATTAAATTTCCTATCTACAGCCCATTGATAAGTCCTTGAAACAGGCAGAGTGACATTCCTCTAGGGACCCAACTGCCCCAATGTTAATACTTTGCAAAGGGCAAAAGGCAATCTTAGCCCAACCCCCAGGATCCTATAAGTCTGCTTTAACATATAAAAATTCTTTTGGAAACTTCCTTTATCTCTACCCCCAAGATACATGTTGGCAATCATCCCCCAAGCATATGACCCACTGATATACTTCTGTAGGGTCTCATGACTCAGGTTTTATTTTTTTTTATTTTTATTTTTTTTTAAGATTTTATTTATTTATTTGAGAGAGTGAGAGAATGAGAGATAGAAAGCACGAGAAGGAAGAGGGTCAGAGGGAGAAGCAGACTCCCTGCTGACCAGGGAGCCCGATGCGGGACTCGATCCCGGGACTCCAGGATCATGACCTGAGCCGAAGGCAGTTGCTTAACCAACTGAGCCACCCAGGCGCCCATGACTCAGGTTTTATGAGATGGTAGTAAATGATGTTTTCCCAACAATAGTTAGCTCCCTCAATGTCCTGGAAACTTTGCTTCCAAATCCCTCAGAGACTTACACTATGCTTAACCTCCCTCCCATCTTGGAAGTATATAATGGGCCACTCCTCATGACCCTGGTGCAGCTCGTTATGCCCACAGGTCCTATCCCTGTGCTTTAATAAAACCACCTTTTTGCACCAAAGACATCTCAAGAATTCTTTCTTGGCCATTGGCTTTGAACCCTAGCATCTTTCCTACATCACTTTGTATTTCTTCACATGACTCTGAGTTGCTATTTAGTGTCTTCTTTCAGCTTGAAGAAATCACTTTCATATTTTTGTGGGGTAAGTCTACTACTGACTGTTTTTCCAGAATGGCAGCTTTATTCAGCCATAAAGCAAAATTAGTCACAATTTTAAAGCAGGTTCAGGATTCCAAACTCAACGTCATTTCACCATGTGCAACTCGGTTTCTTACACAGCACACAGAGCAGGATATAAGACAAACCACACGACAAACAAGATAGCAGAGTGTAGGAAGTTAATGAACCAAATGTGAAGTCAGTCATGGGCATGTAGTTGAGATAAGGCTCCCGTCTCGTCTGGGTCAGCTCTCTGCACTTACTGCTTCTTATGTTTAAGCAGTGAAGGATCTTGGTTCTGTTCTGAGATCAATTGGGCAGAGCCTTTGGTGGCAGTTGACTTTTTTAAGTGCTTAGACATAGACAGGTCATGTCTGAAGAGTTCGACAGTTTGCTGCCAAAATCTTCCCTTTTTTAAAGTAATTTAATTGGTCTTGGGCCCCTGCAGACCTCCTCTGGTCTGGCTTGTTATCCGTTCTGGATTTAGCTGATGCTGATCCTGGCGATATCTCATAGCTGCAGTACCTTTGACTACTTGGATCATGGCTTGACACAGGCCCTGCTTGACATAGGCCCCTGCTTCACATGAGAGATTCCACTCTCCTCTCTACACCACACACACACACACACACACACACACACACACACACACACACACACATATGTGTGTGTATATATATATATATATATATCTCAACTTTTATTTTTTAAATTTTAAGACTTTGAATATGTCATCCCACTGCCTTAGGCCCTCATAGTCTTGATGATAAATTATTTGTTAATCTTATTGAAGATCCCTGTTCAAGATGAGTCACTTTTCCCTTGTTGCTTTCAAGATTCCCTTTATATGTGGCTTTCAGTAGTTTGATGTGTCTAGGTTGGATCTTTGTGATTAGCCCATTTGTAGTTCCTTGAGCTTCCTGAATGTGTAGATTACAGGTTTTCATCAATTTAGGGATTTTTTTTTACTATTATTTCTTCAAATATTCTTTCTGTCCCTTTCTATTTATTCTCTCCTTCTGAGATTCTCATTAGGCATAAGTTGGTAGGTTTTATGGTATCCCACAGGTCTCTGAAGTTTCATACATTTCTCTTCTTTCTCTGTTACTTTCTTTTCCTTATACTGAATAATCGCAGCTGAACTATCTTTTGGTTCACTGATTATTTCTTCTTCCTACTCTAATCTGTCATAAAGCCCCTGTAACATGTTTTTTTTTTTTTAATTCCAGCTATTGTACTTTCAATACCAAAATTTATATTTTGTTTCTTTTTGTTATTTTTTCTATTTATATTCTCTAATATGATGAGACATTTTTCTCATATTTACTTCTTTAATATATTTTCTTCTAAGCTTTAGAACATATTTAAAATAGTTGATTGAAAGTCTTTGTCTAGTAAGTCTAGTGTCTGTTTCCTCAGGAAAAGTTTCTGTTGATATTTTTTCCCTGTGTATGGGCCATACTTCCTTGTTTCTTTGGAAGCCTCATGATTGCTGTCCTTGTTGAAAACTGTACATTTTAAATGCTAGAATGAGATAACTCTGGAAATCAGATTCTACTGTCTCTCAAGGTTTTTGTTGCTGTTGCTTATTACAGTTGTTGTAGTTTGTGAGTTTTCTGAATTAATTCTATATAGTCCATATTCTTTGTTATGTGTGGCCACTGAATTCTATACTCAGCTGGCTAAGTAGTCAGCAAATGATAAATAGAAGTTTCCTTAAATGCCTTGAATCAATATATCTTCCATCCTTTTCCAAAGGACTCTATATATTAACATTCATCTAGGTAGCTTAAAATTTTGCTTTAACTTCACTTGCTGCTTACACAGAGCTTCTAGATCAATTAGAAGTGAAATCTTAGGGCCTTCTTATAGCTTTCCTGGACATGTGTATACCTCTGCATTTGCATGGCTTTGTAGATTCCCAGGAATATGTTGGGAGTTTTTCAAAATTCTTGTGAACATCTTAGTCCTTGCTTTTGCTATTAAGCTTTTTGCAGAGACTACTGTTTCTCCCAGCTATTACCCATTGCCTCAAGCAGTCATGCTATTAAAACAGTTGCCAGTAAATATTTTCTTCAAATGACAGTTTAGGAGCAGCTTTTAGCACTGGGAAAGCTCTGATCAGATTTCATAAAAACAAGCCTTTTGAACAACTCTGCCAATAAGCCATGAGACATGTAAAATGTCTTTGTGAATTAGTTGATTCTCTCTTCAGTACAGGGAATCTCTGATGTTATTTTCAATACTACCACTGAGTTAAGAAGCAGGGGATATATTTACAGTAAGTTAAAATGCCATGAAGGTCACTCTCTTACTCATATTCTGTCATTGTTTTTGCATAAATGCTTTCCAGGTTGCTGTGAACTTTCAGTTAGTTTCCTGAGTTCTGAAAAAATTTGTTCTGACAGTTGTTGCAAGGTTTTTTTTTTTTTTTCCCACTGCTTTTATGGAGAGGCTTATTTTCAGAGGTTCTTAACAACATTATTTTTGCTGATGTCACCCAGTCATGACATCTTAATGCAGCCATCATGAAGAGAGAAGGGATAAACAAGGGCAGTGGCTAGTTCTAAGGATATTTCCAACATGTTGGACATGATTCTTTTTCTTCTATATTTTTGACTAAAGTAGCTGCAAGGCAGTCTGGGAAACATTTATTCACAGTGGCCATATACCCTGCTAAAGATTAGGGTCCCATTGTTGAGCAACCAGAAGAAAATGGTTATTATGGCAGAAAAAAGGCTGCTCCAGTTTTTTCTTACATACAACATATTTCCTATTCCCCAAGGGAAACTCCTAATTCTATTCTTATATCAACCTCCTAATTCTTTTTTTTTTTTTTTCTTGTAAGGGGAAATCTAAGTTGGGAGTGACCTATGGTGCATCCAACCTCATAATTCTGTTTGGTTACTTTATCCAGCCCATTGTTGAAGGTTTCTGTGTGCTAAACTGTCCTATCCATCCAGCTCAGATATGGCTTCTTATAGTGTAGAAATGTAAAAACATAATAAATAAATTGAAAAATGAAGATAAAAGAAGAAATTTATCAATGACTTATTTATAACTATAATCAGATACCACTTGGCAGGAATTGCACAGATTGCCTGACTTCTCATGGGAGTAAGTATTTTGTTTAGGCTTGCTGAAAGACCCTGGGTCTGCATTTGTCTTTTCTGTCATAGAATTTTTCTAAAAACAGTAAAAAGAAGGCAGAAATAGTAAGGAGTCAAAAAACGCCATAATATAGTTTTTTTTTCCCCTACTATTTTCCCTATCACTATACCACTGATTATCATGTTCTCCTACCTTATATACTGCAAATGATATCTAGATTAATATCTTTACCTCTGCAAAACAGGGCACCAGGTTTTTATCCTTCAATACCTGAGTTCTTGAAATCTGTCTCTATTGTGATCTGGACATGAGGAATCCATAGACAACTTTTGGCTTCAAAACAAAATGTTTCTGCTGCCACCTGCACTGGTATGGTTCATGACCTACATTTACCTCACTTGATATAACACTAATAATCAGTTACTGGGCTTCCTGCTTCAGCTGCCATGGGGAAAAACATGTCCATTTCTATACTTGGCACCTGAAAGGGGAGTTTCCACTTCAAGGGGTTTACTCTTGCCTTTTAGAATCTCATGTGGGTGTGTTTGCTGGTTGAAAATTTTGTCAGTGTATCAAACTATATCTGTTAGGTTGTTTGGATAATGTAATATTTGATTCTCCAGACGTTTGCATGCAGTAAAGTTTGTTGTCAGGGGTTAAAACGGTGTTGGGTGATTTGATTTTTAATATCTGCCAAAAATCCAAGGCAGTGAAGTCATGGTACAAAAAGTATTAATATTGTATCTGTTGAGAGCTACAGCTATAGTGTGTGTTGTGGGGACAGGGGAAGGCCGAGAAGGTAAAATGACAAAAAGAACATCTTGCTTTCAAATAGAATTAGAAGAATGAGAAGAATTAGATGAAGAGTTAGGCTAACTATCTAACTTGTCCAAATTACCCACTGCAAAAAAAGTCATTCACTTTGCTTTCATTTATTCTTTGTGTCCCCATTCTTCTTTCTTTTTCTACTACCTTTCTCTATTTTTTTCCTTACCTTTTATTCTCTTTTCTTTATTCTTTCAGGTTATATTCTTAAATAACAATACATGTACTAGACCCTCTATGTTCTATATCACAGAAATTTTAAAAGTTCTGTGATAAAGTTTCAAATGGACTCATTTAAGAAATCATATGCAAAACAGGATAAATCATTTTTAGATAGTTACTGAGGAATATTAAATGAATGGTGGGCTTAAGTCTTATAACTCTTGATCTGCTTGTTTTTAATGTTTTACATTACACTGAACTGTTTATGACTCGCTTGGATAATAGTCACCCATTGTCACCTCTTATAGTGAAAGCTTATGACATCCACTCTCTTCCTTTCTCTCTTTCCTTTTATTGTTCTTTATTTTAGAGAAATTCCAAAAATAGAAAAGGGAAAACAATTTTGTTTTTAATTTTCTGAAACATACCTGAGAAAATCATTGAACTGCTGAGTCTCTTCAATTAAGGGAATCATCATAGTCTTTAGTAAATGCTCTCTGATGCCAAGTCAATGTGGTTTATTCTGAACAGTCAAACATATGTCAAGCATTTTTTAGCTTCTAGAACACTTTAAATAATTAAAGTTCATTAAATGAAGTCTAATTTTAAAAAGAGACTGCCTAGAATTCATTATTCATTTTAATTTAAAACATATTTTTGACCCTTTGTCCTAAAGGTATTGTCTTCTTAAGCAAATGTCTTAGAGACATGTCACTTTGCAAACATAAAGTTAGCTCTAAAAAATCTGTTATTTTGTGAATTTATTTTCCTTTCAAATTCTTTTATTACTTTTTGTTCTCTGACACAAAAGACTGAACAATGACATGAAATAATATATTGCTCCTGGAGAATTACTCATTATCTGTTATACATTCATCAAGTATTATTAAGTATTTAAAAATGCAAAAAGCATAGCTAGTTAGTGACAAGAGCTTTCTTGTAATTAGTAGAATGAATATAATGAGTTGAAAAAATCTGTCTCCATGAAGAGAACATCTTTGGGAAAATGTAAGAGACTGAAAGAAGTATAACTACTTTATTTATTCTCCCAACTATACTGTTTTGAATGGAGTATTGGTTAAAATAAGTCCCAATGGGGTTATATTGGAATCCTGATATATCAAAGTGTCATCTTCTAGACAGTGACTGTCTTATTACTACAGAAAGTGTGGGTTGGGAAAACACTGATATTTGAAGTGAATATTCTTTAGTTATAAGCTTAAAATTTTTAAAAAGATTTATTTATTTGAGAGAGACAGAGAGAAAGAAAGAGCACGTGCACAGTGGGGGAAGGGCAGGGGGAGAGGGAGAGAGAGTCCCAAGCAGATCCTGTGCTAAGTGTGGAGACCAATCTGTGGCTTAATCTCATGATCCTGAGATCATGACCTGAGCTAAAACCAAGAGTCGGTTGCTTAACTGACTAAGCCATGCTTGGCACCCCCAAGCTTAAATTATCAGAATTAACATCATTAAGTGTGTGTTCTAGGCCAGAATGAGAAAATAAGGCAATAAAAGTACCCAATGATAGAGAAAAGAATGAAGGGGAGAAAAGACGCTTTTTAGAAAAGATGTTCTTAAAAGATGGAATTGAATATTTCATTTTCTTTTATTTTTTTCAGGATACTCTCTGAGATATCCCATGTTCTTCTTTTGGTGCTGTGACATTTCACAATCATGTGCCTTGGTTAGGATTACTTATGGGTATATTTTCCTTTAGTGCTCAAAATTGCATGAAGATATTCTATTTTCTTCTGATTTCTTCTTTATAAATCAATATTCTCAAAGAAAGAAACAAACAATTTATACTATTTTACATAGCTTGGAACAATGATTCATTTATTCTGCATAAACACATTTTAGGGGGAAGCCCAGGTTTGGATAGAGATAAAATGTTAGGTTAAAATCCTGCTTGCTTGCTTGCTTGCTTTCTTTCTCTCTCTCTCTTTTTTTAAATCCTGCTTTATTTCTTACTAGCTATGTAACATTTGCCAAATTGCTTATCATTTGAGATTGTGATTGTTCAGTTTAGATGGAGATCATGATATCTATATTTTAAGGTTGTTTTGATAGATGGAGGTGATAGCATAGGGGAAAGTGCCTAGCAAAACAAATGGAGCATAATATGTTCACAAAAAAGATAGTTTCTCCTTTCACTTCATTTGTGTGGCTCTTGATCTTGCATTTCTCTAATACTGTAGACCTGTATTTCAGAGTTGAGTAATGATCTCTTTTTAAGAAATGGAAGGAGCTTGAGAGGCTGGAACATAAGAAGTAGTCTTATTTAATGAAAAATGTCCCTGAATTATGAATTGTTACTGTAAAATAAAAATTTATCTGTATTATTGATGACTCAGCAATAGCAAGCCTTCATTTGGAGATGCTTGACATCATTCATAGCTGTAAATGAGCTGAATGTATATCTGTGTGTATTGTTATCTCAAATGCCAGTAGTAACTACCACCTCCGGAATTATGAGCATTTTATATATGAGCATCCAGAACTAGAATACATTTTTAGTATGAGGAGGACTGCTTGTGTTGTGTCTGCTTCCCTAATACCACTCTATAGATAGGTAGTCCCTCTGTCTGACAGCTATCCTCTTCATATCCTTTTGATATAGCTGTTGATTATTAGGACTTAGAAAACTACTTATTTGTTTAAGCTGTACCTGTGTGTACTTTATTATGTGGTGCTCAACAATTTTACAGAAACCCATATTTTGTAATTGACCAAATATTATTTGCATTTTGATTGATGTTACAACACAAAATAGAATTTAGACCCTTATCTGGCTCCTTTATCCTCCCTGCCCCATAGATCTTTAGATCCTAATTCTACCAATGGGAAGATTAGTTTGAGAAACAATATTTTTGACCAATGATTTTCAGTGTGTGTATACACACACACACACACACACACACTCACTCTTGGGTTTTGCTGTGCTTTACTTGAGATAAGGTTGAACACATGACTTACTAGTGTGGCCCATCCTTAGGGTGACTTATATTGCCTAGCTTGTATAGAAGAGCTAGTCAAATCAATTTGTATGAACAACTTCTAATTTGAACCAAGGGGTGTTGTCATTTATCCTTGGAGGAAGACTCTAAGACTTTAAGATCTTGTCTAGGCGTAAGTGTGACTTCCTTGATGTGAAACAATGACCATAATGGGTGAAAAAGATAGAATCACTCTGTATTTTCTCTCCCTTCTCTAGAGTAGTATGACTTCTAGATGCAGCAAGTTAATTCATGTAGACTAGCTATAATACTGCAATACAATTGTGACACTAACTCCCTAGAGTTACTGTAGACTTTACAAATTAAGTACACAGATTGTCCTTACCTTAGACACCAACTGCAAGTTACAGGGTTTCCAGGTCACCCACACTTTTTTTTTTTAATTTTATTTATTTATTTGAGAGAGAGAATGAAAGAGAGAGAGAGCATGAGGGGGGGAGGGTCAGAGGGAGAAGCGGACTCCCTGCTCAGCGGGGAGCCCGATGTGGGACTCGATCCCAGGACTCCAGGATCACCTGAGCTGAAGGCAGTGGCTTAACCAACTGAGCCACCCAGGTGCCCCTGGGTCACCCACACTTTTCACCATCTGGCTCCAAATTTTGTGTTTCCACCACCTTCTCTGTTGGGGTTAATGTAGAACATGAAATCAGCCATAATACCTGGCTTGTAAAATGAAACAGAGGCCTCTGAGGGCCGGGAAGTTTTCGGAGAAAGGTGTAGGCCTTTGGAATGCCGAGGCCTGTGTGACCACTCTGCCATTGGAATGCCGTGGGGAGTTGCCTTCCCTCAAGCTTTCTTAGCCCAAACAGCCTCCCTGTTACCTAAGAGATGTGTGCATTGCCCCTTAGGCTATGATTAGCAGAACTCGTAGAACATGCAGATTAGCATAGCGCATTTTTTTGGTAAACAGATCCTCCTAGTTTCAGTAAGACCCCTTGTCACACATCAGGGGCTTGAGAAACAGTGATAAGGATTTGTGATTATCCTGAAGGACCAATAAAAGCGGGAGCAAAGAAGAGCAAAGGTCTTCAGTCTCTGAGCGTCGACCCCCTTGCCTTCTCCTCGCTTTCACAGCAAAGTCTGAAGTAATCTTTCATCCATTGGTACAGGGATTCCTGGCCATTCCCGGCACTTCTCAGATTTTATAATTCACTGGTTTTACTCACAGAATTCAAGGAAGCACTATACTTATGATTATAGTTTTAATATGAAAGATTCAAGTGAGGACCAGCCAAAAGAAATGACTCCTAGGAGAAGATCAGGGAAGATCCTGAATATAGAGCTTCTGTGTTTTCTCTCTATGAAATCAGGACACATTCCCCCTCCTGGCACATTGATGTATATTCACCAACTAGGAAGCTCACCTGAGCCTCAGCATTGAGAGTTTTTATTGGAATTATATTACATAGGCATAATTGATTGAATCATTAGCTGTGTGATCAAATTTAGTGTCCAGCTTTTCCTCTCCTCCTTGGAGGTTGGGCTGATGTCCTCTACCTCAAAGCCTCAACATTCTAATCTCATGGTTGGTCTTTTTGGCATGGCCAGCACCCATCCTGAAACTGTTTAAGGGGCCTAACATGAGTGATCTCATTAGCTTAAACTAAGAGTGGGTCCACCATAAATAACAAATATACTCCTTTTACTAAGAAAATTCCAGTGGTTTAGAAGCTCTGGCCAAGGAATCTGAGACAAAGACTAGACAAATTCTTTATTGTGTAATACTAACACTTACTTAGTTGCAACATGGTATGGCTATGGCTAATAGAATTAAATGCAGTATGGAAAAAATATCAAAATAAGAGGCAAATGACATTCAGATAATAATGGGACACAGAATATGCATGGATTTGAAGTCAGACCTGAATTTGAATTCTTGTTCTAATATGTCCTATGTGGCCATGAAATTGTCATATATTCTATATGACTCTTATTCATCTATAAAATAGAAAATACTAATATCTATTTATAAAAATTGTTCTAGAAAATATAGTACACCCATGTTAAGGTACCTATTTAAATACTATGATGATTAATTTTATATGTGAACTTGGCTGGTCCATGAGGTATCCAGATACTTTGGTAAATGTTATTCTGAATGTTTTTGTGAAGATGTTTTGGACAAAATTAACATTGAAACTTCTAAATTTGGGGCGCCTGGGTGGCTCAGTTGGTTAAGTGACTGCCTTCGGCTCAGGTCATGATCCTGGAATCCCGGGATCCAGTCCCGCATCGGGTTCCCTGCTCAGCAGGGAGTCTGCTTCTCCCTCTGACCCTCCCCCCTCTCATGTACACTCTCTCTCTCTCTCTCATTCTCACTCTCTCAAAATAAATAATAAATCTTTAAAAAAAAAGAAACTTCCAAATTTTGAGAAAAGCAGACTGCCTTTTTCAGTGTGGGTGGGCTTCATCTAATCAGTTCAAAGCCTGAATAGAACAAAAAGACTGGTTTCTCCTAAGCAAGAGCGAATTCTCTGGTAGACTGCCTTCAGACTTCATTTTCAACATTGACTCTTCCTGGTCCTACAGCAGCCTTCAGACTCAAACTGGAACATTGGCTATCCTGGGTCTTTAGCCTGCCTGCTCAGATTTTGGACTTGTCAGCCTCCAAATCATGTGAGCCCCTATTTGTTCTCTCTCTCTCTCTCTCTCTCTCTCTCACACACACACACACACACACACACACACACACACACACACACATTCCTATTGGTTCTGTTTCTCTAGAGAACCCTGACTAATATAAATATACCTTTTTTTAATGATTATTTCTTTATAATCACTGTTAAATCCGAGGTATCCCATGTAAAACTCAGCTCTCATCTATAGGTCATTAGATCATTGATCTCTGGATAAATGTAGAGCTGAAAAGATGCCTACTTATGAATATGCCAGCATTCTGTAAGTTCTATTATCTGGCATGACAATGAGAAGCTAGGAAAATCCGATCACCTACTTAGAATGTTTGGTAAATATTTTAGATTCTGTGAAAGATAAATCATTAAGCAATCTCATTAGACAAAAGAAAAGATTGAATGGATTCACAAACAAGATTGATGATAAAAAAGGAAATTATAGTTCTTACTAGGAGTCAGGACTTGAATCCAAGCATTTTGGCTTCAAAGGTCAAGTTAAAAATAGAGGATTAGACTTCCAGCTTTAGTTCTGACTTATAAAAAGCTTGGAAATTGTCATACCCATCCCATCCTGACAAGGTAATTTGAAATAATTCAGGGCCTTCTATACCATAGAGGCCTACAGTTCAGAAGGAAAAACTTTATCAGTGCCTGGTTGCAGAGCCTTGGGCAAAGGACATTCCTCTCATTGCAGGCCCACTATTATCCTTCCTGTCTTACCTAAAGTGAGTATTTCATAGAGCAGAGACGCAGGGCCACAAATTAAGGCTGTTTTAATAGGAATATAATATTCCAGGCACCTGGGTGGCTGGCTCAGTCCGTTGAGCGTCTGCCTTCAGCTCAGGTCATGATCCCAGGGTCCAGGGATGAAGTCCATGTTGGGCACCTTGCTTGGCAGGGAGCCTGCTTCTCCCTCTGCCTCTGCCCCTGCTTGTGCTCATTCTGTCTGTCTCTCTCTTTCTCTCTCTCAAATAAAAAAAAATAAGAATATAATATTCCCACTACCCACATCTTACCATCACACTAATAGAATATAATAATAATAGTGGATTATGGCTGAAAAAGCTTCAGGATATATATTGTCTCTTAGTAGGAGTACTTAAGGAAATCAAAATTATCAGGGGAGAAGAAAACCAAGGACATTAGCCCCTGGGACACCTATAACTATAGCAAACATTAAACAGAGAACAACTCCTAGCCAGGCTAATATAAATTCTCACACTAGTGACCTATTAACCTCAGTTTTCTGTTATCTGATAAACATGTCCAGCTTTCAATAAAAATGTGCAAGGATTGTCAAAAGCATAAAAAAATAATGCTACAGTGTTAAGACACAAAAAAAGCATCAGAGCCAGACTCAAATATGAAACAGATATTAGAATGAATAGATGGGGAATTTAAAATAACTGTGATTAATATATTAAGGACTCCAATGGAGAAAT
Source organism: Eumetopias jubatus (assembly GCF_037043125.1). Classification (NCBI taxonomy): domain Eukaryota; kingdom Metazoa; phylum Chordata; class Mammalia; order Carnivora; family Otariidae; genus Eumetopias; species Eumetopias jubatus. Next base: position 65,730,165 of record NW_028274808.1, read on the forward strand.
TAGATAACATTAAAAAAAATATGGGTAGTATAGCAGACAGATGGAAATTCTAAGAGTTGAAAAGAAATACTGTATCAAAAACACTGAAACAGAAATGAGGAATGCCTTTGATAAGATCATATGTAGACTGGATACGGTGAGGAAAGAATCAGCTTGAAAATAAGTAAAATAAATTTCCCCAGTTGAAATGAAAACAAAACAAAACAAAAAAATAGAACAAAGCAGAGGAGGATATTTAAGAACAATGGGACAACTTTAAGAGATATAATATAGGTGATACTGATACATCAAAGAATATGAAAGAGAAGACAGATTATGTGATTGGAGGAATAATAGTTGAGAACTTACTAAAATTAATGACAGACATAAAACCACAGATCATGTAACGAGATCATGTATATTTATGTGTGTGTGTTTAAGCCCTTCATCTAAGCATATGATATTCAAACTGCAGCAAATCAAAGACAAAGGAAAAAAAATTTTTTAAGATTTTATTTATTTATTTAACAGAGAGGGACAGTGAGAGAGGGAACACAAGCAGGGGGAGTGGGAGAGAGAGAAGCAGGCTTCCTGCCGAGCAGGGAGCCCGATGTGGGGCTCGATCCCAGGACCCTAGGACCATGACCTGAGCTGAAGGCAGACGCTCAACCGACTGAGCCACCCAGGTGCCCCAACAAAGGAAAAATCTTGAAAGAAGCAGAGTTAAAATAAAACATCTTACCTAGATCAGAATAAGAATTACAGCAGACATAATAATGAGAATACATGCAAACAAAGGAGTGTATGAACTATTTAAAATGTTGAAAAAACCCACACACAAAGATGAATTCTATCTCCAACAAAATTATCCTTTATAAATGAAGAAGAAATAAATACTTTTTAGATAAACACAAATTGAGGGAATTTATCACTAGCAGGCCTCCCTAACAAGAAATATTAGGTGTTCTTCAGACAGTTGGAAAATGATATAGATTGGAAGCTTGAATCTGTACAAAGGAAGAACATCAGAGAAGGAATAAATGGGTAAAATATTTTTTATCTTAATCTGAAAGGTAACTGTCTTTTACAGTAATAATACTAACAGTGGGTTGAATGATTATAGTATATGGATATGTGAAGTGAATGACAATAATGTCCCAACGCACAAGAAGGAAGTATTCGCAATAATTTATTATAAGGTACCAGCACTACACATCAAAGGGAATAATATTATTTGAAGGTGGAATTACATTAGTTAAAAATGTATATTGCAAACATTATGGAACCCCTCCATTTTAAAACAAGTATAATTCATATGATAAGATAAAATGGAATGACATAAAATGCTCAGTTAAAACCAGAGTTTGCAGAAAAAGAAGCCTCTGGAAATAAATAGAAAACAGTTTCAGCTATGGTTGATATTAATGTAAATACTTTAACACTTTGAAAATGACTTTTTTAAATACACCAGTTAAAAGAAAAAGATTTTCAGAGTGAATAAACAAGACCCAACTCGATGTTGTTTACAAGAATCCCACTTTGAATACTTGAATATGAAGAATTGTATATGTTTTTTAAAAATTTGTTTTTAAATTTTAGGTAGGTTCCACACCCAGTATGGGGCTTAAACTCATGACCCTAAGATGAAGGGTTGTATGTTCTACCAACTGAGCCAGCCAGGCACCCCAAGAATTGTATATGTTAAAAGCAAAGAGAGAAAGTTGAACCATGCTAACACTAATTGAAAGAAAGGTGGAGTATCTATATTTCAGATAGAGCAGACTTCAGAAGAAGGAAAATTCACAAACATACATAGGGACAATATATAATGATGAAGGGGTCAATACTCCAAAGAGACATACCAAATTGAAATGTTATGCATTTAACAGCAGAGCAGCAAATGTATGGAGCAAAAACCCATAGAACTGAAAGAAGAAATGAACAGAGCATTTTTATATTTGAAGACTTCAGCACTCTTCCTCCCATAGTTGATAGATCAACGGGTAAAAAATCAATAAGGCTATAGTTATACTGAATTGTGCTATTAATTAACTTGATCTAATTGAAATTTGTAGACTTCTTCATCCAACAGTAGCGAAATACATTCTTCTCAAGGTTGCATGGAATATTCACCAAGATAGACCATATCTACATGGAAATACAAAGTATTACAAAGTACACACTAACAAATTTAAAATAATATAAAGTATGTTCTTAGACCACGATGGAATAAAGTTAGAGATAAATAATGTAAATATAGATGAAAAATCCCATATACTTGGAAATTTAAAAACAGACTTCTAAATAACTCATATAGATCATTGAACAATTCTGAAAGATTTAAAAAAAATGAAAATACAACTTACCAAAAGTTATAGAATGCAGTGAAAGCTGTGCTTTGAGAGGTATTGTAGCATTAAATTCATATATTAGAAGAAAAGAAAGATGTTAAACCAATAATATAAACTTCTACCTTAGAAAGCCAGAGAAAAAATTAATCAGAAAGCAAGCACAAGAAAAGAAATAATAAAAATTAGAATAGAAATTTATAAATCAAAACCAGAAAAACAAAAAAGCCAAAAGTTTATTGAAAAGATTAGGGGTGCCTGGTGGCTCAGTTGGTTAAGTGTCTGCCTTTGGCTCAGGTCATGGTCCCAGGGTCCTGTGAGTGAGCCCAGCATCAGGCTTCCTGCTCAGTGGGGAGCCTGCTTTTCCCTCTGCCTCTCCCCCTGCTCATGCTCTCTCTCTCTCACATACTTTCTCTCAAAGAAATAAATAAAATCTTAATAGAAAAGATCAATAAAGTTGACAAAACCTTAGCCAGGCTAACCATGAAAAATAGAGAAGACATGAATTATCAATTTCATAAGTACAAGAGGGGTCATCACTGATTTCATGGACATTAAATGGATAACAAGATTATACACATTTTTATATACACAAATTTGAAAACTTAGATGAAATTGAAATATTGTTTGGAAGACACAAACTAAAACTCTCACACAAGAAGAAAATAGATAGCCCAATATCAATTAAAGAATTTGGATCAGTAATTAATAACCTTCCCAAAAAGAAATTCTAAGGACCAGACGATTTTAATAGTGAATTCTGTCAAAGATTTAAGGAAGAAATGATACCAATTCTCCAAAATCTTTTTCAGAAACTAGAAATAGAGAGAATACTTCCTAACTCATCTCATGAGACCAGCATTGTCATAATAATAAAATCAGAAAAAAGCTATTACAAGAAAGAAAGAGTAGCAGTTTTTCTCATGAACATATATGCAAATATCCTTAATAAGAATTAACAAACCTAATGCAAAAATTTATAAAAATTATTATATACCTTGACCAGGTGGGATGTAGTCCAGCTATTCAAGGTTGGTGTAGCCTTCAAAAATCAGTCAATGTAACGTATCACACAAAAAGTCGAAAGATAAACATATGAACATATCAATTGAAACAAACATTTGACATAATTGAATATTCATTTATTTTTAAAACTCAATAAAATAGGAAGAGACAGTATTTGTTTTTTCAGTTTTATAAAGAACATCTGCAAAAAGCCTTTAGCTAACATCATACTTAATGTTGAGAAACTGGATGCTTTCCCCTAGGATTGGGAACAAGACAAGGATGTCCTCTCTTGTCACTCCTATTTGACATTGTATTGGAAGTCCTAGCGAGTGCAACAAGAACAGAAAAAGTGATAAAGGTATACACATAGGAAAAAAAAGGCCTTAAATTGTCTTTGTTCACATATGACAGGATTGTTGTCCTTATCCATTTGGGTTGTTAAAATACCATAAATGGTGGCTTATAACCAACAAACTTTCATTTCTCATAGTTTTAAAGGCTGGGAAGTGCAAGATCATGGTGCCAGTAGATTCAGTGTCTGGTAAAGACTGGTTTTCTTATTTATAGATGGTACCTTCTTACTGTAACCTTATGTGGCAAAAATGGAAAAAAGAACTCTTTGGGGATCTCTTCTGTAAGGGCACCATTGAGGGCTCCATGCTCATGACCTAATCAGCTTCCAAAGACTCCACCTTCTAATACCATCACTTTGAGTTTAGGATTTCAACATATGAATTTTGTGGGAGATATGATCCATTCAGACCATAGTATTTCCCCCTGACACCCCAAATTTATGTTCTTTCTCACATTCAAAATACATTCAGTCCATCCCAACAACCTCAGAAGTCTTAACTTATTCCAGTATCAATTTAAAAGTCAAAAGTTGAAAGTCTTATCTAAGTATCATCTATATCAGGTATTGGTGAGACTCAGGTAAAATTCATTCTGAGACAAGTTCCTCTCTAGTTGTGAACCTTTGAAATCAAACAAGTTATGAGCTTCCAAAATACAATTTTGGGGCAAGAATAGGATAGATATTTCAATTCCAAAAGGAAGAAATAGGAAAGAAAAAAAGGGAGTAACAAGACCAAGGTAAGTCTAAAACCCAGTGGGGCAAATACCTTAAATCCCAAGACTTGAGAACAATCCTCTTTGGCTCAATGCCCCACCTTCCAGATCTACTAGGGCAATGGTCTCTTCTTCCAGACACACTTGGGAGTTGAACCCCCAAGTCTCCATATGGCCCTTCCTTCACAGCTTTGGGAAGCCCCACTTTCATGGTTTTGCTGGGCCCAGTTTACACTAAGCTCTCATGAGTTGGAGTCTTGTTCTTGTAGCACCCCCAGGCTGGGGTGGTGGTGGGTGGCTCCAGTGGCCATTGCCCTAGTGGAGGCCCTGCAGTCACAGCAGTTTTCTGCTTGGGCCCTGTGGTCTCTAGGGGCATCCTTTGAAAAATAGGTCAAGGCAGCCATGCCCCCATGGTTTGTTCACTATTTGCTGTGACAGAGATGGCATCATGTAGATGCTGCCAAATGACTGTGCCATCTTAATGGCACCTGCTAGTACTACACCTATTACTACAGGAGCTGTACTTAGGGCTACTGTGGATCTCATTGCCAGAATGTAGATATGAGATAGTGCTGGTCAAGGTACACTGAGGTCCAGTAGATGCCTGTGGCTCTTCCTTTAAATTGTTCTTATGATTTCTGAATTGCCTTCAGGGTCATTCTTCTATTGTCTCGGATGGTATGTCCTGGCTTCTGCTTAGATGGCTGACTAGTCTCCCTGTTGTCTTGATGACTAGCTCCTAGTTTCTGTTGAGTTGGCTAATTTGTACTAGTATCATTTTTCAAATTTTGCCACACGGCTTTATATTCTCTCCAGAATAAGTTATCTTATGGTAGACTAAAAATATTACATATTTTTAAGTCTGCTTCTCTTTTTATTAACAATTCTATCTTTAAGTTATTCTCTCTTCTTGCATTGGACATGCATTCAAGAAAAGCCAGGCAGTTCTTTCAACACTTTGCATAGATGCTTCCTTAGTCAAACATCTAATTTTATTGTTAGCAAACCTTACCTTTCACAAAACACTAGGGCATGACACAATTCAGCCAAGCTCTTTGCCATTTTATTTTTTTATTATTTTTTAAAAGATTTTATTTATTTATTTGAGAGAGAGAGAATGAGAGCTAGAGAGCACGAGAGGGAAGAGGGTCAGAGGGAGAAGCAGACTCCCTGCTCAGCAGGGAGCCCGATGTGGGACTCGATCCGGGGACTCCAGGATCATGACCTGAGCCGAAGGCAGTCGCTTAACCAACTGAGCCACCCAGGTGCCCGCTCTTTGCCATTTTATAACAAGATTGGCCTTTTCTTCATTGTCCCGTAATATATTTCCCATTTCTGTCTGTGATCTCATCATTATCGCCTTTATTACCAATATTCTGTTCATGAGCACATAGGTATTTAATAAAATTGAGGCTTTCTCTAGAGTTCCTTTTCTTTCTAGGCCCTTACCAGAATTTCCCTTACTGGTTCATTCAGGATAATGTAGGCTTTTTTCTAGCACTCACCCTCCCAGCCTTTACTAATTACCCAGTTCCAAAGCTCATTCCACATTTTTAGGTATTTGTTATAGTAGCACCCTCACCTCCCAGTACCAATTCTCTGTCTCAGAATTGTTGAGCTGCTATAACAAAATACCATAGACTGGGTAGCTTATGAACAACAGAAATTTCTCACAGCTGTGGAGCCTGGGAGTCCCAAGAACATGGTGCCAACAGATTCATTTTCTGGTGAGAGCTTACTTCTTCATTGAAGCCATCTTATCACTGTAACCTCAGATGGTGGAAGGGGCAGAAGAACTTTCTTGGGTCTTTATTATAAGGGCACAAATCCCGTTCATGAGAACTCTACCCTCATGATATAATCACCTCCCAAAAGCGCCACCTCCTAATAGTGTGACCTTAAGGGTTAAGATTTCAACATATGAATTTTGGGGAACATGAAATTCAGACCATAGCAGTGATAAAAAGAAATGACTTATCAAGCTATGTTTTTACTAAGTCTTAAATTTTACTAAGTCAAAGAAGTCAGTTTAGAAAAGTTACATAGTATATAATATCATTAATATGACATTCTGGAAAAGGCAAAACTATAAGGACAGTAAAAAGATCAGTTGTTGCCAGTGGTTTGATGAGTGTGGTTGAATTGGTAAAGCATATGGAATTTTTAGGTTGGTGAATCTATTTTGTATGATACTGTAATGGTGAATATAGGATATAATGAACTTGACCAAATCATAGAACTTTATAACACTAAGAGTAGAACTTAATGTTTGAAAAATTTTAGAGCATTTTTTTAGGAGTGGAAAAATCCCAGGATGGAATGCTGTGGGTGATAAAATAATTTAAATGTATCACAAATGTATGAAAAACCTAACTGAAGAGTTGGGGGATAAGTTCCTGACCTAAATAGCTTTGGAAATGACTTGAGTCTATAAGAATAAAGTCAAAGGAACTGTACATAAGCACTGTACTCTAGTTCATAAATTTTCTTCTCACAGAATTAAGAGTTAACAATTCTGGTACTGCTGTAAATATATATAGGAATAGAACAATTAAAAATTGGATGATGGATGGTGGGATCCAGGATTCTTACTGTTGGGTGGGAATAAGCAAAGAGAGAAAGCTAAAATGGTCCATGTGATAATGGTTTAGAGTTGCTGACATCAGTGTGAACTCATGTTTAGCATAGTAAAGTACAGATGATTAGATAGAGATATCTATAAAGATGTGTATATACATTAGTTAGTATACAAACATGTATCTCTTTGATAACTGAGAGGACTAGAAGCAACACCCTGGTGACACTGAGCACACCTTGTTACCTTAATTTTTGTTTTGTTATTAATATTTTTAATGAAACCAGTGATCTTCAGAGAAATGGCTTATTCTAGTATTGGGGCAGGAAATAGATGATTGTAGTGCCAGAAAGAAACAGTGTGCTACACACACACACACACACACACACACACACACACACACACACAGTATTGGAGTATGTCAAAGTGATATACAAGCCAACTGAAAGAGCTCTTAGTGGCTGAAGGTGGAAAATTTGAACAAAAAGATGTTTTAGTTTAAAAACCAACATACTAAATGTCTATGAGTCAGTAGTGCTATAAATAAATACCCGAGTAAATGGGAAGAAGATACAAATCTTCTATGCAGATGAATTCCAAATGATTTATGGAGATGCTCCACCCTTAAAAAGATGGAACATAACTCAACACTCTTTATGGACTATACATAGTGACTTCCTTCCAAAAATATAGTAGGGAAAGAGGAAATAAATAGAATAACTTAATTTTTCTAGCTTTATTGAGATATGATTGATCTAGAACATTGTGTAAGTTTACAATATATATTATATTGATTTGATACATTTGTATATTGCAAAATGATGACCACCATACATTATCTAACCCCTCCGTTATGTTACATAATTACCATATCTTTTTTTGTGGTGAGAAATTTAAGATCTACTCTCTAAGTAACATTAAAGTATATAATAGAGTATTGTTAACTATAATTATCATGTTGTACATTAGATTCCCAGAACTTACTCATCTCATAACTGGAAGTTTGTAACCTTTGACAATATTTCCCCATTACCCTGACCCCCTAGCCCCTGGTACCCACCATTCTATTCTCTGTTTTTATGAATCCAGCATTTTAAGATTCCATATGTAAGTGACATCATACAGTATGTCTTTCTCTGTTTGATGTATTTCAACATCATATAGTATGTCTTTCTCTATTTGATGTATTTCATTTAGCATAATGCTCACAAATTCCATCCATGTTGTCATAAGTGGCAGGATTTCCTTCTTTCTTATGGCTATAAAATATTTTATTGTACACATGTACTGCATCTTTATCCATTTCATGTATTGACAGACCCTTAAGTTGTTTCCATATTTTGGCTATTGTGAATAATGCTGTAATGAACATATGGGTGCAGATATCTCTTGGAGATACTGTTTTCATTTCCTTTGGATATATACCCGGAAGTGGGATTTCTGGATCATATGGTAGTTCTACTTTTGTTTTTTTGAGGTCCCTCCATACTATTTTTCCATAGTGGCTATATCAATTTACAGTCCCACCCACAGTACACAAGGATTCCCCTTTCTTTATATTTTTGCCAACACTTGTTATTTCTTGTCATTTTGATGACATATTTAACAAGTATTGGATAAAATATAGTAACTCAATACTTGAACATATGGACAAGTCTATTTGGTAAGTGAAAATAAAAATAGTAGGGATGCACACCTTAGTATTTGTCAAAGATGAATTCAGCAAACAAATGAAACAAAAAAGAACACAAGGCAGAAGGATCAATTCACAGTGAACATCTAGGTTATGAATATCTATGCAGTAAATAACATAATGTCAACATTTATAAATTTTAGCCCTATAGAGGATACATGGAGATTAGAGACAGAAACATATTATCAGTAAGAGCCTTTAATTCACTCTTAGTGCATGGAGAATCAAGAGGACAAAAACATATACTGATAAGCTAAATAACCTTAGTAATGCTATTATATGAATTATATTCAAATTAATATCCAGGACACAATGAGCATATCTTATTCTTTTTTTTTAAAGATTTTATTTATTTATTTGAGAGAGAGAGAATGAGAGATAGAGAGCACGAGAGGGAAGAGGGTCAGAGGGAGAAGCAGACTCCCGCTGAGCAGGGAGCCCGATGCGGGACTCGATCCTGGGACTCCAGGATCATGACCTGAGCTGAAGGCAGTCACTTAACCAACTGAGCCACCCAGTCACCCAGAGCATATCTTATTCTTAAAAGCCAGTAAACAGTCTAAAAAAATCTCAACCAGTTCCAAATAGTACAACAAAGTAGTAAATAAATTGATCACCAATTCAAATATAATAAAACTGGAAATTAATAAAAATAGTGTAGAATAAAGTAAATACATTCTAAAAAGTTAAAACATCCTCTTAATTAAATCTGGGGTTTAGAAAGCAAAATTGAAGTGGTATCTAATACATCTCTGTGGTTTGGACATTGGCACCCTTCAAGCCAGGGCTGAGGTGGGAGTGGGAGTGTTCTAGTTGTTCTTGGATCTGACATCACCCAGAGCAGTCCTAAAGTAGGTCCCACTGAGTATTGAACCAGCCTCAAGATTGAGGCTGTAACTAGAATTATCTATCTGGCTCTTTTTAAATAACCATATCATAATCCTTGTTATGGTTACCACATAAATCCAAGCCTCTGAAGTACATGCTCATCATTTATTCATTCCCCTATAGCTCTGCATAATTTCTAATTGGATAAATTCCTGCCCTTCACAGTACTTCACATTCTTGCCTTCTGGAACTCATTATCTTAGTTTTATTTGAAAACAAATTTTTTTTTTTCTGAGCATACTACTGTATTTGGCAGATACTGTTTTCTTCCCATGTTCCTCATGTCAGTGAGAGTAGCATAGGGTAGTTCTTTGTGTTCTCACTGTCAAGTCTAGGCCATTCTTTCTTCATAGACAGACAGACATATAGATATCATTTGAATATTTCCACCAAAATATTTCCACTCACTATCTCTTATCCCTCCTCATTGCATACATCTACTCATTTTCCTTTTTTTTTTTAAAGAAAGTATTATATAATCTGGATTACATCTCTTCCTCCACTAGGATTCCTGTAATCATACTTGGTGATTACAGAATACATATAGGTGATGTAGGTAATGGTCTAAATTTTTAGTCGATCATCCTATCATTCAGTGACTTCCATGCCAACCCATTCATGCAGTCCCATACCTAAATTTCAAAAAGCTGCTACTGGAGGAAAATGTAAAACCATGATGATGGGTGGGTGTCATTTTGATTTTATGTTTAGAAACATCAAATGTATACTCAGCACTTTCAGGCAGTTTGGTTCTATTCCATGATTAATTCACTCTGCCACTGCCCAAACTCATCCAAAACTTTTCCTCTGTCCTCAAAAATCTACTTCTGCTCAAATACTTTGTTGGTATAGTTAACTCCCCTCTCTGTGTTTCATTGTTTTTTCTCCTTCCTGGATTCCATTATTGTAACATGCCCTTAATATAAATCTTCTTATAAATAAGAGTCCTCCCTCATCCCCATATATTCTTCTAGATTCTTCCCTTTTTATTTTTTTGTTTTCTTCAGAGTAAAACTCCTAACAGACTACCTGTATTTGTAATCTCCATCTTATATTCTTTTAGTCTTTCTTTAAGTAATTTTTGTAGTGATATCTTGCAGTAATATGATTCTTAGAATACTCAAATCCTGTGGTTTTATTATCCACAGGGCAATGATTTGTATCTGTAGCCCAGATTTCTTTACTGTGTTCCATAGTCATGTGTCTAAATGCTTCATGTACTCTGCTTCTTCTCTTGCCATTTGCAACTCATTATCCATAGAGCAGATGTTTTGTTTTAAAACATAAATGAGGGGCGCCTGGGTGGCTTAGTCATTAAGTGTCTGCCTTCGGCTCAGGTCATGATCCCAGGGTCCTTGGATCAAGACCGGCATCGGGCTCCCTGCTCAGCGGGGAGCCTGCTTCTCCCTCTCCCACTCCCCCTGCTTGTGTTCCCTCTCTCACTGTGTCTCTCTCTGTCAAATAAATAAATAAAATATTAAAAAAAATAAAACATAAATGAGATGACACCCATTCTTCTGTTCTAAAATCTTCCAATTTTTTTTCATTATATCTTGTTATAATTCAATTTCCTTTTCTTGGATGATAATGTCCGATGTAAACTGGGCCTGTCTTGTTCACTTACTTTAGCTTGTATCGTTCACACATTGATCACTATATTTTCAGCCATACAGCTCTGACTTTCTTTCTGTTTCACAAGCATATAATTTGTTTACACCTAGGGTCTTCACACCTGTAATTCCCACTGATAGTGATGCTCTGCCCACTGTGGATGAGTCTTACTTGTCTTTATTTTAAAAGTCTCCTCTATTGCTAGAGTCTAGAGTAGTACCTGATAAATAGTAGGCTCTTAATAAATGAGCAAATAATCACAAACATTGCATTGAATAAACATGTCTATCAAAAAGAAGAGATTGGTGGTTTGTAAAATATAGATTAAATGCAGTATTATGCATCAAGGCTGCATACTTCAGGCTAATATCATGAATTTGAAATACTCTGGGGGGGGGCAACAACTTTCTTGCCTTGTTCAGGTATCAGTGTTCATGACAGTCCCTCATTTTCCGTTTGCAAGACATTTTTAAGAGAAAATTGTCACCTGTTAAAGAAGAGGTGTCCTTACTATGAAACATATAGTTGAAACTATATGATGCCAGTTATGGTTTTTATGTGGTCCAGGCATGCTCTAAAATTGAATACAAAACTATGTGTACATAGATATATGTATATTCATTTTATCTGTAAAAAAAACTCCACTGCTTTCTTAAATTCCAGTGAAATCTTTGATATGGAAAATGCTGATAGAGAAAAGTGGTATTTGTTGTTGCTAACATGTTTTTTAAAAGTTTGCTTTCTATAGAAGTCTAAATGTCTCAACTCATAAGTTTATAAATTGGCAACATCCTCAAAGCTAAATTACGTTTTTGGCCACCCTCATAGGTTTTTGAAAGTTAAATTATGAGTATTTGTTTTACAAATATGTGTTCCTGAAATCGTAAGTCCATTCGCAGAAATCCACCAACATTTCAGTTCTTTTTTATTTCTAGTTATTTTGATCATGTGCCTTAATTCTGGTCAGAAAATTGAATTATAAAAATCTTATGGAAAATGCAAATAGTGCATTCAGATTGCTTCATTTCTAAATGTAAGTGACTTATCTTAAATCAATTTGACATATAGCCCCACTTCTACATAAACTTTTTAAAACAGATTTTTCAAAATTATAACTGATATATCCTTTTGTTTTCCATCTCCAGCACTATTGGCAGAAATATTTGCCCCATTTCTTGGAAATTTATTTTTTAAAGTTTGGTAGGAAGGTCCATTATCTACTTCTTCATGGTGATATAATTGTTGGTTGGTTATTATTATCTTTGTAGAGCTATGGTTATATTTAAATATCACTATAAATAACTATATGTTTCAACTAGTATCATTCTTAATTGTAGCTTATTCAACTATTTGTGTGGAATTTTAAAGATTTTTTAATTCTCATTAGTAAGATTTCTTGTTTCTTAAAGATCTCTCTTTCTTTCACAGAGCAGACTCTTTTGGCCCTAGCTTTTCTAACTTGTTTAAAATGATACTTAAAACTGATAATCCTTTCTAAATATAATTTTCTTCCAATTTAACTGTTTTATAGTATCTCACTGGAAAGGAAATTGACCCAATAAATAAGGTAAATTGTGAATGTGTGGGAGAATGTCATTAGGTCACATTTCCCAAAATCATAATTACATTTAAATTAACATTCTTGACTATCTGGAAGTAGGTTAATAATGATGAATTCTCAGCAAGGACTTGGGATACTCATCATCCTTTGGATAGACCACTGATTAGGTAATCAGTAATTAGAATTTTTATGCATTCTGGGGCGCCTGGGTGGCTCAGTTGTTAAGCATCTGCCTTCGGCTCAGGTCATGATCCCAGAGTCCTGGGATCAAGCCCACCGTCGGGCTCCCTGCTCAGCAGGAAGCCTGCTTCTCCCTCTCCCACTCCCCCTGCTTGTGTTCCCTCTCTCACTGTGTCTCTCTCTGTCAAATAAATAAATAAAATCTTAAAAAAAAAGAATTTTCCTGCATTCTATTCAGAGGAATTTGAGAGCTAAGTCAGGAGCCTGGCCCACTCCCCAAATCAATTCCAAGTCTCCAACAACCCATGGTGGATGACCTGAGTCTCATTATCAAACTTGAAAGGACAATTTAGGCTGTCTTTGTTTCCTGGGCCGCCTTAAACATTGTTAATTTGCCAAGCCATGATTCTGGTACCAGATTATCAAAATAACTGAAATTCTTACAGTTTGCCTATCAGGTGACAAAGCAGAATGTTTTATGTTGTTTTGAAAATATTTTCTAGTGCTATGTCTCCATAAATTTAGATGAAATCATCAACTTTCTGCTCAAAATTTATCCAGATTTTGTTTTATAAATTAGCAGGTTTGTAGATAAACTATTATAAAAAACAATAAACTAAATTCATGTTAGGCTAAAGGAATTTCCATTTGATCTTTGCTGATCTCATTCAGGTTTGGGAGGTTTAAAAATCGTAACATTTATATGTAGCTTCTGTAAAATTTGTATTGTAATGACATCTTGTAAGGTCTAGAGTCTTACTCAAATCCAATATATAACTTAGAAAGTCCACTATACAACAGAATTATTTTGATGTGAAAAATAACTGCTTTTTAATAGCAAATGATAACACCCTGTTATTAAGACAGAAGAAGCATTGAAAAAGTACACATCCAGGCAGAGAACAATCTTGACTAATCCCTTGAATCTCATTAAATGGCAGTCCATTAACATTCATCACATTGGGTTCAAATAAAGTGATTTTCATAAACAGATTTACCTTGTCATGAAATATATCTGATCCAGGACAGCATTTCTTAAACTGTTAAAAGCCTTTTTTTCTTTTCCTTTGCCAACCTATTGCATCTGTAAAAAACAAAAACAAAAACAAAAAACCCTGGAAAAATGATGGTATGCTTTGATGTCATGACCATGTCAACTTGCTATTAATGTTTCTAAACATGGAGTAGGATGGTGATTTGAAAATCTCTTCTTATAAATGGCTGGATAGTAAATATTTTAGGCTTTTGGGCCATATTGTCTCTGTCACAACTACTAACTCTGCCATTGTAGCTGCAAAGTAGCCACAGGCAATATCTAAATGAATGAGTATGGCTGTGTTCCAATAGAACTTTATTTACCAAAACAGACAGCTGATCTTTGGGATTTAGTTTGTAGACACCTGTTTTTTTTTTTTTTTTTTTATTATGTTATGTTAATCACCATACATTACATCATTAGTTTTTGATGTAGTGTTCCATGATTCATTGTTTGCATATAACACCCAGTGCTCCATGCAGAATGTGCCCTCTTTAATACCCATCACCAGGCTAACCCATCCCCCCACCCCCTCCCCTCGAGAACTGTCAGTTTGTTTTTCAGAGTCCATAGTCTCTCATGGTTCATCTCCCCCTCCTATTCCCCCCCTTCATTCTTCCCCTACTGCTATCTTCTTCTTCTTCTTCTTTTTTTTTTAACATATAATGTATTATTTGCTTCAGAGGTACAGAGCTGTGATTCAACAGTCTTGCACACTTCATAGCACTCACCATAGCACATACCCTCCCCATTGTCCATCACTCAGCCACCCCATCCCTCCCACCCCCCACCACTCCAGCAACCCTCAGTTTGTTTCCTGAGATTAAGAATTCCTCATATCAGTGATGTCATATGATACATGTCTTTCTCTGATTGATTTATTTCGCTCAGCATAATAACCTCCAGTTCCATCCACGTCATTGCAAATGGCAAGATTTCATTCTTTTTGATGGCTGCATAATATTCCATGGTATACATATATACATATATATATATATATATATATATATATATATATATATATATACACACCACTTTTCTTTATCCAGTCATCTGTTGATGGGCATCTTGGCTCTTTCCACAGTTTGGCTATTGTGGATATTCTTGCTATAAACATTGGGGTGCATGTACCCCTTTGGATCCCTACACTTGTATCTTTGGGGTAAATACCCAGTAGTGCAATTGCTGGATCATATGGTAGCTCTATTTTCAACATTTTGAAGAACCTCCATACTGTTTTCCAGAGTGGCTGCACCAGCTTGCATTCCCACCAACAGTGTAGGAGGGTTCCCCTTTCTCCGCATCCCCACCAACATCTGTCATTTCCTGACTGGTTAATTTTAGCCATTCTGACTGGTGTGAGGTGATATCTCATTGAGGTTTTGATTTGGATTTCCCTGATGCTGAGCAATGTTAAGCACTTTTTCATGTGCCTGTTGGCCATTTGGATGTCTTCTTTGGAAAAATGTCTGTTCATTTCTTCTGCCCATTTCTTGATTGAATCATTTGTTCTTTAGGTGTTGAGTTTAATAAGTTCTTTATTTTGGATACTAGCCCTTTATCTGATATGTCATTTGCAAATATCTTCTCCCATTCTGTCGGTTGTCTTTTGGTTTTGTTGACTGTTTCTTTTGCTGTGCAAAAGCGTTTTATCTTGATGAGGTCCCAATAGTTCATTTTTGCCCATGCTTCCCTTGCCTTTGGCGATGTTTCTAGGAAGAAGTTGCTGTGGCTGAGGTCGAAGAGGTTGCTGCCTGTGTTCTTCCTTAAGATGTTGATGGACTCCTGTCTCACGTTTAGGTCTTTCAACCATTTGGAGTCTATTTTTGTGTGTGGTGTAAGGAAATGGTCCAGTTTCATTCTTCTGCATGTGGCTGTCCAATTTTGCCAACATCATTTGTTGAAGAGACTGTCTTTTTTCCACTGGACATTCTCTCCTGCTCTGTCGAAGATGAGTTGACCCTAGAGTTGAAGGTCCATTTCTGGGCTCTCTATTCTGTTCCATTGATCTATGTGTCTGTTTTTGTGCCAGTACCATACTATCTTGATGATGACAGCTTTGTAATAGAGCTGGAAGTCCGGAATTGTGATGCCGCCAGCTTTGCTTTTCTTTTTCAACATTCCTCTGGCTATTCGAGGTCTTTTCTGGTTCCATGCAAATTTTAGGATTATTTGTTCCATTTCTTTGAAAAAAGTGGATGGTATGTTGATGGGGATTGCATTGATTGTGTAGATTGCTCTAGGTAGCATTGACATCTTCACAATGTTTGTTCTTCCAATCCATGAGCATGGAACGTTTTTGAATTTCTTTGTGTCTTCCTCAATTTCAATTCTCCTTTTTGATGGGGTCTTTGTCTGGTTTGTGGATCAAGGTAATGGTGGCCTTATAAAACGAGTTTGGAAGTTTTCCCTTCCATTTCTATTTTTTGGAACACTTTCAGAATAGGTAAATTAAAGAATTCTTCTTTAAATATTTGTTAGAATTCCCCTGGGAAGCCATATGGCCCTCGGCTTTTGTTTGTTGGGAGATTTTTGATGACTGCTTCAATTTCCTTAGTGGTTATAGGTCTGTTCAGGTTTTCTATTTCTTCCTGGTTCAGTTCTGGTAGTTGATACATCTCTAGGAATGCATCCATTTCTTCCAGATTATCTAATTTGCTGGCATAGAGTTGCTCATAATATGTTCCCTATAATTGTTTGTATTTCTTTGGTGTTGGCTGTGATCTCTCTCTTTCAGTCATGATTTTGTTGATTTCGGTCATTTCTCTTTTCTTTTTGATAAGTCTGGCCAGGGGTTTATCAATCTTATTAATTCTTTCAAAGAACCAGCTCCTAGTTTTTTTGATCTGTTCTACTGTTCTTTTGGTTTCTATTTCATTGATTTCTGCTCTGATCTTTATTTCTCTTCACCTGCTGGGTTTAGGCTTTATTTGCTGTTCTTTCTCCAGCTCCTTTAGGTGTAGGGTTAGGTTGTGTATTTGAGACCTTTCTTGTTTCTTGAGAAAGGCTTGTATTGCTCTATACTTTCCTCTCAGGACTGCCTTGGCTGTATCCCAAAGATTTTGAACAGTTGTGTTTTCATTTTCATTGGTTTCCATGAATTTTTTAAATTCTTCTTTAATTTCCTGGTTGACTCATTCATTCTTTAGCAGGATGCTCTTTAGCCTCCATGTATTTGAGTTCTTTCCAACTTTCCTCTTGTGATTGAGTTCTGGTTTCAATGCATTGTGGTCTGAAAATATGCAGGGAATAATCCCAATCTTTTGGTACTGGTTGAACCTGATTTGTGACCTAGGATGTGATCAATTCTGGAGAATGTTCCGTGGACACTAGAGAAGAATGTGTATTCTGTTGCTTTGGGATGGAATGTTCTGAATATGTCTGTGAAGTGCATTTGGTCCAGTGTATCATTTAAAGTCTTTATTTTCTTGATCTTTTGCTTAGATGATATGTCCATTTCAGTGAGGGGTGTGTTAAAGTCCCCCACTATTATTGTATTGTTGTCAATGTGGTTCTTTGCTTTTGTTATTAATTGCCTTATCTAATTGGCTGCTCCCATGTTAGGGGCATAGATATTTACAATTGTTAGAACTTCTTGTTGGATAAACCCTTTAAGTAGGATATAGTGTCCTTCCTCATCTCTTATTACAGTGTTTGTTTTAAAATCTAATTTGTCTGATATAAGGATTGCCACCCCAGCTTTCTTTTGGTGTCCATTGGCATGGTAAATGGTTTTCCATCCCCTCACTTTCAATGGGGGGGTGTCTTTGGGTCTAAAATGAGTCTCTTGCAGACAACATATCAATGGGTCTTGTTTTTTTTTATCCAATCTGATAGCCTGTGTCTTTTGATTGGGGCATATAGCCCATTTACATTCAGGGTAACTATTGAAAGGTATGACTTTAGTGCCATTGTATTGCCTGTAAGGTGACTGTTACTGTATATTGTCTGTGTTCCTTTCTGGTCTATGTTGCTTTTAGGCTCTCTGCTTAGAGGACCCCTTTCAATATTTCTTGTAGGGCTGGTTTTGTGGTTGCAAATTCTTTTAGTTTTTGTTTTCCTGGAAACTTTTTATCTCTCCTATTTTCAATGACAGCCTAGCTGGGTATAGTATTCTTGGATTCATATTTTTCTCGTTTAGTGCTCTGAAGATATCATGCCAGTCCTTTCTGGCCTGCCAGGTCTCTGTGGATAGGTCTGTTGCCAATCTAATGTTTCTACCATTGTAGGTTACATATCTCTTCTCCCAAGCTGCTTTCAGGATTTTCTCTTTGTCTCTGAGACTCATAAGTTTTACTATTAGATGTCGGGGTGTTGACGTATTTTTATTGATTTTGAGGCGGGTTCTCTGTGCCTCTTGGATTTTGATTTCTGTTTCCTTCCCCAAATTAGGGACGTTCTCTGCTATAATTTGCTCCAATATACCTCCTGCCCCTCTTTCTCTTTCTTCTTCTTCTGGGATCCCAATTATTCTAATGTTGTTTTATCGTATGGTTTTGCTTATCATTCGAATTCTGCCGATGTGATCCAGTAGTTGTTTATCTCTCTTTTTCTCAGCCTCTTTGTTTTCCATCATTTGATGTTCTATATCACTAATTCTCTCTTCTGCCTCATTTATCCTAGCAGTTAGAGCCCCCGTTTTTGATTGCACCTCATTAATGGCCTTTTTGATTTTGACTTGGTTAGATTTTAGTTCTTTTATTTCTCCAGAGAGGGTTTCCCTAGTATCTTTAAAATCATCATTCTGAACTCTAGTTCTGACATCGTACTAATGTCCATATTGAGTAGGTCCCTGGCAGTCGGTACTTCCTCTTTTTTTTGTTGTTGAGATGTTTTTTCTGACAGAATAGATGAATGAGAGAACAAAATGCTAACAGGGTAACAGGGTAACAACATCACCAGAAAATATACTCTAATCAGAAAAATACCCGAAACTGGGGGAAAAGGAAGGGAATGAAAGAAATAAGAAAAAGAAAAAAAAAAGAAAAAGAAAAAGATAAAGCCAAACAAAAACAGAACAAAACAAAAAAACAGAATATGATCACATATGATCAATCTGTTGCATAGATTTTGGGTATATTTTGGTCTGTTAGAAGAAAGTGCTTCCCAAAATTTTAATGAAAGAAAAACCTATATATGTACAAAAATAAGGGTTAATACAATGAAGGGATGGAATATGGACTGTAAAGATGAAAATTATAAAAGATCTTATAATAGGAATTTATAAGATAATTTCTTTGAAAAAAGAAAGAAGAGGATTTAAAAAAAGAAGGAAAAAAAGGGAGAGAATGTGATCAGGCAGGAGACTAGAACAAAGCCATACACTAGAGATTTAGGGTATATTTTGATCTGTTAGAAGAAACTGTGTCTCAAATTTTAAGGAGAGAACAACATATATATATATATATATATATATATTCCAAAAATAAGGGTTAACTACACTGAAGGGATAGAATATGACTCTAAAAATGAAAAATAAAAATGTTTTTTAAAAAAGGGATTGATAACATGTTGGTTGAAAAAGTGAAAAAGAAAATAAAAAGGCAGTTAAAAAATTAATTTTGAAAGACTAAAGAATCATGGTAAAAAAGCCATGGATTCTATGTGCAATATTCCCCTAGCGCTGGAGTTCTGTCATTCTCATTGATCGGTAGACTTGGTCTTGACTGGCTCTAATTGCTGAAATTCTGGGGGAGGGGCCTGTTGCTGTGGTTCCCACCCTTGCTGGATCTGGGCTAAGTAATCTGCTCGGGTTTGCTCTCGGGAACTTTTGTACCCTGCAAGCTTTCTGTTCAGCTTTGGAGGACGAGAGTGAAATTGGTGGTTTCCCAATCTCCACCCTGGAGGAGTCGAGAACTTGGGGCCCCACTCCTCAGTGTGCCCCCAGAAAAAAGCAGTCAATCACTTCCATCTCCCCGGTTTCCGGC
Source organism: Eumetopias jubatus (assembly GCF_037043125.1). Lineage (NCBI taxonomy): Eukaryota > Metazoa > Chordata > Mammalia > Carnivora > Otariidae > Eumetopias > Eumetopias jubatus. The sequence goes on from NW_028274808.1 coordinate 65,750,039, forward strand.
CTCACTCCGTGCTCACCCGGCCTGTGACCCAGCGTTTCTATCTCTGGCACACGACCCAGTGTGGAGTCTCCAAACCCAGCAGATCCCTGCGGTGCACTCCCGTGCTGCTCTTCCCCTGGGAGGATGGGGAGTCTCCCCAGATCTGCCACTTGTTGGGTCTCTGCTGGAAGAGCAGGGGCCGGACTGTGCCGCGGATCACGGTTTATGGCAACCCCGAGCTGAGAGCCCGCGCCTCGGCTCCGTCTCTGCAGCTGGCTTCCCCGCTCCGATATCTGGGAGATCTGCTGCATTCAGGCACGCCCGGTCTTTCTGTGACCCCGAGGGTCCTGAGACCACACTGTCCCACGAAGTTTCCACCCCCCTCTTAGCCACTGGAGCGATGTCCCTCAGCGGAGCCAACTTCTAAAATTTCCGATTTTGTGCTCCGCGGCTCTATCACTTGCCAGAAGTGGCCTACGGAGGCCCCCTGCCCCGCCGTCTAGTCTCCTGAATATCGCCTCGGATTCACTTCTCCACACATCCTACCTTCCAGAAAGTGGTCGCTTTTCTGTTCAGAGAGTTGTTGCTATTCTTTTCTTCGATCTCCCGTTGAGTTCGTAGGTGTTCAGAATGGTTTGATCCCTATCCATCTGAATTCCTGGAACCAGACGAAATCCGGGTCTCCTACTCCTCTGCCATCTTGCTCTGCCCACCTGTAGACACCTGTTTTAAATGCTTACCTTCATTTTTGTGTTTAATTCATTATGGATTAGGACCAGTTTGCAGACAGGCAGTGCTCTGTGGACCTCATATAGAATGATGTTGATCTAGAAGAACTTTAAGAGCATAACCACCCATTAGGAAAAATTTTGATGTCCCAAAATAAAGTTAACAGGTTTCTAAAATTCCCCTGTAATGGACCAGATAACCATGGTACCATCTTAAATTCTTGAAATTTCAAAAATTGATACATTCCTGAATCTTCTATAGTGAAAGAGCCCTCTCCATATTTATTCTGTGTGGAAGATCTGTTCTAGCAAAGCTCTGGCCACCCCCCCATTCCCTCTAGTAATCTGATTTGAGGATGGCCTGGCCTTTGTCCTGACCAGAGTATATTTGCTTGCTTGTGTGGTTGTGTGTGGCACTATGTAAAGTAGCCTAGAACCAGCTACCAAATCATACCTGAATGTCTTTATCTAGGTTACATAACAATTTGGTTCTGAGTCACATTATGGATATTGTTTTTGCTTCTAATATCAAACTGGAAAAAAAAATAGCTTTTCACTACATAAATGTCCTGGATGCCATATAACTTTTTTTTACTTTCTACTACCTTATCTTTAACAAAGTTCCTCTAAAAAGATGTTGAAAGTGTTAACAATATATAAAGTCCAATTTTAGACAGTTGAGTTTTCCCGTTGTGACCCAGTAATTGTGAAAAAAAGAAAAAGAATTGTCTAATCAGCTTCATTTAATGATGGATAACTATTGACATATCTACGTGTGAATTAATCACTAGCAGAATATTCTTAACATACACAACATGCCAAGAATGACAGATCTTGAAGACTCATTAATCAGATTTATAATATGGTTTCAGATATTATGTGAAACATTTTTAAGGCATGTGAAAGACAGTGAACCTTTAATAACTTCAGGAAAGAGTGGTGAATGATAGTATGAATTCTTATCTCTAAGAAGAAATTCTAAAACAAGATCAACAGGCTGCCAGTGAATTGAGCCCTCCATTCATCATTTTAGACTCTTTACTAATACACACATTTAAGAAAATAAATAGGTGAATACTTTTCAGTCTACATGGGTAAATATGTATAGTGATTTGGAACAAGTGCTTTATTCAGTAAGCTGTGTAAATTATAAACTTTCTTTTCAATATTGATATTTCTTTTTAGGTAACACTAATCCAGCCCTTGGAGAAACTTGCCTTAATTTCTCCAGTGGGGAAGAAACTGTGAGGGTAAGGGCTGTCAGATATGCAAGTCTAAAGCATGTCTTATAATACAGGTCATCACTTGGGGTCTCAGTATGAGGAAGAGTTGAAAACAGAATGGTGTCTCATTCTTGGAAGAGCAGTATTAGTGACCACTCAGGGATCAGGTCAGTGTCAGGATGAGGAAGAACAGTGTGAAGGCTAGAATGAAAGCATGTCACACAGAATTGAATTAATTTAAGATAATGCTGTGAAAAATGTATCAATATTTTACTTGTTAATGATCAGGGAAATTGTGCTTTTCACTGTACTTTTCAGTTTGTTGAGATTTCTGTAAAATATTGTCTTTTCCAGACACTCATATATATGCATATATACGCATACATACCCTTCAGCAAGAACAGTATGCATCCCAGTGTGTGTTACATGTACACCAGAAACTCAGCATTTTTAATAATGAACTTAAAATCTGTTTGGGAACTACAAAACAATTTCGTATTTATTTATTTATTTATATTTATCATGTTAGTCACCATACAGTACTTCATTAGTTTTTGACGTAGTGTTCCATGATTCAAACAATTTCTTACAAGAATCTCACAATAGTGTGGATGAATGTAATCTAATTTTTAAGGAATATCTGTGAGGAGACAGAATCAAGTTTCTTCATCCTTAGAGGTTAATCTTCCCTACTCCTGAGGAATTATGGAAAATACACCTCAAATGATGTAGAAAATGATTTGGTAAGATTTGCTGCTAATTAAGTTTTAAAAAGATTTCATTGAATACATGTAACTTAATTGCTGCATTTATTATTGATTAAATGTACCAGTCATGCTATTACATAGATTTTTTAAAAGATTTTATTTATAAGTAATCTCTACACCCAACATGAGGCTTGAACTCACAACCCCGAGATGAAGAGTCACATTCTCTACTGACTGAGCCAGTTAGGTACCCCATTTTATACAGATTTTTTTTTTTAAAGATCAAGCAGGGGGAGGGGCAGAAGGAGTCAAGAGACAAGCAGACTCCCCTCTGAGTGGGGAGCCTGACACAGGGCTGGATCCCAGGAACCTGAGATCATGGCCTGAGCCGAAATCAAGAGTCGGATGCTTAACCAACTGAGCCTACATAGATTTTTAAGAGTGAAAATGTGTAGATCATACATTCATCCTTTAAGATCTGATTCTGCTAATAATAACTAGTGTTTAGATGGCTTTAATTGCTTATAAATGTGGCCACTTGATGTTATAGTCCATTTTATTATCATTTTTTCTAGAAAATTTTCATCCTCATAATACCATCTACTGATAGTGATCTCTGGAGGTAGTTTTTAAAGTCATAAAAATTAATGGTAGAAATATACTCCATTATATTGTTTTTTCCCTATGGCAAGATAAGTACAGTAATGATGTTGGACAAATAAAATTACTACCATATCTCCTCCCACTATACTAAAATGACATTACACTGAGAGCCAAGGTTTGTGAAACTAATAAAATAATATTTCCAGATAATATAACAATGATCATCATTTATAATTATAAGCATAAACACTTACAAAAAATAAAATATTGTCATAAAATGTCCATTTCATTTCAGGTAATTAAAATTGATTCAGGGACGCCTGGGTGGCGCAGTTGGTTAAGCATCTGCTTTTGGCTCAGGTCATGATCCCAGGGTCCTGGGATTGAGTTCGGGCTTCTTGCTCAGTGGGGAGCCTGCCTCTCCCTCTGCCTGCAGCTCTCCCTGCTTGTGCTCTCTCTTTCTCTGAGAAATAAATAAATAAAATCTTTTTTAAAAAATAAAATAAAATAGATTCATTCTGATAATATCCATTCAGCTTCCCCCCCGTGTTTTATTGTAAATTAAAATAAATATTTTCTCCTCTAACTAATGAAGTTCTATTCTTTTCCTCTTGATTATAATGTTATATACGAAGTACTACAAAGAACAGGAGGATAATTATAAATATATATGCTCAAAAATTCTTGTTTTATATGAAATCATTTTCTCCTTAGGATGAAGCAAAAACTTTGATTTCTTTTTTTTCTCCTGTCTTTTGAAATTAAGTTTATTCTAGGAGTCATGTGACTGAAGAGTGTGATTTATGTTTTTCCTTAGACACATGAGGAAAAGGGCATGGGAACTTAATAGTGATTCTGATTTTATTTTATCAGTGAAAATGATTATTTGCCAAGGATATAAAGTAATAAAGCCTAATTCAGGGAAGGTTTGTTTTGGCATTGACAGCTGCAAAATCATCTGTGGCTAAAGATAATTTCTGAGGTCATAATCAGTTTTATTGATATTCAGGGAAAGCTGGCTGAGCTTAGGCAAGATGTGTGTGTGTGTGTGTGTGTGTGTGTGTGTGTGTGTATGTGTGGTTAATGCATTGAATTAATCATGTCTTTTATTTTCTGTAATTTATGATGCTTCGATTTCTTAGGGTCCTTGATGGCCAGCCTGGGAGAGACTGTGTCTCCATAGTTAGCTAATTCCTACAGAAAGTAAGCAATTTGCGTACTCGCATTACTTACATATGCAAACCAACCAATTCATAGCTTATGTACCCAACCACCTCCTTTATATAACTCTCACACCAAGCCAATATTTCCCATGCCCTAAATCACTCCAGGGCAAGATACTGGACAACATGAGACCATTCCTATAGCTTTATCCTGCTGAAAGCATTCAACATATCCAGTTCTAAACTTGTTCAAACTTTCCTACCCTACTTAACCCATTCTTTCCTGCAGAAACCACAATAAAGGCTCTGGGCTCTACTTTTCCTTGCCTCTTGACAGTTCCTGGTATTTCCCTATATGGCACTGACTTGTGTGGCATGCCCTTTTCTCTTGAGGATTTTAAATAATAAACTCTTCTTCTTTCAAAGGCCATTGTCTCTGTCATCTGCCATATATGATTAAAACAAATCCTGAGTATATTTTAATACATGTGTCAATTTATTGTTTTCTAGATACGGTATCTGTTTTATGTAAGATGGGCAGACTGGAGATGTTGCTGTTTGGACTCTTTTGGCTACTATCCTTTACAGTTGCCCTAGGAATGGAGTATCTAGGCTATATATTTACAATGCAAACAGTAGCCCTAGCCCGAGAGAAGATATCTTAGAAAATGCCACATATGGTGCATCGGTTCTCTAAATTTGGGGATCATATATTTATTTCATATTACTTTTTGGTAGTTAGAATTTGAAGGAATATCTGGCAAACATTAAAGCAGTAAACTTCAGGGCTATTTATCTTTGCCAAGAATATAGATTCTGCGAATTAGAGACCGTACTAGCTACTATTAAATGTAACAAGCACAGATGATTTCTGGGAAATAATTCTTGCCAATTCATATAACATCTCTGAAATCTGCCTTTTTATATGTTTCTAATCTATAGTGAATCAATAACAGTTGATTTTATCATGTAATCAGCATTTTTCAAGATGTTGTGGAAGTAAAAGTAAAAGTCATATAAATTGTATGTTACTAAATGGAAGAAGCTAATCTGAATGGGCTATGATATTGTAAGATTTCAACTGTATGACATTCTGGAGGAGGCAAAATTATGGAGACATTAAAAAGATAAGTGGTTGTCAGGGGTTGGGTGGGAGAAGGGGATGAATAGATGGTGCACAGAGGATTTTTAGAGCAGGGGTATGTTCTGCATGATACTACAGTGGTGGATATAGATCACTGTACATTTGTCCAAACATAGAATGTGCAACACTAAGAGGGAACTCTAATGTAAACTATGGCTGTTGGGTGATTCTAATGTTGATGTAGGTTTACAAGTTGTAACAAATACATGATTCTGGTGGGGGATATTGGTAACGCAGGAGGCTTTGCATGTGTGGGGACAGGTGGTATATTACAATTTCTCTACCTTCCTCTCAAGTTTTCTGTGAACTTAAAATTCTAAAAAAAAAGGTATTTTTTTAAAGTTGTATGAATAATCTCCCTGCTTTTAAGCACATTATTCTATAGCTGTTTAGCATAAGACACTGAAGTAGTTAAGGTAGGTGTGTGTGTGTGTGTGTGTGTGTGTGTGTGTGTGTGTGTGTGTGTATTTCTTTGTACTGGGACATTTCATACAACAAAGAATTGAATAATTCTAGTTTTGGTTTCCTACATTAACCAAACTACTCTCAAGATCTCAGCAACAAATTCATGGACTTTACTTCCAGATTCATGCTACTCTAAGTGTAGTCTCAGGACTAGCTACAGCCGTAACATTTGGGAGCGAGTTGGAAATGCAGAACCTCAGGTTCCACCTCATACCCACTGAATCTGAATCTGCACTTTAATAAGATCCTCTGGTGTTTTGTATGCACATTAAAGTTTGGGAACTGCTGTCCTGGATAACATCCTTTAACATGATTCAATTAAATTTCATAGGGTCTTTGTTTTTCAGTTGGATGATGAAACATAAATGAAATGTCAAGAGATGGTGTGTTAGGCCAGGGTCTGGCAAATTAATGATTTATATCCAACAACAATATTTTACTAATAGTTCATTAATGTATTTTTTTCTTTTGTAGAATGATTGCTTTTATACATAACTATTATATTAAGGCATAGAGACAACTGGAATTGGGACTGCCTGGAGTCCCTAGGAATGAGGCAGAGAAATGGCAACTTAAAGTATGCATATTGTTATGCATAGTGTTGCCTGTATCTTAATTGGTTTTGGAAAATCATGCACGTTAATTAAATTTAACCTATTTCCACTGAGTTTTGCATAAAACTATATTTTGGTATTTGGTTGTGCTTCTGGCATTCATCATAGTAGATGTGAGTATGTTTTCAGCCTCAGACTCTATTTTGGGATCATTGCAAATGTAGATCAGCTTCTTAAAAATGTAAGAATCATAATATTGGGTAATGAATAAGGTAGAGGGACAAGACAAACATAGGGACAATATTTCTTCAGAAGGTCTCAAGGACTCCAGAATGGAGAAGATTGGCATAAACTGTGGTTAAAAGAGAACTCCAGGGCGCCTGGGTGGCTCAGTTGGTTAAGCGACTGCCTTCGGCTCAGGTCATGATCCTGGAGTCCCCGGATCGAGTCCCGCATCGGGCTTCCCGCTCAGCAGGGAGTCTGCTTCTCCCTCTGATCCTCTTCCTTCTCGTGCTCTGTATCTCTCATTCTCTTGCTCTCAAATAAATAAATAAAATCTTAAAAAAAAAAAAGAGAACTCCAGAGCAGTACAAAATTTTCTTAATTTCCATAGTGGGAAAAAAGGTATTAGATGCTGGAGAACATGTTCTACTATTTTTATACCTTTTTAGATTCTAGAAATGGCATTTTAATTTATACCATCCCATCTACTTTGCCAGTATCTAATTTTAGGTGGTTTGGTGAAAGAGGGGATCCTGAGAGAGATTTTGAGAGATAGCTACTCTTTCTTGACTGTTTTAAGACAGGCAGATTTCCACTTCTAGAAAAGTTAGTTGCTGTGTTTTATCAAAAAAGTCACAAGTCATAATGATAATGTTTTAAAGAAATTTAATAAGAAAATAAACTTTATAGCTACCCATACCATTATGTTTCCCATGCTTTTCATTCCTTTGTGTAGATCTTTATTTCCATCTGGTATCGTTTTTCTTCTGGCTGGAGGATTTTTCTTAACATTTCTTGGAATGCAGACCTGCTCTTGATGAATCCTTTCAGCTTCTGCATGTCTGAAAAAGCCTTTAACCTTCATTTTTGAAAGATTTTCTCTGGGCAGTGAATTCTAGGTTGACAATTTGACAGTTTTATTTACTTTTTCCTTTCAGCACTTTATAAGATATTGCTTCACTAGGATTTACTTTCATCTTTAGTTTTTTTCTTTTATACATATTTTTCCCCTGCTGGATGCTTTTAAGCTATTCATTCTATCACTGTTTTTAAGCAATTTGATTAAACTGTCTTTCTGTAATTTTTTTTTCAAATTTCTGTGTTTGGGGATAGTTGAACATCTTGTATCTGTGGGTTTATAGTTTCATAAATTTTGGACAAATTTTGGTCATTATTTATTCATATAATTGACTTTTGCTTGCTTCCCTGTAGGATTTGAATTAACATATATTTGGCTAAACAGTTCACAGATGCTCTGCTTCTTTTTGTGTGTATTTTTTTTCTCTCTGTATTTCATTTTGGATAGTATCAATTGCTGTCTTAAAACTCACTTTTTTTTCTGCAGAATCTAGTCTACTTATTTTATCCATTGTACTTTTTATCTCAGATACTGTAATTTTTCATATCTAGAAGTTCTGTTTGGGTGTTTAATTATCTTCCATGTCTATCTTCAGTATGCTTAACTTGCCTTCTTAAAAACTAATAATGTTTTAGTTTTTTGTCTACTAATGATGTCATTTATGGGTAATATTTTGATCAACTAATTTTTTTCATTATGGGTGGTCTTATTCTGCTCCTTTAGAGATTTGATAATGTTTGATTGGGTTACAGATGTGAAATTTACCTTATTGGGTGCTGGATATTTTTGTAGTTTTAAAAATATTTCTGGGCTTTGTTCTGGGAGGTAGTTATTTGGGAAAATTTTGGTCCTTTTTTTGTCTCATGAGCAGCACTTAGTCTAAGATTAATCTTCTGCACTGCTGAGGCAATATCCTTCTAGTAGTCTAACAGATGTCCCTCAATTATGAGATTTTCCAATCTGGCCTATGTGAACTTTGGTCACTCTTTTCCTTAATTTTGTGATGTGGCTCTTTTCCCAGACTTTAGGGAATTTTCTCACACATATATGCTGATAAATCCTCCACTGAATACTCAAGAGGGACCTTCTGTATATTTCTGAGGTTGTCTCTATTTGCAGCTCTCTCTTCTCAATACCATACCTGCAAACTCTAGTTTACTTGGCTTCCCTGGACCTCCAGATCAATCTCTTTAACACAGGGAGACCATCTGACTCTGCTTTGGCTTCTGTTTCTTGTACTGCAGGTACTGCAGGTTGAAACTTTCTTCAGGCAAAAAACTGTGGCCATCACAAGGATTACCTTGTTTGTTTTCTCATATAAGGGATTGCTGCCTTCTACTGCCTGATACCAATACATTTAGAGCTCAGGTAGGAGAGTAAATCTGACCCTTTAATCTGTTTTGGACCAAAGCAGAAATTCTTGGGCTATTATTTTAAATCAGTGTCCTTTAGTCCTTATAACTATAATAGGAACAGAAAACCTGCATTTTATAAGATTTCTAGCTCTGAGGAATACTGAGTTGATATTTCATTAAAGTATTGTTTTTATGGAAGGTAAATAGTTTTTTTGGATTTATCCATGGATCCTTCTATAAATCATAGGTTTTTGTCACTTTCCCCAACCTTAAATATGTTAATGTTCCTTTCTTAGTTCCTTAGATCCTCTATCCTGAACACCTTAAGATCACTATCTAGAAGATAACATGTCTTTTTCATTTAATTTCCTTATCTGACATTCTCCATTTGTTATATGTGTGTATGTCTGTATGTATATATATGTGTGTGTCTGTATGTCTATGTGTGTGTGTGTCTTTACACACACAAACGTACTTCCAGTTTACTCCAAAGATACTATAGTATCCTGATTCACAATGAGAAAAAATATAAGGCAAGGGATTGCATTAGAGCATTACTAATTTTCCTCTTTTGAAAGTATTCTTTACCATACTGAAAAAAATCTTTTAACCCCAAAATATGTAAGTACATAAAGAAATACTTAGTTGACTAGCTAACTAGATAGTAGACAAAAGTCATTGATATTTCTCAAAATATTCAACACAAATAAAATTAACTCAGTGACACCATCTACCATTCTTCATTCTCTTTCTTTCTTTCATTTTATTTAAACCTATGGTCATATCCTGCTGCATACTCATATTCTTTCTCTCTGATATCAAAGCCAGCTTTTAGGATCTTTATTATATACTGATGAGGCTTGTGACAGAATTTTATATGCTTTATCAAAGGAAGTAAACCCATCTACTTTAAACCAAAACTGTCTAATTAACCAGAAGATTATGGTAATGTGAGATATATTGGTAAACTTAATTGTACCCTAAGAGTGCCTTACAAGGTAAAAAAAAAAAAAAAAAAACCCTAAGGTAAAAGGAAAAGATAAATATAAAATAAACAACTTTGATGAAAGTTCTTTTCCTCCAACTATGTGCTGAAGTCTAGCCATCAGAGTCTGGCTTAAGGTTGGAGTTAAGGAGCTACAGGTATTGTTTTGTGAAAGAAGATTCAACATGCACTTAGCATTGCGAAGGGACCATTCAAAATAGAGTTGGAAGGACACTGAGAAAGCAGGGCCCATGAACTTTGGACTTTTGTCAATTATAACTTGATCAGTTGCAACCATGACACCTGGAATGTGTCCTACTTTAGACTGAATTAGAGATAAGGTAATATCAGTCAGCTAAAAAGTCAATTGTGTATTATATAGTCAGTTTAAACTCTTCCAGCACCATTCATAAATATTTTAAAATAAGTTATGTAACCTTGTAACTTTGTCGTTATAAGCCTGAACTCCCTGCCAGGAACTTGGAGCACACTTGCAATTTTTGTCAATTCTTTGTCTCCAGAATATTGCAATACCTGACCCCAAATAAATGCTTTGGTTGCTACACAGTCTTTTCTTGGTCAACAGTTTTATAAAACTGGCAAAATCAAGCAACTGGATTATTAACCTAATTTTTTCCTGGTTACCTACTTCCTTAATATCAGTCAAGATGCCTTAACCTCTGTCTTACAGTGAGAAATAGTCTGACATGGATATTACTCTAAACAACTTGACATTTTCATAAAAAAATTGTTGCATAAAATAGAAATACCAATGTTGTGCATATTGTGTTAACCGTTTTGAAACTGTTAGGAGAAATAACTTCAAAAATATTTTATTCATGCTAGAAAGAGACAAAGGCCTATATGATCCTCAATCAGATAAATATATTCCATTGTGGCAAATAATATTATCTAAAGTGTGCTTTCTTTGGAGATATTTTGTACATGCGTTCTATTAAAGAATTATTAAATATTTTTGATAAAATCAAGGATTTAGGTCATGGAACTGTTTGGAATATGTAACACTGTAAAGGATTTTTTATATTACTACTGGATATACTTTAGAAAATATGAATTCATTAAGTCAATTTTATTCAGAGAGAATTTTAAAATTACTTTTATAGGCTTTCTTATTTGTGTATCAATATATCAGGAATTGTCTAAACTACTAGATGAGACACCAGTAACCTTCAAGTTAAAATGCTATCTACAAACACACTTTCTAAATAACGTTTTTCCTAAAAATTGAAACCATTTGCTTTGATAACCATCTTACTCTCATTGAATACATTAAATTATTCACTAGATACAGATAAATTTGGAACTGTTCAAATATCAGACTGTCCCAAGGGTACCATATTATTGGAGAGCACTGCTGTTGACTAAATTATACCAGATTGTTAGATACTACATTAGTCCAGCAGAATGTGCCAGGTTGTAAAGATTAGACCTCTTTATTAACAATGTGACAGGCCTCAGATGAAGACTGTGGAATGTTTCATTTAAAAATGGTAATTTGAAAAAGGTACATTTTATTATAGAAGTAAGCAGCTTACTAACATTAACTTAAATTTCTGGCAAATAATTGCCAGAATACATTTTGTGATAGCATTCTTTATTTTCCATATGATTGCAAGCAAGACCCCATCTGGTTGGGCATCTGGCCATAGGTATAATCTCATTTCCTGCTTCTCTTCACACTTCCATTCTGATCCCGCCATGTTGGCACCCTTACTGTTAGTCAAGCATTCTAAGCCCACTTCTGCCACAGTGTCTTCACAGTCACTGTTCCCGCAGCTTGGAGCACTCTTCCTCCAAATATATGCATGGCTCTTTCCTCTGGTTTTACTTGGGTCTCTACTCAAATGGCATCCTTTCGTTCTGCCTTTCCTCACAACCCTATTTGATTAGCAACTCTCCCCACCCCCACTTATTCTTGAGTCCTTACTCTATTTTTCTTCACAGCATTCATAGTATAATATATTTCATGTTCAATTATTCATTTAACTATTTCTTCTCGTTGGAATGTGAACTTCAGTAGGTCAGGGGATTTGTTTTATCCACTGCTAAAACCTCAAATTCTATAGTCCTTGACTCTTAAAAGAAAATATTATATTAAGTGCATGAACGAATGAATGTTAAATAACTGTTACCCATTATATGTCAAGTTTTAAACTGAGAAGTAGGTATACAAAAGCTGATTAATCTGTAGAAATCTGGGAATCAAGCACATACATAATTCATTAAAATGTGTTTCACTAGGAGATTTGAAATATTAACAAACTGGTTAATATCAATACCTAAGAATTGTTATAACAGTACCCATTTTTGGGGAGGACATCTCTAGACTTCGTGGTACTTCCTCTATTCTTACCTGTTATCTGGTTCTGACACTTCACTCACCCCAGCAGTGTCTCTTTTCACACCTTGATTCTAGGTTCCAGTCATTCTCTTTCCTTCAAAAACCACCACCACCACCAACAATAAAATACAATAAAATTGCAATATTTAAAAAGAAAAAAAGTCTTATAGCATTTGAACTTTAATAGGTAATTCTTACAAACCAAAAAAAACTCAGCTCAAGGTTAACATTTGATTTTGGAATTGTAGGTACAGGGATTGGGGGAAAAGCCTAAGCAAAGGCCAGTCCTGGTATTTATATTAGCTCTGCCTAGCCTAAAAATACTTTTATGAAACTAATTTATATTTAGTTATAACATTAATAAATATAGGCACACCCTTCTGAAAGCCCACCTCTACCCATCTTTCTTCAGTTGAATCCTAGGTTAGTCCAGATTCTCTGAGAAACAGATAGCAAGATGCAGTTAAACACACAAAGACTGTATTAGGGTGAAATGTTCTTATGAGAAACTAGGAACTAGAGTAGGAGCTAATCAAGTCTGGGAAAGCAATCAGACTGAGATGCAAAACTGACCCCAAGTGGAAGAGAGAGGAAGAGAAAGTTAGGTAGAAGCATTCCAAATGGCCTTGGAAAGGTTCCCAGAGTCTTTGAGGAATTTTTTAACCAAAATTGGCAGGAGCCTGCATTAGTATTTTGAATACACTTGCTTGTTGATTAGATGGATTGTGGAGAGCATAGCAGCTGGGGGTCTCTATCATTATGCTCCCTTTAGTTGGAGGTCTACAAGGTGTATTTGTCATGGTCACAGATGTTCTTCCTCTGTACTTCTTTAGAGAAGGATCAAGTCTTATTCATCTTTGTGTCCATAGAACCTAGCTTATGCCAGGCCAATTGTTTTATAAATGGATAATTTATGTCTATAATCAACAGGACAATTTATGTCTGTAATCAACAGGACACTGTCTCATCCTTTGTTTTTCATTGTATCCTGAAGAATTTTAGTATGAGTGTGAGCGTTAGTATGAGTGAAACTCACATAATGGCAGTGTAGTGTGGTAGTTGAGAACGGAATCTCTGAAGTGAGAGGTATTGATTCCTCTTGCTTCTAATGAGTGGTTCTCGGCAAATCCCGTACTCCAAATAATCTTTCATTTCCCATCTTCAAAACTGGGTTAATGGTGGTTCCATAATTAAATGCTATGTGTGGGAAATAAAAAGTTAATTAATCTTCATATCAACAGCAAAATACATCTATTCTCATTATCTAGTTTAATATCTTAATGAAGAGAAGCATAAAAGAAGGAAAATGAATACAACAACTCAAATGAGGGATATGCATCTCTTAATGGGAAACCATTAAGAAAATCATAGTAATTACATTGATGTGGGTACTACCTAAATTTTTCCATACATATGTTTTTAGTTGGAGACATTATTTTAAATGTTATGAACCTATCATACACATTATTAAACTAATACTTGTAAGAACTAATCCCCCGTTTTTGCTTTAAAAGATGAAGCCACCAGATCCATGTACCATTTTCCCCCTACCAAGCCATGTAGGAAGGTGATCTCTTCCTTGCTGGGTCACTTTTGAGCCTTCCACCCCTTTCCGCTGCCTTCTAGAACTGGCTTCAATTCAGTCAATATTGACTCATCTTTTAAGATCCTGTAGCCTTGCACCTTAAATAATCCTGAAACATACACATAAGCTAGCTGACATCTCTTCTTTAATGATGCTGCCTTACACATTTCAATTTCACTACTCGTCCACCAAGTACCATTTTATATCTACATTTAATGTCATCATATTTCATATTAATTATGACTTTGTGGAATAAATCTTATATTTATTATATATTAATTATGGTTATGAATATTCTGTTAATTAGCTTATATGGTTTTCCAATAAAACAAATAAGCAAATATAAAGAAGAGAAACAAAATCACTAATGAAATTCCTACAGGTCCTCATAACCAAATTTCTTTCTAATTTCTAATAGGTAATTTCTTTCTAATTTCTATTCAGGTAATTCCTTTTTTTCAAGTGAATACAAAAATTTACTGTTACAACTTTTATGCAGTATTAACACAGTGTGCTACATCATGTTAACTAAACATTTATTCTGCAAGTATCTTTTAATTATTATCATGGTAGAAAATGTTAAGAGGACAGTAGGACAGTGGTACCATGACATTTGAGGATGAAGTATAGTATGAACACAAGGCACTGGGTAGCGTACATATTCTTATGATTTTGTAACTTTCCATTTTAACTTTGCCAGAACGAATTAATGGAATACTCTGTAATGCTCAAATTTTTCTTCTTGTGAAATAATTCATGGCAAATTCAGTCTTCTTTCTTCTTCACAAATTATTAATATGGTTTTAATGCCTTAATTTTTTTCAGCTCAAGCTACAAATAGGGTCAAGTAGATTTTTATTTTTTTAGTACCATCAATGTTTTACTTCTTTACAAAGTATCATATTATTCATATCACTATACTAGGATAGAATGACCCAACAACAGCCAGTCTCATAAATGTCTGTATCTAATATCCAAATACAGTGTGAAGACTCAATTTAGTCTGTTTTAATTACAGTTAGACATTAAACATTTTTACTGAGGAAGGAAGAACATAAAAAATTAGATAAAATTCTAGATTGAAAGGTGCTATAATGGTGTTTTCACCTGTAAAGTAATATGAACAAGAAATTAGATATTCAGTGTGATTTATTTTCAGGCAAGAAAGAAGTGAATCAGAGATACCAGGATTGAAATAGCCCAGCCAAAGACTAGCAAAATTGAGAGTTTTCAGATATCAAAATATATATGAGGTAAAGATAAAAAAGGAGCGTCAAAGAACAAGGGACTATGCATAAGAAGCTGAGAATTATTTCAGAATGAATAGCAAATAACATAACATAATAATAAAAAATAAAATAACAAAACAAAACAACAACATAAAAGAATGAATAGCAAAAGTCAGTTAATCAGTGAGGAGGAAAGAAAACAGTGCTTTCAGGACATAAATTTAAATTGAAATCAAGACAAAATTGGAGAGCCTCTTTTGCACTTCATATCACTGACTGGTTTTTCTCAACATATTTTGATAAAAGCACTTTATCTCAGTTTAAACAGAAACCCTGAACTCATTAGAGATCATATGGGAGGTTACGTTGATATTGATGGTTTACAGTCTTAGGTAAAATGCAAAAGCCTAAATCATTCTGGTGTTTCCTTGTGGATAAGTTTGCTGAGGTTCAAAGGAAGACTAACATTGGATGATGAGTCACAGGCACAGGACCAAAAGCAGAATCTCAGGACTGAGACAATGATGATGAAGATCGTTTCACTAAAAACTCAGAACAAACAACAGCCTCAACAGTATTCAGGAAGTTCTGTTTACTTTAAGATGACATATTTTATTTTCTTCAGTTTTGATAGGTGATATCTTCATAAATTACTGAATTCTAAGGGAATTGGAGAGTAAGCATGTGAAAAAAGTCTCCCTCACAACACTTTTATTCCAGTTCTGCAGTTCCACTCTTCAAAAGCAGTTATCATTGTGGTATGTCATCCCTATATTCTACACATATGCAAAGATGTAGACCCTCATTTGGACAGATTTATGTCTTTCTCCCCTTTCAAAGCTTTCTGGATCAGAAGAATCTGGACAAGAAACTGTTTCAAAAAGAGGCTTAGCCTTCAGTGTAATTGTATTTATTTTCTCATCATTCAGACTCTACTGTACATCATCATGATGTGGATTTCATTCATAAAAGCGTTGATGGAAAATTGGGGCCTTAAGTGGCAAAAGATACAGAGCCATGCCATGTTCTGTATCACAACCGTTTATCCTGCACCAGTCTATATTTAATGTCCACCCACCCCCAACACCTCCAAGCCTTGTCTCTACTAGTCAAAACTATGATCCTTCATCACCATTATCTTAGAAAACGTTTCTGCTTCTCTCCTGTGTTGGAACCTCACTTTTTTAGGTGCCACGTACACCCATTCCTTCATTTACTTCCTTGATTTAATATATATCTTTCAGTGTGTTCTGTTGAAAGGTATATGGGTAGTTTATTTCATTTATTTGTTTTTTAATCTTGGTCTGTCAATATATTTATTCATTCTGTCATTTTGTGTAATTAGTGTTTTTGCTTGGTTTAGAATTCTAGTTTGGAGACATTCTTTTCTTTATAAGTTTTAAAACATTCCAGCTTCAAGTTTTTCTGTAAAGAAATTGATAATAAATTATGATTCCATGAATTTTTTTCTTTCTAATTGTTTTATAAGTTCTCTCTTTATAAATTACTCTTTATAAGTTTATAAGATCTTCTCTTTGCCCAGAGTTCTGAAATTTCACAATGATACCTATCAGCGTGTGTGCAATTTTATCCAGTATGTTAGGTAATTAACAGGACATTTCAATTTGAAAATTCATAGCTTTCAGTCTTGGAGATTTTTTGTTTTTGTTTTTGATTTATTTATTTATTCCAGAGAGAGAGAGAGAGAGAGCATGATTTGGGGAGGGGCAGAGGGAGAAGTAGAGAATCTCAGGCAGACTCCCCACTGAGCTCATAGCCTGATGCAGGGCTTGATTCTATGACCCAAGATTATGACCTGAGTCTGAACCAAGAGTTAGAGGCTTAACCCACTGAGCCACCCAGGTGCCCCCAAACTTTTTAGGAAGATTTTATTTATTTATTTATTTTAGAGAGAGAGAGAAAAAGAATGAGTAGGGGGAGGGCACAGGGAGAGAGAGAGAGAATCTCAAGCAGACTCCCACTGAGCATGGAGCCTGAGGCGGGGCTTGATCTCACCACGGGAAGGTCATGACCTGAGCCAAAATCAAGAGTCAGATGCTTAACCAACTGAGCCACCCAGGCACCCCATCAGTCTTGGAGTTTTTATTTTTAATTATGTCATTGGTGATTTTTCCTACTCTATTTTATTCTTCTCTTTCTAGAACTTAGTTTTTTAAGGATCTCTGGTAGATCCTCTAATTCTTATCATAGGAGATAACAAATTCATATCTATATGAATAATTCATGTCATCTATAGATAGAGGATATATAGCTGATGGAGAGAGATGTCCTTAGGAGCAGAGAGGAAATTTTTGTCTTATATAAGAGGAAAGACACTTCCTCTGTAGTAATAGTTAAGAAATAGGAGAGAATATGTACTGATTATAATGATTAACACAAAAATCTAAATTGTATAAGAAGTGAGGAGAATATAGGAAAATGTTGAAAGGTGGGAGAAAGAGGAATCAGTGAATTGAAAGATCACAGAGGGATAATTCTATATAACAATGGAAATGCTACAAAGGTAAGTTATCATAAAAGTCTGGTGGGGATTAGGATTTCTGATTTAGCAATTGGGTTGTTGGGACAATCTCTGGTTAGTCTTAGGATGTGATAAGGAGAGGAAAACGTTGAGGTGGGGCAGAGAGCAAAGGACAATGGAGCTTAGGTCAAAGTAAAGAAAAGCCAGGATATTGGATAGATTTTGAAATAATCTAGAATGGAAATAAATATTATGGAGTCGAATGCTGAAAGCCAGGTATGTGCATCTTTATAAATTTGGTAAATAGGAAGTCTGTATTTTTTTCCATAACCAGTTAAGGAAGAGAATGATCTGAGTTTCAAAGAAGCAGGTTTTACTTTTAAATAAGAATGGAAGTGGGAAATGGTCTGATCAGGAAGATGTTGGTCCTATAACCTGGTTCTAAAGTTCATAAGACAAGAGAAAAAAATGCTTCAGCTTTGAAAGGGTGCAGAAAAAGTGGTCATTTTAGGCTAGATAAGGCCAGGATATTAGACTGTATATCTACAGAAGAGTTTATAAGTTTTTAGAGAGTGAACTCATAATGAAGCAGAAATATTAGCAGGCACATTGGAAAGAGATTGTTGGGAGAGGTTAGGAGTAAGGGATTGCGTTAAAAGAGAAAGCGAACATCTGTAGAACATAGCAGACTTAATACATTGTAGTCCTTATTCTGTCTTGGAGGAGGATTGGGAGCCTGTTTATTTGGTGATTATATGTTGATGAAATGATTTATATCTCTCATAAGAAACCTCAATAAATCTGTTCACTTAAGCTATAAAAGCATACTAGAAATCACCTCCTCTGAAGCTACATTTGTCTTTGCAGATAGAGGTCTACAAACATTTAAATGGTTTTTAATCAACATACCCCTATCATCAAAGTGGCTTTTTTCTATACTCTATAAAAAATATATCCTTTGCAGTTGATCTAGGAGGGAACCCAGAAAAAATTCCTTTCTGCTTGAACTGTATTTCAAATAAAAGTCGTATCTCGTGAATTGTGTTACATGACTTGATAGGACAATATCTCAATAATACTTGATTAGGTACTGTGAAAATCCTCATTTTTAGGCTTTGTATCTCATGAATTGTGTTACATGACTTGATAGGACAATATCTCAATAATACTTGATTAGGTACTGTGAAAATCCTCATTTTTAGGCTTTGTATCTCATGAATTGTGTTACATGACTTGATAGGACAATATCTCAATAATACTTGATTAGGTACTGTGAAAATCCTCATTTTTAGGCTTTAGGAGGTTCAACAATTTGTCCAAGGTCACACACCCAGTAAGTGACAGAGCTGGGGCTTGAATCTGGGCAGTCTGATTCTTTCCTTAACACATACATGCCATTAATGTGGAATTTGATTTTAAATTTGTTTCTAAAACCAAAGAAGGAGAGAAATGGATTATTGAACTCTAATTCCTGTGTTGCGGGAAAATCAATTCAGTATCAGGTATTTTGGTCTATAAGTAGTTATTCATTATGGCAAGTAGCACACTCTACTGGTCCAGCACATGGGCTCCTCAGTTAGACTGCTCTGTCACTTAATAGACGTGTGATGTTGGATTACTTTTTAAAAAATTTTCCTATGAAGGTTACATCATTTAATATATGTAAAGCACTTAGGACAGTACTTGGTGCATAATAAGTGGCCACGTGTCAGCTGTTGTTAATGGTTACTGCTTAGAATATTTATTTTAAGAACATGAGAGCGAGCATGAAACTTTTCCTACCTTGCGAGTGAACAAATATATTGGACTTCAACAGTCCAGAAAGATTCTTTCTCTCGAGTTGTAAAAGACTAACAATTTTCATTTAAAGTTTGCATAGTACAAAACCTAAAAAGATGAAATCCTTAAAAATGCAGTTCCTTTATTAGAAAGAAAGGAAGAGCTTTGGCCATCTGTTGTACATACAATTGGAAGCACTTCTAGGCAGTAAAACAGTGTCATCTAGTGAGAGCTTTAAGTGAGAAAATTCCCTGAACTAAATTAGCATGCTTAAACAGTTCTATTTACAAGATTTAATTTCTTAGAATTAAAAAAGACAAAAAGCCATTATCACTCAAGTGATATATAAGTAAAAGTGTGTGTTTTAGATAAATTCAACAGAGTGAAAAAGACAGATTCAGCAAACCAAGACATAGCTTACATAGTATGGTAAATGGCATATTAGGTAGTCCTCATCACAGTTTTGAGAATTCCATATGTATTTTGGTTATGTGGAGATTGGTATTATTTTTATTGGGATGATGGTGATGGTGATTAGGTGTTTTGTTTTATCTTTGATTTCCCTGTGAAGATACACATAACTCCTAGGAAAGCTAAATAATGAATCTGCTATTCGTTTAAGTTCACTTGCTTAAGTGTTGATCTGCAGCTATTTGAAAGCATGACTATATTGGAATGCTACAGAATAGAGAGATGAGATTGTGGGCAGAAGTGGCGTCCATTTTGGAAGTGTTTTACAGAGGGATACTGAAAGGTAAAAGGAAGCTATAAGAGCTTGATTTTTCCTCTTCCAAATATGTCCTTAGTAAGTGAGGTTGCCTCCATCATCATATTAAGCATATATATGCCTTTTAGAAACCACTTTTGAATTTTTAACAGTATTCCCTGAGATATTTTCCCCCTGGAATCATCAATACTTCTTCCACAAAATACTTTGAAACAAAATGACAAAATAGAGAATTCCTCAGAATTTTGGAAACTATTACGGTAGCATTTTCTTTTTTTTTTTTTTTTAAAGATTTTATTTATTTGACAGAGAGAGACACAGCAAGAGAGGGAACACAGCAGGGGGAGTGGGAGAGGGAGAAGCAGGCTTCCCCCGGAGCAGGGAGCCTGATATGGGGCTCGATCCCAGGACCCTGGGATCACGACCTGAGCCGAAGGCAGACGCTTAACGACTGAGCCACCCAGGCGCCCTACGGTAGCATTTTCACACCATGTTTAGAATTCCACTAGAAAGTGAACTAGTGATAAGTGAGCAGGCAAAGGGCTCATTGTCAGCGCTCAGTATAATGGTGACATGAAGAAACAAGCGGTTTCTTTTTGTCAGAATCATATTTCTATCATATGCTGACAATTAGATTGCATCCCTTTTGTATGAAGTTTCAGAGAGGATCCCACATTCTTTGGGATATTAGCATTTTTTACAGTTATTATTGCTAACTTGTCTTTTGTTTGAGGTGACTCAGTTCACATTGAGCTCTCTTCTAGCTAGACTAGAATCTCAAACATTCATTAAATATCAGGGCATTATTGTAACTGAATAAGATGAGCCCAAACACTTAAAAATCCTTGATTCTAAAAATAAATAAAAATGATCACCACAGCTCAAAATAGTACACCAGTTAATGAATAATTCAATTGAGTTTATTAATTAAGTTGCTTAATAGTATGTTACTTAGACTTAATATTATCTAGTTTTAAATGAGTGTGAGAATTGTATATTAAAGATTTATTAAGGTTATTGGCCTTCTAATCTGGATCTTTAAATAAAATTGGATATAGTAAATTTTAATTCTTAGGCAGAAACCTTTAGGTGGTTATAATTTTTTAATAAAACTTGAATACATTATCTTTGAATTTAGAATTAATTAGTGACTATTTATTTATGAACCTTTGGCCATAATTTGTAATTTCAGTGCAATTAAATTTTCTCTCAACACTGACATATTTTCTTTCTCCATAACAATTTAGTTTTTTCATGATTACAGTATCAGTTTTAAAAAACTCCCAAGGGGAACATTGTCATCATAATCTGTTTAAGAGAATCCCACTATGCCTTTTACTCCGTTTTCATGGGTCACCATAACAAGCCCAGGACCCTCAGCCCCTCTTTTCATCAGGATGCCATGCTTGCAGGTTTATGCATCCTCCAGCCCAGCCCCATTTTACACCTCTCATTAATGCTTTCATCACGCACTTTGGAACTCAAGCCCTTCATCAACATGTTCCCTATATCACTCACATCCTCTCTGAAAGTTCTGCTCACTTTCGTGTTAGAACTGCTGTGCTTTGGAAGGCACTACTGCCTTTGAAGCTGCAGTCGCATGACTCTGCCACCCCCACACACCATTAGACCTGGAAGTTTGGTAGGTGTCTTCTGGCTTCACTTTGATAATTCTAGTTTTTTCCCAATCCTCCTCTTGAAAATATCCCAGTCTTTGAAGATTTGGCCTTAGATCTTTGCTGTCATAGTTCTTGAAGCTTTTAATATCCACAAAGTGATTTAATATATTGGTTGTTCAGTTCCTCTCCTTCAGTGGTATCTTCCTACTACCTCAGCCATTTATACCTACGCTTGTATGACTTATACCTATAGATGTCATTATCAATAACTGTACTTCCTCCATAATGCAGTCTTCAAGTTAGTTACTCTCCATTTACCAATCTCCTATTTCTCCAACTCGTAGCTTCTATTTACCAAACTCTCAATAATTATTAACCCAGCTCAGTCCTCCAGTTCATTGGTTCTACCACTCTTCTGTTGTATCTCCACTTCCTCATGTCCTCAGTTTCTCTCATTATTGAGATTAGATGCTGTTGGCCATATGTATTATCACTCTAGGTCATGAACCCTTACATGAACTCAGTACTCATGACTTATTCTCTCTTTGTCATACCAACCTGGCAGAATCCCAGTCATGTGTTCATTCATGTTTACCCAGCATGCTTGCCAAACAATCTTACCACAATTTTGTAACAATATTTTCCTATATCATTATATTCCTTCTTTTTTCTCAGGCAGCCAGTATTTGATTCTGATTTGATTCAGCTGTTTATTTTCTTGCCCGTTTCACTTATGAAAATGAAATAGTCAAACCACACACACGCACACACACACGCACACACACACACACGCTCTCATAGAAATAGAGAACAGATTGTTTCTTTGCCAGAGATGAAGTTTGGGGTTGAGGGAATTAGATGAAGGTAGTCAAAAGGTACATATTTCTGGTTATAAGATAAATAGGTTCTGGGGATGTAATGTATAGCATGGTGACTATAGTTAATAATGCTGTATTGTATGTTTGAAAGTTGGTAAGGAGTGGATTTTAAACATTTTCATCCCAAGAAAAAATTTATATGAGGTGATGGATTTTATTTTTATTTTATTTTTATTAAAGATTTTATTTATTTGATAGAGAGAGACAGCGAGAGTGGGAACACAAGCAGGGGGAATGGCAGAGGGAGAGGGAGAAGCAGGCTTCCAGCCGAGCAGGGAGCCCGATGGGGGGCTCAATCCCAGGACCCTAGGATTATGACCTGAGCCGAAGGCAGACACTTAACGACTGAGCCACCCAGGTGGCCTGAGGTGATAGATTTTAAACTTATTGCGATAATTACGTAATAATATATACATGTATCAAATATTATGTTGTATATTTTTATTTTTAAAAATACTTTATTTATTTATTTGACACATAGAGAGAGAGGGTGCACACAAGCCGGGTGAGCGGCAGAGGGAGAGGGAGAAGCAGGCTCTCCGCTGAGCAGGGAGACTGATGCGGGGCTTGATTCCAGCACCCTGGGATCATGACCTGAGCTGAAGGCAGATGCTTAACCGACTGAGCCACCCAGGCATCCCTGTTCCATATTTTATGTGTCAAATGTCAATTATATCTCAACAAAACTGGAAAAAACTGAATCCATAGAGAACATCCACAGGCTCTCAGCACTGAATTTGAGCACCTGTTTCCTTTTCTTTCCTTGTGTAAGCCAGACTTCTCCATATTCTAATGAAATTACACTCTCTCTTCTGTCCAAGCTCATCATTCAATAATTTTCTACTAAGTAATTCTCTTTAGCATTAAATTGTTATGTGACTGATCTCAATTTAGAATTAGAAATACTCCTACCTTTCTGTTCAGCTACCCTCTTTGTTTCGTTTCACCTTTTAGAAAACTTTACAAAAAAGTTGCCAATATTTACTATCACTTTCTATCCTCCAACTTTTTCTTATTCCAGCCTATTCAGGTTTCATTCCTATCACTCCATTTAAACAACTGTTGTCTAAGTCGCCATTACCTTTTTCATCATTCCTGACTTATCAACACCATAGGCTACAGTTGATAACTCCATTTTGTTCACTTAACTTTCAGGACCAAAGTCTGTTTTCCTCCTGCTTGAAATAACTATTTTTCTCTAGTGTTTCCTTTTCCTATTCCTGACTTTTAAACTATCTAGCACCCAGTCCATGGTCCATCCTCTCCTTTATCAACTCAGTATGATCTGATTTATCATTAGAGGTTTTAGATACTGATAATGTCCAAACATATGTCTTCATTCTAGCCCTTTTTCCTGTATTCACCTGCCAATTTGATTTTTTCTAAATGGATGGTTATCTGATAGGCACTTCAACTTTAAAGTGACTAAAACTCATTTTCCCATTCCTAATCTTTCTTTCCACATCGGTTATATGCCAGAAAATAAATTGTAGTTTATTTTTCCATTGCTCAAGCCCTAAACCTTAGAATTGTCTTTGACTCTCATAATTCACATGAATCTATGAAAAAGTCATATTTGATTCTCACTTGAAGTTCTATGATGAATTCACCCAGTTTTCAGCCCTTGCACCACTGACTTCCTAATCCACTTTGCCATCCATTTTGAATTAGTTTCCTATAGCTGCTATAACAAATACCATAAACCTATCAGCTTGAAGCAACAAAATTTTACTATCTTATATAGCTCTGCAGTTCAAAAGTCCTAAAATAAAAGTGCTGGAAGGGCTTCATTCCTTCTAGAGTCTCTAAGGGAGAATCCCTTTCCAGCTTCCAGTGCTTCTCTGTGTACTTTGGCTTAGGGAATCTCCTTCCTTCTTCAAAGTCAGCTGAAGATTTGAGCTGTCTTTAAATTAGTCCATAGACTCAGTGCAGTTGTACTTGAATCACACAGTTTTATTCGTAGAATTTGAAGAGCTGATTATACAACTAATATAGAAGTGTAAGAGTCAATAAATAGATAATATAATTTTGGAGAAAAGAACAAGAATGAATAATAGGACCTTATTGGACTTCAAGGTTTTATAATAAAAAAGTAGTAATTAAGATATTAGGGTCCAGCCTTGTGGAATAGATAAGTAGACTAATCGAGCACAAAAGAAAGTTTATAAAGAGACTCACATGTGTATAGAAATTTGATGTGGTATTGCAGATCAAAGGAAAAATGGCGAACTTATTATCTGATGTTTCTTAGATATTGATTATGGATAATGAATAATTAAACTGCTTTAAACCATTCACAAAAATTTCCATCAGATTAGAAGAAAATATAAAAGAAATATCTAATGAGCTTGAACAGAGATGTTCTCTTAAACATGACACACACATTTGCAAACCTGCAAATGGTAATAGGGAAGATTGATACATTTACCCACATTAAAATTAAATAGTTGTGTTCATTAGAGGAGTTCATACAGAATGGCAACACAAGCCAGAAAAATGAAGAAATTTGCAACATACTTAATAAGGAAGTATGATCTTGAATGTATAATTCTATGCATCAATAAGAAAAGATAAACACTCCTGCAGAAGAAATAGTCAAATGATATGAATAGGCTTTCTATAGGAGAGGGATTATAAATAACAAATCAACATATGAAAATATGCCTAATTAATTATCATAAATATACAAATAAAACCATAAAGTATGCCAATTCAAACCTACTTTATTGGAAAAATTAAATTTTAATTAATTTTAATAAAATAAACTTAATTAAAAATACATTTTTATTTACTAAAAAATAAAAGTATTGGTGACAATGTGAACAAGGGGGTCGCTCTTGTATTGCTTGAGAGGGTATAAATTGGTCGAAATAATTTGGAAAAGAGATTGTTCTAAAGCAGCAGAGTGAAGATGTTCATACACTCTGGATCAACAATTCCAAGCCACCTCTCCTACACTAGAGCAGGGGTTGGCAAACTGTGTCCCTCCAGCCAAATCCATCTGCCTCTTTGTGTAAATAAAATGTTATTAGGAAAAGCCATACTCATTCATTTGCCTATTATTTAGGGTTGTTTTTGTACTGCAGTGGCAGAATTGAGTAGTTGTGGCAGAGAACATACACCCTCAAATCCTAAAACAATTACTGTCTGGCCCTTTATAAGAAGTTTGCCAACCTTGCCCTATAAAAACTACTGCATATATGCACTAAGAGATATGAACTGGAATATTCATAACAGCATTGTTAGAAAGAATACAAAACTGTAAACAACACTAGTATAAACCAAAAGAGTGGATACATAATTTAATGTTCCTAAATGTGATATAAAACAAAGCACAGGGGTGCCTGGGTGGCTCAGTCCTTAAGTGTCTACCTTCGGCTCAGGTCATGATCCCAGGGTCCTGGGATCGAGCCCTGCATCGGGCTCCCTGCTCAGCGGGAAGCCTGCTTCTCCCTCTCCCACTCCCACTGCTTCTGTTCCCTCTCTCGCTGTGTCTCTCTCTGTCAAATAAATAAAATCTTAAAAAAAAACAAAAACAAAATACAAAGCACAGAAAATGAGTATCCTCATATATTCCTCCACATGTATGACTCAGGAACAATGTTGGCTGATAAAAGCAAGTCACAGGGACGCCTGGGTGGCTCAGTAGGTTGTGTCTGATTTTGGCTCAGGTCGTGATCCCAGGTCCTGGGAATGAGCCCTGCGTAGGGCTCCCTGCTTGGTAGGGAGCCTGCTTGTCCCTCTCCCTCTGCCCCTCCCTCTGCTTGTGCTCTTTCTGTCTCTCTCTCAAGTAAATAAGTAAAATCTTTAAAAAAAAAAGTCACAGAAGAATACAAAACAATATGACTCTTACTTATGTAAAGGTTAACAGACATGTCAAACTAACCAACATATTGTTTCAAGATATCTATGTTGCAAATCTTTAAAGGAAAATAATAGAGTAATTAAAATAAACTTTAGGACACTGGTTTCTGGTGGTGAAGGATGAGTATTGCAATAACTGGAATAGGCACATAGATGACTTAAAAAATTTCTTGTTCTTTTTCATAGACTGTTTCATGGCTATTTATTTCATAACATTCTTACACTGTATTTTATTTATGATGTTTGTATGTTAAATTTATATTGCATTTTTTAGTAACCATGATATATATATGAAGTTATATTTTTGCAAACTAAACTTGTTATGAAATTAGTTTCATGGAATAAAGCTACATTTCATGGAGTGTTTTATTTTTATTTATTTTTTTATTATGTTATGTTAATCACCATACATTACATTATTAGTTTTTGATGTAGTGTTCCATGATTCATTGTTTGCGTATAACACCCAGTGCTCCATTCAATGCGTGCCCTCTTTAATACCTATCACTGGGCTAACCCATCTCCCCACCCCCTCCCCTCTAGAACCCTCAGTTTGTTTCTCAGAGTCCATAGTCTCTCATGGTTCATCTCCCCCTCTGATTTCCCCCCTTCATTTTTCCCTTCCTGCTATCTTCTTCTTCTTCTTTTTTTTTTTTAACATATAATGTATTATTTGTTCCAATGGAATATTATGCAGCCATCAAAAACCGAAATCTTGCCATTTGCAACAACGTGGATGGAACTTGAGGGTATTATGCTGAGCGAAATAAGTCAATCAGAGAAAGACATGTCTCATATGACCTCACTGATAGGAGGAATTCTTAATCTCAGGAAACAAACTGAGGGTTGCTGGAGTGGTGGGGGGTGGGAGGGATGGGGTGGCTGGGTGATAGACATTGGGGAGGGTATGTGTCATGGAGTGTTTTATACTGTGCTAGCACTATTCTGAGTGATTTAAATACTTTATTTCTTTGAATCCTCACAGTAGCCCTTTGTAGTATGTGTAATTAAATCCCTATTTTATAGTTAAAGAAAGCTCTCATGCTTTTATTGAAGACATCTACATACATATGATCAACAATAACGTGGGAGAGGTTATTTATAGGTATTATACATCCAGTACCTACCATGTACTCCACATAAGCCATCTTATTTGACTCCCAAAACAACTCTATGTCATTGATGTTATTGCTACTTTACAGTTGAGGAAATAAAGAAACTTAAATAGCTTGTTCAAGAAAAAATGCTTGTCTTTTATTCTTCAGTAAATGCTCTGTTTTCTGAATACTGTGGTTATAGCCCATAATGGGAAAACACTCAGAAAACAGCTATACTAGGAACACTGCTGCAGTGTTCTCTGATGTACAGCCTTACAGCAGAGACTAGAGATAAAAAAATAGATGACAGCTCGGCTAAAATAGGACAACTTTATGTACAAAGCACAGAAGAAATGTGTTAGGGACATACTGAAATACTAACTTCAGTTGAAATTGTGTACAGTTTATTGTTAGTCCTTCCTTATTTGGGGTTGTATATTAGTAATGATACCAATCAATAATTAATGTTAATATCTGGAAATACTTAAGATAAACCTCTAGAAAGGAGATCCATATGAATTTACTTAGTTTCTGGAAGACATTGCCTATTAATATTTTCCCAGTGGTATCTAGTCCAAGTAAATATTTTTTAAAAAGATTTAATTTTCGGGGTGTCTGGGTGGCTCAGTCTATTAAGCATCTGACTCTTGATTTCAGCTCAAGTTATGATCTCAGGGTCGTGAGATTGAGCCCCTCATCAGGCTCCTCACTAGGCGTGGAGCCTGCTTAAGATTCTCTCTCTCTCTCTCTCTCCCTCTGCCCTTCCCCTCCATCCCATGCGCTCATGCATGTGAGCACTCTCTCTCTCAAAAAAAAAAAAAAAGATTTAATTTTAAGTAATTTCCACACCTAAGGTGCGCCTCCAATCCACAACCCTGAGATAAAGAGTCATATGCTCCTCCAACTGAGCCAGCCAGGTAGGTGCCCCAGTCCAGGTAAATTTTAAAGACTAATTTCTCTATAGTATTATTTTCTCATCCTGTCTTTGAATTCATTGCTAATTGCAGAGGTTTCCTTGGTGAGGTCATTATATTTTCTAACCAATGGTAGTAGTTTATTAGTGACTTTTATTTACTTAGAGCCTATGAGTGTCCATTGGCTTTTAAGAAAATATTCACAAATTTCTCTCAATTTGCCTACTCTTCATTTAGTGTTTTAAATATATTAAAATTCAACAGATGAATGGATAAAGATGTGGTCCATATATACCATGGAATATTACTCAGCCATCAGAAAGGATGAATACCAAACTTTTACATCAACATGGTTGGGACTGGAGGAGATTATGCTAAGTGAAATAAGTCAAGCAGAGAAAGTCAATTATCATATAGTTTCACTTATTTGTGGAACATAGGGAATAGCATGGAGGACATTAGGAGAAGGAAGGGAAAAATGAAGGGGGGGAAATTGGAGGGGGAGACGAACCATGAGAGACGATGGACTCTGAGAAACAAACTGAGGGTTCTAGAGGGGAGGGGGGGTGGGGGGATGGGTTACCCTGGTGATGGGTATTAAAGAGGGCACGTACTGCATGGAGCACTGGGTGTTATACGAAAATAATGAATCATGGATCATTATATCAAAAACTAATGATGTATTGTATGGTGACTAACATAACATAGTAAAATTAAATAAAAAATAAAATAAATATATTAAAATTAATTTTATTCTCTGTATATCTTAAGAATTTCTCTGATTCTGAACAGAGAAGAATAATGACCATGCCTCCATCTTGAAATATTTTTCACATTACAGATGTTAGTTATAAATAGTGTAATTTTACTTTTTGCTAAGGAAACATTTTTCTTGATTCTTAATGAATCAACTCTGGTTTTCTTCCATGCATTTCAAAATATGTATTTGTGCTCTCTAGAAAAACAAAGAACCATTTTTTTCCCTTTATTTTCTTGCCATATTTGTATAAGAATTAGACATTTGGAAAATAACATTTAATCATTAAGTATTTTTATGCAGAAAAGTATCTAACATGCAAAAAACACCAGTGCAATTTCCATCCATATTTTATTTTATTTATTTTATTTTTTTAAAGATTTGTTTATTTATTTATTTATTTATTTGACAGAGAGAGACACAGTGAGAGAGGGAACACAAGCGGGGGAGTGGAAGAGGGAGCAGCAGGCCTCCCGCCGAGCAGGGATCCTGATGCGGGGCTCGATCCCAGAGCCCTGGGATCATGACCTGAGCCAAAGGCAGACACTTAATGACTGAGCCACCCAGGTGCCCCTCCATCCATATTTTAAAAAATGTTAGTATTTTACCATACATTTTAAGAATATGAAGGCAATAAAATGTAGCATATAGTGGCTTAGGTCATTACCCCTTCCCTTACTATTTTTTTTTTTAATTGCTCCCCATCTGACAACACAAATTTCTCTATATCCATCCCGGGAATCTGCTTCTGTATTTATTAAATGTATCTATACTTAAAGCAATATATTTTATTTATTTGGCTGTTGTTATGGTATATGATCCATTAGCAATTTTTTCCATGGGTTCTCTAACCACCAGTGACATTGTGTTTTATTTCCCCATATTCATACAGATTCCTGTATACTGATTTTGTTTCTTATAATTTTACTGGATTCATTTATTAGTTCTAACAGTTTTGGGGTGGAGTTTTTAGTGTTTTCTATATGTTATGTCATGTCATCTGCAAATAGTGACAATTTTTCTTTTTCCTTACCAATTTAGATGCTTTTTATTTTTTTCTTGCCTAATTGCTTTGTCTAGGATGCCCAATACTTTGTTGAATAAAAGTGGTAAGAGTGGGTGGACATCATTGTCTTGTTCCTGATCTTAGATCAGCTTTTAACCATACTATAGGGGAACCTGGGTGGCTCAGTCGTTAAGTGTCTGTCTGCCTTTGGCTCAGGTCATGATCCCAGGGTCCTGGGATCGAGCCCTGCATTGGGCTCCCTGCTCAGTGGGAAGTCTGCTTCTCCCGCTCACACTCCCCCTGCTTGTGTTCACTTTCTCCTTGTCTCTCTCTCTGTCAAATAAATAAAATCTTAGAAAAAATACTATAGTGTTAGCTGTGGCTAATCATATATGGCCTTTATTGTGTTGAAGTGTGTTCCATCTGTATGCACTTTGTTGAGTGTTTTCTTTGTATCATAAATGGTGTTGAAATTTTTTTCAATTTTTTCTGTATTGAGATGATTATATGATTTTTATTTTCCATTTTGTTAATGTGGTGTATCACATTGATTAATATGTGGATGTTGAACCATCCTGGCATTCCTGGAATAAATCCGTCTTAATTATGGTATATGATCCTTTTAATGTATTTTTTAATTCATCCCTGGAATAAATCCCACTTAATTATGGTATATGATCCTTTTAATATATTTTTGAATTCATTTTGCTAATGAGGTATAGTTGAAATACAATACAATTTGCCAATTTTAAGGATACAATTCAATAAGATTGACAAATACATATCTTGGGACCACCACCACATTTGTGAGGTAGACAAGTTTCTTTACCCTATAGAGTTCTCAGTACCTTTTTAGAGTGAGTCCTGCCCCTGTCCATTTAACTACTGATTAGCTTTTCACAATCTAGGTTTTATTTCTTAAGAATTTCATATAAACGTTATATAGTCTTTTATGCCTGGCTTCTTTCATTTTTCTGAAATTTGTATGTTGTGTTGTGTGTACCACACACTTGCTTCCCAATTGCTGATCTATTTGAAATTAAGTTCATGTGTTCCTAACATCCATGCCTTTCTGACTGTAGTAGAGGTAGCATTGCTGTGGTGGAATTGTAGAAGTTACATTGGTGTCTCCAGAGGCCAATATTAGCTATATTGGTAGTTATTTTAAGAGACCTAATGTAAAGCCCATGCCTCAAGTTCCTAATTCCCTCTTTCAAAGACAATTCTGCTTAAATGTCAATGCTTTGTATTCATGGAAGTGAACCCTGAGTAGTGTAATTACCACACTCTTTCCCTTTGAAATTTACATTGGTGGAGAAATGAACTGCCACAATAAATTTATCTATTATATAGTTCACTGGATTTGGTGCCAAAGGAAATTTCATGTTGAAGTGTGTCCAGATTTTCTTTCACATAAAAGACTTAGATAAGATGAGGAGGGCCACTGGGGAACATTTGTCATGACATTCTTCACCAGAGTCCTTGATGACTTTTTACTGCTTGGCTAATGAATTAATAAATTTTATTGTGCTTACAATGTTTCCTTTATAATTGTTCTTAGTAACTGTAACTATAGGTAATATAATTTTGATAGATCTAATCACATGCAGGCTTTTAATGTCTGTAATATAGTTGCATTTTGAGACACCATTCATTTCCCTGAATTACTATTCATGTTTCTGCCCATATATGAAGATACTCATTTGCTCTACTTCACGTGTTTTAATAATATATTTTAATGAACTTAACAATTGACTGGATTTTTTTTAGTTTGCATTGTCTGATTCTAAAATTGGGTTAAGTGTTGTCTAGAAATTTTGTTCTTTGAGTTCTTTTGTTTTGCAGCTCCTTATTGCTGTGATATTCTCTAAGTTAGTTTCATTTTTAGGAGCCATGTTGGGAAAAATAGGGGCAGTATATTCTTCCTTGTCAAGTCTAACAAAAGCAGACAACGTGTTTCTTCCCAACATTTCTTCAAACATACCATGACAACTTACTGCCTCAACATTTAATTTGATCACCTATGCATCACTGAGCAGATTCCTGTGGCAGGGGAATGCAATGTATGGTTCAGGGCTAATCATGAGCCTCCCCTGAGAGATTAAAGGTGTGTTTGTTCAGGGAGTCTTCAGCAGAAGGTAGGATGAATGGTGGGAGGTAACACAACAGATAACTACCACATTGCCTAATATAAAAACTTAACCCCTTCTAACTTATTTTTTTCTCTTGTGAATAAATAACACTTTTTTCATGACGTGAATATAAATATTATTTGCGCTTTGTACTGTCTGATATCAATGCAAATGATATTATTTGTACTTTGTCTGTAGTGTCTACTTCCAGCATTCTCCCAACCCTGACCAAATTTACATGTTCACATTCCTGGCAAACTAGATTAAGAATCCTAGGAGGGAGCAAGGACTTTTTTCTTTTTCTTCCTTTTTTCTTTCTTTTCCTCCTCCTCCTCCTTTTTCTTCTTTTTTTGTAAACTTGGTAAATGATAATTGCATTTAGTTAAAAATTTTAATTTTCCCGTATTTCCCATTTCAGAGGTAATGGAAATTTTTATTATTTAAACACACGAAGAGTAAATAGTAGAAATAAAGTTGGAGATTAATGTAGAGACATTTGTTGAAAGGCAAAGAAATGGGATTTTGAAACAGACATTCAAATTCAACTTTGTCAAATATTTGGGAAAATAACTTGAAGAAACAGTTTACAATGTGAGGATAGTAAAGACTAAATGTAACAATGCAGGTGAACATATGTTATTTTTAGTCTGACTTATAAAATGAGTTGTTGTATTATAAAACTCTTAAGTAAGAGTAATAGGCTTAGCCTGAGTATACACTGAAAATTATTTTTATATGTTTTTATAATCACCAGATGTCTAAATCTCCTTCATCTATAACTTCTCATACTCTAATTCAATGTAATTTTATGATCATAATATGAATATCATTGCAATTTTATCAAGTGTAATAAGTAATTAAACCAATTTTGTGATTATTATGCTGTTGCTAGCGAATAAAAGGTCTACTTTCACCATATATCCAGATGGCTGCTTAATATGTACAACTAAACATTTTTTTTTTCATTACTGCTGGCTCCCTTTCTAAAGTTATGTGTAAGTTAATGTTAATATCATCAGGACCGTTGTTCAAAATGCAAAACCACAGTCTGTTTCACTTGTGATAACACGACCACTTGACTTTATCAACATTTTATTTCTTGATAATTCACCTTAAAACTAATTTTTAATTTTATTGTGTGCTTAACCTTCAGTTCACCATTTAATGCTCTTCTTTTAATACCTAAGTGGATATTTTGAAACAGTATGAAATGGTCTGTGATCTACAGTAGAAATGATTTTCCATAGCCTCAAGCACCTGGATTTTAATAGTTTCTACTTTATCCACAGGAAACATTACTCTTCCTCATCTGTCACATAAACTACAAAAAAAAAAAGCCACTGCTCTAAAGCTGAACATCTGTGCAACCCTGGGCCATAGGCCCTCCAACTGCTCATCAAAGCTGCATTATTCTGGTGCTCTGTGTACTCAGTACGATGTACTATCACTCTTAGCTCCCATGCCTTGAAGAGCTCAAACCACATTTCCATTGATTAGATTAGGACCCAGCTGTTCTCATACCCAAAGGGACCCTCTGCCAAATATTTAAATACTTAGGATGCCATCAGCCTCTCCTGGGGCACCTGAGTGACCACAGGCCTGGATGCCCTGGCCAGACCTTGTGAGGCTATTAGGTCTTCCCAGCAAAAGGAGGCCACTGAGCCATTGTGAAAGTCAAAATGCCTGGAGGGCCCCTGGGTTCCCAACCAGCCTCTTCCTTCATGCTTTTGTCCCTTCCTGCCTCAGTAAGTTTGAGGTTGTCCCAGAATTCAACAATTGCAGAGAGGCTTCTCACTAGTTTTTCTCTTGGCTTCCCTGTCTGGGTAATACTTGTCCTCAAGCAAAGCCCTTCACTCAGCCAGGCCTTTCAGCTCAAAACATCACCCTAAGAATCAAAACTGAGGATAATCCAGAAAACAGAACTCACCATATATTGAGGACCTGCAGTGGCTATCTATATATGGATGGCTAAAGCCCAGATACTGGTTAACATTGATACCATGACTAAAAAGCAAGGTTGTGCATTGACCATTAGGGCTCACTCCTTAGCTGATGGCCTGTCTTTGTTTATATAAATAAATTTCTGCCTCACCTACAGATCTGTTTACTAATGATCATAATTTGGATAAGAACCTTCTTAACAAAAGTCTGTAACTCAAGTGTAATCAGGCATATTCATGAATCTGCTCCTTGTTCACTTCTTGACCGTACTAGTCACCTGCCAGATTTGGAAGCACCCCATTTGCCCACTTCCTGTTCCTTCACCTGTACCTGACACCCAGGAACCATCTTTCCTTTGGAGCAGATGAATCCTGTTTTCTTTCTTAGGACAAGAAGGAGATGATCTTCCTGTTCTCTATGGCCTGTTCCTTCTACCACAGAGAGCTCACCTTTGATGGCCTCTCTGCCTTGTTCACAGAGGCCAGTCGTCTGCAGTAAGGGCCTACCTACTTCCATCAGCATTTGACAAAACAACTGACTTTAGCCAGGGCTGAGGGAGAGAGTGCTGGGACCAGCCAGTCCTCCAGCTAACCCTGTGACCAAGTCAAGTCCCACCACCTAAGGCTTCATTTTGTTACCCATGAGACTGGTCTGACTGGTTTTGAGAGCTTGAGAATGAGTTAGGAACCCCAGGTCATGCCAGCACAGACTGCAGGTTCACTGTGCACCGGCAGAGAGAATTTTCATGGGGCAGGGGCAGGAGGAAAAAAACTCCTCAATGGACTCAGACCTTTCACTTACACAGGAGACTTGGGCACTGCCAGTCCATTTAAGTGGGACGTGGGGAATGATGAACAGAACATTTCAGAAAGGTTAGCCCAGAGGAAAGCTAAACCTCTTGTGCCCTCTGTCCTTGGAGCAGCCTCCTCTGACCAAAACTGTCAGGGTCTCTGGTGTCTCCTACTGCCCAAAGCTCTGACCATACTCAGCCCAAAACTGGAAAACAGCCAGGACCCTTGAGACAATTCTTTGCCTCATGCTTGTCCTCACAGGCATGCCACACAGCCTGAGGATTGTTCCAGAAAAAGCTATCCTGCCTTTGAACATACCCACCCTCTTCGAGAGGATACTCAGAAGTAACTGGTTCACCACATGGAAGAAATTAACAAAAGAGAGCCCAGAGTAGTGTGGAGTCTTATTTGGAGTGCTCATCTTTCCCAGGATACCGTGGAGATTGGCCATGCTGTGGCCTTCTGCTAGTGTTACCATCATGACTTGCAGCTAGAACCTACATTTAGTGAGTCACTGATATGCTTCCTGTGAAAGGCCTGGGACATTCCATCTGAGACCTGTTCTGAACCTCTGTCACTCAGCCTGCCAGGGGACCAACTGCAGCTTAAAAACCTTGTGAAGCCAACTCAGAGCCACTCCTCCAGGAGAGCAGGGACTTCTTGTGGTGTGTACCCCCTAGGATGTTGACTGTAGTTGTACAAAAAGGCCTTTGCTATGTTCAGAGGATGCATCACATGGCAGACACATCCTGACTCTGGTAACATATTTATTTTGTTGTGTGAAGTCAAGTTTGCTGTGTGCTATGCCGCTGGAGCACATCTTGGCTTATTTAAGGGAGGCTTGTAAAATAACTTTATTCTGATTTTAAACAAGTTCCCAACTTTGCTGAGGTTTGGGGATTACGCTACTCAAAAAGATGCAAATGACAGTGAAGAACAACTATTGTGAGCAGTAGCCCCAGCCAGTAGACTAAATTACAGTAGAAATTAACAAGAAGGAAACATCCTTGGGATCCCAGATCACTATTTAAAACAAAAAACAAACAACAACAACAACAAAACGACAGCCCCTTAATGGCCCAGCTCTCTGAGTAACAGTCACTTACTTTTTAGTTTTGGTAGCGGCTGCCTTGTTCACTACTGCTTTAGAAGCCATTAACCAACCTCAGTCAGGAACACAGCCATTGTCAGGCACCCTCATCCAAAACAAGGAAGAGTATTTGGGATAAAGTGTAGCTCCTCCAGAGCACTTCTGACTAGAGCCCATTGGACGCCAGCTGACTGGACCAAGAGCAGGCAAAGAAATTCTCTAGCAGGCATCTGGAACTGAAGAGCCCCACAGGATTGAAAGGTAGAAGTGAAAAGCCATGTAATATAACTGAAAAACAATGGTTTTTCTGAAAATTTTCACTTGTCACCCAATTGAATGGTGAAGTTATTCCAGATTCAAATGAAAGGAAATCCCCACTTGGGGATGAAATCTCAGTCTTTGTTTTATGATTGTGGCTGATGTCTACAGATACAATTTTATAGGAGTTTCATTTTTAAAAGTCTACCTTGTTAACTCTACATGTGAGAATCCCATCCTTGGATCAGAGGTGTTGAAAATTAAAACAGAGAGAAGCCATTTGTGATGCTTAGAACCAGGGGTCGCCCTGCACAGACACTTGAATTAAATGTTCATGTTTATGAAACACTTTCTAGTAAAATCTTGGATATGTAAGTTTTCCATTTGTGATTCTTTGGAGGAAATAAGAGAGAACTGAATTAATAATGCATTTTCTCACAAGCACCTTTAAAAATAATAAAGTATATCTTTAAATTTCAGGAGGCATTTCTGATAAAAAAGGCTTTCTTAGAACTTTATGATGAGTGTTATCCAGAGATGCCTTGTGGCCTTATGGGATAGTGGGTTTGGGAACCCGTTTTATTCCATTCTTATCTACCATAGAATTACTGAGTAGGAAAAAATAAAATAAAATAAAATAAAATAAAATAATGGGAGCTGGGAATTGAAATACTTTGATTTAATTAATACTATCAGGTATGATTTCTTACTATTACCTAATAGGAATAGCATATTATTTTGAATGAGGCATACCTAATTTTAAATTACTGAAAGCAATTTATTAATCACTCTCAGTGTTTTATTTTTATAAATTTTAAAATAGGAAATATATTTTTGTTATATCATGCTATTTAGTATTTGGCATTAAAAATAGTAACTCTTCTTAATATAAAATAAATTGAGGTTTTAGTTCCAGAATGACCTATTAGTGCCAACATCTCTGGCATCTTTGATCTGGTTGCTAGTATGAATCAATCTTGCTACTCCAAATCTTCATGTCATTGTTAGGTATAAAATTCAGGTCTTGATATATTGGGCAGTGTCTAGCAAAGTAACTAGCTGCCAGAGATTTGGTTCTTGACTCAGATGTAACACATTAATGAGAAGAATGACTAAATGGCTTAAGCTTCCTCTATATCAATGAGCTGTGTTTTTAGTTATAATAATATTACTTTTCATGCATATCTTGCATGGTTGTCAAAAACATCAAAATATTTTCATTACTATGAAATACTTGGAAAACATAAAAATACAAATGCAACTATTTTATTGCTGAGGGAGTACAATAAATTTGTCATGTCTCTCAAATTTTGGGCCACATTGAAAGGAAGTGATTTCCTGAAAATAAAAAATAAAACTAGCAAGTTGGTACACAAATTGGATAGACTCAATCACCTGGCAAACTAATATCTTTAAGAGGTATTTTGTAAATTGGAGTTGCAAACTGTCAAGTGCATGGAGAAGGCATTCTCCCTAAATGATAATTTTATTGTAAGGTTTCAAAGCAAGTCTGGTTAATAATACGTGCAACAAACAGGGACTTAGAAAAGAAAACTCCCAAGTTAAAATTTGTGTGACTGTGTTGGCAGCCTTGTG
This sequence comes from Eumetopias jubatus, assembly GCF_037043125.1. Taxonomy (NCBI): domain Eukaryota; kingdom Metazoa; phylum Chordata; class Mammalia; order Carnivora; family Otariidae; genus Eumetopias; species Eumetopias jubatus. The sequence goes on from NW_028274808.1 coordinate 65,788,133, forward strand.
CCTAAGGGGAAGCACACGCATTCTTGCGGGCGTGAGAATTTTACTTGTAATTTATTTTGGGGTAGCAGGGGGCTGTCTGATTTTCCTGTGGCTGCTGTAACCAATTACCATAAGCTTTTTGGCAATATTCATTTACTATCTTACACATTTATTTATTATCTTAAGCACACATTTATTTTCTTATCATTCTGGAGGTCAGAAGTCTGAAATCAGTTTTGTTGGGCTGAAATCAGTGTGTCAGGTGGACCATCCTCTCTCCATAAGGTCTAAGGAGAGAATTGGTTTCTTTGTCCTATTGTTTCTGGAGCTGCCTCCCTTGTATTCTTTGGCTCCTGTCTGTCCCTTCATCTTCAAAGTCAGCAGTGTAGCCTCTCTAGATGTCTGTCTGCTGAGGTTGTCACATTGCCTTCTTCTGTGTCGAATCCCCCCTGCTGCCTTCTTTTAAAGACAGTTCTATGTCCAAGCCCCACACAGATAATTCATAGAAGGCAACATCCACAGATTCCAGGGATTAAGATGTGGATATCTTTGGGGGCCATTATTCAGCCCATCACAGGGGGCAGGAATATTTCAGCCTTTTGCCGTAGTCTAATTAAGCGTCGCTCATGGTATGTTAAATATATTTGTTCTAATAATGGGCTTACATAAAATCAAAGACCATCCTTCACTTCTGTTTTCATAAATGAGTCTGTTGGAAATTTGGAGAATGGAGAGAATGCTCTTTGAAAGAAAAGTGTTTTTGTATTCCGGTCACTCAGAAACTACAGTTTTCCTCCCCATTATAAATCAGTGAATTTGCACATAGTTTATTAGTAAATCTCCATGACATATTGGTAGTTTTAGTTCCGTCTTCAGGGAAAATAAAAATTAAAGAAAGGAGAGTTTATGTGTTTGCTTTTTGATATTGAGACCTTGAATTTTTTATTTTTTTAAATTTTTTTTTACCATATTAGGTTCTTGTTTTTGTTTTTACCTTGTTTTGAGAGGTCCTGTCTGAGCTCTGGCAAACATTTCCTTTCAAATCTGTAATAAATCATGAGATGACATGATATTTGCACAGTTATGAGTAATTTCCCACCATATATTTACCCTAATATTTGGATAAGCAATAAGAAGACTTTAGTCAAAAGACACTAAAATATGGCAATGTTAACCAAAATGCTCTTACCTAAATGTACTACTTTGGGGTCTGGGCAAGGCAAGCATGTTGAAGGGAGGCCACTGTGTAATTAAAAGAACAGGTATTGATGACCGTCACCTTCTGGCACTCAGTGTCTACTGTGTAAAAATAATAGATAGCATTAACATAAAACTTATATGGAGTTACAGCTAAGCTACATTTAAAAAATTCTTACAAATTTCTGCATGGAGATTAAAGGGCCCCTAATATAAGAAGAACAAGGGTAAAAGAAGTTAAGAATTTGGCAAAGGCCACACAATTTACAAGAGGCAGAATTTGGACTCGAATCCAAGTTTTCCTGACGCTAACGGTTATGCTTATAAGCACTGTGCTCTTCTCTCTTATATAAGCTTACTACTAGAATTGCTTTTAATAATAATGTTCAGGCATCCATTATAGATTTTCCTTATCATATACAGCCCCTCATGTGTAAATTTGGAGAGAAATAACATCTGCCAATTGTATAGTATACTTCTATTCTTCCTGATTTTGTTTGGATTAGGTACTTTTTTTTTTGGACTGGGTATTTCTTAAGATTATATGTTTTTTTCTCCATTATCGGTTGATTAGCTTATTGTTTTAATTTTAGAGGTTACTTAAAGTTTACATATTGCAAATTTAACTTTTATTATAGTCTATTTTCAGGTAATGTTATACCACTTCTCACATAATATAAAAAATTTACAGCAGATTTTCATATTTCCCTCAAGTCCTTTGTACTATTGTTATCATACATTTTATTTCTGTATATGTTATAAACCTCAGACTATACTTTTACTGTTTTTGTCTAGCCAATTAATTATCATTTAAAGAATTTAAAATGAAAAAAATACATTTACCCAAATTTTTATAATTTCTACTGCTCTTTAATCCTTTTTGTGGATGCAGATTTTCATCTGGTATCATATTTTTTCTGCCGGAATAACTTCTACAATATTTTTTTTAGTACAAGTATGCTGGTAAAGAACTCGCTTTAACTTTTCTTCTACAAAAGTCTTTATTTTGCCTGAAGTTTTTGAAAGACATTTTTTTCTGGGTTAAAGAATTCTGAGATGACTTTTTCCCCAAGGTACCTTAAAGATATGGATATTTTCTTCCTGCTTAATAACAGCTTCTGACAAGAAGTTTCCTGTGGTTCTCTGTTCCTCTGTGGGTAATATTTCTTTTTTCTCTGCTGCCTTCAGGATTTTCTCTTAAATTTTCTTTTTCAGCAGCTAGCATCATGTGCCTATTAGATGAGTATTTATTTGTATTTAGCCTGATTGTAGTTTTCGAATTTGTGGTTTGTGAGCTTTCATTAGTTTTGGAAATTCTTAGCTATTTTCTACTCAAATGATTCTTCTGATCTGTTCTTTAATTTCTCTTTCCTAAACTTCAGTTATACATAGATAAGCCTGATATGTTCCTACAGGTCTTGAATGCTCTGTTCTACGTGTTTGCATTATTTGTTATTTTTTGTTTCATTTTTGATAATATGTGTATTTACCTATCTTCAAGTTGTATGATTATTTCCTCTACTGTGTTCAAGTGTTGATAAACTCATCAAGGGATTCTTCATTTCTGATATTGAGTTTTAAAATTCTAACATTTTTATTTGACTTCTTTTTATGGATTCTATCTGCTGAAATTCCCCATTTGTTTATGCTTACTCTCTACCTTTTTCACTATAACATTTAACACATTAAATATAGTTATTTTAAAGTCATCATTCTTATAGTTGTAGCATTATGTACATTTCTGCGTCTGGTTCCACTGGCTATTTTTAACATGAATCCTGTTTTTTTTTTAATTTAGGTTTTTGTAAATCCTGTAAAATATTGAATTTTGTGCACACACAAAAAAGAGTAGATAGTTATGTATATTATATTTCTGTTTGGAAATGGTCACACCTTATCTTTTTTTTTAACACCTTATCTTTTATCAGACAGTTAGCATAGGAATTGAGTCATTTTGTCAGTAGGTGACCTGATTTGTTGTTTTGCTTTTAATATAGTTATCTCCAGTGCACAGCAGGCTTCACATTCCTGGGCTGCAGCTACCTTCTGCCTAGTATGAAGCCTAGTATGTGGATTGTCAGTGTTCTTTCATTCTCATCTTGTGGCAGGTTTTGTACCTTTGTACCATAAAGAGCAGAGAGTCTCTCCCCTTTTATTGCTCTCCGATAGTAGACTGTTCTTTTTTCTTTTCTTTTTTTTTCCAAGATTTTATTTATTTATTTGAGAAAGAAAACAAGCAGAGGGGAAAGGCAGAACGAGAGGAAGAAGCAGGCTCCTCACTGAGCAGGGAGCCCAACATGGGGCTTGATCCCAGGACCCTGAGATCATGACCTGAGCTAAAGACACACCCCTAACCCACTGAGCCACCCAGGTGCCCCTAGACTAGTCTTGATAGTTACTCAGTAAATGGCTCAGGATCAAGACAGGAGGTGTTTGTTGGTTTTCCTGTTTAGCCAAAGGCTTAGGCAGGCTCTGTGTGCCTGAACCTTAAGGGAATGTCTTTCTCCACATTTCTGCCCCTTTCTAGTGAGAGACACTGCCTTTTCCTACTTAGTGCAGAGACTAGAGTGAAAGCTACTTTTTTGTGTCCCCTCTTCTCCACCTGGCAGACAAACTCTTTCTTGTGTCAGTGTGTGTTCTTATACATAAAGGTTTTTTCCTGCATCTCTCTGGGCCAAAAAGAATTCATAGTGAATTTGAAGCAATTGGTTTTTTTTCCATTGTAAAACGGTTAGAAATTCTTTTTACTGAATGACAGTGAGGGGAGAGGTGAGGGTTTGGAGGTTTAAAGAAAGTGAAAAGTTTTGAAATATTTATTGTTGATAATGGCAGATTGACTAGGAAAACATGGGTAGATACAGGATCAAAATTTTTGGAGGAATCTACAGTTTTTCTTTTTTTCAAGATCAAACCATAGCCTCTGTGTAGGTAAGAGAGAATATGATATTTGCACTTCATATTTAATTGTGGTGTTCCAGGTGGATGTAGAAGGATAATTGGACAAAAGAGTTTGGAATATAGTTGAGATTATTTGAAGTGATATGGCGGGGGTAGTAACGACAGGATGAAGTGAAGCAGGAATGTGCTTTTGGTAAATGGGCTAGATGTTTCAATTATTAAAAAAAAAACCCAAAAACTTGTGTAGCAGGAATAGTTGAAAAAACAGGAGAAAAGGCTAAGCAACTAGAGTAAAAAATGATGCATTTAAACTTATGTTTTCATATGGTCAGCTCTAGTTGATGACAAGGTAGGAGGGTAGTCATGGGAGTGGGTGACCTTGAATTGTAGTAGGAAACTTTTGAGATGAGGCTAATACCTGAAAATGCAGGATGTTAAGTGGGTTATCTTCATGGACATTGAAATCACTCAAAATGAATATACAGTTTATAGAGAGGAAGACTCTAGCCATATCAAAACCTCCAATAAAAGATTGGAAAAGCGGAAGCCCAGTGGATGGCAGTAATAAGGGTGAACTGAACATGTTATTATAGGATGGGTTGGATGTAAGATGTAAAAGAACATTCAGCTGCCACCTGAGATGGATGCAGGGAAAGTAATGTTCTCGCGAGAAAGTCAGGTTTCAGTTAAGATCTGTGGGAAATGTACAGTTCATAGCTGTACATTTTGGGTGATTTAATACATCATAGAATGGATATCAAACAGTTTATATTAGAGAGTTTTAGCCTACTTTAGAGAAGAGTTATCATTATTGAGTTCAGTTATGTAGATGGCAGTGCATTCTTCTGTTGATGTGAATTTGGGAGTGGGGTAGGTTAATTCACTCCGTAAATTCTGACTTTTTCTGTGGGAAGTTGTGCATATTCATTAAAGAAGAATGGCGTGTGCTGGAAGAGCTTCCAGGCCTGAGAAGAGAAAATGATAGGTATTTTATCATTATAGAGAGAAATCCTTCTGGATTCAGAACTCCAGGTATATTTGAGTAAGAAGATATGCTGACATAAAATTAGTCAGTCATACACAGGATATTTGGCATAGCTGTGGGAAGACTGGGGAACTGAGTTAGTATCTGCCTTTTCAATTTAAACTCTATGATATATTGGTATATTGAATAAGTTAATAAACTTCTATGAATTTCAGGTTTTCCTCTTGTTAAAAGGCAATACCTCAAAAGACATTATGAGAATTAAATGGTAAATAATAATTTTAAGCACAACAGTAATTAATTATGTTCTGTTTGTGGTCAGTAAAGTCCTATATGTCTTATTCAAATGATTTGTGTTTTTTTCTATCATTTAGAAATTCCTAAAAATGTGATCCTATTATTGTTATTATTATTATTATTTCTATTTTATTAGGCTTTCTGAGTTGATAATCAATAAGTCATGCATGATCTTTGATGCTAAGGAATTAATAATCTGTCCAGGAATTATGATCTACATTTGCAGAAGACGTTTATATCTTTCTTTTCAGTTTATCTTGTGAATAATTTTTTTAAAGGTTTTTATTTATTTATTTGACAGAGAGAAAGAGCGAGAGAGGGAACACAAGTAGGGGGACTGGGAGAGGGAGAAGCAGGCTCCCCACGGAGCAGGGAGCCCAATGCGGGGCTCGATCCCAGGACCCTGGGATCATGACCTGAGCCGAAGGCAGCTGCTTAACTGACTGAGCCACCCAGGCGCCCCTTGTGAATAATTTTTACGACAAATAATAATTTTTCTTCTCTTTCTCTTTCTTAGTCTCCTCTCCCCTACTTGTTTTCCTCCTACTACTATTCTTCCTCTTTCTCTTCTTTCTCCCCTTCTTCCTTTTTCTTATAAAGGTGGGGAGGATGGATTTTTCTTAAGAGAAAAATATAGGGGAAAAGGTCTGTGCTGGTCTTAGTCACCAAACTTTAGTACAAAATGCTCATTGTTCAAGTTTCTTGCCAGGTTTTTTGTTTGTTTGTTTGTTTGTTTGTAGCTACAGTGTAAAAAATGCTGAGCAAAGATGTTCTGTTGGTAAGGCCAATAATTTTCAAAGGGTAGACTCTTATTGATGGTAAATTATTCAAGTCTTGCCAACTTTTTATTTTCTTGATAAATTCTATTATTAAAAAGGATTACTTATGTAATCCTTTTTGGATTTGGATTTTGGATTTGTAATCCTTTTGGAGATTGGATTTAATTTAAATGCCTTAGAAATGTTACTAATATTAAAGTTAAATTCATTACTTGTATAAGTTTCTAATGATCTTTCCTAGCTATTTTTTGCTCTTTAAAAACTATTTTATTGAGAGTAAATAACTTTCTATTAAATAACTGTAATGCAAAAAAAAATATAGCTTTACTTTGTAGTTTCTACAAACCTGCCAGATATTCTTTATGCTATTAAAATGAAAAGTAGTTTTCTGGTTTTATTTCTGATTTGATATGGTGGAGTGAAGAATTATCTATCCCCTTTTCCCCTCTCAGATATTATTTTAAAATATCCCAGCAGAAAAAAAAAAGAAACATATAAAGCTAAGACTATTTAAATTGTACCACAGCATAGAAAATGCGGAAAGCTTCTGAATTCTTTTTTTTTTTAAGATTTTATTTATTTATTTGACAGAGAGAAAGACACACAGCGAGAGAGGGAACACAAGCAGGGGGAGTGGGAGAGGGAGAAGCAGGCTTCCCACAGAGCAGGGAGCCTGATGTGGGGCTTGGTCCCAGCATGACCTGAGCTGAAGACAGACGCTTAACGGCTGAGCCACCGAGGCGCCCCTTCTGAATTCTTTTTATGTAGACTTTATAACATTGATACAAAAATCTAACCAAGATAGCATACACAAAAATAGAAATGATAGATCAACAGGACTTAATAATGCTAGTGAAAACCTTAGAGAAAATATTAGCAAGTCTTAAATAGCCATGCTTTAAAAAGAATCGCATATAATAACATGAAGATGTTTATACCTTCAGAAAAATAGGAGTTAAAATCTGTTCTTAGATAAAAAAAACTGTGAAATAAGAATGTATAAATTTTCCTCAATTAAAACTAACATGAGCTTGAAAACACCACTGATATTCTCACTGATGACATTCTCCCCTATTACCACTGTTATTTAATATTGTGAGAGAGATACTTGTTAACATATCTGGGTAAGAAAAATGTTATCGTACTGGATATAATAAATTCAAATCATATTTAATTGCAAAGAAAGGTTATAGAACAGAAAACTCTTAGACCAAAATTGTCAGAAAATTCGGTAATGAATCTGAAAATCTGAAAGTGATTCCAATATCAAAATTTAAATGAGACAAAATCATCTAAAGTTTACGTGCAAAAACAAACCCGTTAGATAGAAAAACTAAAATCAAATAATGGAGCCAACACTAAACCTAATATAAATTACTACATGTTCTTTTGAAAATAGAAAAATAGGATATTTAAAAAATCATAATAATGAAGGCTTTCTGTGCATAAGAAATTTTGTAAAAACCCCAAACACAGAAGATTGTTAAATTAGCTACATGAGGTAAAAAGATCCTTATTTGTAGCCCATATTACAAAGTAAAGCAAAAAGGGACAGAGTGTGGGAAAGTAACTATAACAAATATTATGCACAAGAGTCTAATTTTCTTAAAACATAAAAAACAAAGAGGACCAAACTTCCAATTATAAAATAAATAAGGCATGAAGGTGAAAAGTATAGTATAGGGAATATAGTCCATATTATAGTAATAAGGTTATATTGCGACAGATAGTAACTATGCTTATGGTCGTGAGCACTGTATAATGTGTAGAATTGTCAAATCACTATGTTGTACACCTGAAACTAATATAACATTGTATATCAACTATACTTCAATAATAAAAATTAAAAAACAAAAGTATATAGCATGAAAAATTAAATGTCTCAAAATTAGTCATAAATAACAACAGGAAATGAACTGATAGGAGGAAAGATTTGTACAAACTATGCAGAAAAATTTCTTTATTTCATTATTCACTAGCATTTGGCATTATCAAGTTTTCTGATTTTTGTCAGCCTGATTGTTAACAAAATATGCTAATCAATAATGTTCATCACTTGGACTTCTTTGATTATTCATAATTTTGCTCATTTTTTTCTATTGGCAATGTGCTTTTTTCTTTTTGGTTTACAAAAGTCTCTTGCATTTGTAAAATATTAATTCTCTATAATTTTTGGTACTGCACATATTGTTTTTCAATTTGTGTTTTCTTAATTTTATGCATGAAGAGCTTTTCTTTTTTTTTTAAGATTTATTTATTTATTCATGAGAGACAGAGAGAGAAGGAAAGAGAGAGAGAAGCAGAGGGAGAAGCAGGCTCCCAAGGAGGAGGGAGCCCGATGCGGGACTCGGTCCCAGGACCCTGGGATCATGACCTGAGCCGAAGGCAGACGCTTAACCATCTGAGCCACCCAGGCGCCCAAGAGCTTTTCTTTATTGTAGATTATTTCTGAGCAAAATTTCTTAATTTTGATGTAATGTTTATCTTTAAGTCATTGAAATTTAGTGTAATTACTGATTTATATTGATTTATTTACAATCTTTGTGTTATATCAACTCTACTTTTAACATTTTTTTCTGCTTTCCTGTGTAGTTCAAATGTTTTTTTCTGCTTCAAAATGTATTTATACTAGTTTTATTCTCTTAGAGCTCATCCTTGAAATCCATTCTGGTGTTTACCCGAATGTACATTTATTTTCCTATCAATATTATAGGGCTATAAGTATCCTTAAGTGAGAAAACTAACGCACTAAGCACCATTTTGTGGTCTCCCGCACGCTACCTCCTGCCCTTCACCATGTTGTAATTTTCAAAAAATTTTATTATAAACTATTAATAAAAGAAGTGTCTTTTTTCTCCTCGCCTCCTCTCTTTTCCCCTTTCTGCCCCCCCTTGTTCTTAATGCTTATTAAGACAACTAAGTGTTTTTAAATTTGTTTATTAAGCATAACTTCCACTGCCATATATGATCCTCCTTGATGCTATTTTTTTCTTGCAGGAGTTCACATTTAGGTCTTTATGTGGTGAGCTTCCTGAAGCCATGTTTTTCTCCTTCCCAGAACTAGTTGGAAAATTTTAATTCTGAGGTTTCATTTTTCAACACCTATATATATGACTCCATTCTCCTTTTGCAACAAGTGTAATTTATAATGTCAAATGAATTCTTTTTCCTTGCTCCCTAATTGACTTTTTCTTCTGGCGCTTTCTGTTTTTCTCTGATGATTTGAAATTTCATGAATTTAACTTTAGAGTTGAATTGTGCTGGCATTTTATGATCCCGTGAATTTTACATTATTCTTTCATTCTGAGAAATTTCTTAGTAATTTTTTTCTAAAAAATTTCCTTATTACTCTATTTTTAGTAAATCTGTGATATAGGTATTGGTAATTATACTTTCAACTTCCATATCTCTTTTACTTTTCTTTTAAAATTTCTTGGACTCTTCCTATCACCTTCTGAGAAAGTGATTCTGCCTAATCCTGCAGGTCAGTAATTCATCTGTCTTTGTTTTTATTCTAGAACTTAGCCCATCTGTGGAGTTCTCTATATTAACTATTGCTTTTCATTACTAATACTGTTTGTGGTTTATGACTTCAGGTGCCTTCTTACTGCTCCAATAACTTCTTAACTCTTTGTAGATATTGAATATGCTTAAGTTATATTTATTGCATATGTTAATTCTGCCTCATCCGATCTAGCTTCTCTTTCTCTTTCTGCTGCAGTACATCGAGTATTTATCTTACTGTCCTATGAGTTATATTTTTGGAGTTGTATACACAGTGGTGGATGATGTGTACCACAGAGAAGCAGCTAGAGCCAGCTGCTAGCTTGGGCCTTGTGTCAGAATTTTGAGGTAGGGATGAACAGTACCCTATAATAGACCCTGTAGGATTACACTCTGTACCTCTGCTGTTCTCCTTAGTTAAGATCACCTGGCTTTCAGAGTGTGGACAAATGGGGGAGGACGATAATCTGAGGGAGTAGGAAGGTTAATCCAGGTTAGTCTTGGATACTGCCTCTCCATCAATTTAGGGATCCTGGCAGTGCTGGATTGACCATTACTTTTCTGCCTTTCTGTGTCCATGGTAGTAGACAGGAGAGAAAATGACACATTTAGAAAAAAAAATACTCGTTTTCGTACCCTACCCAGACTTACTTCACCTTAGGCTAATGTTTCCCTTTCAGTCTGTTACCCCAAAACCATTTTACAGAAGTTTTTCATAGCTTTTATGTTAATGTGATAGATCCTTCAACTTATTTCTGCTTTCTGCATTATCTCCAAGACACTAGTTGAGAAGAGGAAGCCAGCACCCAAGCCCGTTGTCATCTTCAGAGGAACATGAAATGCTCCAGAAAAATAATCCTACACAGATATCTAAGATTGAAAATGTTATTTATTAACTAATATATTTTGTATAACTATCTTATTTTCTATTTCATACATCTAAAAGATTATATTCTGTAATTTTGCTTTTCATCCTCTTTTTAAGATCCCATTCTTTCCATTCTTATTTCCTTTCTTCTGTTTTTTAATTTTTTATGTTTTTTTAAATGTGTTTTTGTGTTTTTTTGTGGTGGTTAATTTTATATAAATTTGCCTAAGTTATAGTGCACAGTTGTTTGGTCATATATTAGTCTAGATGTTGCTGTGAACATATTTTTGGTTGTGCGTGACATCTATAATCAGTTGACTTTAAATAAAGGAGATTATTCTTAAGAATATAGACCTCATCCAGACTTTGAAGGCCTAACGGGCAAAAACTATGGTTCCCTGGAGAAAGAATTCTGCCTCAAAACTGTCATAAAAGTCCTCCCTGGATTTCTAGTTTGCCAGGCTGCCTTACAAATTTCAGAATCTAGACTGCAGTATCAACTCCTGCCAGAGTTTCCAGTCTGCTAGCCTCCCCTACAGATTTAGAACGTCCTAGCTCCCACATATGCATGAACCAGTTCCTTAAAATAAATCTCTTCACACACACATACAATATACATATTATTGGTTCTGTTTATGTGAAGAACCTTGACTGATGCAGGGATCTATGCTTTGATAAAGCACTAGACTGATAGGACTTAAAAATATAGGGAAAACTCTCCTTTTAATCTCTCACTTTCCATTTAATATTTGTTGTGACTTTCTGAGAATAGAGTGATACAGAAATAAGTATGTGATTCATTAGGGGACCACAAAACTTCTTCTAGTTGTTGACAGAACAGAAAAATAAGTATTAAAATATGTTTATTTTGCATAAGAGGACTTAATTGAGAAGAGTAGGTAGAGACCAACTTTGAGATAGTAGATTAAATATTCATTCAGTTTTTCCCATACAACTTAACTTTTTTGTCTACATTTTGCAGAAAATGCTTTTTTTCTTTCCAAATACAATGAGGTTGTTTTGATCACTGTCACTTTTTATGCCTTTTTTGCTGCATTTCTTAGCATTCGCAAAGCTTTATTGTTCTTCCTCCCCTTTTGCTTTTATCCCAGGACTCAAGGTTATCATTATATTCTTTTGCATCTAACACCTTGTAGGGAAGGAAAAACTTTCCTTTACTCTCAAGGTCTTTCAGCTGGACTAAGAATTGAATTTACAGGAGACAGATGAACGGGAGAAAAATAAAACAAAGTTTTATTACATTCGCATGGAGGCCCAAAAATGACACTGAGACCTAGGGAAATGACCAAGGCAGGCAGTTTTTCTACTTTTCAGACAAAGAGACAATAACTTGGTGAGGAATTGACAGGATAAAGGAAACAGATGTTTGGGAGCTTTAATTAGTGAGGAATTCTAAATGGAATTTGGCTGAGATAATAGATAAGTAAAAGAGTCTACAGCTTTCTGGGTTTTGAAGTCCCTGTCTCTGGTAATAGGGATGTCTTTTTATTTCTCAGTACAGGGAGTGTGCCTTTCATATGGGAGATTTTATTTCCTGCTTTCAGAAGCCTGAGGGTCCTTGCACTGGCTGCTTCCCAGGTAGCTTCAATTCAAATTAATCAATATACCATTGTGGTATATTTTGGGGGGCCTGCCCTTGGCCCCTACAGCCTCATTCTTTTACTTCCCCTCCTTCTACTTTCTGTTACTTAAGTGCAAGTCTTTCCCTACCTCTCGATCCTTGGCTTTTTATCTTCCTATAATTCTTTCTGTCAGTGATTTAATGTTTCTAAGAATTTAAGTATTTTTCTGTTTTGGTGTTTTCAGAATCATCTGTCTTTAGTTCCAGAAATATAAAAAGCAATTGCGTTTTACAAGAGGGAATATATTGGTTTACTTCAAAATATCAAAAATCAGAGTGATAAGGAAAGAGGCTAGCAGCTAGTACTAGAGGAAAGTCTGGGGTGGACTCAAAGTAGGTCCACCATGAATGGGCTAACAACAGAAGTACAGATTTAAAGATGAGTGAGAATTTTCACAAAAAATTGTTCATTACTTGTACAAAGGTTATTAAAACATCATGCCTCTCTAGGAAGGGAGGGTAATTGCTATCAAGAAATCATGGAAGTATTGTATTTCTGAATTGGCAAATTTGAAACTACCTTTAGAGTATAAGAAATAATTCACATATTTCTCATCCAACATACTTTTAATTTAAAATGTTTATTAATTTTAAAGCTCATAGTATGAGGGAAAATAAATCCTATGAATCTTTTTAACAAGGAAATTATTTATATAATTTTAGGTCAAGGTGATAAATTATGATGATGTTAATCAACAGTATGTACACCAAAAAGCAGGTATAATTTAAAATAATCTAAACAGAGGCATTGTATGTAAATGAGAAGCGACACATGTTTTTGCAATGTTTCAAGGAATCCAGGCATATTTATGATAAAATATATGATGATTTAATTGTGGGGAGAAATTAAATGAAAATTTGGAAATAGCTCAAGTTTCACAAATTCACAAGCGTGGATTTGGTGCTAGTGCAAGTTCAAGTGTGTGTGTGTGTGTGTGTGTGTGTGTGTGTGTATGTATATGTATATAATGAGTTTTGTAAAGACTGCAGATTTTACTTGAATAATTCATATATAATAGGACATATTTCGTTCTGGTAGTATTTCATGCACACTGAAATCAGCATATTATCACTGAATTGTCCTTAGTACAAAATGTGCTGCTTTAATAACATGATACAATAAAATGGCTATTTAATTTCAGGGACTTATGCATCTGATTTGATAGTACATTCTAAATTAAATAGATAACAAAATTTTTCTCCCATGCTTCCAATATCAAAAGAGACCAAAACATTTGCATATGAAATATATTAACAGTCATGAAATACTTATCTTCACAGCCAGTTTCAGCAGACAAGATTTATTCAATGATGCAGTCAGAATTCAAAAGGAAATTTAGTGACAATTTTATTTAAGAACATTGTCATCTTGGTTACGGAAAAAACAATTGGGACATTATTTCTGCCAAGGAGATTTAGGAAGCTCAAAGCTGCCAGTTATGCAAATTCATTCCAAATGGCAACTCTGACATCATTCAAGGACAGTGAGTTTGTAAAGATTTTCTTCTACTGTGACCATCTTTGTAATTTAAAAAGAAAAGTTATATTTTCAACCTATTTAACATCAGGAAGAAAATAATGAAATTCAGGGGTGATTGTTTTGATGGTAACATTGAAATTGTTAGAGATCATAGAGAAATCCCATTTCCCCGTGATGCACTTTATTTTTTCTGCTTGCGTCACTTCTCTTTCAGTTGTCTTGGTTAGCAGTAATGATGTACAGAATTAGTAATATGTTATTATTGTAGAACAAGTGAAAATATTGTAGATTTTTGAGTTTGTAAACATCCAATAAAGAATGTGTATTTCTTTTGTCCAAATTAATTCAGAACCATATAAGAGAGATTCAGGATTTAGATTCAGATCCAAAGTTTACCTTTATTATTAATAGAGCTGAGTGAAGGGCATGTGGGAAGAGAACTTGCTATTATGCATTCTTGGTTTGAGCTAGTAATCAACCTACTTAGGAGTACAACTAGAAAAATCAGGATTTCCATGCAGGAATAGTCCCGTGCATCTTGTGGTCAGGCAGTCCTAGAGAATAAAAGATTCAGCAGTGCTTTCTAACTAACTTTTCTTCAGATTACTATATTAGCTTTCTCTTGCTGCATAAAAATTGCCACAGATTTAGCAGCTTAAAACAATACTCAAGTATTACCTCCCATGTAGGTCAGAAGTTCAGGCATGGCTCATGAGTCCTATGATCCAAATATCACATTCCACAATGTATATGTTGGCCAAGATTGAACCTCAGGATCCTTTTCCAAATTCATTTGCCTATTACTGTTATAGAACCTATAGCAGTTTGCTTATTTAAGACCTGATGAATAATCTCTCTGATCTCAACAGAAGCCTAAATGGTATTTTAAAAACTCATCTGATATGGTCAGGCCTACACAGAATAATCCTCCTTTTGATTAACTCAAAGTCAACCTGATTAGAAACTTTATTTATATTTGCAAAATGCTTTCACCTTTGCTATATAACATAACATCGTTATGAAAGTGGATCCTGTCACATTCATAGGTTCTTCCTACAAACAAGGGGAAGGAGATTATAGCATGTGTTGTGTTAAAACTCGGGGTTGGGTCTTTGAGGTCATCTTAGAATTCTTCCAACCTCACTTACCAAACGTAAAATTAGCTCTTTCCTTTAAACAGTTAATGTGAGATGAAGAGAGAAGTCAAGAGTTTACCCTAACTAAATTTTTTCACAACAAAACACGAGGCTAACAGAAAGATTGTTGCCAATCAGGATCTTGGTTTTGTTTTATTTGAAATATTTATTGACTCAGATTTCCCTAGTAAACTGATATATCCAATAGCACTCAAAATATATTTCAAATTTCCCCACTTAGTCCTTCAATTCAAGAGGGATACAACTCATAATGCTATATTTTAAAACTGTCATGCACCTATATTATAGATTCAACAATATAGCTTGAGCTAATGTATACCAATTTAAAACTTTAAAAGAAACTATCTAAAGCATTGTGCATCACTTCCACTTTTACAGATTTCCGGTCTCTGGTGTTATTCTCTATCTCTTCATTTGTTTTTTTCCATCTCTTCCTGTACTGTAAAAATAATAAACATAAATATTGTAAAATTCTTGTCTGCTAGTTACAATATTTATATTACCATTGGATTTACTTCTACTGTCTGCCTTTTCCTTGGATTTTGGTTATTTTATCCTACCTTTTGGCAAGCCTAGTAATTTTATTGAGTATCTATTATTGTTTGAAAAATAGAAGTTCTAAGTTATGCCATCTTCAAAGAGGGCTTACTCCTTACTCTGCTAGGAAGATAGAGCAGGTGATTGATAAACTTACTCTAATTATGAACTTGCTGAGTTTGCGATGGGCTAGAGTTGCAGTAGTAATGTATCTATATCTGTTTTATACTCAGTTCTTGGCATGGCCCTCCAGTGATTCAAGATGAGAGCCTGAGATAGTCAGTGAGGTTGGTCCCCTAGTGGGCTCTGAATTTTATAATCTTTGTCTTTTCAGTACAGCGAGACTATGGAGAATGCTGTTCTGTTTTTCAGAAAGTTTTGGCTCACCTTCTGTACCTCTTACCTACATAATTCATAATTTTGAAAATATCCTGAGAGACAAATCATCTGTATTTATGGCTTTGTTCTGTGACTCCCATTTTTATCAGAACCTTGGTCACTCCCATCTCTAAATGTCATGTCACCAGTCATACAACAATACCAAAGTATTTGCTGGTTTCTCTGATTTTCAGCTGCAGTCCTCTTCCCAGGCCCTTTGCCTGCACACTTGGCTTCTTCCCATTTATCTTGAAACAAATATCTGCAGACTATCCCCTCACCTCTTGGCATCCCCCCTCTGTGTTAGGTAGGCCTTTCATCATTACCGCAGCAGAATTCTGCTGCCTTTAAGTAAGAAAATGGAAACACATTAGTAATAAATAAATTTGTAATTTTCTAGCTTTTCTAGTTAATTTCCATGAAGAATCGTTTGGCCACATGCCACTCTGTTTTAGTGAGAAGCAGAAGTTTCCTGTCAAGCTAGTTTTAAAAAGGCCTGAATCCTTGCCTTAAATTAATAAACAAGATCCTGAGAATACCGAATTTAAAGGTGCTAGTTCAACTATAGAAGTAAAATGAATGAACGAATTGGATAACTTATTGCTCCTGCTTAGATGTCTTGCTTTTATCACCAAAGTCAAAGGTTATGTAAAAATCTTTGTATAACTAAATCTCTAGGTCATATTTTAAAAAGCACATCTAGTTGTCTGATTGATATGCTGTCAAAAAGTTCTTAAGGCTCATTCTTAGTGGTGGGTGAAGAATGTAGAATTTAGAAGGGTTGTATACAGTTTTTGTCTTATCATCAACATAATGAAGCATTATTTCTATGTTTCTAAAAGTTATTCTTTACTAGTTATACAGTTTACAAGTAAAAGGAGAAATTATGACTGATAAGATCAGCAAATTTACTATACTATCTGAGCATCATGAGTATAATTAAAAATGAATTTTGGGGAGAGCTCAAGCACAGAGCTTAACTTTGTATAAAAATAACAGACAGAGGAAAATTTAACTTAGAAGGAGTTTCATCCAGAGGTCACCAAGAGTTACATGCAGTCACCTTCATTGGAAGGATAATTAGCATGTATCTGGGTTGATGGTAAAATTTACCTTTCCCAGAGCTGTTTCTGGCCCTATTATTTTATGTTAGATAAGAGTTAACTGCATTTTAAACAGAGTATCTATTTGTCCATATATACATAGATAGGTACATACTTTACTGCAGAAAAAAATGATGACTGAAATAAAGTAATAGCAATAGGAATAAATATATTATTCCATCTCATTTTAACCATCCCACATAAAATTCCATATGTATTTATTTGTCTTACTATACATATGTATTACTTTCTTTACAAATCATTTATCCATGTATTTATTTGAGAGTGTGTGTGTGTGTGTGTGTGTGTGTGTGTGTGTGTGTGTGTGTGTATGTAAGCATGGTGGGGAGGGGCAGAGAGAAAGGGAGAGAGAATCCTAAGCAGACTCCATTCTGAGCACGGAGCCTGATTCAGGGCTTGATCCCACGACTCTGAGATCACCACCTGAGCTGAAACCAAGAGTCAGACGCTTAACCGACTGTGCCACTCAGGCACCCCAAAATATATTACTTTCTTATGTACTGACATTCTGATTTGATTTTCTTGAGGCATATAATATCAGGTCTGTGGCTGGGGATGAGGTGTCCCAATGCCACTTTAGGATTAACAGTAGAGCACTGTAACAGCCTTTATTTTTCACTGATTACTCTTAAGCAAGTATGTTTTAATGACTAAATGATAATACTAATTTCAGTTTTTCCATGGGAACAAAGAACAACGAGCAATTTTGTCGTGAATAATTTTAGGTCATGACCGCTAGTCCCCGGATAAATTAATTTGCAGAGGTTACGGTAAAAAAAGGGAGTAGAAAAATAGTATGAAATTTAAAGCCTCTGTCAGATGGACTTTTGTAATATTTCCTGCATACTACAAGCCTTTATTAAGCCTGTGTTGGGGGCTTATGCTAATATAACTGTCAGGAACCATATTACGTCTTAAGAATGTTACTCATTTTTAAAATTGTGCATATATGTGAGGATTCTGGAATATGGTATTAATAATATTCTTTTACTGGTATGCATTCTAAATGAATATATTATTTTTCATGTAACCTACTTTTGGCCAGTTTAATAAATATTGCATCAAATTTATATAACATAATCAGTTACGTGTTCATTTCCCTCCCTTTAACATGTAGGGAGCACATACCCTCCCTACATGTTAAATCAAATTATAAATTTGGTTAGCAAATTTTGTCAAGAGCCATGATTACAGGAAATATGTTTGTTATTTATGGTTAAAGCATTTATTTTCTCAGTGGGTTTCTTTTTTTTTCCATCACCTTCTTTTTGTTATTATTATGTTATGTTAATCACCATACATTACATCATTAGTTTTTGATGCAGTGTTCCATGATTCATTATTGGCATACAACACCCGGTGCTCCATGCAGAACGTACCCTCCTCAACACCCATCACCAGGCCAACCCATCCTCCCACCCCCCTCCCCTCTAGAACCCCCAGTTTGTTCCTCAGAGTTCATTGTCTCTCATGGTTCATCTCCACCTCCGATTTCCCCCCTTCATTCTTCCCCTCCTGCTATCTTCTTTTTCTTCTTGTTTTTTTTTTTAAACATACAATGTATTATTTGTTTCAGAGTGTAAGACTGTTGAATCAGTGGGTTTCTGATAATGTAGAGGATTAACGGTTAATAGCTCTTGGACCATCATTACTATAGAGAGGCACCAATAAATACCATATGCTATTGGATACATGTTTGTATATTGGTTGGTTATTTGAAGATCTATGAACAATTGAGCCACTTTAAAAATTTTCCACCTATCCTTGTTTTTCTAACACCTGCCATGTGTACTCAGAAATGTACATCCCTCTGTTAGGAAGTTTGGGATACCTTGTCACATCTTTTCAATGATACTGGCTGTGACACTGTTTTTTTTTTTTTTTTTTCTTAAAGATTTTATTTATTTTAGAGTGAGAGAAAGAGAGAGAGCGAGTTGGGAGAGGGGCAGTGGAAAAGGGAGAGAATTTCAAGCAGACACCGTGCTGAGTACAGAGCCTGATACCGGGCTCAGTTTCACAAACTGAGATCATGACCTGAGCCAAAATCAAGAGTTGGACGCTTAACCCACTGAGCCACCCGGGCGCCACTGTGACACTGTTCTTAAGAGCTTATTCATATAAGATATAACTAAAAATAGTGAATGAAATCTAAATATATCACCATGGGGTATTATATAAAGCTTAACTTAAAGCACAGGGATTTGAACTATACATTTAGACAAGGAGTTTGAGAATAAAGCACACTCTTTTTAAAGGCAGAGGGTTTGATCTATCATCATAACACATATGTCAGAAAATGTACTGGATGTGGCAGACATGAAGGTAAAATATTGTTGTTCTAAGAATCCCATAGTCTAGATGGAAGGCTTATACATCAATAAAAACCAGCTTTAGGGCAAAATGGAAAGTTCCTGCTGGTCATGAGAGTTATGGGTGTATGGAGTAAAGTGAATTTATTTTTATTAATACGTTATGTTAATCACCATACTTTACATCATTAGTTTTTGATGTAGTGTTCCATGATTCATTGTTTGCATATAACACCCAGTGCTCCATGCAGAATGTGCCCTCCTTAATACCCATCACCAGGCTAACCCATCCCCCCACCCCCCTCCCCTCTAGAACCCTCAGTTTGTTTTTCAGAGCCCATCCTCTCTCATGGTTCATCTCCCCCTCCGATTTCCCCCCCTTCATTCTTCCCCTCCTGCTATCTTCTTCTTCTTTTTTTTTAAAACATATAATGTATTGTTTGTTTCAGAGGTACAGGTCTGTGATTCAACAGTCTTGCACAATTCACAGCGCTCACCATAACACATACCCTCCCCAATGTCTATTACCCAGCTGCCCCATCCCTCCCACCCCCTCACCACTCCAGCAACCCTCAGTTTGTTTCCTGAGATTAAGAATTCCTCGCATCAGTGAGGTCATATGATACATGTCTTTCTCTGATTGAATTATTTCGCTCAGCATAACACTCTCCAGTTCTAGCCACGTCATTGTAAATGGCAAGATTTCATTCCTTTTGATGGCTGCATAATATTCCATTGTGTGTGTGTGTGTGTGTGTGTGTGTGTGTGTGTGTGTGTGTGTGTGTGTGTGTATCACATCTTCTTTATCCATTCATCTGTCAATGGATATCTTGGCTCTTTCCACAGTTTGGCTATTGCGGACATTGCTGCTATAAACATCAGGGTGCACATACCCCTTCAGATCCCTACATTTGTATCTTGGGGTAAATACCCAGTAGTGTAATTGCTGGATTGTATGGTAGCTCTATTTTCAACTTATTGAGGAACCTCCATACTGTTTTCCAGAGTGGCTGCACCAGCTTGCATTCCCACCAACAGTGTGGGAGAATTCCCCTTTCTCTGCATCCCCGCCAAAAACTGTCGTTTCCTGACTTGTTAATTTTAGCCATTCTGACTGGTGTGAGGTGGTATCTCATTGAGGTTTTGATTTGGATTTCCCTGATGCCAAGCGATGTTGAGCACTTTTTCATGTGTCTGTTGGCCATTTAGATGTCTTCTTTGGAAAAATGTCTGTTCATGTCTTCTGCCCATTTCTTGATTGGATCATTTGTTCTTTGGGTGTTGAGTTTGATAAGTTCTTTATAGATTTTGGATACTAGCCCTTTATCTGATATGTCATTTGCAAATATCTTCTCCCATTCTGTCGGTTGTCTTTTGGTTTTGTGGACTGTTTCTTTTGCTGTGCAAAAGCTTTTTATCTTGATGAGGTCCCAATAGTTCATTTTTGCCCTTGCTTCCCTTGCCTTTGGCGATGTTTCTAGGAAGAAGTTGCTGCAGCTGAGGTCGAAGAGGTTGCTGCCTGTGTTCTCCTTTAGGATGTTGATGGACTCCTGTCTCACGTTTAGGTCTTTCAACCATTTGGAGTCTATTTGTGTGTGTGGTGTAAGGAAATGGTCCAGTTTCATTCTTCTGCATGTGGCTGTCCAATTTTCCAAACACCATTTGTTGAAGTGACTGTCTTTTTTCCATTGGACATTCTTTCCTGCTTTGTTGAAGATTAGTTGACCATAGAGTTGAGGGTCCATTTCTGGGCTCTCTATTATGTTCCATTGATCTATGTGTCTGTTTTTGTGCCAGTACCATACTGTCTTGATGATGACAGCTTTGTAATAGAGCTTGAAGTCCGGAATTGTGATGCCGCCATCTTTGCTTTTCTTCTTCAACATTCCTCTGGCTATTCAGGGTCTATTCTGGTTCCATACAAATTTTAGGATTATTTGTTCCATTTCTTTGAAAAAAGTGGATGGTATTTTGATGGGGATTGCATTGAATGTGTAGATTGCTCTAGGTAGCATTGACATCTTCACAATATTTGTTATTCCAATCCATGAGCATGGAACTTTTTTCCATTTCTTTGTGTCTTCTTCAATTTCTTTCATGAGTATTTTATAGTTTTCTGAATACAGATTCTTTGCCTCTTTGGTTAGATTTATTCCTAGGTATCTTATGGTTTTGGGTGCAATTGTAAATGGGATCGACTCCTTATTCTCTTTCTTCTCTCTTGTTGGTGTATAGGAATGCCACTGATTTCTGTGCATTGATTTTATATCCTGCCACTTTACTGAATTCCTGTATGAGTTTTAGCAGTTTTAGGGTGGAGTCTTTTGGGTTTTCTACATAAAGTATCATATCATCTGCAAAGAGTGAGAATTTGACTTTTTCTTTGCCAATTCGGATGCCTTTTATTTCTTTTTGTTGTCTGATTGTTGTGGCTAAGACTTCTAATACTATGTTGAATAGCAGTGGTGATCGTGGACATCCTTGCCGTGTTCCTGACTTTAGGGGGAAAGCTCTCCGTTTTTCCCCATTGAGAATGCTATTCACTGTGGGTTTTTCATAGATGGCTTTTATGATATTGAGGTATGTACCCTCTATGCCTATACTCTGAAGAGTTTTGATCAAGAAAGGATGCTGTACTTTGTCAAATGCTTTTTCTGCATCTATTGAGAAGATCATATGGTTCTTGTTCTTCTATTAATGTATTGTATCACATTGATTGGTTTTTGGATGTTGAACCAACCTTGCAGCCCAGGGATAAATCCCACTTGGTCGTGGTGAATAATCTTTTAATGTACTGTTGGATCCTATTGGCTAGTATTTTGGTGAGAATTTTTGCATATTTGTTCATCAAGGATATTGGTCTGTAATTCTCCTTTTGGATGGGGTCTTTGTCTGGTTTGGGCATCAAGGTAATGTTCTTAGGGAAAACATTGAGGGAGACCAATATTTTATATAGTCCTGGAAGAATGCAAGGTAAGGGCACTTCAAGCATAGAAAATGGATGAATGGAAGCAGAGATGTGAGAGCAAGTCTTAAATGCAGGATAGAAAGTAGTTATAAATGAAGATGAAAAGATGAGTTGTGGTCAGGTTATGAAGGACCTAGAATAGACACAAAAGATCTATTCTAAAGGATGTCTAAAAGACATCCTTTAAACCAAACAGAATCATTGAAAAATGTAGTATTTGGGGTTATGTTTCAAGAATAATTTTCCTTAATAGCAGTCCTTGGGAGTGTAGTTATAGATGGGAGAAACATGGTACTGGGAGACCATTGTGTAAAGTGGAACTTGAAGGCTATTGTAATAGTAAATGTGAAACTGAAAATCTGAGTGAAGGGGAAAAATTCAAGACAAGATCACTGTCACAAAGTCAAAAAAACAAAAGTGTGGTGCAAAGGAAGAGTATTCCTCTGGAGAGCTGTGCCTTGGCTCTGAATGGTGAATAATTTGTTAGCCCCAAATTGTTCTTTTGAAAACAAGAACACATATCAATGTGCTTCACTTTTTAAAAACATTTTAAAGAAACGTATGCTTAAATATCATGGTGCTTTTCTAGCTGTACAGATTTTTCTTTGGAAAGGGGAAGAGACATGTGGGTGAATAGGAGGCCAGTCCTACAGAGATTTTTCTGAGTGGGCTCTCCTACACCTCTTCACATTATGAAATAGGAAAATAAAGCAGCTTTAGGATCAAATCAAAATTGGGAAGAAAGTATACCTACCTCCTACACAAACGCACAGCTTACTCTATTATCAGCATCCCTCAGTGGTACATTTGTTATAATCACTGAATCCACATTAATGCATCATCATTCTCTAGAGTCCATAGTTTATGTTAGGATACAACTTTTGATGTTGTACAGTCTATGGATTTGGACAAATACATGGTGGCATGGGTCCACCATGACAGTATCATACAGAATACTTTCATTATCCTAAAACTCCTCTATCCCCACTATACCCTGGCAACCATTAATCTTTTTACTCTCTCTATAGTTTTGCCTTTTCTATAATGCCATATAGTTGGAATCATACAATATGTAGTCTTTTCAGGTTGGTTTCTTTCACTTAGTAATAGACATTTAAGTTTCCTCAATTTTTTTCATGGCTGATAGCTCATTTTTTTCAGTGTTGATTAATATTCGATTCTATAGATGTATCATCATTCATTTATCTTATTCACCTGCTGAATCTTTGTTACTGCCATTTTTTTTGCAATTATGAATAAAGCTGCTATATATATCTGTGTGCAGGTTTTTGTGTCAACAAAATTTTCAGCTCATTTGAATAAATACCCAAAAAGCATGATTGTAGTATTGTATGGTAGAGAATGTTGAGTTTTGTAAGAAGCTGGCAAACTGTCTTCCAAAGTGACTGTGCCGATTTTGCATTCCTACCAGCGGTGAATGAGAGTTCCTTTTATGCCACATCCTCACCATTTAGTGTTGTGTAGTGCTGTCAGTGTTTTGATTTTTGGCCATTCTAATAGGTGTGTAGTGGTATCATACTGTTTCAATTAGAAATTTGTTGTTCCAATTAGAAATTTCCTAATGACGTATGATATGGAGCATCTTTACATACACATATTTGCCATCTGTATATCTTCTTTGGTGAGGTGTCAAAGTATCAGGGCCATTCTTTAATTGAATTGCATGTTTACTTATTGTCTTGTTTTAAGTGTTTCTTACATGTTTTGGAAAAGAGTCCTTTATCAGCTATGTCTTTTGTAAATATTTTCTTCCAGTCTGTGTTTTTTTCCCATTCTTTTGCCAGTGTCTTTTGTAGAGCAGAAGTTTTTAATTTTATCATGTTTTTTTTTTCCAATTCTTTCTTTAATGTTTTTAACTTTAATGGAATCCAGCTTATCATTTTTTTTTTTTTTTTTGCACTTTTGGTGTTATAGCCAAAAAGTCTATGGCAAATCTGAGGTCTATCTAAAATTTCCCCTATGTTATCTTCCAGTAGTTTTGTAGTTTTGCATTTCACATTTAGTTCTAGGCTGCATTTTGAGCTAACCTTCCTGAAGGGTTTAAAGTCTATGTCTAGATTGATTGATTTATTTATGTATTTTTGCATGTGGATATCCAGGTGTCCAGCACATTTTGTTGTATTGATTTTGCTCCTTTGTCTAACATCAGTTGAGTGTATTTGTGTGAGTCTGTTTCTGGACTCTATTCTGTTAAGTTGATCTATTTGTCTCTTCTTTCACCAATACCCCACTATTATGATAATTGTATTTCCAGGAATTTTAATTTGTTCCTTTTCATGGGTATTTGCTTATTTCTCTTGAACTAGGTATTTTTTTCCATAATTGCTTGTTTTAATTTTTTTTTAATATTTCTGCCAGGACCATGCTGTCCTGATTACTACAGCTTTGTAGTGTGTCTTGATATCTGGGATTGTAAGACCTCCAGTGTTGTTTTTCTTTTTTGAGGTTTCCTTGGCTATTCAGGGTCCTTTGTGGTTCCATACAAATTTTAGGACTGTTTCTTCTAGTTCTGTGAAAAATGCTGTTGGTATTTTAATAGGGATTGCATTAAATCTGTAGATTGCTGTGGTTAGTATGGACATTTTAAGAATATTTGTTTTTCCAATCCATGAACGTGGAATGTCTTTCCATTTGTTTGTGTCGTCTTCAGTTTCTTTCACCAATGTTTTATAGTTTTCAGAGTACAGGTCTTTCACCTCCTTGTTAAGTTCATTTCTAGGTATTTTATTCTTTCTGGTACAATTGTAAATGTTATTGTTTTCTTAATTTCTCTTTCTGCTATTCATTATTAGTGTGTAGAAATGCAATGGATTTCAGAATACTGATTTTATATCTTGCAAACTTACTGAATTCATTTATCAGTTCTAGCAGTTTTTTGGTGGAGTCTTTTGGGTTTTCTATATAGAGTATCAGGTCACCTGCAAATAGTGAAAGTTTTACTTCTTTCTTACCATTCTGGATGCCTTTTATTTCCTTTTGCTGTCTGCTGTGGCTAAGACTTCCCAGTACTATGTTGAGTAAAATGGTGATGGTGGACATCCTTGTGTTGTTCCTGATCTCAGGGACATTCATTCATTTTTTCACCATTGAGTATGATATTAGCTGTGGGTTTTTCACATATTACCTTTACTATGTTGAGGTGTGTTGCCACTAACCCTACTTTGTTGAGGGTTTTAATCATGAGTGGATGTTGTACTTTGTCAAATGCTTTTTCTGTATTTATTGAAAGGATCATATGGTTTTTATCCTTTCTCTTATTGATGTGATATATCATGTTATTTGATTTGGAAATATTGAACCACCCTTGATCCCAGGAATAAATCCCACTTGATCTTGGTGAATGATATTTTAAATGCATTGTTGGATTCAGTTTGCTAATATTTTGTTGAGGATTTTTACATCTGTGTTCATCAGAGATATTGGCCTATAGTTCTCTTTTTCTGCAGTGTCTTTATCTGATACCACTGGTATCAGGTCATAGTGACCTCATAGAATGGTTTTCCTTCCTCTTCTATTTTTTGGAATAGTTTGAGAAACCTAGGTATTAACTCTTCTCTGAATGTTTGATAGAATTCACTTGTGAAGCCTTCTTGTCCAGGACTTTCGTTTGTTGGGAGTTTTTTGATTACTGATTCAATTTCATTGCTGGTAATATGTCTGTTAAGATTTTCTGTTTCTTCCTGATTCCATTTTTGGAGGTTGTATGTTTCTAGGAATTTATCCATTTCTTCCAGGTTGTCCAATTTGTTGGCATTACCATTTTTCACAATATTCTCTTATCCTTTGTATTTATGTGGTATTGGTTGTTAGATATCCTCTTTCACTTCTGATTTTATTTGAGTTCTGTCCCTCTCTTCCTCTCTCTCTCTCTCTCTCGATGTTTCTAGCTAAAGGTTTATCAATTTTGTTGATCTTTTTAAAGAACCAGCCCCTGGTTTTATTGATCTGTTCTATTGGCTTTTAGTTTTTTTTTTTTCTTTTTTTTAAAGACTATTTTTTTTTTAAAGATTTTATTTATTTATTCATTAGAGACAGAGGGAGAGAGAGAAGCAGAGGGAGAAACAGGCTTCCAAGGAGCAGGGATCCCGATGTGGGACTCGATCCCAGGGACTCCAGGATCATGACCTGAGCTGAAGGCAGTCGCTTAACCAACTGAGCCACCCAGGCACCCGGGCTTTTAGTTTCTATTTCATTTATTTCCGCTCTTAGTTTTTTTTTTTTCCTTCTACTGGCTTTCGGTTTTATTTGTTCATCTTTTTCTAGCTCCTTTATAAGGTTGGGTTATTTATTTGAGATTTTTCTTGCTTCTTGAGGTAGGCCCATATTGCTATAAACTTCCCTCTTAAAATAGCTTTTACTACATCCAAATATTTGGGACCATTGTGTTTTCATTTTTGTTTGTCCTCATGTGTTTTGTGATTGCCCCTTTGATTTCTTGGTTGACCCATTCATTGTGTAGTAACATGTTTTTTAACCTCCATGTGTATGTGCTCCTTGCTGATTTTTTCTTGTTGTTGATTTCTAGTTTCACAGTGTTACGGTGAGAACAGATGCATGATATGACTTGTCTTTTTGAAATTGTTGAGCTTTGTGGCCTAATGTATGATCTATTCTGGAGAACATTACATGTGCCCTTGAAGAGAATATGTATTCTGCTGTTTTAGGATAGAATGTTCTGAATATATTTGTTATATCCTTTTGGTCCACTGTGTCACGCAAAACCATTGTTTCCTTGTTGATTTTCTGTTTGAATGATCTATACATTGAGATAAATGGGGTGTTAAAGTCCCTTACTATTATTGTATTACTAATGACTACTTCCTTTATGTTTGTTATTAACTGCTTTGTTTATTTGGGTACTCCTGTGTTGGGTGCATAAATATTTATGATTGTTATATCTTCTTGTTGGATTGTTCTCTTTATGATTGTATAGTGTTCTTCTTTGTCCCTTGTTACAGTCTTTGTTTTAAAGTCTATTTTGTCCAATATAAATATTTCTACCCTGGCTATCTTTTCACTTCCATTTGCATGGTAAAGAAGTATTCTTCTCCATCCCTTGACTTTCAATCTTCATGTGTTTTTAGGTCTGAAATGAGTCTCTTGTAGACAGCATTATAGATAAGTGTTGCTTTTTATCAATTCTATCACTATATCTTTTGATTGGAGCATTTAGTTCATTTACATTCAAAGCAATTATTGATAGGTGTGTAATTATTGCCATTTTGTTTCTTTTCTCATGGGCTGTTTTTGTAGTTCTTCTCTCTTCCTTTCCTCTCTTGCTCTCTTCTCTTATGATTTGCTGGCTTTCTTTAGTGATGTACTTGAATTCCTTTTTCTTTATCTATTACTGTTTTTTTTTTTTAATTTTATGTATTTACTTGAGGAAAAGGGAGAGAGAGTGAGCACGAGCCAGGGTGGGAGGGACAGAGG
Organism: Eumetopias jubatus; assembly: GCF_037043125.1. NCBI lineage: Eukaryota > Metazoa > Chordata > Mammalia > Carnivora > Otariidae > Eumetopias > Eumetopias jubatus. Next base: position 65,815,686 of record NW_028274808.1, read on the forward strand.
GAGAAGGAGAAGCAGACCCCCTGCTGAGCAGAGTCCAACATGGGGCTCGATCCCAGGATCCCAAGATCATGACCTGAGCTGAAAGCAGACACTTAACCAACTGAGGCACCCAGGCACCCCTATTAATTGGTTTTTGATTTGGAGTTACCATTAGGTTTATATATAACATCTTGTGCATATAGCAGTCTATATTCAGCTGATGGTCATGTAAGTTTGTACCCATTCTAAAAACACTAAATTTTTACCCCATTGCCCCCCACCATGTTTTAGGTAAATGGTGTCATACTTTATATTCTTTTATTTTGTGAATTTCTTGACTGATTTTTATGGATACACTTAAATTTACTAATCTTGTACTTCCTATTTTTTTTTTTTTTTTACTTCTATGTATGGTCTTTCCTTTCCACTCAGAGTTCCCTTATCATTTTTTGTAGGACTGGTTTTGTGGTCATGAATTCCTTCAACTTTTGTCTAAGGAACTCTTATTGTCTCCTATCTGAATGATAGCCTTGTTGGAAAGAATATTCTTTGTTGCAGATTTTTTTCTTTCAGCACTTTGAATATATCATGCCATTCCCTACTGGTCTGAATAATAAACTGATAGACTTATGGGGTTTCCCTGGTATGTAACTTTTTTTTTTTTTTTTTGATTTTAAAATTCTCTATCACTACTTTTTGCCATTTTAATTACTATATGTCTTTGTGCAGACCTCCTTGTATTGATTTGTTAGGGGCTCTCTGTGCCTCCCGGATCTAGATTTTTATTTCCTTCCCCAGATTCAGGAAGTTTTCAGCTATTATTTCTTCAAATACTTTCTCTGCACGCTTTTTTCTCTCTTCTCCTTCTGAGATCCCTATAATTTGAATGTTATTACACTTGATGGTGTTGCTGGGTTCCCAAAGTCTATTTTTTTTATTATATTGTTTCTTCTCTTATTCAGCTTGATTGCTTTATATTACTCTGTCGCAGGTCACTGATCCATTATTTTTTAATATTTTATTTATTTATTTGAGGGAGGGAGGGAAAGATAGAGAAAGAGAGAGAGAGAGAGACAGAGAGAGAGAAAGCATGAGCAGGGAGAGGGGCAGAAGGAGAAGCAGGCTCCCCACTGAGCAGGGAACCTGATGTGGGGCTTGATCCCAGGATCCCGGGATCATGACCCAAGCAGAAGGCAGATGCTTAACCAACTTAACCATCCAGGAACCCCTCACTGATCCATTCTTCTGCTTCCTCTAGTCTGCTCTTTATTCCCTCTGGTGTATTTTTAATTTCAGTTATTGAGTTCTTTATCTCTGATTGGTTCTTTTTTATATTTTCCTTGTTGAAGGTCTTACTGAGGTCCTCCACTCTTTTCTCAAGTCCTGTGAGTATCTTTATGACCATTATTTTAAATTCTCCATCAGCCATATTACTTATCTTTATTTGATTTTCATTTATATTTCTCTTGCTGTGATTTTGTGTGTTCCTTAGGACATATTTCTCTATATCTTCATTTGGTCTAACTCTCTGTGTCTGTTTCTGTTTGTTAGGAAAGTCACTTACAGCTCCTGCTCTTGAAAGTAGGTTCCGTAGTACCCTACAGTGCAGTATTGCCTGTTCATGTGAACATCGGCTTCAGGGATATCTCCTAAGTGTGTTGTATGGGCCCTACTTTTGCGGTTGAGTCACATTTGCCTTTAGTCCAGTAATCTGCAATGGCTCTCTTTGCCTTTTGTGGGCAGGGTTTGATCCCTATATTGTTAGTAGGCCAGTATAGGGCCACCCTGGGTGTGAGTTGAGTTAGACCGGTGTTTTCCAGAGATGTAGTAGCATTGAACTACAGCATGCTTTCCTGTGTTGTCCTCTGAGAAGCTTTCATTGGTGAGAGAAGCTTGCAGTCAGACCCAAGGTCTGCCCCTAGTTCAGTGTTGGGGCTGCAGTCAGACTGTCATTTGTGGTTATCTTTTCCTCTCCCCAGGGCACTAGTCATTTTGGATTGGTGCTAGCTCCTGTCAGGGGTGCTTACACACCTTCAGGCTTGTGACACTGCTTTGGATGAGCTCTGGCCAAGGACATATTGGAGGGGGTAGGTCCATAGAAGAATGCAGGGCCAGGGTACACAATGTTAATAAGGTTTTCACAGGTCTTTTGTGGGAGGGGACCTGGAGCTGCTTTAAAAAACTCCTGTCTCATTGCTAGATGGGTCAAGGTGGCAGGAAAGTGGCTAGGGTAGGGTGTGCTGTTAGCAAGTTAGGAAGAGAGTGTGGCACTCTGCTGGTTGCCCCAGGTATCCATGTGTTTAGGTTGGTGGGTAGGGGAGGGAAATGGTGCCCATCAGCTTTGTTGTTTTTAGAGAAGTCTTCTAAAGATCCTGCCTCTCCTGCACACACTCTGAGAATGGTAAACAAATTTCTCTCTTGTATACAGTAAACATATTTCAAACCACTGTTTCTTTGCTATTTCTCAGTGGGGCTGTTTGTTGTGTTGTCTCTTTGAGGATGGAGACTCAATTTCCTCTTGCCTTCTGGCTCTCCCAGAGCCATTTTTGCTGATTTTTTAAAGTTCCAGTTGTTAAGTCCCACTGATTGTAAAAAATTAGGCCTCTCTGATTTTCAAAGCCAATGTTATGGAGATTTGTCTTCTTTGTGGGGGCTCCCCCATACCTTCATTGCTTGTTTGTGAGGGTGTCTTTCTCTCCCCTCTCTGTGCCCGAGTCATCAGTCCCATGGGTCCATTTATTTCCCCACTGTGTCTCTACCCTTTACCCTGCTTGATGTGGTCTCTTCTCTACGTTTATTTGTGCAGAAACTGTTCTGTCAGTCTTTGGGTCATTTTCTGGGTTATTTACAATGATGTTGGTGTTATCTAGTTGCATCTGTGCGATAAGGGTGTGCTTAGGATCTTCCTACTCTGCCATCTTCCCCATCTTCCCCATAACTAATTGTTTTTATCAATGGTATTCTTTCTTTATCTCTTTGAGGATAAAAATATGTTTCTCATATAGCTCTTTTAAGATTGTTTTATTTATTATATAAATAAATAAATTTTATATAGATTTAATTCATCAAATTTTTATTTGTTAGCCATCTTACTGTTAAGTTCATCACATATTTTGGACTGTATTTTGTAGACTCTTAAATGTATAATTTTCACCTTCTAGATTATGCTTCCTATTGCTACAATTTTGTTCTCATCTTCATATGCTTTGCTAGGTTTCTCTGACCAGAATTAAATCATATTTTTGTATTTATGCTACCCAACTATGGTGATATTGGCAATAGTACAGATTTTGTTGCAAAGTTTTAGTTCAAATTCTAGCCTCTGAGCTGTATCTGCTTCAGTCAATGACTTTCCATGTGTGATGGTTAATTTTTTTTTTTTAATGGTTAATTTTAACTGTCAATTTGGCTAGGTTACAGTATGCAGTTGTTTGGTCAAACACTAGTGTAGATTTTGCTGTGAAGTATTTTGTCGATGTGATTAATGTTTAGAACTGTAGGCTTTGAGTAAAGCAGATTGCCCCCTTACTTGGGTGGGCCTCTTCATAGGCCTAGAGAAAAGACTGAAGTCCTCAAGGAGGAGGGCATTCTTTCTTCTGACTGTCTTCAGACTTGAATTTCAACCTCAGCTCTTCCCTGGTTCTTCAGCCTGCCTTGCAGATTTCAGATATGCCATCCTTCATGATTGCATGAGCCAGTTCCTTCAAGCCTCTCTCCCTTTCCCTTCCCCACCCCCTATATATGTATATGAAATATGTATACCTCCTGTCTCCTACTTGCTCTGGTTCTCTAAGGAACTTGGACTAACATCACGTAAAGAGACTTATATTAATATAGCCTCATGGGTTGGTCACTTGTACTGTTTTGTTTTTCAGAATAAATAATTTTTTCAGTTTTCTTTTTTTATACCCAGTATACTTGGTATAGAGATGGAGGTGATAACTGGGGACATATCATTTTAAGTAGGCTTCATGTATTTTTTATCTGTGTCAAATTTCAGAATTTTTATATCAATGTTTATAAACTGTTGCAGACTAAGAATATAGAAAAATCATTTTTTCTCTTTTCATTTTTAATCCCTGAAATTTTCCTTAAAAGTAATTTGATGTTTATCTATTATACTTAAATTACTATGACCAAATTAATAAAATTTAATATTTAGTTGTTTTTTGTTTCATATTCCTATCTTCTTTGCCATAAGTAATTTAGCTTGTTGTAGACAAGTAATAGTAAATTTCATGTTATTATTTGATTTAAATTCCCAAAACTCATTCAGATCTTCTTAGAATTCTTGTGGGTTATAACAGATATGGGCAATGATTTTTCAAAGGAGAGAAACACTGGAAGTTAATTTTTGAGGTATTTACAGGTATGTCCTCCAATGTCTTTTTTTTTTTTTTGGTGTTTTGAGCACATCTCTAACTTGATATATATACTGCAAAAGTCCATCAAAAATTTTTAGCTTGAAAAGCCATTATGTACTGTATGGTGACTAACATAACATAATAACAAAAACCATTATATATCATCTTAGGTTTATAACATTTCACTGGACAAAAATGTGTTGTCAGAATACCTTTACATTTAAAATTCTGGGTCTGTTCTATTTTGCTATAAAATTCTCACAATGTATTTGCTGAGCTGGCTCTGGCATAGAGGCTGCTATTTGCAGCCTCCCAAATTTGTGTCACTGATAAAAAGTTTGATTGCTTTATTATTTTTATTATGTGGAATAAATTCAAGGTTATACTAATAATTGTGTCACTTTCAAGCACTTGCATTCTATACACATTCTTCAGAAGAAAATATAGATTTATAATTCATGATATGAAAATTATGTACAGCTATGGTGGATTCACAGATGTGTTTAAATGTTAAAGTAAAAAGATGAAAATGACTGAAAAGTATTTTTCTAGATCATACAAAGATTTTTATATATAACAAGTTGGAAGTGTTGTGACTGCTTTTGTGTTTTGCCATTTATTTTTCTTCAACACAAGACCAGGAGACATATCAATGATCACCAAGTGTTTTCAGTGAATGAGGTAGTGGATAGGCATGCATGTGTTGTAAAAATTATCACTGTCACACACATCACAAATGTTGACTACAACACTTATTTTCCACTGTATCCTACTGATCACAAAATAATCAGTGGTCAAAACAAAAGGCTGTATTTCTTTGGCATGGACATTCAGTGATTAAACAGTTCAGTTGTCCAGGATTTCTTTGTTATGTATATGTTGCATATGCTGAGAGTCACACTAAGGAAAACCTCAGTTCTGCTTTCTTTCCCATTTCATTGAATTTTCGTTCTATACTACATAATTCACAATATAAAATATATAAGCAGCCTCTATTTTTTACATATATATGTATGACATATCATATATACACATATATATGTATATATATATATATATATATACACATATTCATAAAAGCAATACAAACTCTTCTTTTGACCTGAAATGCACGTCCATTCCCATCCCATTTTTCTGCTACCTTTTGCAATAAAATGCCTGGAACGAATTCTCTATATTCCCTGTCTTTAAGTTTTCTCTCTCCACTTTCTCTTAAACATACACCAAGAGGCTTTTATCTTCACAGTTCCATCCATTCGGCACTTATAAGTGACACTAATGATTTCTGCATCGTTAAATCCATTAAACTGTTTCTAGCTTCGTCTCATTTCATTTTTCAACAACATTTACATCTGCTTTCTTATATGCCTTTTTTACTTAGCTTCAAGAACATCACACTGTAGTTTTCTTTATATAAATGTTGGTTCAGTCTTCTTTGATGCTTGCCATTCATCTCACTGATTCATCTCTTCCATCCATGATGATGTTAGCCAGTTAAATGCCATCTATATGGCCTGATAGCATCTTTAGCCAAGAGTCTCTCTTGATCTGAAGGCTTCTACATACAATTTTCAGGTGATGGAAATATAAAGTTGGAGAAAGAGATGACCTTATCTTTTAAAATGCTTGGTTAGTAAGAGAAGAAATTACTTTGCCAGATGACAGATTAAAAGAAGTCTTAATTATATAAAAATCTTAAAGCAACACAATATGATACATGTTAATATAAAAAGGTAGGGTTAGGGATGTTGACAGAAAGAGAGTGAGAAGACTTCAGCATGTGGAAGATTGCTACCATATACTTTTAAATAGTATTTTCAATAGATGTATTGAATTCTATGAATACTGTCTTGCATAATTGTAATTAAAGTTAGATGTCTAGATTTATGATTTAATTGTTGACTTAAAATGTATATGGTATATTTTTGCATTATACAGAAATATACTCTATGTATGTCGTAGAGGACTGGTAAAATGTCCATATAGTGATATATTTCTATTCTCTATTGTATCATTTTTCTCTACAGCCTCTTCATATCTTTCTGATCTTAAGTCACAGAAGAAAATATGTATATATTTCATATATACATTTACATATTTGCATACATATGCATTTACATATATATGCATGTTACATAAGAATGTTTCTGCAAACACAAGCATAAATATACTCTTCAATACAGAGTTATTACCAAGTAAGTCTATACAAATGCTGGGACAGAAGCAATGAGAATTAACCATTTTGTATCATTTTTTTCTGTTTCCCTTATTTCAATAAAACTATTAACTGCATGTTAAAAACAATCTCTGATCACATGGATTTCTCTATGAAACAAATATCTCAATTTTATAGACAAACCAAGGGAACAACTGTCACCTAAACTTACTCCAGGATTTTCACTACAGCATAGCAATTATAAAGCAGGACACTGTCTAATGTAGCTGACATGTAATCAGCTTCCACTGTTGCTTTGGCCAAAATGATGTGCATTGAATTTTGAAAGAAAAACATCTTTATTTGAGGAGGAAATTATTTCTAAATGGCTTTGCATTAGGTGAAACAATATTTTTCATAATGATAATGTTATGCTGAAAGGATGCCACAGTAAATTTTGCTTCATGAAATTATCTATATCTATAACCTATTGTAATTATTTCAGAAGTCAACATCAGATGAAGGTCTGTAAAGAAAATGAATACTAGTATTTTCAAAATTCCAACCTCTGAAAGTTTCTGAGAATCCATTAATAAGACAACAAAACGTCAGATAAAGGCTGTGTAAATAGAGAAAGTTGCAATGTAAAGATTAGCAGATTGTCATCTTTTTATGTATTTGTGTTCAGCATCTATATAGAACTTACTATGTGCTATATAAATATTAACTCATTTAATCTTGATACCAATACTGTGGATAAGCTATTCTTATTATTTTCATTGTATTTTTTTTAAATTTTATTTATTTATTTGACAGAGAGAGAGACAACGAGAGAGGGAACACAAGCAAGGGGAGTGGGAGAGGGAGAAGCAAGCTTCCTGCTGAGCAGGGAGCCTGATGTGGGGCTCAATCCCAGCACCCTGGGATCATGACCTGAGCTGAAGGCCGACGCTTAACTGACTGAGCCACCCACGTGCCCTATCTTATTATTTTAATTTTAAAGATGAGAAAACTGAAGTACAGAGAGATTAAGTAATTTGCCATGGTTGCACATTTGGCACATGGCAAGCCTGGAACTTGGAACTAGGTATTCTGATTCCAGAATCTATACTCTGAAATAGGACTTTATGTCTAATTTAGGTACTAAATACTATGATAAATTTAAAGAGATAGTCTATCATTGTTATCTCATATGACAGACAACCCTGCCACATATTAGGGACAATTAAAATGTGAAGAATGAAACAAGAGAGAAAGAACATAATTCATGAAAGTTGAAGGACTGAAAATGGAAAAGATGGGGGAAAGGTCATGATACAGAAACAAGACATGTATTTCATGGTCACAAAGTAAGATAACCACGGTTCATAGTAAAAAGGTCTGTTAATCGACTTTCTGTTGTCCGTGGTATAATTTAAATAATACTAGATTAAAGAGTAGAGATTAAAATTCAAATTCTATTTCTGCCAAGTAGGACATGTGTTATCTAGGACAAATTGTGCTTTTTCAGGAGTCTTTCTCTCATTTTTATAAGATTCCTTGAAAATCTCTAATTCTAGGCAGTGAAATTGTCAAATCATAGGGTTTGCTTTAAGAGAATATAATTCTGTGAATCAGAATAGGCAAAAATTGTATTTTTAATTTATCCAAATGTGTATCTATGTATATGGTATAATACTTCTCGTATGACTCACAACAGTGAGTGCACATTTACAGACAGTTTACATGAGCCTGAGATTTTGTTTGTGTTTCTCTTTTAGCATGTTTCTCTTGTTTTCCCCCACTAGTAATATAGTTTTACTATCTGTTGTTACTGCTATGATACCAATTTTTGAAGTGAAATGTATAGAATACAGTGAACATAAATGACCTAAGGTCTTATTTTTGCCTCTTGTTTATAGGGGAAAAAATGACATTTTTTAGATTTCTGTTTTTAGACACTTTTTATCTCATGCAACTTGTTCAAGTTTTTGACCCTGTGTGTATGACTTATGTCCTAATATTTTGTAATTATATTTGTATGTTTGCTTTGTCTTTAAAACTTAGATATTTTCTGCCCATATTAATCAAATAAGCATTCATTTACAGGTTTCATTCTTACATTCTAATCTTTCTGCTGACTTCATCTTATCTTATTTTCACATAGTTATTATTTTTTCTGGAGGCAATTTCATTTCTTTATGGCATAGTTGGTATGTAAGTGAGTAACAAAAGAAAATATGACTTAAGAAACGATACTAGACTAGACACCATGGGTTTGAAAACATTTATATTCTAGCTTTGTCCTTCTCTTTACCTCCTTCCTGATATTAGCTAACATCTGTGAAAACTCTTAGTTGTTTTTTATAATAATAAGAAAAAAAACTGAATAGTTTTTTATAATAATAAGAAAAAAAACTGAATAGTATCTTCATATCCTGAGTCCAAATCCTTCCATTCCTACCTTAAGGTTTTTACAGACCGCTAAATTATCCTGTGTTCTAATTTTCTAGAAGAAAACATTGTCATCCATAATCCCTCTTTGATTTCAGTTTGCAACAGTAAGAGGAGAATTCTGTCAACTCTCAGGAGATTAAGTGAAAATTGACAAAGTGTGATTGGAATTTATGGACAGCAATGCCTATGTTAGAAATAAAAAAAAATCCTAGCCTAAAAAATCTAAAGAATTCTAATATTTAAAATAATATAAAGGAAAGCTCAAAGAAGTATGATTATTTTTATCAAGAGTATGTAGTGTTATAGATGTAAATGCTTTAAAGTGGAGAAAATCATCAACAATTTTAAAACACTACCAAAATATACTATATATTGTCTCTCTATAAATGTTATATATGTAATGTAATATAAAGTGTAACATATATGACATATATATACACACACATATAATGTAATGTATATATATATATATATATATATATATATATATATATGCCTTCAGGTAGATATCTTGAAGTACTATCCAGCCAAATGCTTTTTCCTGTGTATAATAGTAATCAAAATTAAAGAGAAACAATTTACATTGTAGTTGCTTTATATTAAAGACTTCTTTATATGCCGTATTACCAAGCATATGATAAAGATGAAACATATATCTTGGAAATAGTATTTTTTATCTGACTTTTTTCTCTCCAATCTAAGGGGAAAAGACCTTATACCCCTTTTCTTTAAAAATAAAAGGAAATTCATGCTAATAATGTATTTTAAAATATGTTACACTTTTAGGGTAAATCTGACTAGGAGTTTCTTTTCCTCTTTTTTATTTTATTTTAATTTTTTAAGATTTTATTTATTTACTGATTTAGAGAGAGAGAGCATCCATGGGTGGAGGGAGGGACAGAGGGAGAGGAAGAAAGAGGGAGAGGGAGAGAACCTCAAGTGGACTCTACGCTGAGCGGAGAGCCCCATGGGGCTCCATCCCAGGACCCTGAGATCATGACCTGAGCTGAAATCAAGAGTTGGATGCTTAACCGACTGAGCCACTCAGGTGCCCTCCTTTCCTCAATTTTAAATGAAAGAATATTTGCTTACATTTCAAAACTAACTTCTATTTGAAATATATTAATTTTATCTAAATAACAACTTGATTAAATTTAATCAAATAAAGAAGTCTGAGACTGAAGCTTGCATCTTCGCCAAAGGTTCTCATGTCTTTTCATTCATTGTTTTGAATTTGTAAATACCCTAGTACACTCAGAGCTTTTAGTGTTATTTATCACTCCTTACATTCTGGAAAAATATATGTAAGGGACTTAGGTAGATCTTTCTGAATATTTCACTAATGGCATAATATTTTGCCTGAGAATTTATTGAAGGGTGCTAAAACATAGTTTTCAAATTAATTAGGGAACAATTTCTTAATTATCTAGATTGTTTTTATTTGGTCCAAAGCAATAATTCTTATATATATCTCCTTTGAGTGTTTCCGAATGTAGAACATAAGGAGATTTAAATTAGTAGTTCTAAGAACTACCAACAGTTTGAGTAATTAACCATCAGTAGCAGATTAAACACAGTTTTTGACTTCTGACTTAGAAAAAAATTTATAGGACATATGATAATGACCATTTTTCATATATCAGAAAGCTCTGATTTTGTATCCATAAAAGAACATTCTTCTTATGTAAAGAACCAATTAATTTATCAAAAAGTTGATAAAATTATTTTTTCCTTAATTTTCGGATGTCTCTCAATAATATGGCATAACTTTAAAAAAATCGATCTATCTTCATTTTTCATTTGAGAATATCATACTATTTTTTAAAATAATTCTTTGCTTTTCCTTTTTTCTTTTTTTAATTTAAATTCAATTAGCCAACATATAATACATCATTAATTTTTGATATAATGTTCAGTGACTCATTAGTATAACACCCAGTGCTCATCACATCACATGTCCTCCTTAATGCCCATCACCCAGTTACCCCATCCCCACCCCACCTCCTCTGCAGCAACCCTGCTTGTTTCCTGTAGTTAAAACTCTCTCATGGTTTGTCTCCCTCTCTGATTTCTTCCCATTCAGTTTTTCCTCCCTTCCCCTCTGCACTTTCTTATATTCTACATTTGCTTTTCCTTTTATACAAAATGTTTTCCCTTCTAAATTATCTAAGGGTGGACTTTTATCTTCTGAAAACAAACATCAAAAATAAGAATTTGGAATCAACATCCTTTTCCGATCTTAAAGCTATTACTTCTGGAAATAAAAGGAAAAAGTAATTTTAGAATGTTTTAGTGCTTAAAATCAGGATGTTTTCACCTGGTTAAAGAAATATTTTACTTGTCTGGCTTTCTTAGACTATATGATTGATACAAAATAATGTCTAAATTGCTAATGGAAGTAAACATTTGTTGCTATAAATATAATGATTAGGTAACTACTCAGGTTGCAAGTAGACTATGTTTGTCATTATTTACCTTATTCATATTTTGATTGAAACAAATTAGATAATCCAGAACCCTTAAGATTGCTTTTACTCCCTTAAATCTAGAACATATTCCTCAGCATTTAACATTGTGTTTTTTCTGGGTACCATTCTCTACCATCTTGTCTATCTGTTCAGAGTAAAAAGGCTAAAAAGAAATTAGAAGGTGTAATAGGTTCAAAGATAAAGAAAAAGTATACACCCACACACCAAACAGAAGGAACAATGTAAGCAGAGAGAAAAAATCCACAATCACATAAATAACCACTAGCTACAGCCCAGTCAGTAAGGCAAACCCTCCAAAACCATGTGTTCTTGTGTGTATTTTGTACTCTTCATTAATTATTCAACATATTTATTCCACAAATGTCAATTGTGTACCTAATGTATACCAGGCACTGTTCTAGGCCATTGGGGTTTCACAGTGAAAAGAACAGACGAAGATATTTGCCCTTTGGAACTTGGGAGTTATGTTTTGTGTATACCAATATTGTATGTTTAAGGAACTTGAATTTACCTACTTTGTTTTGTGTTTTTAAACTCTTTTTAAATTAAACTCCTATATAGCATATAAAGAGTTAAAATCCATCTCCTTGGTTTAAGTAAATATCTAGTCAATCCTTTACTCCTTTGAGGTCCTTATTTCTACTACCACCTTTTTGTCTCTGGATTTACCATCTAAAATCCCTACTTTAATTTAGTTCTATCTTTAAATTTTATTGACTATTCTGTATTTATTATCATGGAAGCCATTGAACATATAAAACCCATGGAATGCCTTTATATGTGCATTTGTATATCTATCTGTGTGTGTGTGTGTGTGTGTGTGTGTGTGCGTGTGTGTATAATTAAAAGAATCATTCAAACAAATTCCTATTTACCACCCAATGGTGCACTGATATGTTTTAAAAGCCCATAGTGGGCTCCTCCTCAAGCCAATCTGCTTCCTTTACTTGCTCATTTTTATTCATGCTCCCAAATTTTATTTTTTACCTCACTTGCATTTCTTAACATTTATCAAATATATATATATATATATATATATATATATATATTTTTAGGGATTTTATTTTTTTTAATTTTTTTATTGTTATGTTAATCACCATATATTACATCATTAGTTTTTGGTGCAGTGTTCCATGATTCATTGCTTGTTCATAACACCCAGTGCTCCATGCAGAACGTGCCCTCCTCAATGCCCATCACCAGGCTAACCCATCCCCCTACCCCCCTCCCATCTAGAACCCTCAGTTTGTTTTTCAGAGTCCATCATCTCTCATGGTTCATCTCCCCCTCTGACATACTCCCCTTTTCTTCCTCTCCTGTTACCTTCTTCTTTTTCTTTTTTCTTAAAATATGTTGCATTATTTGTTTCAGAAGTACAGATCTGTGATTCAACAGTCTTGCACAATTCACAGCGCTCACCGTAGCACATACCCTCCCCAATATCTATCACCCAGCCACCCCATCCCTCCCACCCCCAACCACTCCAGTAACACTCAGTTTCTTTCCTGAGATTAAGAATTCCTCATATCAGTGAGGTCATGTGATACATGTCTTTCTCTGATTGACTTATTTCACTCAGCATAACACCCTCCAGTTCCAACCACGTCGTTGCAAATGGCAAGATCTCATTCCTTTTGATGGCTGCATAATATTCCATTGTGTATATATACCACATCTTCTTTATCCATTCATCTGTCGATGGGCATCTTGGCTCTTTCCACAGTTTGGCTATGGTGGACATTGCTGCTATAAACATTGGGGTACACGTACCCCTTCGGGTCCCTACATTTGTATCTTTGTGGTAAATACCCAGTAGTGCAATTGCTGGATCGAACGGTAGCTCTAATTTCAACTGTTTGAGGAACCTCCATACTGTTTTCCAGAGGGGTTGCACCAGCTTGCATTCCCACCAACAGTGTAGGAGGGTTCCCCTTTCTCCACATCCCCGCCAACATCTGTCGTTCCCTGACTTGTTAATTTTAGCCATTCTGATGGGTGTGAGGTGGTATCTCATTGAGGTTTTGATTTGGATTTCCCTGATGCCAAGCGATGTTGAGCACTTTTTCATGTGTCTGTTGGCCATTTAGATGTCTTCTTTGGAGAAATGTCTGTTCATGTCTTCTGCCCATTTCTTGATTGGATTATTTGTTCTTTGGGTGTTGAGTTTGATAAGTTCTTTATAGATTTTGGATACTAGCCCTTTATCTGATATGTCATTTGCAAATATTTTCTCCCATTCTGTCGGTTGTCTTTTGGTTTTGTGGACTGTTTCTTTTGCTGTGCAGAAGCTTTTTATCTTGATGAAATCCCAATAGTTCATTTTTGCCCTGGCTTCCCGTGCCTTTGGCGATGTTTCTAGGAAGAAGTTGCTGCGGCTAAGGTCGAAAAGGTTGCTACCTGTGTTCTCCTTTAGGATTTGGATGGACTCCTGTCTCACGTTTAGGTCTTTCAACCATTTGGAGTCTATTTTTGTGTGTGGTGTAAGGAAATGGTCCAGTTTCATTCTTCTGCATGTGGCTGTCCAATTTTCCCAACACCATTTGTTGAAGAGACTGTCTTTTTGCCATTGGACATTCTTTCCTGCTTTGTCAAAAATAAGTTGACCATAGAGTTGAGGGTCCATTTCTGGGCTCTCAATTCTGTTCCATTGATCTATGTGTCTGTTTTTGTGCCAGTACCATACTGTCTTGATGATGACAGCTTTGTAATAGAGCTGGAAGTCCGGAATTGTGATGCCGCCAGCTTTGCTTTTCTTTTTCAGTATTCCTCTGGCTATTCTGGGTCTCTTCTGGTTCCATACAAATTTTAGGATTATTTGTTCCATTTCTTTGAAAAAAGTGGATGGTATTTTGATGGGGATTGCATTGAATGTGTAGATTGCTCTAGGTAGCATTGACATCTTCACAATGTTGATTCTCCCAATCCATGAGCATGGAACGTTTTTCCATTTCTTTGTGTCTTCTTCAATTTCTTTCCTGAGTATTTTATAGTTTTCTGAGTACAGATCCTTTGCCTCTTTGGTTAGATTTATTCCTAGGTATCTAATGGTTTTGGGTGCAATTGTAAATGGGACAGACTCCTTGATTTGTCTCTCTTCTGTCTTGTTGTTGGTGTATAGGAATGCCACTGATTTCTGTGCATTGATTTTATATCCTGCTACTTTACTGAATTCCTGTATGAGTTCTAGCAGTTTTGGGGTGGAGTCTTTTGGGTTTTCCACATACAGTATCATATCATCTGCAAAGAGTGAGAGTTTGACTTCCTCTTTGCTGATTTGGATGCCTTTGATTTCTTTTTGTTGTCTGATTGCTGTGGCTAGGACTTCTAATACTATGTTGAATAGCAGTGGTGAGAGTGGACATCCCTGCCGCGTTCCTGACCTTAGGGGAAAAGCTCTCAGCCTTTCCCCATTGAGAATGATATTCGCTGTAGGTTTTTCGTAGATGGCTTTTATGATATTGAGGTATGTACCCTCTATCCCTATACTCTGAAGAGTTTTGATCAAGAAAGGATGTTGTACTTTGTCAAATGCTTTTTCTGCATCTATTGAGAGGATCATATGATTCTTGTTCTTTCTTTTGTTAATGTATTGTATCACGTTGATTGATTTGCGGATGTTGAACCAGCCTTGCAGCCCAGGGATAAATCCCACTTGGTCGTGGTGAATAATCCTTTTAATGTACTGTTGGATCCTATTGGTTAGTATTTTGGTGAGAATTTTTGCATCCATGTTCATCAAGGATATTGGTCTGTAATTCTCTTTTTTGATGGGGTCTTTGTCTGGTTTTGGGATCAAGGTAATGCTGGCCTCATAAAATGAGTTTGGAAGTTTCCCTTCCATTTCTATTTTTTGGAACAGTTTCAGGAGAATAGGTATTAATTCTTCTTGAAATGTCTGATAGAATTCCCCTGGGAAGCCATCTGGCCCTGGGCTTTTGTTTCTTGGGAGATTTTTGATGACTGTTTCAATTTCCTTAGTGGTTATAGGTCTGTTCAGGTTTTCTATTTCTTCCTGGTTCAATTTTGGTAGTTGATACATCTCTAGGAATGCACCCATTTCTTCCAGGTTATCTAATTTGCTGGCATAGAGTTGCTCATAATATGTTCTTATAATTGTTTGTATTTCTTTGGTGTTGCTTGTGATCTCTCCTCTTTCATTCATGATTTTGTTAATTTGGGTCATTTCTCTTTTCTTTTTGATCAGTCTGGCCAGGGGTTTATCAATCTTGTTAATTCTTTCAAAGAACCAGCTCCTAGTTTCGTTGATCTGTTCTACTGTTCTTTTGGTTTCTAGTTCATTGATTTCTGCTCTGATCTTTATGATTTCTCTTCTCCTGCTGGGTTTAGGCTTTCTTTGCTGTTCTTTCTCCAGCTCCTTTAGGTGTAGGGTTAGGTTGTGTATTTGAGACCTTTCTTGTTTCTTGAGAAAGGCTTGTATTGCTATATACTTTCCTCTCAGGACTGCCTTTGCTGTATCCCAAAGATTTTGAACAGTTGTGTTTTCATTTTCATTGGTTTCCATGAATTTTTTTAATTCTTCTTTAATTTCTTGGTTGACCCATTCATTCTTTAGTAGGATGCTCTTTAGCCTCCATGTATTTGAGTTCTTTCCGACTTTCCTCTTGTGGTTGAGTTCTAGTTTCAAAGCATTGTGGTCTGAAAATATGCAGGGAATGATCCCAATCTTTTGGTAGCGATTGAGACCTGATTTGTGACCTAGGATGTGATCAATTCTGGAGAATGTTCCATGGGCACTAGAGAAGAATGTGTATTCCGTTGCTTTGGGATGGAATGTTCTGAATATGTCTGTGAAGTCCATTTGGTCCAGTGTGTCATTTAAAGTCTTTATTTCCTTGTTGATCTTTTGCTTAGATGATCTGTCCATTTCAGTCAGGGGGGTGTTAAAGTCCCCCACTATTATTGTATTGTTGTCAATGTGTTTCTTTGCTTTTGTTATTAATTGCCTTATCTAATTGGCTGCTCCCATGTTCGGGGCATAGATATTTACAATTGTTAGATCTTCTTGTTGGATAGACCCTTTAAGTAGGATATAGTGTCCTTCCTCATCTCTTATTACAGTCTTTGTTTTAAAATCTAGTTTGTCTGATATAAGGATTGCCACCCCAGCTTTCTTTTGGTGTCCATTAGCATGGTAAATGGTTTTCCACCCCCTCACTTTCAATCTGGGGGTGTCTTTGGGTGTAAAATGAGTCTCTTGCAGACAGCATATTGATGGGTCTTGTTTTTTAATCCAATCTGATAGCCTGTGTCTTTTGATTGGGGCATTTAGCCCATTTACATTCAGGGTAACTATTGAAAGGTATGAATTTAGTGCCATTGTATTACCTGTAAGGTGACTGTTAACTGTCTGTTGTCTGTGTTCGTTTCTGCTCTTTGCTGCTTTTAGGTTCTCTCTTTGCTTAGAGGACCCCTCTCAATATTTCTTGGAGGGCTGGTTTCGTGTTTGCAAATTCCTTTAGTTTTTGTTTGTTCTGGAAGCTTTTGATCTCTCCTTCTATTTTCAATGATAGCCTAGCTGGATATAGTATTCTTGGCTGCATATTTTTCTCGTTTAGTGCTCTGAAGATATCTTGCCAGTCCTTTCTGGCCTGCCAGGTCTCTGTGGATAGGTCTGTTGCCAATCTAATGTTTCTACCATTGTAGGTTACATATCTCTTCTCCCGAGCTGCTTTCAGGATTTTCTCTTTGTCTCTGAGACTCGTAAGTTTTACTATTAGATGTCGGGGTGTTGACCTATTTTTATTGATTTTGAGAGGGGTTCTCTGTGCCTCCTGGATTTTAATGCCTGTTTCCTTCCTCACATTAGGGAAGTTCTCTGCTATAATTTGCTCCAATATACCTTCTGCCCCTCTCTCTCTTTCTTCTTCTTCTGGGATCCCAATTATTCTAATGTTGTTTCGTCTTATCGTATCACTTATCTCTCGAATTCTGCCCTCGTGATCCTGTAGTTGTTTCTCTCTCTTTTTCTCAGCCTCTTTATTTTCTATCATTTGGTCTTCTATATCGCTGATTCTCTCTTCTGCCTCATTTATCCTAGCATTTAGTGCCCCCATTTTTTATTGCACCTCATCAATAGCCTTTTTGATTTCGATTTGGTTAGATTTTAGTTCTTTTATTTCTCCAGAAAGGGTTTCTCTAATAACTTCCACGCTTTTTTCAAGCCCAGCTAGTATCTTTAAAGTCATGATTCTGAACTCTAGGTCCGACATCGTACTAATGTCCGTATTGAGTAGGTCCCTGGCTGACGGTACTACCTCTTGTTCTTTTTGCTGAGGTGATTTCTTTCATCTTGTCATTTTGTCCAGAGGAGAATAGATGAATGAGAGAACAAAAGGCTAACAGGTTTACAACGTCCCCAGCAAATATACTGTATACAAATCAGAAAAGACCTGAAACCAGGGGAAAAGAAAGGGAAAGAAAGAAAAAAGAAAGAGAAAAAGAAAAAAAAAAGAAAAAAAAGATAAAAACAAAAACAAAACAATTCAAAAAAGGCAGAATATGATCAAATATGATCAGGCTAGTGCATAGATCAGTGCCACACACTAGATTTTGGGCGTATTTTGGTCTGTTAGAAAAAAGTGCCTCCTAAAATTTTAAAGGAAGAAAGACATATATGTACAAAATAAGGGTTGATACAATGAAGGGATGGAAGATGACTGTAAAGATGAAAATTATAAAAGATTTTATAAAAGGACTTGGTAAGATAAGTTGTTTGAAAAAAGAAAGGAGATTTAAGGAAAAAAAAGGAAAAAGGGAGAGAATGTGATCAGGCAGGAGACTAGAACAAAGCCATACACTAGTGGTTTAGGGTATATTTTGATCTGTTAGAAGAAACTGTACCTCAAAATTTTAAAGAGAGAACAACTTATATATATATGCCAAAAACAAGGATAACTACTATGAAGGGATAAAATATGACTCTAAAAATGAAAAAAGAATAAAAAATGTTTTTTTTTTTTAAAAAAGGGATTTATAAGATGTTGGTTGAAAAAGGGAAGAAGAAAAATAAAAAAAAGTCAACAAAAATTAACTTTGATGAAATAATGAATCATGGTAAAAAAAAAAAAAAAAGAAGCCATGAATCTATGTGCAGTATTCCCCTAGCGCTGGAGTTCTCCTATTCTCCTTGATCGATCAACTTGGTCTTGGCTTGCTGGCTGTTTGTGTTGATCTTCTGGGGGAGGGGCCTGTTGCTGTGGTTTCCAAATGTCTTTGCCGGAGGCGGAATTGCCCCGCCCTTGTCGGTCCGGGCTAAGGAAGCTGCTCCAGTTTGCTCTCAGGAGCTTTTGTTCCCTGCAAGCTCTCGGTACAGCTTTGGAGGACCAGGGCGAAAATGGCGGCCTCCCAGTCTCCGCCCGGAGGAGCCGAGAACTCGGGGCCCCACTCCTCAGTGCGCCCCCAGAGAAAAGCAGTCACTCCCGTGTCCCCGGTGTCTGGCCGCACTCCGTGCTCACCCGGCCTGTGATCGAGTGTTGCTATCTCTGGCACCCGACCCTGCTCGAAGTCTCCAAACCCAGCAGATCCCTGCAGTGCGTTCCCGCACCGCTCCTCCCCGGGAAGGAAGGGGAGTCTCCCCGGATCTGCTGCTTGTTGGGTCCTTGCTGGGGGAGCCGTGCCCCGACTGGGCCGCAGATCACAGTTTATGGCAACCCCGAGCTGAGAGCCCGCGACTCTGCTCCGTATCTGCAGCCGGCTTCCCCGCCCCGACACCTGGGAGCTCTGCCGCACTCAGGCACCCCCGGTCTCTCTGTGACCCCAAGGGTCCTGAGACCACACTGTCCCGGGAGGATTCCACCCCCCGCTTAGCCACTGCAGCGACGTCCCTCCTCCGAGCCAACTTTTAAAAGGTCCGATTTTGTGCTCTGCGGCTCTAGCACTTGCCAGAAGCGGCCGGCGGAGGCCCCTCCCCCGCCGTCTATCCTCCCGAATATCGCCTCGGATTCACTTCTCCGCACGTCTTACCTTCCAGTAAGTGGTCGCTTCTCTGTTCAGAGAGTTGTTGCTACTCTCCTGTTCGATCTCCTGTTGAGTTCGTAGGTGTTCAGAATGGTTTGATCCCTATTCAGCTGAATTCCTGAGACCAGACAAAATCTAGGTCTCCTACTCCTCCGCCATCTTGCTCCGCCCCCTATCAAATATATATTTAAAGACTTACTGTTTAGTTTTTCAGGTGTGACCTTTCCAGTCCCAATTTTATTTATTTATTTATTTATTTATTTATTTATTTATTTATTTATTTACTTACTTACTTACTTACTTACTTACTTAAGTGGAACACAATATAGGGCTTGAAATCACAACCCTGAGAGCAAGACCTGAGCTGAGATCAAGAGTCAGACGCTTAACTAACTGAGCCACCCAGGCGCCCCTTCAGTCCCAATTTTGTGGACTGAATTTTGAATAGGAGTTTTCCCACTGATCTGCAGTGGCCCTTCTGAAATATGAAGTTTCAATAAGAGTGTTTGTGTATATATCAGTTTTCTATTTTGTGACACCACTTTTGTCTATTCTTGCACCAAGATGAACATTTTTAAGTCTTTGGTATGGTATTTCTGCTCAACTTTTTTCTTGTTAGCATGATATCAAATCTTTCTATTCAGTTTGTGAGCAGGGTATGCCTTTACTCTATTGGTATCTTTTTTTAAATTATTAATTTTACATATTTATTAGGTAGCATGACATGGTCCAAGTCTTACAACTTACATTTAGAATGTAAGTAATTAAAAAAATAGAATGTAAACAATAAAGCAATGTAAAAATAAATACCCATTGCAAAGGATGATATATTGGTATATTTTTAAATGTCCTATAAGAAAACCTTTACTTTTATAAAATGAATTTTATATCATATTTTGATTTATTCCTAGGTACCTTTTTCTGTATCATAAATTCTGTATTAATTACTTTTTCTAATGGATTGTTTCTTATATACAGAAGTGAAACTTTCTTTGTATAGTGAAATTGCATCTAGAAATTATTCCATAATCCTATGGCTGTAGATTATTATGTGTATTCTATGTAGATAGAAGTTGTGTTTTTCATTTAATATTTTATTTACTGCTATTATTTAAAGATTTTATAGAATATTTTATAAAAAGATTTTAAAAGTTTTTGTGAAATATTCTATAAAATGTACTGTTTCTCCATTAGTAATTATAGTAACTAAATATGGTTTCTGCTACTGATTGGTTAAGTACAATAAAGATTGTGAACTGATCATTAGATTTAGTAGAATAAACTAATTGGTGTCTTTGACAAAAATATTTGGGGTGGAGTAATTAGGGCAAACACCTCCTTATAGTGGCTTTAAGAGAAAGTTGGAATGAGAGAGTTAAAGAGTGTTGGTGTATTAGTTTTCTATTGCTGCTATTACAAATTATCACAAATTTAGTGGCTTAAAACAACTCTACAATTTACTTCTTTTACAGTTTTGGAGGACAGGAGTTCTAAAGTGGTTCAGCAGGGTTGTGTTCCTTCTGGAGGCTCTAGGGAATAATTTGCTTTCTTTACTTTTCTACCTTCCAGAAGCTTCCTGAATTTTTTTGCCTAATGGCCCTGTCTTGCATCTTCAAAACCAGCAGCATGCATCTTTCAATATCTCTTTCTTTCTCTCTCCTTCCTTTGTCACATGGCCTTCTGTCTGACTCCAGCTTTACTGCCTCTTTCTCATAAGAATTCTAGTGAAGGGCGCCTGGGTGGCTCAGATGGTTAAGCGTCTGCCTTCGGCTCAGGTCATGATCCCAGAATCCTGGGATCGAGTCCCGCATCAGGCTCCCTGCTCCTTGGGAGCCTGCTTCTTCCTCTGCCTCTCTCTCTCTCTCTCTCTCTCTCTGTGTCTCTCATGAATGAATAAATAAAAATCTTTAAAAAAAAAAGAATTCTAGTGAATACATTGGGCTCATCCAATAATCCTTGTGTCCCAAAATCCTTAATTTAATCACATTTGCAAAGTCTTGTTTGCTTTATAAGGAAACATATATACAGGTTCTAGGAGTTAGGATATGGACCCTTTCGGGGGATTGGCATTATTCATCCTACCGTACTTGGTACAGACAGTTCTTTTTAAGAGGTTTTGTTTTTTGTGGGTTTTTTTGTTTATTTGTTTGTTTGTTTTTACAAATGATGTAAAGAAATGAAGAAGACATCAAAATTTATCAATGATTCCCTACTGTATAAAGCTGATGAATAAGATTAATCCACATCTTAATTTACATTTCCTTAATTTTCCAAAGTGGCTTGCCTCTGAGTTTTTGCTTCCCTTTATTTTATTTATTTACTAATTAATTCAAGCTGTATTTTCTGTGCCATGAACTCATTACTCTCTTTTGTATATGAGTGTTAGACTTCCTAAACTGAGATCACATTTCAGGAGTGACAAAGGCAATATCAGGTAGATATAATGGGAAGTTTCCCTAAATCTCATGACAGTTAAGCTGAGGCCAGAAAAAAAAAATGAGGAAAAGTAAACAGCCAAAGGAAATGGGTATGAGCTGGGTGGTGGTGTGATCTGAGGAAGAAGATAATTCCTGGGATTAAAAAAAGAAATGTATAGGTGCGCCTGGGTGGCTCAGTCGGTTAAGCAGCTGCCTTCGGCTCAGGTCATGAACCCAGGGTCCTAGGATCGAGCCCCACGTCAGGCTCCCTGCTCAGTGGAGAGTCTGCTTCTCCCTCTCCCTCTGCCTGCCTCTCTGCCTGCTTGTGCTCTCTTTCTATCTCTCTGTCAAATAAATAAATAAAATCTTAAAAAACAAGAAATGTATATATTGAAGCCAGAAGAGCAGTACCTATTTGAAGACTGAGAAAACTCCAGTATGGCTATAATCTGAGGCAGATAATGTGAATGGAAGGTTGAGGGACAGGAGGAAAAGCTCATGAAAGTTATTATTGGGGCATTGTGCCCTCTTGATTTTTGACTTTTCTCTGACACTTTGCATCTTAGTATCCTTTGCTTGTTCTTTTCCCTTTCCCCATTTATTAAATATTGATGTCCCCTGCAGATCAGTTTGCTTTTCTTAACTACACACTTTTCATAAGGTTTCTCTTCAACCACTATGCTTAAAAAAATCACCAATTAACTGACAACACTGAGACCTATGTCTTTATCTCCTCTCATATTATGCCCATTATCAATTTATTGCCTCTCTGCTTCAAATTCACCCTTTCACACCTGCTCTGAAGTGGACGCTTAAGTCTTTCTAATTCACAAATAGGATGTTGAGCTTTGTCCGTAAAGGTCACAGAGAGACACTGCAGGAGGAAGAAGACTGCTTTTCCAGTTTTGTATGTCATGGCTCCTGTTGAATGACTGATCAGTGGTATGAGTGTGTGGAGACTGGTAGTGCCCTGCTTCAGCTGCATTCCAGAGCATGCCTTCTGTCAGTGACTGTGTAGCCCTAGCCTGGACACAGTGACCGCCTTCCTCAGGCCCTAGTGATCCAGATGCTACATACTCCAGGAATCATGCTCATAGAGGCACCCAAGCCTGTCTGTGTGCCCATAAACCAGCTTTAACTCTTCTGCTCCCTGGAAAGTTTTTTCCTGCTGACCTGGGAAACCCAAGAAATATCTCTACTATCTAATGGGTGACATTATGGACCACCTCTGACCTGGGAAACCCAACAAATATCTCTACTATCTAATGGGTGACAAGCATATATTCTCCATTAAAGGCTAAATTCCAGCCTTAAGGAGGGGCCTCTCTTCCAAGTTTGTCCTTACTTGTTGTTTTCCTAGGGTACTCTTTTGAGTTCTCTTTACTACTTTGTAGTTGCCCTCCTATCAGAGCTTAATAATTCTTTTATATTAAGCACCCCTGTTTAAATTAATATAGGTTTCTATTGCCCTGAATAGACACAGACTGATGTATATACTGTATCTGAAAGTGAATGCTTATGTAACTTAAACATGAATGGGTTAAATTGGAAGTCAGCCACTTTATTCCATTACCGATATTTTCTTTTTTATGTTCTTTATTATAAGAAAAATATTACCAGTGTCCGGAAACCTAAAGACCATTCTAAAATTTTATAGCTACCTCTGACTTTGTATCCAGTGATCATTAAGTATTATCTATTATGTTTATTAAGAAACTTTGGTCCCTTTGTCTACTCTTGTAACTGTCAGAAAACATGATTCACTTTTGGTTTTTCATCTATAAACAGAAATGATAAATAATTCTAAGATTATATAATATTATAGAACCTATATCAGTCATGTAGCATATTACTCTGACACTAGGATGCAAGGAATTTTGCCCTTCTTTTGTTCTTAAGACATCCTAATTTTCTGATTCTTTATCATTCCATGTTTGTAAGATATTCAATCTCCTCATTACCAAGCCTGCTTGACCCAGCATCCTCAGTTTTTTTTTTTCTTTAATAGCATTAAATGTTTGAAGTAATCCAATGTATTTAAGAAAGGGCTCTGTCATCCTCAGTTTATATCAGACACTGTAGGCATGTTCAATTTGTAAACCAGTACGATCCCATAAAGCCTGGCAGCTATTTGATTTCTATGTCAAACACATGAATGAGCTCTCTTCCTGAAGCTTCCAAGATCACAGCATTCAGCATAAGATACCTTATAAACTCCAAGCACATTTCTCCATCCTCCATCTGCTTGGATAATTTAACATGTCCACCTCACACAAACAAGAGAGTTGTCTTATGCATACTTGAAAACTGCTACTTTTTACTGTGTAACATAAAAGCCACCGAAGCAAGGAAAAGCAGTGCTTTAGACAACGCTGGAGATGGATAAGAGAAAATAAATACAGCAGTGTTAACAGAAAACACATTTTTTATTTTAATACTTTTATGAGATAAGAAAGCACCGTTTTTATTATTTTCATTGAAATGGGTAAGTGCAGTGGTTCTTTGGCTGGCTCTATACTTTATAATGTCAGATAATTAAGATGTTTATTAATCTGTATTATATAGAGAAGTCTCCTTATAACTGCTATAGTTTGTTGTAGGTAAAACATAACTTTTCATGCAGTTGTTTCAAGAGACTCCCAATGGTTTGCATTTCACATATTAGAAACAAACAGTGGTCATTTTAGATCTTTGAAGCAGGAGCAATGATGTCAGCCTTGGATTATGGAGGATTTCATATTAATCAGCCCTGAGTTAGGGTGAATCTGTTAAATGTTTTTGGTTGTAAACAGGAGAAACCAACTTCATCTTAAGGCAGAAAAAGAATTTTCTTACTTTGTGTAATCCAGTGTTGACATAAGTAAGCATCCTATTTCACAGTTTCCACATGCCTCATGATATTCAAATTATTTGGCAGTAGTGGGTAGAAGTCCCCCTTAGTTATCTCAAAGATCCAGGTGCCACAGTTGGTAGAGAGTCATTGTTGTGTGACTGCATATCATAGGGGAGTTATCATTTCATCTTGGTCTTTACAAGACCAGTGCTCTAACCCCTGAGCTATGGAGCCTCATCTTGGTCTTTAAATAGCAGCCTCACGGCTGTTTCCCCATCTTAATGTGAGTAAACATTTCCAAATACTCCACATTTCCTAGAGGATATTTTGATTGCCCCAACTACTGGAACCCATTTGGTGAACAGTTATGTTTTTTGATTGCAAGCAAAACATAATTAGTCTGACCAAGCTGAGAAAAGAGGTATCTAGGTATTTAAAAAGCCAAAAATAGGGACTGATCAGACTGGCTCAGAATAGATAGAAATTACAGCACCTCTAATGATCTAGGTCAAAGGTCAGCAATCTTCTTACAGAGCCAGATAGTCAATATTTTAGGTTTGTGGGCCATTTGATTACTGTTGCAACTCCTCACCTCTGCCATTGTAGTGTGAAATCAGCCATACCCAATATGTAAACAAATGAGCATGGCTATGTTTCAGTAAAACTATTTATACAAATAGGAAACTGATTCTTTTGCCCAGTTTGCTGACATCTGATCTGCATAGTAGCAAGGAATAAATTAATTCTTTTGATTTTCTTTGTGCCATCTGTCCAAGATTCTAAAGCGCAGGAGAGAGACTCTTACTGCACTTAGTAACTTGCCACTTTTCTGGGGCTAAAAAGATACTTTGATTGACTATTGCATCAGCAGTGAATAGATTGGGGAAAGGTGGTAGGAAGATTGGATAAGATATAATAAGATTATATTGTATTATATATTTCTACTATAGAGATTCTTGTGGAGGGGAACTAGTTTAAGAAAGAACTTCCTGAAATGATAATATAGAATGCACATTATTTGCAATTAATGAAATCTGTGATGCAAAAACCTGAACTCTATATTGGTAGATGTTCAAACTTTAGATTTTCAAGCATTTATGAATGGATTTGATTGTCTGTTACATGTTGCCATTTATTGTGTGCCCGGGAATGAAATGCGTGAAAGCCCAGAGTTATTTAAACAATGAAGAAACCTTACCAATGGCCCAGCATCTAAGTTTCAATAGTTCTGTTGCTTTCTATCCATAATCAACACAGTAAGTTTTATTATCAATCAAAAAAAGTCACAAATATTTTAGCTATACTTAATTGCATTTTAAGTAGGAAGTTTTATGGGCCAGAGATATTTATACATTCAGTAGAGATTTTCAGGTCTTACTAAACTGCTATCTTAGTAGACATGTACAGAATACCTTACATTGCTTTAGCAACAAGGTTGAAAACTTTTAAGATGTAATGACTTTTTACAGACAAAGGTTCTGTGATATCACATCTCTCTTTTGAATTCAATCAGAATTTTGCATTATCCAAAAAAGCTGTATCCTATTTAAAGAGTTTTTAATTACAAGGGCTGAACTGGATTGAAAATAGATGCATGGAACATTAAGGGACATAATTATCTATAGCTGACAATTGGTCCAGATGTCAGATGCACCACACCAATAGCTTTATATACAAAAATGTTTTTAGTTTAAGAGATTGATTTAACTATTTGAAGTAATTCAGGCACAGACAGTATTTTCAGATGACATAGAGATGGGTACTGTTAAAATTGCTTGAATTTTGAATAATTTGAAATGTATGTTTACAGAGGAACACGTTTGATTCTAAATATCTCTACATTAATTATTACTGACCAAAAAACTAATACGTACTCTATCTGTATGTAAAACTAATATGGTGCACTATGGTATACACCTGAAACTAATAGGATATTGTATGTCAATTATACCTCAATAAAAACTAAAATAAACTCTAATATTTTCTTTTCCTTGCTTGATGTCTATATGTAGAGATCCAGAGTTCTCATTTTATGGGTTTAAAAATGGTGAAAAGAAAAACATGTAATGTTACCAACTTTAAAAATCCTACAACTACTAATATTTACAATATTATTATAACCTCATGCTGTTATTCATTAAAATAAAAAAGTAAAAAGTCTGACCTCTTTACCCTCATATATCTTGCTGAGTGTTTTTAGAATCTTAAGTGTGTGTGTGTGTGTGTGTGTGTGTGTGTGTGTGTGTGTGTGTTCTATGTGTCTGGCGGGGAGAAGCAGCAATTCCTACAATCACTTCCTGGCTTTTAGGGGTCTAAATGCCCAATATTAATTCCAGTCAGTATAGAGGAAATGCCATTACATCACTCAGTCATTGTTCCAATCATTCATTCATTTATTATAATAACATTGAGAACCTTTATAAAAATCTCAGTAATGATCTCAACTCTCAAAGAACTTTTAGTCTCATGGGAGACCAACATTGAATTCTTCCTTTCTTATAACTATGACTAATAAAAAAATAAATTTTTATTCTATATTTTTTTACAAGTAACACATTGGTCATCTTTTTAATTTAATTTTTGTTTAAGATTTATTTATATATTTGAGAGACAGAGAGCATGTGGCAGAGGAGCAGAGGGAGAGAGAGGGAGAGTCTTTAAAGTAGACTCCATGCTGAGTGCAGAGCCCAATGTGGGCCTCAATCTCAGGACCCTGAGATCACAACCTGAGCTGAAACCAAGAGTTGGACACTTAACCCACCATGCCACCAGCATTGGTCACTTGCATTGGTCATCTTTAAACAATTGACTACGTGGTGAACCAATGATATTTCATCCCAAATTGACTGCTATTAATTAATTTCATATATTTCATCTGTTCCTGACAATTCTTACTTTTCTGGTTATTTATTGCTTTGTAAAAACATACCAAAATTTAGTGATATAAAACAACTATTTTGTATGCTCAAAGAAGTTATAGAGCAACCAAAATTTTAGACAGTCCTAAGGGGGTACCATTTATCTCTGTTCAGTGATGTTTGGGAACTCAGCTAGCAGCTTGAAGACTTGAGTTGACTCTATACATAGGGTCTAAACTCATCTGAGGCCTTTCACTCACATTATGGTGGTTGATACTTGCTGGTGGTTTATAAGCTGGTACCTTAGCTTGGCCTTCAACTATAATACTTAAAGTACATGTGGTCTCTCAGTGAGTTGGGGCTTTTTTACAATAGAATAAATGGATTCCTAGAGTAGGTGTCCCAAAGGACAGAACTTGGCAGAGATTATATTTCCTATTCTAACCTAGTCTTATAAGTTATGCCATGTTATTTCTGTATATTATTTGATTGAGGCAGTTACAAAGACCCGCCCAATTTCAAGAAAAGAGGAAATGTCTCTACCTTTTGCTGCGGCAGAGGCAAGTTTCTGGAAGGGCATGTGGGATTGGAAATATTGTGTCCTTTATGGGAAAACACAATTTGCTCAAGTCCACCATCCAGCTACAGTAACTTATATTTGAACTGATGTTGGTACCAGAGCAGAGCCTAAATATGAGACTGGGTGGTTTTGGAACTAACTAGGTTGCAATTAGAAAGAACTTGGAGGGACCTTGAGAAGAGTGTTTGAAAGCCCATAGGCTTTAAAGAGACTGTTAGAAAAAGCCTAACTGCCCTCAAAAGCCTATTGCTTCTTGCCTTGCCAATTTTTGCCATTCTAACTGGTGTAAGGTGGTATCTCAATGTGGTTTTGATTTGAATTTCCCTGAAGGTTAATGGTGATGAACATTTTTTCATGTGTCTGTTAGCCATTTTTATGTCTTCTTTTGAGAAGTGTCTGTTCATGCCTTCTGCCCATTTTTTGACTTATTTGTTTTAGGGGTGTTGAGTTTGATAAGTTCTTTATAGATTTTGGATACTAGCCCTTTATCTGATGTGTCATTTACAAATCTTCTCCCATTCTGTCGGTTGTCTTTTGGTTTTGTTGACTGTTTCCTCTGCTGTGCAGAAGGTTTTTATCTTGATGAAGTCCCAAAAGTTCATTTTTGCTTTTGTCTCACTAGCCTTTGGAGATGTATCTTGAAAGAATTTGCTGTGGCCGATGTCAAAGAAGTTACTGCCTATGTTCTCCTCTAGGATTTTGATGGATTCCTGTCTCACATTGAGGTCTTTCATCCATTTTGAGTTTAGCTTTGTGTAGGGTGTTAGAGAATGGTTCTCTAGAGTTTCATTCTTCTGTATATAGCTGTCCAATTTTCCCACACCATTTATTGAAGAGACTGCCTTTTTGTGGAACATAAGGAATAGCGTGGAGGACATTAGGAGAAGGAAGGGAAAAATGAAGGGGGGAAATCGGAGGGAGAGATGAACCATGAGAGACTATGGACTCCGAGAAACAAACTGAGGGTTCTAGAGGGGAGGGGGGAGGGGGGATGGGTTAGCCTGGTGATGGGTATTAAAGAGGGCACGTTCTGCATGGAGCACTGGGTCTTATATGAAAACATGAATCATGGAACACTACATCAAAAACTAATGACGTAGTGTATGGTGATTAACATAATAAAAAAGTAAAAAAAAACCCAAAACATAACATAATAAAATAAAATTAAAAAAAAAAGAAACACACGTGCATGCACACCCAACAAACGAGCACATATAAAAGCTGGTGAAATAAGACCTGAATAAAGTGTGTAGATTGTACCAGCAAAAAAAAAAAAAAAAAGAAAGAAAGAAAGAAAGAAAACAATGAATCATGGATCACTACCTCAAAAACTAATGATGTATGGTGACTAACATAATAAAATTAAATTAAATTAAAAAAAAAGCCTATTGCTGAGGACTTAAATGAAAGATAGGTAAATGTTACCAGAAGTTGGAGAGGCAGGTGTCCCTTGTTAACAAAGTGGAAGAAATTTGGCAACACTGTTGCCTAAAGTAATGTGGAGAGAGAAAATATACCTAATTAACTGATGAACTAGTGAAGGATATTTCCAGGAAGAGAGGGAAAGATATGATCTGTTTTTTCCTTGCTGTCTATAGTACAGGATGAGAGAATAGAAATTAGCTAAAGGAAGAACAGTATAGTATGAAGTGCCATGGGTTTTCTTATTTAAAAATAAAACTGTGTCTTAGACTGAACCTCTCCAGAGAGCAAATGGTTCTAAAATTAAGAAATGGCAGGGGTTAAATAGTAGCTTTGTTTTGTTTTGCTTTATTTTTTAAGGCTTTCAACTACATTCAGTAATGCATAAAATAATTATATATATATAATTTATAATATATAAATTTGTATACCACCTTTATATTTAAGATGCATATTCATCTTAAGTGGAAGATTTATTTATTCTACCTTGAAATGAGCACTTTTTCAAAATAAGTTATATAAAATGGGCATTTAGCTAATACCTAAGTTTCTATCAAAAATAAATTTTGTGGGGCGCCTGGGTGGCTCAGTTGGTTGGGCGACTGCCTTCGGCTCAGGTCATGATCCTGGAGTCCCGGGATCGAGTCCCACATCGGGCTCCCTGCTCAGCAGGGAGTCTGCTTCTCCCTCTGACCCTCCCCCGTCTCATGCTCTCTCTCTCTATCTCATTCTATCTCTCAAATAAATAAATAAAATCTTTTAAATAAATAAATAAATAAATAAATAAATAAATAAATAAATTTTGGAAGTTTTTATTTAATATAATAACATTTAGATAGTTGTAATAGGCTAAGTATAGTAAATACCACTACAGTCAAATATTTATAGCAATGTTAATCTCTGAGTAAAAAAAACAATGCATTTTAGAAGATGTAGAAAATGTAGAAAATCTAAGAAATAATAGAAAAATATCTTACCATTCAGAAATAACTATCATTAATTTGTATTGGCATAAATAATTTCTTCTGTTTATTTAAAAATACTTAATTTATGTCTAGATAAAATCAGCATATTTTTTCATACCCAGTAATTATAACCTATATGAATTTAAGCATAAATATTTATCTGAAATTGTCAAGATTCGAGTCAAAAGAAGATCCTTTATAAGCAGCACAGCAATATATAAATATATTCATGATAACATCTAAATACAAAATACAAAAATGTCCATTGATAATACTATATTTGTCCTGTGTACCTCCATCTTTATCATTAAACAGAAAAATGAAGGAACTTGCTTTTTAGTTATTGTGGCATAATTGACTTTCTGTGAGCATTTGATATTCATCCATGAAGTATATGGGGATGGAGGGTGAGGGGGGAATTGGTTTTTGAATCTAAACTGCAAAAAAAAAAAAATGATTCTGAGCTGCATTTTTTATTAGAAGACATAGATATCTATATGCATGCAAGTTTCTTATTCAAAATGTCGATTTGTGTGGACAAAATATTGTCAAGATAAGCAGGAACATGAAATCATTGGTCAAAAAGAAAAGCAAAAAGAAGTGTTGTTCCCTGCAAAAGATAATGAGCTGAGATGAAAATTTTAAAAACCTGTTTTTTAAAATTTTAGACAAATACTAATGGTAATGTCATATATAATATGATACACATCTTTCAATTCCAATGTGCTCTGAAATTGAAAATGCAAAATGTTTATTTGGAAGTAAATACATAAGTATTGCTACTCCTTTTTATCCTTACAGAAAGATCATTACTGTTTGAAAGGCTTGAACTTGATATCTACATGTTTTTTGTTTTGTTTTGTTTGTTTTTTGTTTTTGCTTTTTATAATGTTCTTGTGCAAGTTACTTATTCACAAAATATTTATGTTCCTCCATGTGTAAAAAGACTCCCGTTATTACCTACCTTGTCATGTTGTCATGTGTCCTGAATGAGATAGTGCATGTGTAGGGCCCAGCCTGTGCCTGGTTTCACACATAGTTATTTCCGTTTCTTTCTCTAGTATAACCTGAGCTTGGTCCTCCTCTCCTTTAGCTGGCAGGTACTTCATACTGCAGTCTGTTGTTACCTCTCCTGATCATTAATGAGAGGGTCAGGTACTGAAGATGTAAGATACTAGGAAGAGAATAACTACCTACTATGATGTAAATTTGTCTTGTTGAAAAAATAGCAGCTAGTGGCTGAGGAGGCAATCTGTCCAGTGTAGGACTTTGGAAAGCTCACTGGGGCTGCAAATCACTGTTGAACTCAAATGGAAGACCTGAAGCACTGAGCCCTTGAAGTTTGCATTCTGAAGTTTTGTTGCTGTGAGTCTAAAATTACCAGCTGCCAAAGTTTACTGACCACTACCTTTTTTTTCTTGTTAAAGATTTTATTTGTTTGACAGAGAGAGCACAAGCAGAGGGAGAGAGAGGGAGAAGCAGGCTCTCTGCTGAGCAAGGAGCCCAATGTGGGACTCAATCCCAGGACCCTGGGATCATGACCCGGGCTGAAGGCAACTGCTTAACCGACTGAGCCACCCAGGTGTTCCTACTGACCACTAACTACCCTTTAAGCTAAAATCCAACTATGAAATAGTGTTACTTATTATTCTACATATTGATGGACATCATTAAGTGGCATCAATCCATATAGTTGTGTTTAGCCAGGAGAGACTATATACCTTCTTGGACAGAGAGGTAGAGGGAGAGAGAAGAGAGAAGGAAATGGAAAGGGAGAGAGGATAGATGGATATTTTAGCTATATAACTGATCCAAGGAGTGGTTAAAATAAGACAGGAAAAAGGTTAAAAATGGCTTGATGCTAAGAACAGAGGTCAGACATTTTCTTGTTTAACCTCTAGGTGCACTCTCATTTAAGTCATTAATTTATTTGTTGATTTATTTACTTAACCAGTATTTATTTACTATTACTCACTGCCACGCAGTGTCCTAAGCACTAGAGATACAATAAAAAAAGGCTGACAAATAAGGTCTCTTCTCTTGGAAATTACATTCTAATATGGAAAATAATACAGACACTAATTAAAAATTTAAAAATATGAAAAATAAAGTGACACATTACATTAAGTGTGCATCAAGAATGCATATAAGGTGCTGTGATAGAAAGTGATGAAGTGAACATTTTGTATGTTACTGCTACAAAGTATTTACTGAAGAGAGAATATTATAGCTAAATTTGGAATTCCAAGAAGACAGATTTGAAGATTAAGAGCAATAGCTTTTTGGGTGTGCCTGGGTAGCTGCAGTGGCCTACTCTTGATTTTGACTCAGGTCATGATCTCAGGGTCCTGGGATCAAGCCCAGTGCTCCATGCTCAGTGGGGAGTCTGCTTGAGGATTCTTTCCCTCTGCCTCTCCCTTCTACCCCTCCTACTTCTGCACACACACACTCTCTCTCTCTCCCTTTAAAATAAATAAATAAATCATAAAAAGGAGCAATAGCCTTTCAGGCAGGAAGGTAATCATTGAAAAAACCTTAAGGTGGAGACCCATTTAGCATGCTCATGGAAAATAAGAGGTGATGTAGCTGGATGACAGTAGTCAGAGATGAGATCTGAGAAGCCAGACCATAAACTACAGAAAATATTTTATATTTTATTTAAAGTGGACAAGAAAGTGATTGGAGAGTTTCAAACAAGAAAGTTATCTGATTTGATCAGATAACTGATTTGATCTATCTTTACTTTTTTCCCCCAGCTTTATTAAAATGTAGATGACTTATATAACAATGTGTAAGTTTAAGGTGTGCAATTTGATATATGCATATATTTAGAAACTGCCACAGTGAGATTAGTTAATACAGCTGTCATCTCACATAGTGACTTTTTTTTGGGGGGTAAGGACATATAAAATCTACTCTCTAGCAACTCCTAAGCATAAAATATAGTATTATTAACTATAGTCCCCATGATCTATCTTTAAAAGGGCACTTTGGCTTCTCCAAGAGAATGGGTTACACGGGAGCAATACTAGAAGCAGGAAGGAGCTGGAGACTAGTGGCCTGGCTAGGGAGAAGCAGAGATGGAGAGATGAGGTAGGAGTTGAGATTTGTTTTGCAGTAAAGTTATCAGGACTTTGCTGGGGGAATGGATATGTGGAGGAGGAGGGGACAGAATAGTAATTTATTTGATTATAATACTGCTTACTTCCCCACAGCTGTGGGAGGTGATGATGTGGGGAAGAGTAGCTTAGTGTAGGTGGAAGGTTGTTGTGGGAACCAGAGGTTTTGTTTTAGTCTCTTTAAGTTTGCATGGTATATATCCCAGTGGACAAGCAAAGAAAGCAGATGTAATCCAGAGTTCTTGGGACAGGTAAGAAGTGAATTCATAGATTTGGGAGTTATTGGCACAAATATGGTGTTGAAAGTCATAGAACTTGATGAGGTGGCCTACAAAAGAGGACAGATACAAAAGTAAATCTTCCTAATTAAGGAGACAGATGAGTGGAAGTCAGGGAAAGATAATAAGAATACTGGAAGTATGCAGAAAGCAAGGTTGAGGAAAGAGATGGGGAAACAGTCATGCCAAGAGTACAGACAAGGATAGAATAACCAAAGGAAGCAATGGCACTGACCGCCTCGAAGTCATTGATGAAACTGCAGTCTTAGTGGAATTGTGCAAGAAGCCCAGGGAGAGTGCTTACAGCAGGAAATATGAGATAAAGGGTGGAGACAGAAATTATAAAAACCTTGAAAGTTTACCTGAGAGCAGAGGAAAAAAGATGGGGTAGTATCTAGAGGCATGCAGGATGATGGGGAAATTTCTTATTTTTGCTTTTTTATAGTTTGGGTTTTTTTGTTTTGTTTTGTTTTGTTTTACAATAAGGGCAGAGTGTTTGCATACTGATGAGACTACCCAGTGTAGAGGGAGAAATTGATAATGGAAAATGAAATTAATCATGGAGGAAATTTCCCAATGTGAGCTTTTTTGATGGGAGCAGGGGAATTTTCATTCATAGTACTAAGAGGTCGTCAATGTTATCAATGCATGCAATTTTAGGTAGAGTGATATTTTACTAGATAAACACACCATGAAGCAGTGCAGTGTTTATACTTTTAAGGAACCTACAATCGCTGGATTTTCTTCTGTCAGTAAAGATGTATTTATAAAGCAAGTTTAAGTCAGGATCTAACTGCAGGATCATATTATTTAACTGATTATTGGCCCATTGATAGTTTATAGCCATAAAATACTTTACATGAGTTTATCATAAAAACTATTTCTCTAAAAATGATAAATAATTCAGATCCATACAGTGATTTCTTTGGAAGGTAGAATAAGTACTAGAAATACAATGCATTGTTAATTTAAACTGAAATAATTCAGTTACCAAAAATGGTACACAAATTTGCCTTCCATACTCATAAGAAGATTTTTCATATTAATTAAAATCTAAAACTAGCGTCAGATTACTACAGACATTTTTAGTAATAACAATTGAGTATTTTTTACTACTTGAAATAGGATTGTTTATGAAACTGAATGTGTGCTTTATAGATGGCTGATTTCTCTGGGATTTATAGATGTTTTTAACTAAAGATCTATATTATGCTGAGATATTGTCAATAGAACTTTGGAATATGTAAGTTTTTTTTTTTTAACTAGTTAAATGCAGTCATTATGAAGAGATACATTTAAATATGTTTAATGCTCCAGAGAGGTGGTTTTTATCTTTCTTTCTTTCTTTCTTTCTTTCTTTCTTTCTTTCTTTCTTTCTTTCTTTCTTTCTTTCTTTCTTTCTTTCTTTCTTTCTTTCTTTCTTTCTTTCTTTCTTTCTTTCTTTCTTTCTTTCTTTCTTTCTTTCTTTCTTTCTTTCTTTCTTTCTTTCTTTCTTTCTTTTCTTCCTTCCTTCCTTCCTTCGTTCTTTCTTTTCTTCCTTCCTTCCTTCGTTCTTTCTTTCTTGTTTTCAATTTTTATTTAAATTCTAGTTAGTTAACATAAAGTGTAATACTGGTTTCAGGAGGAGAATTGAGTGATTCATCACTTACATATAACACCCAGTGCTCATCACAACAAGTGCCCTCCTTAATGCTCATCACCCATTTAGCCCATCCTTCACATACTTCATCTCCAGCAACCTTCACTTTGTTCTCTGTAGTTATGAATTTTTAATGGTTTGCCTCTAGAGAGGTGGCTTTTAAAAATATGATTGTCAGTTGTTTATTTATGACTTGTCTTGGTAATAAATTGTTCATTAAACAAAGTAATATATGCTTGCTTTTACTATTCAAACAATGAAGATTGTATAGAGAAAAATTTAATAATCTCTCAGTCCTTCATACCTCTTTTCTCTGAATTACTAAACTCTCTCAGGTAGTTGTACGTTTTTGAACAATTATTTCTGTGTTCATGTGAATATATTCAGATTGATATCTTTACATGTAGAATTTCTCTTATTGTTTTCAATAGGAAATTTACTCTGCAGCTTGTTGTATTCATTTATTATTATATTATGTATATCATCATAGTCTGTGTGTGTGTGTATATATATACACACACATATATCTATACATCAAACATATATGTCAAGAATTATCATTAATATGATTTTAACAGCTCTAAAGTAAAAGGAGTAAAAATATATTTACTATTTAATAACAAAACTGAAAACCTCTAAACTTCCTTATTCCTTTCAAAGTATCTCAATATGATATGTAAGAATAATATTAGCAGGCTTAAAGCATGAAGAACAGGTAAAGAAAAATATTAGTGAAGACTGATTTTTCAGACAGTATTCATGCTTTCTTGCAAAAGTTTCAGTAATATTACTGTGTAAATGTATGTGAGTACTTTAAGGGCAGCTTTTGGAAGGAAAAAAGTAGTTCTTACATTATAATTGTATAATTCTTTTAAGCTTTTAAAATCCCTTTTTTTAAAATCTGAAGACAATGCTAAAAGCTTTAAGCATTTTTTAAAAATAAATGACTATAGTCAGATCTCTTTAGGTGTTGGAAGTGAAAATAAAAATATAAATTATCTGCTATCTTGAAGTATCTTAATTACAATGAAAGCATGACAGCAGATCTATTTCCATAAGTAAGTAATGTTAAAAGTATTATAATTACCCTTTTGATAATGTGATTGTTAGCTTGGGGAAAATTGAAGTAAGATTTGCTGAGACATAGGATGTGCCAGCCCAGTACTTTGAGATTTGAATACATTGTCTAATTTAGATCCAATGACAACCTTATAAAGGAGCAATGACAAACACCCATGCTCATACATAATGCATTTCTGAAAATTGTTTTAAAAATTGAATATTAAAAAATGGCACATTAAGCTTACATACTACAAATGGATCCTATTTTGAATAAGAATAAAATATAAGATCTTTAAACAGAATTTGCTTAACTCACATTATTAGAAAGGCATAAATGGTCATTTAAATAAATATTTCTTAATATCAAATATTGATGATGCATATTGATTTCTATATTATCTTTAAAATTATATACTTTTTCTAACACTATATTTATTTATTCTTGAAATTTATTCTCTTGAGTATCACAGTAAAAATCAGAGGAATTACATTTTCTTCTATGTTTTCTCAGTGGGGAAAACTCCAGCATGAGCAATAGAAATACGGATCTAAGAAAATGAGCTAATAAAAATTTTCAGCTAACTTGTAATGTCACTTAATAAACAGCACTTTGCTACTATGAAGAGGGAATTGGGGGGCACTTGGGTGGCTCATCACCCATTTAGCCTGCCTTTGGCTCAGGTTGTGATCCGAGGGTCCTGGGATCAAGTCCTGTACTGGGCTCCCTGCTCAGTGGGGAGCCAGCTTCTCCCTCTCCCTCTGCCTGTTGCTCCCCCTGCTTGTGTTCTCTCTGTCTATCAAATGAATGAATAAAATCTTAATTAAAAAAAAGAGGGAATTGGTAATAGTAGGTGGAGCACAGGAGGAATTTCAGGAGATTTTAGGATAACTGTGGTCATAATGTCTTCAGTGAGAAAGATACTTGTTTAAATGTTTGGTTATCTTTATGAAGTAACCAGTGATAAATTGTATCAATATCAAGAACTATATGGACCCATCCATATCACTTTACATTTGGATAATGGGTATTATTTTATGTGAATGTTATCTCCAGATTTTTTTACCATTACTTATTGTCTTTCACTAAATGTGTGACTGTGTTTTCCTATATAATAATTTCTGACTTCAAATGAATTGTATTAACACTTGTAGAAGACTTTATTTTTTAAATAAATTGTATTAACACTTGTAAAAGACTTTCATTTTAATGTTTTTTCCTCTTCACCCCTGTGCCATAGCAAGAACAAGAATCATAAAGTAGTCAAATAATCACTGCTAGGCAGAAAATATGAGAAACATTAGAATTCATGTAATTGTTTGGGATTGATTAAAGATTATTTGAGGCATGAAATTATGACTTTATTAGAAAAGATGGTTTAGCATGACCAATATATTACTGTTGAAAATGTAGATTGTATGTAATCCAAATGTTTGAACTGGAAACTTCTTCTCCTATGTACTTCTGTCCATTCTGCAAATGAGAGCCTTGAGAATGAGATACATGAAATAATTTGACCAAAGTAGTAAGTTTTGAGTGGTTGGAGGCATGACTTGAATTTAAGTGTTGTGTGAATTCATTATAAGCTTTTTAGTATATTATGTTGTCTTTTATCTAAATTCCAAAGATAAAATTTTTCTTCTTTTTTATTGTTGTTAATATAAAGCATTAAAATATAAGTTTGGTGTTCCAGTTGTGGAGTAGATGGATTTAAACTTATACTTCTTTATCTTCCACTGAACTCAAGTATATTACAGGCACAACCTATGGGTTGCTATTTGGAAACTTGGGAAGGTAAGTATTAGTAGCCAGATTGGTAAAAAAAGACCAGAGTTTGAAGTATCACTAAACTAGTGGTGAGTTACTGTTTCTTCCCCTCTAGCATCCCCAAGCTTGAACTGACTTCAATATAATCAAAAACCCAGATGTGAAAACTGTGGTAAAGAGAAAGGTCCAGGAGAAAACTTCTAATTCTGGCTCATTGGGTGGAAAGGTAACTTCAAATCTCAAGAGAATGGGAAATCCCCCCTTTATTGTCTTTATGCTCTGTTCTTTTATGCTCCTGGCTCTAGGCCAGGAAAAGGGAGGCTGTAAGACTCAAAAGTCTAAGGTCAGGGCACATTCCTATCTCTTCTTGGGGATCCAAGAGAATAGGGCCCAAATCCATTGTTTTAGGTGGTTTTCCCCCCTTGTTCTTTAGAAGTAGGCAGCATTTGTCTAGAGGATCCCAAAGGAGAACCAGTGGAACTGGAATGTATAGGGGAGATAGATGATGAGAAGGAGGAATGTGAGAAAATGATCTTATTAAGTTACTTAAAAATTTCTGGGCTCATTGTTGTATTGTGCATGCATGGGTCTACTCCTAACAAACTTTGAGAATTGATCTAATGGGTAGAATTCGGCCAAGTAATAGACTGAATAGTTCTGGGTGGCAGAAATATGAAACAAGTCTAAATAATACTGCAAAATATTTTGAATTGACATTGGAATCACAGCCCACAGACCACTAAAACAAAAATAATCGTATTCTCTTTGGGATATAAACAGGAATCCAGTCTAAAAAGAATATTCAAAGTATCCAGAGTACAAACTAAAATTATTCAACGTGCAAAGAACCATAAAAATTTCAATACACAAGGAAATTATATCAAAAGACACCAAAGATGAGATGACATAAACATTTGAATTATGTGAAAAGGTTTTACTATAGGTTTTATTAAAATGGTTGAAACATTTTTAATCAAATACCAAAATAGAAGGTATCATCAAAAAAATAGATTAAATAAGGAAGAACCAAGTGGAAATTTAGAACTAAAAATACAATTACTGATATAAAAATATTTGAAGACATAATGAAAATTTCCCAAGTTTGTCAAAAGATATAGACTGACAGATTAAAAAGCTGAGCAAATCTTAAACAGGACATACCCAGAGAAATCTATGCCCAGATACATTGTTCAGAATTATTCAAAACAAAGAAAAAAATCTTGAGAGCATCGAGAAAAAAAAAAAAGAGAGAAATGTTGCTTATGGGGTACAATGATTTGAATAACTGAAGATTTCTCATTAGAGACCATGGAGACCAGAAGTGGCAAACTTTTTTTTTTTAATTGTTACAAGAAAACTGCTATCAACCCAGAATCTTAACCCAGGAAATATATTCTTCAAGAATAAAAGTGAAATAAAGATACTCTCAGATGAATGAAAACTAAGAGAATTTATAGCCATCACACCTGCTCAAAAATAATTGCTAAATAAAAATCTTCAGATGGAAGGGAAATCATACCAGAAGTTAACTTTTGGAAGGTCATTATGAATAATGAGCAACAGAAAAAGCAAATATCTGGGTGAGTATAGTAACTAATTCTATTTTTGAGTTATGTAAAACATGTTTGAGAGTAGATAGCTAAAATATGTAACATTGTCAAATGGCAGTTTCAGTAAATGCAGATTTCATATATAAGTACACAGATCTCATAGACAACTACAGCAAAGAAAAAAGAGTAAAGGTACATATGTGGCGATAAAATTTCTTCAGTATAACTAAGGTGGTTAAGTATGTATTTTGTAGTCCATAAAGCAACCACTAAAAAAATGTATGAACACATTCACAAAGAGTTACAGTCCAACTCACAGCAGATAAATTAAAATTGAATACTAAAATGGCCAAAGAGCTCAAGGAAGAGATAGAATGGAAAAAGGTAACAAAAAAGAGTGGGAAAATGGAAAACAAATAATGATCAAAATTCAAATATATAAATAATAACATTAAATGTAGACCATTAAACATACAAATAAAAATATAGAGATTGTCATATCAATTTAAAGATATCCTGAGTATATTCTATCTATTAGATACAAATTGCCAATATCAGGAATAAAAGAGAGTATGTGTCATAGCCCCCACAGACATTTAAAAAAGTTACAAAAGGAAACACAAATTTAAAAACTTAGTTGAACTAATTACACTGAAAGAACAATCTGAAAAAAGCCACCTAAGGTTAAGTAGACTGAATAGCCCTTTAGCTATTAAAGACATTGAATTTGTAATAAAAAAAATTTTCCAAAAAACAAATCTCCAGGGTCAGAACATTTTATTGTCAGCATTAGCAAAAGCAAAACATTTAAAGAAATAGCATAAATGTTCATAATCTCCAGAAAATAGAAGACGAATATAATAGTTTCCTGTTGCTCTGTAACAATCATCGGAAACCTAGTGGCTGAAAACAACAGCCATTTATTATCTTACAGTTTCTATAAAAAGTCCAGTTACTGCTCTCTGGGTTCATTGTTCAGAGTCTCACAAGGGTGAAATCAAGGTATCTCCTAGGAATGCTGTGTCATCTGAAGATCAGAGTCCTTTTTAGAAGTAGTAGGATTGGGGTCTTCAAGTCCTCAAGGTCACCTGCTGGTCCCTGACTTGTGATCATGTCAGAACAAGGCATTTGTTTCTTCAGCCTTCAAGCTTGAAGATCAATGTCTGTCAGTCAGTCTGTCTCTTTCTCTCCCTCTCTCTCCCCATCTCTCTGACCATGTTTAGGACCTCACTTGATCAGGTCAGGCTTACACAAGATAATCTCCCCTTTTTAACTCAAAATCTACTGCTTATGTGTAATCATCAAGACAGTATGGTACTGGCACAAAAACAGACACATAGATCAATGCAACAGAATAGAGAGCCCAGAAATGGGCCCTCAACTCTATAGCCAACTAATCTTCCACAAAGAAGGAAAGAATGTTCAATGAAAAAAGTCTCTTTAATAAATGGTGTTGGCAAAATTGGACAGCCACACGCAGAAGAATGAAACTGTACCATTTCCTTATACTACACACAAAAATAGACTCAAAATGGTTGAAAGACCTAACTGTGAGACAGGAGTCCATCAAAATCCTAGAGGAGAACACAGGCAGCAACATCTTCGACCTCAGCTGCAGCAACTTCTTCCTAGAAATATCACCAAAGGCAAAGGAAGCAAGGGCAAAAATGAATTATTGGGACTTCATCAAGATAAAAAGCTTTTGCACAGCAAAGGAAACAGTCAATAAACCCAAAAGACAACTGACAGAATGGGAGAAGATATTTGCAAATGACATTATCAGATAAAGGGCTAGTATCTAAATCTATAAAGAACTCCTTAAACTCAACACCCAAAGAACAAATAATCCAATCAAGAAATGGGCAGAAGACATGAACAGACATTTTTCCAAAGAAAACATCCAAATGGCCAACAGACACATGAAAAAGTGCTCAACATCGGTCGGCATCTGGGAAATCCAAATGAAAACCTCAATGAGATACCACCTCACACCAATCAGAATGGCTAAAATTAACAAGTCAGGAAACGACAGATGTTTCTGGGGATGCAGAGAAAGGGGAACCCTCCTACACAGTTGATGGGAATTCAAACTGGTGCAGTCACTCTGGAAAACAGTATGGAGGTTCCTCAAAAAGTTGAAAATAGAGCTAGCGTATGACCCAGCAATTGCACTACTGGGTATTTATCCCAAAAATACAAATGTAGTGATCCGAAGAGGTACGTGCACCCTGATATTTATAGCAGCAATGTCCACAATAGCCAAACTATGGAAAGAGCCAAGATGTCTATCAACAGATGAATGGATAAAGAAGATGTGGTATATATGTATATGTAATGGAATATTATGCAGCCATCAAAAACCAAAATCTTGCCATTTGCAACGACATGGATGGAGCTAGAGGGTATTATGCTAAGCGAAATAAGTCAATCAGAGAAAGACATGTATCATATGACCTCACTGATATGAGGAATTCTTAATCTCAGGAAACAAACTGAGGGTTGCTGGAGTGGTGGGGGGTGGGGGGGATGGGGTGACTGGGTGATAGACATTGGGGAGGGTATGTGCTATGGTGAGCACTGTGAATTGTGTAAGACTGTTCAATCACAGACCTGTACCTCTGAAACAAATAATACATTATATGTTAAAGAAAAAAGAAGAAGAAGATAGTAGGAAGGGAAAAATGAAGAGGGGCGGGAAATCGGAGGGGGAGATGAACCATTTCTCAGAGTATGGACTCTGAGAAACAAACTGAGGGTTCTAGAGGGGAGGGGCATGGGAGGATGGGTTATCCTGGTGATGGGTATTAAAGAGGGCACGTACTGAATGGAGCACTGGGTGTTATATGCAAACAATGAATCATGGAACACTACATCAAAAACTAATGATGTATGGTGATTA
This sequence comes from Eumetopias jubatus, assembly GCF_037043125.1. Lineage (NCBI taxonomy): Eukaryota > Metazoa > Chordata > Mammalia > Carnivora > Otariidae > Eumetopias > Eumetopias jubatus. The sequence goes on from NW_028274808.1 coordinate 65,858,473, forward strand.
ACATAACATAATAAAATAAAATTTAAAAAAATCTACGGCTTATGGATTTTAATTTGGCAAAATCCCTTCTGCCATATCAAATAACGTAGGACCTATCTCATTCACAAGTCCTGCTTATACTCAAAGACAGGGATTATACAGAGCATGGAAATCTTGAGCCCATCTTAAAATTCTGCCTACCATAAGGAGAGAACACTTCCCAATTTACCATATAAGCCCACGGTCCTACTCCTGGACATTTACTCTAGAGAAAGGAAAAGTTATCTTCATACAAAAACCTGCATATGATCATTTATAGAAGCCTTATTAGTAAAGCCCCAAACTAGAAACAACCAAATGTTCTTCAACAGGTGAGTGAATAAACACTATGTGGTATTATATCTATTCAATGGAATAATAACAATAAAAAAACACTGTTGACACTTGCAAAAACTTGGAAGAATTTCAGACAGTAAACTGAATGAAGAAGCCCATCTTAACAGGTTACATATGATATAACTTCATTTATATGACATTCCTGAAAAGACAAAATAGAATGATGGAGTCATTGGTTGCCAACAGTTACAGATAGGGTGGAAGATTATAAAGGGGGTAATTTGAAGGAATTTTTTTGGGGGAATTATGGATATTTTCTAGATCTTGATTGTGGAGAATTGTATAAAAAAAAGAAGAAAAGGAAAAAATGACTGTATAATTTTAAAAATAAACCAAAATATGTTTCACTGTTAGAGAGACCAACTGGGTAAAGAGTGAAAAAGGAAAAAAATGCCTCATTATTCATAAAGCTATACATTATAAAACCATAACGTTTTCTAAGTTTCTTTGGTCCATTTTCTGTTCCATACTTGAATTCAGTCATTTTTTCAAGGAAGCTTGTTTTATTTTAGTAGAAAATGGCATTTTAATATTTCTGATAGAGGCAGTTACGGACCCTAGATATGTCAAAGTTTCTAGCCCTTTTATGTGGACAGATATAAGAAAGTTTTTTTTAATATAAAATACATTACTTTCTAAGATAAAATACATCATGCATTCAAATTGCTACTCCCTATTTAAAATTCTAGACCACATAGTATTTATGTAACTCTTCAACTTATTATCTATTCCTTTTTCTCTCACAAAGAATCATGGTTCTCAAGGACTCAAAGGGCGATGTGATAAAAATATGATTGTTTTTTACTTTTTTCTATATTATACATAAAACATTCTCAGAATGGCAACACAACACTCATTTGATTGCTGAAAAATTTTAAATATTTTGTGAAATATTTTAAAAATATTTTATTTTAAATATAGCCATTGCATAATTTCTGTTCGTTCCTAATTTATTCTGTTCTACATATGAATATATATTTAACATAAACCACTTTGTATCAGTAATTCTTTAATCATTTTAATTTCAAATGCTCATTGTCTGGAAGAAATCTGGGGAATATATTCCCTGAAAATTTGTATGTTGAAGACAGTTTACCTGCAGTGTTTATACTTGGAAAGCGGATTAGGTAGAAATAAAATCCTTGGATGAATTTCTTTTTTGTATCGTGAAAGTTCATAATTTTACTTTATTTTTCTATTAAAAATTTGATGACATTTGAATTTTTTCACCTTTACAAGTCACTTCTCTGTTTACCTGTTTGCATGAAGGATTTTTCTTTTCTTTTCTTTTCTTTTCTTTTCTTTTCTTTTCTTTTCTTTTCTTTTCTTTTCTTTTCTTTTCTTTCTTTTCTTTTCTTTTCTTTTCTTTTCTTTTCTTTTCTTTTCTTTTCTTTTCTTTTCTTTTCTTTTTTCTTTTCTTTTCCTTTAACATCCATAATTTACTAGGATATTTCTTAGTGTTAGGTATTAAAGGTAGTTTTTTCCAAGTATGTGTCATACTTTTCAATATGGAGTTTCAAACCTTCTTTAGCTTTATTTTCATAAACTTTCCTAAAATTTTAGTTCCAATGTGATTACTTGCTTTTTTTCACCCTCTTTATTCCTAATATATGAAAGTTATGTGTATTTTGCTTGTCTTTGATATTTTCATTTTTATAATTATTTTTATTCCCTTTTTTATATTCAGGGTTTCTTCTTTTACTTCTTTTAATGCATAATCTATATGTATGTGTTCTTGTGTTCTTTCTAGTTTAGACTTTTGTCATGTCCCAGACCTACTAGGTATGTATGGGATTTGACTTCATTGCTTTCTGTTGTTCATTTGTATGCAAAATTATTTTTTTCTGAACTTTCAGATGGAAGACATAATATTTTTTTTATAATTTCATAACTCTAGAGTTTCCTCATCTGTAAAGTTTTAACATATTTTTGAGACTTCTTGGCTCTGTTTTCTGCCTTATTTTATCTGGGCCTTCTTTTCCTTTTCTTTCTGTCATCCCTGTTGTGTCACATTTGGAATCTATTTTTAACAGTTTTTCGTCAGAATGGAGTTTTGTCCTGGAAGTGGACTATGGCGAGTTGACTTTGAGAATGCATGAGATGCAAACTTTATCACCTTCAAACCTCCGTATAGCCCTTTGCACTCACACACTGTTGACCCCTTAGAGTTTTCATATCAACTCACTGAGGTTTTGAGTAAATAACTAATGGTCATCTTGAAAATTTTAGGTCTCAGATATTTCATTACTTCCTGCTATTTCCTCATGTACAAACACTCAGGTAGGTTTTGTAGTTGGTGGTGGTTTAACTTCTTTCACTACTATTTTGGGTTATATGAGAATATTTTTCTACCTAATATTATTGTATACATCTGTGAGTTTTTGGTTGTGTTCTGGTTTGTTTGTTCTGGTAGTTTTGTTTGACTTCATTGGACAATTTAGACAGTTTCAAAAACTATGCTGCCATGGCTGTTTTCTTGCCTGAATCCTGTTTCCAAGAAGTTTTTGTTAAAACCCCCATCTTTGTTCCTTGATGTTCCTGTAGTACAAATCAGCTCTTGTATTAGGGTAACTATTTTATCTTTCCTTTGTGTTTACATTACTTGGTAATAATTGGTTGAGTGATGTGTAAAAACCAGGTATTTTTCTAAGTGCTAGCAGAATAGAGAAATGTTATGATATCCTTGCCCTCAGGTTAAGGGTCTATGGAGTCGACCCACATTTTTAACAAAATGTGATCAATGCACATAGGTCATTTTCACTTTGCCCACCAACTACCCTTTTCTTTCTTCACGGCTTGTTCCAGACACCATCTCCTCTCTGAAAATCTCTTTGCAATCCTACTTCCCACATCTCACCACCATCCCAAAAGGTACACTATAGAATTAGGCCTCTGTCCACTTTTTTTTTTTTTTTGAAAGAGAGAAAATGACTTAAAAATGTATGCTTTACCCAGAAAAATGCTGTTTTCTTCTCACCCTTAGAATCTGGGTTTCTTAAAGGCAGGTTTTTTGCTGTTGTTTGTTTATAGCTCCAACACAATATAATGTGTGCCACATAGCTGTTGATAAATACCAAATGACTGACTCTAATATTTTAAAGTTTGTTAAAAATTAGAAAAGGGATAAATGATTCCACTCTGAAAATAAAAGAAAGTTTCACAGAGAAGATACATTTGATCTGGTTCTTGAAGTCTTGAAGTAATCAACAAACATTTCACAAAATGTTTATAATTATTATCTTTCTTCAGAGATAGGTATTTTGTTTCTTAGCGAGAGTTTAAATTCCTTATAAATGAATCTTCTTTATTGATTAGCTTCCCAGCAAGTTAATGTCCTAAATCAACTCTTCCTAAGTAACATATTCCTGCTACTTTTAAAGTGCAAAATTCAGTGAAGCTCTGAATATAGAATTAACATAAGTTGATTCTTGTTAAGAACCATTTGTGGGAATTTGTAGTTGATTCAGTTATCAGAATAATGTTATTACGAGCAGTTATAGTCATTTCATGAAAAAATTCCTTTTAGGCTCTCAATTTCCTGAGTCCTTTTTGGCTTTTAAGGGCTAAGTTCATTTTTTCCCCAAATGGCTCAAAGCCATTATATTTTTCCTTCACAATATCTCTAAATGGCTGCTCTTCTTCCCTTTAGATTTTTCTCTCTATTGACCAGAATCTCCTCATTCTTTTTCTCTAAACTAAACATGAAAAGTCATTTTCAAAATCGTGTGCTTTACACTTTTATACATTGAATCATTTTTTGGCCAAGATCACCTCTATGTGAACCTTATCTTTACTCAAAAACTTGCTTAAATAGCTGTTTTTCCTTAAAACCTATTACTTAGTGATTTAGTATATATCTAATTGTGTTTTACAGAAAGGCAAATCATAGCTTTTGAGTATTAAAAAGGCTGTGATGATCAATTTAGAATGGATTTATCAAATCATGGTTTTATAATTCTATAACCTTTTAATATACTTGGACAACTTATCAGAATCATATCATATATCACCACCACTTAATCTCCCCTCCCGACCACATACATAATGATTCAAATATATACTCTTCTGTAAAGGATCAGAGACCAGAAATATTGGTGAGAGTTTTTATATCTTTCATCAAACTTGGCCATAAAAATAATGAGAACCATGGTAAAGAGTGTGCTCCCAAGAGCGGGAGGTTTCCACTCTGGTTTATACATAATTGTTGAAACTACATACGCAGTTTGTGTGTGTGTCGGTACATGTGTGTTCTGACATTTGCATGACAATCACTAGATTACCCTTTATCTTGGAAGTTAAATTTACCATAAAGAAAACAAGAGGAAAAAACCCATATTATTCCAGAAATATCTTTTTATATGTTTCTCTAAAAAATAAATAAATAAAATATATGTTTAAATATATATTAAAGTGTCATGAACATGAAAGTAAAGTACATAATATCTATGATGATCAATTTGATGTATAACTTATGAAAAATTATCCTTGGTACTTGCATATATTTTCTAAACTAAAAATTATATAAACTATATCAGGTAGGCATTATTATTATTAATTTATTTTTAACTCATGAGATAACTAAAATTCATTAAGTTTAAGTAAATTCTTAAAATGAAGTAAGACTTGCTACATTTTGGATGATTTATTCAAAATAACTCACATAGAATGCTTTGCAAAAACAAAGAAAACTGAGGTTTATTTTGCAATAGTATTTTATACTCCATCACCCAGCACTTCCCAAAGTGATGTGTTCACAAAGCATTTTTGTGAGCATGTGTGTGTATTTATGTAGGTTCTAGTATCCCAAATAGCTAGTGACCTTTGAAAAACACTATGAGATCAGTCATCTATCCCCTTCACTGAGTTACCCTCATCTTGAGTTTCTGTCCATTACTATTACTTCTATAATGTTCATCTGCACATTCCTCTGTTAGGGGCTATAGATGAAAATAACACTTGGATGATTTCCTTGAAAACTTGCTATAGTTTTAATTTAGATGATATGTTTTGCTTAAGAAAAATCTATACTGTTAGCTGCCCTCAAGTCCTTAATATAATTTTAAACATTAGAACTTCTTTTATAAGTCAACTAAGTCACATTGTTACATTATTCTGAGTTGGTAGTGGAGAGGAAAGCCAATCCTAGAGATAAAATGAAATGCTAGTAGGAAAGCATTTAGAGATGAAAACTGCTTCTAAAAGTAAATCTAGAGATCACTTTTAAGCAGCCTTTGACTGCCAGCCTAAATTTCAAGTAGCTTTAGAATGTGGAATAACTGGATTGTCTAAAGAAAGTAAACACACCAACTTCAGAATTAATAAGACCACATCAGTATATATCTTCATCCTAATGTTGCAGCAGAATGCTTTAAAAAAAAAACCACTTATATCACCTGTTGGTGAGGCAACCAGTTTCAACAGATTAAGAAACCTTACAGGATAAATAAGGCAATTACATTATCAGATTTTTATACTGCTTTCTTTGAATTTCCTAAATTATTTACATTATGAACCTGTAACAAATGTCTTTTTGGAATTAGCTGGCTTCCTGGAGGTTTAATTGAGCACCAGCTCGAGACCAGACGAGTTAACTCAGCAATGCATATTCATTAAGTAGTTAATATACGCAACACCTGCATCAAATCTCATGGAGAAAGATAAAAGGCATCCTAACTCCTGAGGAGGCTGAAGTATAAATCTGGAATTAAATATACTCCTCTTAATACCATAAAATCTATCAAGGTACTCATCAGCCAGCACACAAAAGCATTTAATGAGATACATAAGATAACATATAAAACAGAGCATTTTGAATTTATTCCTTAAACAACCTTAAGATTTATAGAATAATTTCTGTAAGATTTCAAATCATAGAATCTATGCATGGTTTGAGTGTGACTTTCAATTTCAGGGAGTCTGTTTTCTACAAACGCATTTTATTCACCACACTCCCAAGCTGTCATTCAGCCTGTGCCTGAAAACCAACAATAAGAAGTGATAAAAGTAGTCAGTTCCACATATGGGCAACTCTGACTGCCTGAAAGTTCTTTCTCTTCCTTCCTTTCATAGGATTTTCCCAAATTATACATTTACCTTTCTTCTTTTTTTGTAAAATTGCCTTATTAAAATATTTACCCTTAACTAGACAGAAAATTTTAGGAAGGCAGGGCCATTTTAGGTTAGCTTACACTGTACCCTTGATGCCTAGCACAGTGTCTGATACTGATTAGAAATTCAGTAAACAATCTATGAAATGATATTTAATTACTTGTAAATGTACCAGCTAGTCCTAATTTGGTCTTTGCTAACTTTCAAAACCAGTCTCCCTATCATGATAGCAATTTGGATGAAGTTACTGTGAAAGAGACAGGTGATTTTTTTTTCCTCTGTATTTTTTGGAATTAGGTTTTCCTTTGACAGAAAACTTAAAATAACAATAGCATAAAAGGGACAAGAGTTAATTTCTCTCTCATGAACAACTCTGGAAGTAGACAATTATGGACTGACTTCTAGTGTCTCCTAATTCTTTGTGTCTCATAGAAGTTATCATGTAGCTTCTATTCCTAAATTTACCCTATGGACAGATTTATTTATACAAGCTTCAGTCATCCTGTTTACATTCTAGCCACCAGAAAAGAGAAAAAAATATATATATATAATTTTACCCCAGATGTTCCCTTTATCACTTCTTCATATATTTCATTGGCTAGAACTTAGCCATATGGACAAAACTAGCTGAGAAATATTCCTCAGTTGTCATTCTTCCCTACTTCAGTAATATTATATTCCTCAGATTTTAGGTTGAATCATGTAGATGACAAGAATAAAGATTATATTCTCAGACATCCCTTGGTGCTAGGTGTGTACACATGGCTAGGTTTTGGCCAATGAGATGTACATGGAGGTTGTATATGCAAATTCTAGGAATTTTCCTAAACAGAGTGTCACATTCTTTTTATTTCCTTTCCTTATTCTGCTGGCTGGAATGATGCTTTAAGGGCTGGAGCTGAAGCAGATTTTTTGTTTATGAAGTCACTTGACAGAAGAGAACTAAGTGACTGATCAGCAAGAAAGAAGAGGCTTGGTTCCATAGAGCATACCCAGCACTTGAACCACCATCTCCAGAATTTCCAATGAGAAAAGAATAAAATTCTATATTATTTATAGCACTATTTGAGGTGTTCTCTTTCTTGCAACCAAACATAATTCTAAGTAATAACTTGGAGTGTTCCTAGATCTCTCATTCCTCCTGTTTAAGCATTCGCCACTTTTTAAATGCCTCATTTCCTTTGAACACTCATGTTCATACAAAAGTCTGTAGACAGTTGTTAATATCAGCCTTATTCATAGTAAAATCTATAACTGGAAAATGATGTTTTGCCTGGAAATTGTAAGGCTAAAGACAGAAGGAATTGTACATAAACACTGGGCTCAAGTTGGAAATTTGTTTCTCATTGTGGTGTGGATTAATTCAGAAACTGCTTTACATGTATGAGGGAATTGAACAGTAAATGAATTGATAGTAGATGGGAGCCAGGTTTCTCAATGTCAGAGAAGGAAGTTACAGATGAGCAAGAAAGGAAGATAAGAATAAACCCTGTTTTTCCATTTGTATGGTACATGATAGATCCCTAATATGGTTGACATAATGATGTGTTTGAATCTGATGTTGTCCTTGAAATTTTAACCCATTTTCTACTCCTCACAGATAATTTCTTTTGTTGTTGGTTTTGACTAAATGAGTAGATATCAAAAGGATAACGTTGAATTACATTTTAACAAGGTTTCTTCTAATTTTTGACAGGTTTATTGAGCATGTCACTATAATAAGCCATGGATTTGTACCACAAGTATTAGTCTGAACATCTTGCAGTTAATTTATAATTCTTTTTCTGCCTTGAAACAAAAGTTCTCCAAAGAAAAACTCTCGCTAAGAAATCTCTAATCATGAAATGATCTCACCACATCCAAAATCCTTACCCATTATTCCAGAACTGTTGCTGTATCAGTTCAAACTTTTCTTAATGGCTTATTTGTCATATTTCTGTGTGAACTCTACACACTGTTCAAATTTCCCAAATATATATCCTGCCTTCTCTGTTTTTCCCCACATCACAATCTCTACTTTAGTTGCACTTTTCATAGACCCCTCGTGTACTGTCCTGTTATTACTCACTCCCATTAGGCTGAGGTTATATGCCACATGTTTATGAACATGCTTCTAGTCTGACATTTTTGGCAAGAACTCATCATCCCAGTCTCTGAACTCATAAGGCAATATATCTACTTCCTAAGAAATTTATATCATTCTACTTGGCAACAGAGATGGCCGTGTGTATATGTGTGTGTGTGTGCATATGTTTATGTTCTATTTAAATTTTAGAAGTTGTTCTGTACAACTCCAGCAGAGTGCCTGTACAGAGTATATCCTCAATAAATATTTTTGGACAAGATAAGGCTACTTAATCTTATATCACTCTGACGAATACCCTTTAATGTGGTGCATTCCCTTAAAACTTACAAATTCTGTACTCTGTTGGCATGTTCAGTCGCTATATATACTGGTAACTGATTTCAAGTCACAATACTGTTGTTCAGTAAATGAGGACTGTGCCTTCACCTGTGTACTCATATGGGATATTTGTGGAAAGATTGTACATGGTCAGAACAAATATTATGTTTTTATGATGATATAATTATACTAGAAATGACAATGATAATGCTGCTTTACCCATAGACCTCCTAAGGTAAACTTCCTTGAGCTTGATGAAAAGGCAAGCTGAAGTGACAAATTGTTTTTTATCACATTATCAAAAACAATTTTCCAAATTTGTAGACAAATGTGTGTGTGCATATATTAGAATGTCTTATCTTATAGGCATATCTGTCTGATTTCCTTTTTTTTTTTTTACCCAAGTTCATTTTTAAAATATTTATTGAGCTAGATACTGGTGATCTAAGTGTGAGCAGCATACTTAGTTGTGGTCCTTTGCCTCAAAAATTTTGTTTCTTTGTGGGTAGAAAGCGTCTACTAAGTAAACAATTACAATATCACAGGTGTTTGGTGAAGAATTCCCGAATTTTGGTTCTGTGAGAGTTAGGGAAGCAGATAGTCCAAGCTAGAGACATCAAGGAAGGCTTTCTGAAGAATGTATTTAGGTTAAAATTCAAGGACTTTCCCATATACCGATGAAAGTGAGAATGGCCAATTAGAGGAATGAAAAGAAGTTAGTATAAATAGAACTTATTTTGTAATAAGGAGAAATAGAAATGAAAGAGGTGGGAAAAGCAACCATGAATAGTTTCAGGAAGATTAATGCAAAGTTCAGGAGGATTAATAAATTTTTGTGATTTTTTGTTGTTTGCTTTTGTAAAAGTACTAATTTTGTTAAAATATTATTTAAAAATTTGCTTAAATTATTTTCATAAATATATTACTAAACCTTTGAGAGGGCATTTTCCTCCTTTGAAAATGTCACATATACTTAAAGGAAGTAATAATTATCCCAGTATAATGATTATTTATATCATCTCTACTTTAATAAGTATAGAGTTTTCATAATAATTATTATAAAAATAACTCATACTAATTCATAATATGATTGATTCATGATCATTTGCTCAATGGTTCCCAAAATCTATATGGATTGTATAGATTTAATTATGTGTCTAAGAACAGGGTCACCGTATACTCTAATCTTCTCAAAAAGCAGCTATCATCACCCAAAATGTTTGAATTCTTGAGTCAGAGAATATAAGAATTTGTATATGCTTTCTCATGCAAATAACCTTGGGACTTCCTAATCCCACTCTCCTGCTCGGGCTTTGATATGTGCATGTGAATTTGTCTTCTTCATTTTAGTTTTTCACCGCTTTTCTTCTTATTTACTATCACTCTTGCTTTTGAGCTTCCTCTTTTTTTCCTCTGTATTTTCGTAACACTTAGTAATTTTACTAGTCAAACTAATATGTTACTAATTAAGCAGCATTTATTGAGCATTAACTATGTTCCAGGCACTTTACCTACATGATTTCATATAATTATCAATATTCCTGTGAAATATTATGACTAGAAGTTAACAGATCAAGCAAACCATTTCAGGGAAGTTAAATGGTTTTCTTAAAATCCTCTCAGCTAGTATGTAGAGAAATCAGATCACATTCATGTTAGCATGATTAAGATATTTCTTCATCCTTTGATACACAGACCTGTAAAGCAGTTTAAGGTCAATAGCAACTGTTATTGTGATATCCTACCTATCAAGGGAAAAAAATAAACAGAAAAAAAAAAGTCACACAGGCTTGGGTGGAACAGCAGGGAGAGCATGCTAGATTGCCAGAATTCATTCAGAACAGAGCCATTATCAGTGAGATCATATGGTGATTAACATAACATAATAAAATAAAAATAAAAAAAGGAAAACCAGAGCCATAAAATTTTTTTCTCTTTGCCTGTCCCCAAACACCTGCCATTCCAGTGAAAGGCTCTGGCAGATACTTGGGTAGCACAGCAGGAGATGTAATATTTGAGAAGAAACTTTGCAGTAGGTAGTTAGGGTCTGCAGGCAAGGGAGTTACCTACCAGCAGAGGCTGATGATGCGATACGGTTTTGAAAACAGGTTTGATACAAATTTAGAAAAGAAAGAAATCACATTATATTCTTTTTATTGCAGCCTAAAACCTCTACTTACTTAAGTAAGCTTTACTTTTTTTTCTGAAGATTTTATTTATTTATTTGACAGAGAGAGACACAGTGAGAGAGGGAACACAAGCAGGGGGAGTGGGAGAGGGAGAAGCAGGCTTCCCGTGGAGCAGGGAGCCCGATGCGGAGCTCGGTCCCAGGACCCTGAGATATGGCCTGAGCTGAAGGCAGACGCTTAACCGACTGACCCACCCAGGCGCCCCTTAAGTAGGCTTTAGTATGGCTCCTAGGACTATCCTTTAATCTGAGTTCTTCATTAATTGGGGCTTGAATGCCAAAACTTAGGAGAGAGGATGATCAAAGAGACATTTAAATGCTAGAGAACTGCCTAAAGTGAAAATATTTTCATTGGAAAGGTCTTGGAGAGTCAAGTAGCCTCGTGGCTATCAAAGCTAAGAAGTGGCACGGTGTTTTGAGTAGGCTGACTTTAAAGTGTACACTCATTTATTTATCCAAGTACCATTTCGTGAACTGCCACCAAAGGCCGGGCACCGTTTGAGGTGTTGTGGATCTACAGTGGGGAAAACAGCATAACTCTGGTAGAACTTATATTCTAGAGGCAAGGACAATCAGAAGTAAATTGATACATAATGTGCGGTATTGATATATGCTTTGGAGGAGAGTGAAGTTAAAAGAGAAAATCCTAACTGAGAAATTATGCTACTTGTCATACGGCAGTAGGTGAAGCCATCAGTAATATGGTGATATTTGAGGACAGACTAGAATTACATGGGGGTGGGAGGGCGTAAGCCATGAAGATAAACGGCTGAATACTATTCTAGCCAGACAGCAAGGAGCGGAAGCATCATAAAATGAAAGTGTACTCGGTGTGTTCAAGAGCTACAAGAAACCCAGCATCATTGCAGGGAGAGAAAGTTAGAAGGATAGGCTCTAGTAGGGTAAGGAGAATATTAGTATTAAGGTAATAGTACTCACAAAGGGGGGAATTCCCTCAAAAGAGTTTAGATACCTACACTTCTGCTGCTGCCCAGTTCCACTGCTCCCTCAACCCCCCCCCATAAAAGGGTATCTCCATCCTTTGCCTTTAACAGTAGGTTTTAAAGTGTAAAACTTAGGTCGTGTAAATTAAATACATTTGTGATCATGTTACTATTTTTAAGTGTCAGACATGAAAATTTTTAAAAAGCTTTTGGGCACTTTATCATAAATATGTTAGAATTCCTAGAGATGAAGATTTTTAAGCACACATGGTTAGCAAATTTACTGTACTTCCACCTTAGGGCAAATAACTTAAGTCTAGTTCTCTAGAGTTAATAATATATCAAACTGTATTTCAATCTTACGTGACGTCCCCTGGAATGATGTGAAAATGCAGCCCTATAATATCTCCCTTTGATGTTTACTTTATTTTACTAAATTGCAACTTAGCACAGCATTGTTTTTACTATAATGATGTTCGTTATAATCAACGCTTAATTTAAAAGAAATCCTCCTAGTCAGTACTCTTACTTCTCTGCCCTTTTCACTCACGGAAGTGGCTCGATTTTATTACATCTCAGTGGTATATCCGCATCATGTTTGCCTCCCTCCAGATTAATTGTCAGCACCCTGGTGGCAAGATCATCCTTTCTCTGATGACCACTGGTAAGCTAGATCTAGCTCTTTCTCAGACTCTCCCATTTATGCCCACGAATTTGAGCTGAGTCCTTAATGCTAGCATGTGTGTGTACTTAGTGACTGAAGAGGCACAATTTATGCATTTAATATTGGTGCATTTTGAAATTTGTTATGACATTGAGCTTCACCCCCAGTGACTCTAACTTGAACAAAAAATCAGAAAAATGTATTTAATATATTTTCAAAACATGTTTTTTTATGTTTTATGGGAAGATTGATTTTCTGCTTTTAATAAAAGTGGGTTGTTGGTTTTTAAATTTGGAAATTATCTGCCCTAAATGCAGCAATTTTCTTCGAAAAAGGCAGTAAGAACTGAGCCATTTTTATTAAACTCAATTGAACAACTATTCCTTGAATGTTTAGTCTGTGCCATGCAATGTCCTAGGCCCTTGGGATGGAAAAATGTACAAACAGAAATAGATGCCCTTTGGAGTTCATTTTCCAGCAGTGTAATTGCCACTTAATAAGGCAAGGGAATATTTCTTGAGTAGTATACTGAAAAGCATCTTCCAGAAATGACTTAGGGTATTTGCTTTTGTAATTTTTTAAATTAAATTTTCTCAGGTCTTTTGCAGTCTGACAAATACTGCTCCATCAACTTTTCACTCTCACCAACAAGGATGTTACACCAGGTCAGTCTGACCATGTGCTAGAAGTAGATGTAGCAAATACAATCTAATCTGCCAGCAGTAGTTTAGAAAATCACTGATAGAAGATAGCAGGTTCATTAGCAAGTGTTAAAATAGCTTCCTAAGTTGTGAATAAAATGTACTAAATATCTGACATAAAGGCTTCACACTGTTTTGCAGGGGTCAAAGAGTAGCCATAATCACCTAAATTAAAGGTGGATAATCTAGGCTAATTTGGCTCTACCGCTTTATTCTTAATGCAAACTCTTATATTGATCCTATGCAGCACAAAGTGTCAGACAGACCAGAAACAAACACAGTATTAGAATAGAAGAGACTTCAGAGGATTTTAAACACAATCTAATAATTTTACGATGAGGAAACAGATCCAGAGTGATTATATGATTATCTTGCGGACCCAGACTATTCATTAGCAAATCTTAGGTAAAATTTTCAAGTTCTGACCCCCATGTCTTTCTCTTTTCAGTATGTTATACAACTTTCCTACAACTCCATAGTAAAAATACTGATCAGAAAATAAAACCCGTAGTATTGCAATGTTTATTTTACATGTAAACTTGTTGCTTAAATGTCTACAGCCCAGTTTATAATTCTAGAGTGCAACTCTCAGGCAGAGTATCATTTGGAATTCAGAAAGAAGGTAGAGCTTTGTGAGATTTTTTTTTTTTTTTTAGGTCTGTATTGGTTGGAATTTATATTGGATGGCCTGTAATGAAGAACACAAATAATAGTGGCCTAATCAGATGAGGGACTGTTATTCTTACATAACAAGGGACGAGAGGGAGTCTAATGCCAAATGTCCTCAGTGATTTAGGCCCAATCTAACCTTCTGTTCAACCATTCTTAGCATGTGACTGTCCTCATGCTTATCACCTAATGGCTACAAGTCAGTTGTTCCATTTCAAGCATTGAATGTTTATTATAGGCAAGATGCAGTGAAAAATAAAAGGACAAATTGATCCTACCCTGTTTTAAAGAGATTTTATGAGAGTTCCTTCTGGCCACTATGTTCCATTGATTAGGACTCGATCACATGAGTATCCCTATTCACAAAGATAGTTGGAAATAATTTCTTCACAGGTTGTTTTGTAGAGGGGTAGGAGAATATCTACAATGATATTCTGCTGCTAAGGAAAATGATTTTTATTTTTTAAAAGATTTTATTTATTTGAGAGAGAGAGAGAGAGAGAGAGAGAGCACAAGTGGGAGGAAGGGCAAAGGGAAAGGAATAAGCAGACTCCTTACTGAGCAGGGAGCCCGACCTGGGGCTCAATCCCAGGACCCCAGATCAGAACCTAAGCCAAAGAAGGCAGATGCTTAACTGACTGAGCCACCCAGGCACCCCTGGAAAATTATTTATATTTTGAATACATTTGAATTTATTTTTTGTTTCAAATTTTTACTTAAATTCTAGTTAGTTAATATATAGTGTAATATTGGTTTCAGGGATAGAATTTAGTGATTCGTCACTTACATATAACACCCAGTGCTCATCACAACAAGTGCCCTCCTTAATACTCACCACCCATTTAGCCCATCCCCCCTCCCTCCAGCAACCCTCAGTTTATTCTCTATAATTAAGAGTCTCTATGGTTTGCTTCCCTCTCTCTTTTTTTTATACCTTCTCAGATGTTCATCTGTTTTGTTTCCTAAATTCCACATATGAGTGAAATCATATGGCATTTGTCTTTCTCTGACTTTATTTTGCTTAGCATGATACACCCTAGCTCCATCCACATCATTGCAAATGGCAAGATTTCTTTCTTTTTGATGGCTGAGTAATGTTGCATTACACACACACACACACACACACACACACACACACACACACACACACGCCACCTCTTCTTTATCCATTCATCAGTTGATGGACATTTGGGGTCTCTCTATAGTTTGGCTATTGTTGATACTGCTGCTGTAAACATCAGGGTGCATGTATTCCTTCAAATCTGTATTTTTATATCCTTTGGGTAAATACCTAGCAGTGCAATTGCTAGGTCATAGATTAATTCTATTTTTAACTTTTTTAGGAAACTTCTTACTGTTTTCCAGAGTGGCTGCACCAGTTTGCATTCTTACCAACAGTGTAAGAGGGTTCCCCTTTCTCCATATCTTCGCCAACACCTATTGTTTCTTGTGTTGTTGATTTTAGCCATTCTGACAGCTGTGAGGTGGTATCTCATTGTAGTTTTGATTTGTATTTCCCTGATGATGAGTGATGTTGAGCATCTTTTTGTGTGTTTATTGGCTATCTGTATGTCTCTTTGGGAAAATGTCTATTCATATCTTCTGCCCATTTCTTAACTGGATTATATGTGCTTTGGGTGTTGAGTTGGAGAAGTTCTTTATAGATTTTGGATACTAACCTTTTATCAGATATGTCATTTGCAAATATCTTCTCCCATTGGGTAGTTTTAATTTTGTTTGTTGTTTCTTTTGCTGTGCAGAAGCTATTTATCTTGATGAAGTCCTAATAGTTCATTTTTGCTTTTGTTTTCCTTTCCTGTCTAGTAAGAAGTTGCTCTGGCCGAGGTCAGAGAGGTTACTGCCTGTGTTCTCCTTAGGATTTTGATGGTTTTCTGTCTCACATTTAGGTCTTTCATCTATTTTGAATTTATTTTTGTGTATAGTGTAAGAAAATGGCCCAGTTTCGTTCTTCTGCATGGTGCTGTCCAGTTTTCCCAACATCATTTGCTGAAGAGACTGTCTTTTTTCCATTGGATATTCTTTCCTTCTTTGTCAATGATTACTGACCATGTAGCTGTGCGTCCATTTCTGGGTTTTCTATTCTGTTCCACTGGTGTATGTGACTGTTTTTGTGCCAGTACCATAATCTCTTGATGACTACAGCTTTGTAATATACCTTGAAGTCAGGAATCATGATGCCTCCAGCTTTTCTTTTCTTTTTCAGAATTGCTTTGGCTATTCAATTTGAATTTATTTTGAATGTATTTGAATTTACATATTTAAATATATTGAATTTATATTATGAAGTTTCTTTAGATGGCCTCCATTTTAAATGACAGATTAATAAATAAGTAAAACATATAATTGTCATGGAGAAAATTAAAATAGGAGCAAAAAAGGAGAGTTGAAAAATAAAGTTGTGATTTTAAATAGAGTAGTTTGGGAAAACCTCATTGAAAAGTACTATTTATATAAAGATCTGAAGTAAGTGAAAGAGTGATCCAGGCATACTTTTGAGGAAAGGAATTATTGGTAGAGAGACAGCAAGTACTGTAGTGGGAACATGCATGAGAAACTTAGAGAAACAGGGGAAGGATGTTTGAAATGTTCTAGTTAATCTTAGAGCTGATCAGAAAGGGCTTAGAATGTGTCAGAAGTGACTGTTGAGTGGAGGGGAAAAAAAATTCTTGGGTTAGGAAGACACACAAACTTGCACAGTTCACATAGATAAAAATATCCATAACCAGGATACCAACCAAGATCAGTTCACAGTCTGACTGTACAAATGGGAGAAATCACAAGGCTAGAAATAAAGAAGAAATCAGCTGGACATCAGTCAGGACAAGGTCATCATACAGATTTAGGCAGAGACCAACTTCTTACGCGTACTTACACAAAGTGTGTTTAAAACCAAGGCAGATTTTTCCCACCAGTACTTGTAGCAGTGCCAGACCCATGATGTCACAGTCTTGCAGCTGCTGCTCTTGAATCACTGCCCACTTGTAGAAGTAGGAAGGGTCCAGCTTAGACCCAGCGTCTCAGTCACAGCTGCATGAGGAGCTGCATTGTGCAGGGCTGATTGACTACTACCTCAGTGGAAGTTTCTGAAAGAAGACTAAATAGGGAACAACACTCCAACCATCCTAGGCACATAAGCATGACTCAACCTGAGAGATGAGTTTTTCTTTGCTGAGAAGCAGACTCACATTCAGGACGGGTGCTATGGAGGTGTCGCTATGGTTTTTCAAAAGATCCACACTGGCTGAAGAATTCTCATCCAAAGGAGTAAATTTCAGGGATGCCCGTGGATCCAGACACCTTATGGATAACCACCCCCTACCCCTCACCAGGGTTGAAGGAGATTTTGTTATGACTTTCAGTGCAGGCATTCGAGGGCAGAAGGGGGGAGAAAGGATTTCACATTACTTCTATCTAGCAAGGAACAGACAAAGTATAAAAGTTATTGACCCAATTTAAAGCTAACCAAAAGATAGAACAGTTCTGAGTTCTTAGAATCTAAAAGATCTTTCTTTTTGGCATTGCCTCTAGTTTCTGCCCTTTTCCAGTTCTCTGTGCTGTATGGGTAGCCGTCCTGATGGATATACCAGAAATAGATCTGGAGACAGGGTCTTGGATGTTTTTAATATCCACCCGTGACTCTCCACTCACCCACATTATCACACATGTCACAGGCCTGAAACCAGATGATTGTGTGCACATCTTAGAACTTGTCATATTTACTAAAGCATAACTACTGGAATTCAGCATAAAATCCTTTAAAAAGTTGAGAGAATTCAAAGACTTCCAAACTGACAATTTAAAAATTGAGGGCTTCAATTTTTATCTATTAGAATGGAGATGATTATCTAGAGTTTCTTTAAAGGAATTCTGTCTCAAAGAAGTCAGAGTAGGTCTGGTACCCAGGTAAATTTTTTTATACCAAAAAGGAAAATGTAAGCAGGCCTAAAACATTACCTCTTACTATTCCTACTTAAGAATAGGTTCCATTCAGGGTCGCCTGCATGGCTCAGTCGGTTGTTTCAGACTTCAGCTCAGATCATGTTCCTGGAGTCCCAGGATCAAGCCCCATATAGGGCTCCCTGCTCTCAGCAGGGAGCCTGCTTCTCCCTCTGCCCCTCACCCTGCTCATATTCTCACTCTGTCTCTCTCTCACATAAATAAATAAAATCTTAAAAAAAAAAAAAGGATAGGGTCCTTTCAGGGATTTCCAGTAAGATGCAGCAAGTAACACTAGTTCTTCTGGCAATTAAAGACCTTGAGCATGATTAAATAACTCATTGAGGATGTACAAAAATGCTGAGATTATGAATAAGGAAAAGAGACAAAGTTTTTATATTTTTATCAAGCATGTGTGCATATATTTTACACCTGCCTCTTTATGAAGAAGGTCCATGAATTCTTTTTTTTAAAGATTTTTATTTATTTATTGAGAAAGAGAGAGAATGGGAGAGAGAGCATGAGAGGGAGGAAGGTCAGACGGAGAGCAGACTCCCTGCTGAGCAGGGAGCCCGACGCAGGACTCCATCCTGGGACTCCAGGATCATGACCTGAGCCAAAGGCAGTCGCTTAACCAACTGAGCCACCCAGGCACCCAGAAGGTCCATGAATTCTAATAGTTATGTATACCAAACTTCAGCAGAGCTGAATAATACCATTAGTGTCTATCTCTTTCTCTATGTATGTGTGTCTATATTTACACACACACACACACACACACACAAAGTATGATCCTGGATGACTAGAGATAATCTATGCATTTTATACTGCTTAATTTGTAATAAAGCTGTATTCTGCATTACAAATAATCACCAACTGAAACTGGAGTGTAAACTTCATCAGACTTTTATTTCCCAACATTACAGGACTATAAAAGCAATAAAGAGTAAAAAGTGTATTTTTTTTTTCCATTCTTGCCCAGGAGCTCTATTGGAACTTGCATGAAAGCCTTTGGTGTCCATTTTTACTACATTTCTATGTGGCCTTCTGGGTTTCAAGTGAAAGCGGTGATGGTACCTGTACCTTCTTCTCCTTACAGATCTGCATGCTGGGGCTACCAAAAGATCTGTGTGCATCTATTGCTGTCCATTCTGTTTACCACAGGGAATGCTTCACCCTTTCCTTTCTGGTGTCTGGTGGTGAGATCTATAACGAAAACCCACATACTTTTCCATTTATTTTGTCAACCATGTTTCACGTAGAAATTCCAGCTTGGATTTTATTTTTGTTTTTGTTTTATTTTGTCCTTAATGATAATTCATCTCGGTAAGATTTTAGCACTTTACTGAAAGGAGCAAATTTAGAAGCTTATCTGGTCTTTCTTAATTGTCCTCAATATTCCCATTTCCATCCCATATATCATCACCTGGTCTGTCTCTTTCCCCATGTACATTGTCCTTTACTTTAGAGTAAACTTCTGCTTCAGTTTCTGAGGAGATTAAAAAGTAGCCCTTTTTGTCAAAAGGTACAAACTTCTAGTTTTAAGATAAATAAGTACTTGGGGTAAAACCCGATGGTGATAGTTAATACTGCCATATGATACATTTGAAAGTTGCCAAGAGAATAAAAATAAAAGTTCTTATCACAAGGAAAAAAGTTTTTTTTTCTTTTTTGTATCTATATGAGATGATGGATATTAAATAAACACTGTGATAATCATTTCACAATATAAATGAGTTTAGAGGACACTTTTTGCTATTTTTTCCAAGTCACTATGGGGATTAGTTGGGCCCTGGTTGACCTCAAGAGATCATTAATTTTGATTTCTCAGGGACCACTTCTCCCATTTTGCATTTAAAAATGACTCTGGTCATATAGTCTGTAGAATTGTAACAGTGTTGTGTGGTAAGAGATGGTAGCTACACTTGTGAGTATAGCACAAAGGTATAGAGTTGCTGAATCACTCTGCTGTACACCTGAAACTAACAGAACATTGTGTGTCACCTGTACTTCAATTAAGAAAATAACTGGGTAGTCCAGATAAACCCACAAACAGATTTATACATTGGGACTTTCAAACTTGAGTCAGAGTGCAGGGATTAGAGTATATCAAGAGAAATTTGCAAATTGCCTCCACAAAGGTTAAAGTCAACTCCCTATCTTTTTGAAGAAGTTAACCTAAGACAAGAGCCTACATTTTATGGCATTGGACACTCAAATTACAAGGACTTTATACTTAAATATTACAGATACTTTCTTAGCTAGTCTCTGTATTTTGACCCATCAGAGTCTCTTAATTTTAGAGTAGGTAATTTTAGAGTAGATGGTAAAGGTTCAGAAAAAATATGCAGTGATGATTATTTTGCTAGTGCCAAAAGGAACCATCTAAGCTGAAATTTAGCTGTTTTCTTATACCATCTTTTACTATTCAGTTTGAGTCTTGGGCAAGTGTTCTTCATCTAGATCACATACACTTGAGTTGAAGTCGTATTAGACCAACTGAGTAGTGTTAGACCATCATAATCAAATGGCCTAATTCTTGGAATAACATGAATATTTAAGTGCAAACTGCACTAATACACTCACTTAACTTTTGTAGTTAGCACAGCCTAACCAGCTAACCAGGAGACCTAACCAGAGGGGGGGAAAAAAACCAAAACAAAAAAAATTGTTATTATGTATGCTGTGCATGGCAAGATAGGCACCAGAAGTGCCACAACACTGATAAAAATAGAAGGCTTGTAATTATACTTTGAGTACCAATTTGCAAAATGTCTTAAATTTTGGATGTTTTATTCTCAGAAAATTGAAGGACTTCTTGCACTTTAATAGGTAATAGATACCACTAAAGCATTTAAGTTCTAAGAATTTGTGTTTGATACATGAGAAAATGTAGTATAGATCAGTTAGTTTTTTTAGCCAAATCAAATATGTGGTAGAGAACACATTTTATAGAATAGGATGAATGATCTTTCTTTTGGTGCTAAAACACCAACCAGTTTCCATGGAAAAAAATCAATGTTCTATGAATTCTCTTGAGAAAGTCCTTAAAAATGTATAAGTGAAAAAGTTTTAGAGGATGGTGTTTATATTTAAATCTCACTAATATAAGACATATGTAAGTCACATATTAGAGAAAATAGTAAAAGTCATTTTGTATAATCATATAATTATCTAATGGGCCTTTGAACATAGTGCTGTGATAGTAGCACAGGCCAAGTTATGTGAAATATGCATATTTAAGTTTTTTGATGTTTTATTTATAGAGTATTGCTGTGAAGATTTGAATGAAGACTTTGAAATTTTGAGAAAACTTGAAGGAAATCAGTGTTTTTGATAGCTGCTTTCAACTGTCCCTAAATTATAGGATTGATTAAAGCAAGTTAAGTGAACTCCATTGAAAGGAAATGAATCCTTCACTCAAATAGACTAGTTGTTCTATGCAAGGCCATTTTTACTAAGCTCTGAAAGTAGTTGCATCATCAAGAATGCTTGTTTAGGTTTGTTTCCTTAATTACTATAAAGAAGTTTTGGCAAATGTGTATGAAATAACGAAGGAAACATTTCAGAATTTCTTTTTCCTTCACTCTTGATTAGTCATCTAGTTTAGGCCTGAGAGATTCTGAAGAACTTAATTGGATCCAGCAGAAGACAGTTTCTACATTCATTTCTTCTCGCATTAAACAAATACTCATGCTATTCTTTGGAAATATTCATTGGCAGTTTTCTCAATATACTTTTTAAAATATATCTTGTCTCTAACTGAAAGATATTAATATACTTAAGGAGTTAAAATAAAACCACTTAAAATATTAGTCCATAGAGTATGATATTGGTATCATCAGTATTTTTAGTGAAATATAAGTCAAGAGAAATCAAGGATGTTTCTTGTCACTTCCTCTTGCCCCCCAAAAGAACACTGATATAATTTACAAAGACGCAATAGACACAGACTCATCAAGTGACAGGGTGGGGTCACCAGTAATGGTTGGAATTCTGAAAGGATTAAAATTAAATACGCTTAGGAAAATTCTCTTTTCTTTGGTTGGGAAGACTGAGAACAGGCCTGTACCTTGGAAGAACAAATAGGACCAAGGAAATCAGAAATAAGAAAACCTGGAGGAACTTGCTTATGTCTGACTTGAATATAATCTCTAAGCGAGCCTACTCATGAGTCCAGTTCAGTAGGGTGAGGAAACTACACCAATTTGGTGCCAAAGTAGATAATATATACACAGATACAATGTATATGTGTTTGTGAAAGTGTCCTCTGTGGAAATGTGTGGCTCCATAGTGTATTTCTTTGTGGACATAGGGAATTGGGCACTCTATTGGTAGCTAGATATTTGGGTTACTTAGAATTCTTATCTCAAAACTTGTGAATTTGGACATTGCGTTTATTTTTAATATACTGAGTTTTCTGTCATATAGGCATAGCATCATTGCATCCATTCTAGTAACTAGGAAAGCAATAGAAAGCTTTTGATTGTTACCTAAGCATCATCATGAATAAGTACATTTCAGAGCAAATAAATCATTGCCAAGGTTGAACACAAAATTAAAATGTATTATAATTTAGGCAGACATTCCATTATTGTATAAAGCATTTTCTTTAAATTAGATTTATGTAGACATTGATTAATCCATTTCCTTTCTGAAGTCAATTTGGATTTTTTTCAGAATCTACCATTTAATTTAGGCTGTCAGGAAATGTTGCCATAGTTATCTGCATCATGTTAGCATGAAATGAAAGGATTTTTGAAAATTTTCCTTCCTATGCTATTATAACTTTATTGTGTACAAGGCAATTATATCCTTTGGGACTAAAATGCATTTTACTGCATCTATAATATGCTCATTTATAACCCACTGAGTTCCTACAAGTGTACTCTCCCACTTGTAATGGAACTCCCTGTTTATTTCATACCTATGGGGCACAGGATAGAAAAAGAGGGCTACAGAAATCCAGAGGATGATTTGAATTTGGCCTTTTCTTGTAAGACAGGTATACACTGCTCATTATTTTTCTTCTCCATTGTCTTTAACTATCTTTGCTCTGATTATTATTTTCTGTTATTCTAATAAGTAAAGAGAGGAATCTCAGGCTATTGAATTTAAATACTTCTGATCAATCAAAAGAATTTTATTCCTTGAGCTAATCCCTAAGTTTGCTAAGCTTCAATCTCAGGGATAGATAATACTTTAAAATTCCTTCACTGGATATGTCAAATAGCCATGGCTATTTTATGGCTTAAATCTGCAGGTAAAGATGATGACTAGTAGACTCCGCTTTGATGAGATTCAATATAAATTCTCAACATCCATGTATTTTTGAATACTTTCTCCAACATTCTCTGGAATCATTGCATTTCTACAGTCATTTACCAGGTTTCTCCATATTTTAACATGGAGAGTTTCAATGAAAACATGATACTTTATACAAACTAAAAGCATAATACTTCCCACCAGAGACTAATATTAAAGACCTTGCATGTCCTCTCTTTGGCAAACACTTTAAATCTCACTCTTTTTCTGTCTTGCCCGAGCCAGATGGAATATTTCTCAACAGTGCATGCTTTTTTTCTCATTCATGGCACGGTAGAGAAATAGCCCTTTACAATCAGAATTGCCATCAGGGACCATTCAAATGAAATATCAAGTAGTAAAGTGTGTCCTATGTTCTCTCCATTTCCTCTTTCATAAGGCAATGATACAGCTTAATATTGTTCATAAATTTTTGTGACATCAGTATTTGTGGAGAATTGGAGAATCTCATTCAATCCCAGAACTAACATAATGATAACATGATAATCATTTGCATGGCAATTTATAAGGAATTCCAGCATTCATTAACACATTTTACCCCAGTCATAGGGTGTACCACCTACTACCCATTTTACCCTGGGAAGCACATCAGGTGTTTTACTTATCTCCATTTACATTTATGGGGAACAAAGACTTAGAGAAAGGAAGTTATCTACCTGAGAATATATGGTTGGTAAGTATCTGATCCTAAGGTGATTAATGATAAAGCCCAAGCTCTTTCTTTTGTACATTATGATACCTCCTCTTTCATCTGCGCATCCAAGTATAGAAAAATAAATACTTGTGCTTAGGATCCAAACTAGAACGCAATGAGAAAAGCCAAGTCTGTTATTTTTCCCTCTTCACTTTATTTTAGTTTTTCCCATTTAAAAAGTATTATGTCTTTATAAATTATTTTGTCTGGGTGAATATTAAGAAAGAAAATGTGCATTAATTCTAGTTTTCTAATTTTATATGTTTCTTCATGTTGATATCTATAATCAGGGCTTAATCTGACCCATCACTTTTTTACTTTAGGAAAAAAAGCCTGTTTGTTATTTTATTTGAAATGTCATTAAGTTTTTCTTTAAGGCACAAAATCTCTTTGCTGAATTCACCTAATATAGACAAAAGCCAGATTGCCCCCAGAACAGTAGATGTTCAGAAGTCTCACAGGCAATTTCCTGGAATAGTCCAGCTCTGAGAGGGTAAGCACACATGATATGCCAGATAAAAACAACTGAATGGTGGCAGAGAACAACTAAACATAGCATTAGAGTAAGTGGCTGCATTAGTTACAGTCAACGGAAATTTCCAGAAAATAGGTCTAGGCTTTTAGTGAGTGTCTATGATCTAATTCTACTCAACGCAGATAATTCATTTTCCAGAAACTAATTTGAAGTTTCTTACTCAAAACTCATCTACAGAAATATTTACTCTAAGCATTTTGGTGAATTTTGAAACCAGTCTAACAATGAACTGAATTGCTTTAATATAGCATAATATTTAAAGTGCATTTCTGAGTATGCATTATGCTACCACTAAAATACACCATTAAAATAGTGGTTCTTATTCATATATATATATATATGCATGTGTGTGTGTATATGTACATATATGTATATATATGTATGTGTATACATTTATTCTAGTAATCTTTACCAGAATTACACTTTTATTTTATTTTTTTGCCACGAGGTGTGTTTTATTTTCATTAAACATACAAATAATTTGCTATAATATCCCAGAGCAAACCGGAGAATTTGGCAGTCCGATTGGGGGGGCGGGTCCCCTCAGAGACCCGCAGGCCGGTGGCGTTGGCATGGAGTGCCCGGGTTCACAGTGCAGCTTATCGCTCGTGTCCATCTTGCAGGTGGCTCTTCTTCCTCCACATCATGACTAGGGTGTCTCGAAGATGACGGGGGTGGGGAATCCTCTAGGTTCTTAGGAAATTTCACTCCGCTTCTCCTGCTCAATGGTCTCTGTGGTCAGCAGGGTGTTCTCCTGCGTCTCTGTTTTCTTGAGCTTGGCCTTATGGAAGATAGCGATTTCCCCCGTGTCTGGCTTCTCTGCCATCTTCTTAAAGCGATCCGTGGAGTTGTGCTCCGAGCCCAGCGCCTGGTGCTGCCACTCACATTGCTGCAGCAAGAGACCCAGAATTACAATTACACTTTTATTAGTATTAATATTATCAGAAAATTTGCTTCATGGTGTACTTCTGTTTTATATGCTTTTTTCACTTAATGAGATACCAAACCCTTATTGGGGCTCATGTATGCTTTAATCAATGATATGTAAGAACGCATATTTTCCCATAGCCTCACTAAAATGAGACATTATGACATTTAAAATTTTTTGAAATGTGGAACATGAGATTTATTATTTAATTTGCATTGCTGAATTCTAGAGGTGGAGAGATTGAGATTGTGATAGCTCAGAAGGTCAGGAAGTCTTTTACAAGGAAATGCTGACTGAGGTAGCATCTGAAAGGAGGCAAGGGAACTGATTCTTAAGGTGAGGATACTAAGAACACAGCATATATTCAAGGTACTGAAAGAAAGCCAGAGGGTCTGGGGCAAAGGCAGGAAGGGGCATTTGGTTGAGGTGAGCCTGGCAAGGTGGGTGAAAACTGGGTGATACCAGAAGTTGTAGGCCCTATTTAGAACTGGGCTCTTTATCTGAGAACAATGAGAGACATTGGAGAGTTGAAAGCTGAGGGTGTGGGCATGTTCAGGTTTGCTTGTTAAACACCTCATTCTTCATGTAATGATTAATTAGAATTGATCTTAGAGGGAAAGAGTAAGAGCAATTAAGGCCAATCTTGAAGTTCTTGCTGTGATGACACAGCACTGCCCCTCTTCTGCTCCACTCACTACCACCACAAGAGAAAAGCTACTACTCCTCTGTGTGTACTCATGTGTTCATATGCTAGACCTTGACATGACCTTATACCTCAATCTCAATTCTCACAGTTTATCCTCACTTCCTATTCTTTTACTTTACTTACACTTGTGACCCCACTCCAAAATTCTTGGACATTATTAAGACCTCCAACTCAGTGAACTTACTATTTTTTAACTATTTGTAATAATCTACCATCCCCTTTATGCTGTCATATCCCTCATCCAACCCACATTCCATGGCCCCACACTATACAGTCCCGTGGCAAATTCCCCTAATTCTCCTGCTCCTTTCTCCCTCTGTCATTCACACCTGGCAAAACTGACCTTTGCTAAACTCAACTATTGATCTGTATTATTACTGAGCTAAAGCAGCTGAGTATTGACAGAAACCATACCACAAAACTCACTAGACTAAATTAAATTTATGAACACAAATTAAAAATAGATATTCAACAAGGATAAAGTATTCTACCTCGCCCTCCTAGTGAATTCATTTTCCTGTTCCCTAAAATGATTATTTTACCACATGTCTTAGTCTGTTTGGGTTACTATAACAAAACATCACAGACTACGTAGCTTATAAACATCAGAAATTTATTTCTCACAGTTCTGGAGGCTGGAAGTCCAAGATCAGAATGCCAGCATGGTTGTGTAAGGGCCCTTTTCTTAGTTGTAGATTTCTTGTTGTATCCTCATATAGTGGAAGGGGCTAGAGAACTCTATATAATCTCATTTTTTGTATAAAAGAACTAATCCCATTCATGAGCGCTTCACTATCATGACCTGATCACCTCCCCAAAGGCCCCACTTCCTAAGACCATCACATCGGTATTAGGATTTCAACATAGGAATTTGGGGGGTGGGGACATAAACTTTCAGACCATAACACTTGTCAGGTTTCCTAAAAATCTCTATATTCCTCAACTTAAACTGTTGCCTTTTTCATATTTCACTAAAAAGTAACTAAAATCAGTAAAAAAAAAAAAAATCTCATTTTTCTACCACCAACTCCACCAACCTGCTTCCATCTGTACAAACTATTCTTTGTCCAAGATTGACATAATAATAGAGGATAGCTTTTTCCCCATGGCCAGTTTACTTGTGAATTAGATCCTACCCACTATCAACTTTTCCAAGACTTCAATCTTGAATTTTGTCTTCAGCAGCAGACTTTTTCCATTTCTGTTGAATCCCTCTAATTAATATACAGACCTGCTTTAATACAAATATCTTTAAAACAATCACCTTTGAGCTCACATTTTCCTTCAGATACTACCCCAATATTTTTCTCCTTTTCATGAAACTAAAATTTGTAGAAAAAGTTGTCCACTGCTCTCTCTTTCCTCACTTCTGGATTTTTCTTCAAAAACTTGCAATTTGGTTTTCATCCTCACCAGGAATTCTAATCAGGGTTAGCGCTGATGTATGTTATGTCAAAGCTAATGGCAAACTATTTGTCTTAGTCTCATGAACTCCAAAGCATTATGTACAGTTTACCACAACCTTCTTGAATACAGTTTCTTCTTTGTGCTTCCATGGCTTTTAGTATATTTAGTTTTACATGTAAATCACTAACCTCTCATTCTTGTCTCCTTTGCTGCTCTGTAAGAACTCTAAAATTAGAGAGACCTAGGGTTCTACTTACTTTCCACCTCAGGTCTCCTAGGTGACCACATTTTTGCTATTGGATTAAATATTGCCACTGTATTGTTTATTATCTAATATTAATATCTAATGTTGTCTCAATCCAGACATTTTCCCTGAGCTCCAGACCTATAGGTCCAGTTGTCTGCATGATATATCCATTTCAATAAATTATATTCCTCTCAATATAATACAGAAAAATAACAATGGATACCCCCATTTTACTCCACAAAACTTATCCCATCTTATTAAGTAGTACCAAAATCTCTTCATTTGATAAAGGCAAAACTGCAGAAGCCATTCCTGATTCCCTTCTCCTGACAATCCACAGGCAATATCTACTTCAACAAAAAATCTGTGAACTCTCTATGGGTGCCTGGGTGGGTCAGTCGGTTAAGCGTCTGCCTTCGGCTCAGGTCATGATCCCAGGGTCCTGGGATTGAGTCCCTCATTGGGGGACTGCTCAGTGGGGAGTCTGCTTCTCCCTCTGCCCCTCCTCCCATTCGTTCTCTCAATCTCTTTCTCTCTCCTCTCTTTCAAGTAAATGAATAGAATCTTAAAAAAAATATGTGAACTGAGTATTCTATATTCTATATAATATGTTATATGTGTTATAAAATAGTTGTTTCTCATCATGTTCTCTGCTGCTTCTTTTGTTCATGCCACCATCACCATTTTTCCTGGATTCCTCATGATCCTATAAAGTGACCGTACTGCATTCCTTCTGGAACCCATCCACCTATTCCACATAGCAGCTTAAGTCAATTTTTGTCTTTCTCCTGCTTAAAGTTCTCCAGTGTCTTTGCATCACATATATACAATCAAAACTTTTTCTGTATTTTTGAAAATGCTATAACATGCAGTCTGCTCCTCCTTCTCATCTCAGTGCCCTCCACACTAACTTTGCAGTTGTTGCTCTTTCTGTTGAGAGCTCTCTTCTCACAGATCTTCATTTGACCAAAGCCTTTCATGATCCCAATTTCAACTACAATGGCAGCTTCTCAGAGAGGCATTCCTCAATGACCTGTCCCTACCTCTCATTCTTTTACACATTACCCAATTTTGTCTTCTTCAATTTTGTCTTCTTTATAGGAGTTAAAATGCATACACATTTGAGAGTACTGTTAGGGCGTTAGAGTCATGGGCAGAAATTCAATACTAAGGGAAGAGTGTACAAAAGATGAAAAAAGAAATCTTTGCCTTGAGTCATGAATAAATTCAACATGTAGTAGTCACTGCAGAGAAACTAGCTATCGAGAAGAAATGGGAGATAAAAGATATAGTAGAAGACTGTAGGGACATGGAAAAAATTCAAGAAGTTGAGTGTAGCTATTGGTGTTGAATGCCTCTGAATAATCAAGTAAGTAGAATGTAAAATTTCAACTAGATTTGAAGATATTTTAAGTCTTTTGTAACCTTGGGCACCTGGGTGGCTCAGTTGGTTGAGCAACTGCCTTTGGCTCAGGTCATGATCCTGGAGTCCCTGGATCAAGTCCCGCGTTGGGCTCCCTGCTCAGCTGGGAGTCTGCTTCTCCCTCTGACCCTCCCCCCTCCCCCTTCCCCCCTCTCATGTGCTCTCTCTCCAGTCTCACTCTCTCAAATAAATAAATAAAGTCTTTAAAAAATTTAAAAAAAAAGTCTTTTGTAACTTTGTCAAGTTTTAATGGAGTGGTATTGACAGTAGTCATGTTGGAATGTATTGAATAGAGGGCAGGATGCAGGGAAAGATAAGATGTATGTGTGGGAAATATTTTTGAAGAATTTGTGTATAAAGGGGAAGACACATTGGACTAAGAGCTGGGAAGATTATGGGCGTAGGAGGTGGAATTTCTTTTTAAAAAGTTATAACAAATTTTTGGAGGCAGGTGGAGAAGTATCAGGCTTGAAGGGACGAGTGTTATACTTACATATTTTCTAACGTTTCTGGCAAGAGAGAGAACAAACAGTAATTGAGGTGACAGCAAACTAGCACCCTCAGTGAGTAGTCTGGCTTCAGTTAGAGTAAGGAGGGGGAAGTAATTCTTCAGAGAAGATGAGGATATTAAGGGCTTTGTTAATTATAAAGATATACTTATAGATGACCAAGAGAGGGAGAGATGACTAAGGGTGTAGACAGGCTCAAGAAGGTTCGGATGTTAAGATGTTATTGGGGTGATGGTATGATGGAGGATAAGCAGTGATGAGAGTGCACTGCAGATGAGACCTATAAAAATACCTGGAAGTCTCTTTAAGAAATACGGGCATGTTGCCTAATATCCAGAGAAATTCTGGCTGAAGGAATGGCTGACGCAGAAGCTTCAGAATCTACAGCTTACAGGAGCCTCCTACTCTGGCCACATGGAAATGTCAAGATCTATAATCTTACACTATTTTTAGCCACACCAGCTTTAAAGTAAAATTAACTAACAATGTGAAGAACATTACATTTTATTTGATGATATTGCATATGTTTTTTTAAAAAAACTGTATTTTAAGTAAAACAGTCTGTAAACACACTTCTCAAAATAATTTTCTAGCAGTAGTTATGTCCATGACAGCTGGTCTTTTCCGACATAATTGATACTTTTTTTTTTCCCATTGAAATAAAATGGTTTGGAAGGCATGTGATTTGATGGGTAGGAGAGGGAAAATAAGAAACTGATACCCTGCAAATAAAAGCAAAAATGAAAAGCCAAAAAGTCAAAAACAACAAGAAACAGGCACAAGAGACGTTCTTTGAAATCTGACAAATACACTACACTATACTTGAAATGAGCAAGTAAGCCAGTTATTATGATCTCTATTATATAGTTGAAGCAATTGAGGCTTACAAAAGTTAAGGATGAATCAAACTCATAATTACTAAGTGATGGAGACTAATTTTGAATTCATTTTTTTATGAGTTTTTGCCCAGTGTACTTTTCTTCTATAGCACGCTGCTTCTTCATTGAGGCTTATATTATGAACCTGATTATAACCTTTGCTGAGGACAAAATTGCAGTCATCTGAACATCTGGTGCTTCTTTTCTCTTGCACTAAGGCCTCTTTAAAGAGTTGGTAGTTGGAATACTAATTTCAATTCTGACAGTAATTAACCATCAGCAGAGATTTTCATAGTTACATTGTATAAGAAACTGCTATAGAACTAGAGATATTTTGGTTTGATTTTAATCAGAACAGCCATTTCACTGTGATTTCCAAAAAAATTTAAAATTAAAAATAATTTTTAATTATTTTAAATAGAATGAAAATGTTATGTTTATTTAACCTTTTTTGATATACCATAGATCACATAGACATGTATATGATGTTTTCTTTGAGGGATTTCAGATTAGGATAAGAAATACGTTATATTTTATATACTTATTATACAAACATTAAACAATATAAAAATGTAAATGAAAACATTTTTTAAGATCATCTACCACCTATAATTCCCCTACCCCAAATCAACCTTAGTATGTT
Organism: Eumetopias jubatus; assembly: GCF_037043125.1. NCBI lineage: Eukaryota > Metazoa > Chordata > Mammalia > Carnivora > Otariidae > Eumetopias > Eumetopias jubatus. The sequence continues at coordinate 65,889,778 of NW_028274808.1, forward strand.
TGGCACTTTAGTGTATTTCTTTGAGTCTTGATGTATTAATCTTGTATGCATACATTCCTAATAACTGTTTATAGTTTTTGGGAATCTACTTTGTGCCTGACATTGATGTAAGCCTAGGTATTGAGCCTGTAGAGTGTAGAAGAGAGACAAGGTCTCTATCTTCATTAATCAGTCTTTCACTATCTCTCTTTGTCTCTGTCTCTATCTCTGTCTCTCTTCACTACAAACAGACATGAATGTGATCATAGTAATATACAGTAGGGTATCTTTTTATTTCTTAGAATTATGCTTTGAGTATTTCTCCATTTTTAAATCACTATTATGATATATTATCGGCAATGGAATGTTAAGACTATAATAGTTTTCCTATCATTAGGGATTCAGATCCTCATTTGTAATCTTATATTACCAATATAATGAGTAAAATTTTTATATATTTTATTAATCACTCATGTAATCATTAAAATAACATTTATTTTGTAAAATCTGGAAAATTCAGGAAATAATACAAAAATAGTCACTCATCCACCATCTATGAATATTCATTCTTCATAATTTGATGAGATTCCATCTCTGCTGTTAACGAACCTGTCATAATGCCTTATACTACATTTGTATGCTATTACTTTAATTAAAATTGTATCTCACACTTTTGATGCTGATTTCTAAATTGAATTCTTAAAAAAAAAGCCAGTGGTTTGCATGCCCATCTTAATAACTCCTGAACCTGCCAACTAAATTTTGCTTCTTGATTCATTTTTTTTCATTTTTCATTATTTATATTTCTTTGACTATTATAAAGGTGAATGTTTTTTTCATAATTTTATTAGTCAAGGCCAGTTATTTTTTTTTTGCATGTGTATATGGATACAAATATGTATGCATATGTTCTTTTAGAGATATTTTAAGATCAATTTATCTAGATTTCATATATGTTGAACTGTGACCTGGTAGTAAATACCTTTCCTTATTGGCGGCTTATTTTTAAGTGTTTAAATAATATATTGTGGTTGTAAACTCACATATCCAAGCAAGCAGAGATACTGTTGTTTAATTCCATTATCAATATAAAATATAATTTAGATTTTTCTCGTACTTTTGGGGGGAAATGACATTAAAACTAGGTACAAAATCATTTGAACTTATGTTTAATTTATTCATATAGACCATAAACAACATCCCTACTGTACTGTGTCTTTACCTATATACTCTGCCTTCTCTGCTGTTATATGAATTTATGTCATGTTATCAGGAAGTTGGAAATTGAAACAAGTTGCCTACATACCTATTAGAATGGCTAAGATCCAAAAAACTAACAATACCCAAATTTAAAAAGCTGACATTACCAAATGTTGGCAAAAATGCAGAATAAGAAACTCTCATTAATTGCTGGTGGGAATGGAAAGTCAACAGCTACTGTGGAAACCAGTTTGGCACTTCTTATAATACTAAACATAGCCTTACCCAGTGATCCAACAACCATGCTCCTAAATACTTACCCAAGTGATTTGAAAACTTACATCCCCCCCAAATTGCACATGGATGTTTAGAGCAGCTTTAATGTGTCTAAAATGGTATATTAAATTGACACACTCTATGAAATTTAAATTCACAGAGGACTTCAGCCTGAGAATTAATATTCAGCTTAGTTAAGATTAAACTTATAAGTCAGGGTTTTGATTAGCACTTACTGGTTTAGCATTGTCCATTTGGGTTAGTTTGGAGTTGGTCCCTGAACATGTGTCTCTGTAGTTAACACCTCAATACTAGTTGCCTAGCTAATTCATAGCCCAGCCCTGCCTAAGTACTGGGATATCTGCTGGTTTCTCATTTAGACTTTTGACTAGTATATCATTTATTAGTCAAAAATATCCTGTGCTTAGGTTCTAAATCATCTGCCTGGTGTTAGTGTTTCTATATAAGTTTAATCTCAACATACTCCTAGAAATGGTTATAATACTGCTCATCGAGCTTCAGTTCTCTCCACAATGGCATTTCTCAAACAGTTCTCATGGAAATGTGAACTATAAACTTTACTTTGTTAGTTTATTAATAGTTCAAGGGGTTTCATGGACTATCCAGTGAAATTGATGATTATTTGTAGTATTGTTCCTATGAATAAAAAATTTTAGTTTCCCAAGAATTGATATAAAAACCATTTCTTGTAAAGTAATAATTATACAACTTGGAAAGTGCCTATTTATGTTACAGTCCTCTATTCAACACTTTTATAAGACAGTTTTCTTCTGGGCTATGTCCATAGGAATATATATCGTTATTCCCGTCATTTTCTTTATTTCTTATCATTATGGTATTTTTTATGCAAAATTTAATTTTCCAGTACAATGTATATTATTGTATGCAGTGTATTTATGAATCCCCAAAATAAGAGGCATGTGTAATCACCTGTGACGTAGTTCTTATTTCTTTAGAAAGTAATTAAATAATATTATATTCATAAAATTGTGATAATTTAGTAATCAGTGTTATTTTATATGATAATACAGAATTTGTTTTGTGATATAAAGTACATGATTATTGCCAGAACTGTCAGGAATGGTGTTGCATTAAACTGAAAGTGGTAAGTTTATCATCACCATCATCTTTATCTTAATATTCCTACAGCTTGCTGAAAACCTTGCTGTCGGTCTTAGAGACTCATTTTTTAATAGTTTTTTTTTTTTTGCAAGTAAATCACATGGTTTTCAAAAGCACAACCAGGTCACTCTAAGTCACTACCTAAAAGTAGGTTGTGAAGAACAAGAGTGCAGTGAAAATGTTCTTGACAATTCAGTAAAGGCACTTTTGTGAGTGAATTACTCAGCCCAGTGGAAAATTCCCAGAGATTTTGACTGACTGTCCCTGCTAATTCAGTGTCCACTGATCTGGTCTCTACAACTGAGTGGTATGGAATGAGACTCGGAGTTCATCCTAGAAGTGTTTCTATGACTCTATTATAATTGATAAAATATAGTATTGTTTTTAAGAATATTTTTTCATAACATGTTGAAAATTTCACTATTTTAGTATTAAAAATAAACATACTTGGAAAACTTCCTATAATGTAGAAAATAACAAAATTTGATGTTTGCTTGAGTATCCTGGCACTTCTAATTATATGCTATTGGTGTTGCTCATTACTTATGTTGCTGAACCTGAAATATTCAAAATGCAGTATTACAATGTTAATTCATACAAGACATTTACAGTAGATTTTGAAATATAGTTTTAGATAAATGTTCTCATTTTTCCCTTTTATTTTTTACTTTTATATATCTTCAATTTTATCTTAAACATTAGTGGGGTTCCAATTTCATTGTGGCTTAATATTTTTTAAAAATGGAATATGTACATTGCAATAAAAATTCAATGATTAGATACATGCACTGCAGAATTAATTAGTTAATAATTCTGTTAATTGATGAATATATGTAGAATTTGTAGTAATTGAGTTTTAGGTGTTTTGAGTTTAAGGTATTTTTCCAGACTGAGAAGATATGTTACCTTTTGAGACTACAACAGTTTGTCTCAGTTTGTACAGAGCAATTTGGAATCATACCATAGAGTTAAAGCAAACATGTTTTGGTAATCATCAGACAATTTCTGACAATATATGTTTATGACACTCTTACATCAGCTCTTGGAAATTACGATCAACATTTATAATGTATACACCTAGAGGACAGGGAAATTTCTGTTCATTCCTTGTATATAGCGCCCAGCTTCAAACACAGTAAAGTGTTTTAGCTGACCAGCATATTATTATATTTTCTATTGGCAGTCAATGTTTATTTATAGTTAGTATCAGTGGTGGGTCTGGAAGGCAAGGATTGGGATTAGAAATGTCTTTTCTCACTTTTACCCTTGATAATCCACTCACAAAATAATTGCTTATCAGTCCCATTACTGAGGAAGCTGCTGGATCAGAGGTTTTGATTCCAAAGAAAAAAATATATATCCAAGGGTATACAACAGTGGTGTCTCAAAAATGAGCATTGAGACTCTTGCCAGTAGTCTCAAGCATAGAAGGGATTACAATATTGGTTGAGATAACTAATCCTGATTATCGGGAGTTATTAGTACTATTCCACAGTAAAATAAAATTATGTCTGAAGCCCAGCGGATTGATTATCTGGAGTGCCTCCTACTACTTCTGTATCTAGTGGTCAGATTTAATGGAAGATTATGATATACAGGCAGACCACTAATACCTTCAAGATTGAAAGTTTAGATTCTCATCACCTGCCTCCTGGTTCAGGAATCTCAGCCGTCAGGGAATCAGGCTAAGGACAAAAAGAGCATATAATGAGTCCTGGAAAAGGAAGTTATTATTACTAATCAGGGCTTCATGACTAGTTGCATATATGTATATGTTAGCTACTATCCTTTATTTTTCCCTTGATCTTTTCCATATTATTTTTGCAAGGTATGTTGCTGGTGGTTGTCAATAAGGTTTCCATGTGGAATGGATATCAACTGGAGATTGATACAATGGCTAATGGATTAGGTCTCAAGCTTTTAGGCAAAAAATGAGAATGTTTCCTTCAGAGTAAAGGATTGCTGCATTATATGAAGTGAGAGCATGTTTTGTTGTCAATGCTGTTTATGGTGAGAGAATTATAAGTTGCAATAATTAGTGGAAAATTATGTACAGATATTGAGAAAACAAAAGGGAATATAGTAGTCGACTTATAACAGGTATCAATTTGTACTGAGTTCTGTATGCCCTTGCCTTCTTTTTGTAGGGACTATAATGCTAAAATTACATATCCATGCTTCCCTTGCCATTATGGTCTGGATGAACTTAAATTCTGTGGAAATAAATGAAGACTAACAAAATGAGAAAGCCAAGGCTACTTACTCTGAGCTGGCTGTATCAAGGGAGTCGGTCGCCATGACTTGCATGTTGACTGATGCTCCAAGGCAGCCAGATAAACAGGGTAACTTCATAGTGGAGAAAAAGGATGGCTTCAGCTAAACCTAATTGGAGGCTCTTGACACAGTGAGAGAGGAGGCAGGGTCACAAGAAGGAATGCATCTTGTGTGATAACTGACTTTCTCTGCTTGTTCGTAACTCGGGAATGGGGACAAAAATTAGGGAAGCTGTCAGTTATTAATCAAGTCCTGGCCATTCAGGCCTATTGTTACAGAAGTTATTGCTTAGCTTCTTGGATTGTCACTAGTGTTCTGAACGAAAGAGGCACAATAGCCGTATTTCGGTTTCGAAAAGGAAAAAAAAAAACCTTTATTATTATTATAGAAACCTAATAGAAACAGAAGAGGAAAGGAATCTACACATAGATGAAGGTAACAGTAGGCAATAAATGAGAATAGGTGAAGTTACGTCAAGTAGAATACTTAAAGCATCCAACCTCATCAGCTGGGGAAGCTCCATGGAAACAGCCAGGCTGGAGTCTGATTGAGAGGACTGGGAGGAGCATCCTCCCCTCAGGTGAGACTTCCAACCGACCATCCCCATAAGGGCCATATTTATAGGGCAAATAATAGTGTTTGAAATTAAACATTTGTTAGCTGATGTGCAGTTTGGAGTGAGCTGCATTCCTATGTTATCATGTTCTTATATTTTCCAGGAGCCTGCGCTATGTGTGTCTGCCTCCTTCCATTTGGGGGTGGGGGGAGGAACGTGGGTGGAGGGCACCCCAGCCTGGGGCAGGAGGGGATGTGAGATAAGATCTGTAGCTCTTGGTGTCCAGACCAGAAGGGCCAGTTCTGACCTGGAGGCCAGATAATATATTTCAAACAACCAGGCTCCCAAGGTTATTCACACAGCATGAGTCTCACAAACAATAGGCTTTAGCCTGCTGGTGTATGTGCAGGTCCAGGTGGTCGGTTATGCGGGACAAATCATGGAAACATCTATCCATAGAGAACAACTAGAGATGGCAGTCTGACTTACAAATCTGACTTTGAGTAGGCTGACTTCTTTGGCTGTTTATTGTAGTTATGGGGTTGGGTTCCTGGGCATATTGCTGCAGGTTGTGGGTCACAGTTCTGTTGTTGTATAATGTCTGGCCTTGGTTTGTATATTCAGTCTCTTACTACTACTATTCATGACTATAATAATAAGTGGAGGAAAATAAACTTCTATGTAGAGAAAAGTGGAATATTGTGGGATGTATGACTAAGAACGTGGGAAGTACCTTTAAAGTACAAGTCCAAACGTATGACTAAGAAGCTGGGTTATAGTCAACACGGTAATCACTAATGGCTACATTATTTTAATTAGAATCAAAAGTAACAAAAATTTTGATTTTCAATAGTTTTATAAAACCCATATAATATAAACTAGTTTCATACTATAGGACTGTTTTGTAGTTGTGTACCTGTTTTATAGCACAGTGTATATAGAAGGTTCTGTTTTTTTCCTTTATAGCGCCGGGGTCTCTATGCATGTGCTCTTATCTTTTGCTGCCACCGTGTGGTTATATAAAGAAATAGTAATATAAATAGTTCTACTTCCCTTATTTTTTAGGTTAATCATCAAGGGGAATTTAGAAAAATTAAATATTAGGCCACAATTCCAAAAAAAAATAACTTTAGCACAATAAAATAATTGAGTCACAGATAACTTTTTTGTTAAAATATGCACATATACATAAATATATACATTTATATAACACATATGTATAAAAATGCAGTGCTCTCTATAATATGTAAATCTACATGGAATAAATATCTATGTCTGTGTCTATATATCATATATAATGTTCATATATAGTACTTATCTATATACCTGTGTATTTACATATAATAGACATCTAACTGAAAGATGTATAAATATTGATATATGTTATCAATATCTCTATATACAGAGAGAACTGTTTTCTTACTTGTCGGTATAAGCAATAAGCACACCCATTTATTTCTCTCCTCTTTCAAAATCTCATCACATTGCTAGTAAAAAATAGCCAAAGGTTATAAACTTGTAACAGTGAGAAGATCAAGACAGTTGCTCACCAATGTAAGGGCATGGTAAATGAAATTTGGTAATGGGCAGTTGTTCTGAGTTTGTGGAGGGAAGGGAGGATGCTGAGTGTGCTGGAGGAAGGCTGGAGTCTGAGTGGTGAGGGTAACTTTCCCTGACCACCATCAGAAAGTGGTGGGATATAGATAAAACTGAATAGTGGGGCCAGGAAGAAGGTGGTTAGTTAAGGAGTCATTCATTGAAAAATCAGCCTGCAGCTTCTCCTCTGCCTTAAAAATGCAGTGTAATATGTAGTCATATTATCCATATGTTCCATCTAAAACCTGGCACATTTATTTGAAGGGAAATTACAGATCTTTGTGTGGGTTTTGGTGACCAAGACTAAAGCTCTCCATATTTGGCATTACAGAATGTGTGTAGCCTAACCAGACTTCCTGTCTGTATACCTTACAGTTAGACCCACCAGTTGACATTCACTGCCCATGTTTGTGGAGATCTTTTTCTGTATTCCGTTTTAGGAGGGAGACCTACTGGGGGAAATGGATTTGCTTGACACCTAGGAAATTAGTTTATATCTCATCTTAAATATGAACGGTAATCCAATGTTTAGTTGAAAATTAAGTTGAAAATAGCATAAGGAAGTAGGACAAAGATGAAGAAGTTGAGAAATTGAACCTGGAAGTAGCAGATACCATTCAGGGATTTAGATGGTAACTTTCATGAAAAGAGGGACCATGTCAAATTTTATTATCCTGTGGTCCTAGAAGAGTGGCAAATATGGTCACTAAAGAAGTATTTGCTTAATGGATAAATGAAGATAGTAGAATAAGAAAGTTAAATTATATGTTTTATCAGAGATTTAAATAACTCCAAAAAGATTAAGAAAGAGCAGTTAGAGAACAAGGAAGAAATCGTGACAGTTTTTAAAAAAGCATGGATGATGAGACCATCAGTAGAAAGGATGTATAAGACATTGCAGGAAATCTACAAAACATAAGACAAAAAGAATAAAGAAGATTAATCCAGAAAGTTTAAAGATCTCCTACTAAAAGTCCCCCAAAGTGGCGACAGATTAGGGGAAAAAAGCAATCATGTCAAGTTTGTCAGAGCTAAGGAAAAATATAAATTGTCAGTTGCCATTGAAGGGTCAACAAGTGACAAACCAGATTAACAACCTCCTCCCTTCCCCAAATCTCAACTACAGATATGCTTATGAGGTTTCAAGTCACTAATAAAAGCTTTGGAAAGTTTCTAGAGGGGGCAAGGAAAAATAAACATTGAGAGAAGAAAATAACTCTCACTGAAGAACTTTCAGATTTTTCATCAACTGTATAATATGGTGGAAGACCATAAAGGTGTGTTTTCATACTTCTAAGGAAGTTATTTGGAAATTGGAATTCTTTAGTTAAATTGTCAAGTGATTGAAAGAACAAAATGATTTTCTTTTTACTTAGAAGAGCCAAAAGTCAGAAAAATCGATTCATATATCTGCTTTTGAATAAGGAAATCTTTAAAGAAGAACTGTAGCAAAAATTGAATGATTATGTAATAGAGAGGAGAATATAGGATATGCAAAATATTGGAACTTACCCAAGGGTGCAAAGAAAAATCAATCTTAGTATAAATAGATGCACTGTCGATCAGTGAACACAGCGAGGATGGAAAGTTGAAAACAGAGGGCTCGGGAGGGATATAAAGTTAAAAAGGTGATTTATGCAGTAAGTACTAGGATTAAAAGTGTGTTTCTTCATGAAAATATACACTGACAAGAAGAAAAGTAAGCCAATTAAAAATTTAAAGTTGTAGGGGAGCCTGGTGGCTCCGTCAGTTAAGCGGTTAAGCGTCTGTCTTCGGCTCAGGTCATGATCCCAGAGTCCTGGGATGGAGCCCTGCATCAGGCTCCCTGCTCAGCGGGGAGTCTGCTTCTCCCTCTCTCTCTGCCCCTCTCCCTGCTTGTGCTCACGCTCTGTCAAATAAATAAAATCTTAAAAAAAATTAAAGTTGTATTAAAATCTCACTCTAAAGTAATTATGCTAAATACTGCTTGATATCTGTGGCTAGTTATTTTAATTTATAATGAAAGCTTACAGATTTCAGTTGAATTAAACTAGTTTCTGGTGTTTTGAAATAATATGACCATAATATGACTTTTAAACTTTTAAAATTTTAGATATAATCTATTAACATTCTAATATAAAGGATGAGGATCTACACATTTTATGCCCACGTCAATCTCTTTTCTTCATACTCTCTCATTTTGGTGAAGTATATCCTCCATTTTCCTTGAGCACATCGTTTCACAGAAGGGTATTTTCCTTCTGTGAAAGGGCATTGAATGTAATCTTTCTGAGACACTGTGTGTCTGAGCATGATTTTAATTATATTTGAATTTGGTACTGTGCTAGAATTTTAGTTCAGAGATAATTTTTTCTCACATTTTATTTTATTTTATTTTTTTATTTTTTTTTATTTTTTTGCAGTTTTATACCTTTATTTGACAATCAGCGATTAGTTCTCATCCACATTAACTGTCTGTAGATTTTTGAAAGTGGTGACAGGTACATAGGTAACCAGTGTGTAGAGCTTGTTTGGTGAATCTTCATCCTCCTTACGTTTTCTGGACAACCGCACGCGGATACGGTATGGAACATTCCTTATTCCTTTGGCCCAGACAGCTTTGTTGAGCCTGGTGTCAATGCGCACATCTGGAGTTCCCATCTCCTTCATGGCAAATTTCCGGATCTCTTTGAGTGCCCGAGGGGCACGCTTCTTAAAACCCACTCCATGGATGCGCTTGTGAATGTTGATGGTGTATTCTCTGGTCACTACTTCGTTGATGGCAGAACGGCTCTTCTTCTTCTCGCCACCCTTCTTCGCGGGAGCCATTCTGCCGGGCCCTGGTTGGAAAGGAAGAGCGCGCGGTATTGTCTTTTCTCACATTTTAGAACATTGTTCTATTATTATACCAGATTCTAGTATTACTTAAAGAAATTCAGTTCAATTTTGATTGGATAATCCTTGATATGAGAGTTTTTTCCTTCCCTTTACCTAAGAAAGCTTGAGTGATTTCCTTGTCCCTCATTTTCTCAAAATTTATAAATATGTATCTTAAAGTCTTTTGCATATCTATATATGTATGTATCTTTATTGCTTTTGTCTTTAAGTATCATACAAGTGGGCTTATACTTTATAATCTTCAACCTGCTATTTTTACCACATTATATTTGTGAATGCAGCTGTAGTCATTTTTTTTAGATATTTCTAATTTAGTAATTTTCTCTGCAAATTAACTTAATTGCATTAAATTAAAATCCTCAATATTCTTAATCCATTCTCCTACTTAAAAATATTTAGGTTGTTTCTAATTTTATTTTGTTATGAGTATTATGCTGTGAACACTGTTCCATATATGTCCTTGTACACTGATGTGAACAGTTCTTACAGGCATGCATATAGAAGTAGAGATGCTAAATCATAGGAAATGTGCATCCTCATCTTCAAGATAGTGGAGAAATTGCTTTCCCTTGTGATTATACTCGTCAGTGTCTTTTCTTTGGTGATAAGAGCATCTTCAACCAAACATTGTATTGCTAGGTGTTCTAATCATTGATTTAATGCCTATATGAGGTGAAACTCATTTGCATTTCCTTGATCCCTGGTGAGGTTGAGCATGTTTTCATATTTTGTCTCTTGAGACATTTTATTCTGAAATTTGCCTTTACATGTGTCTTTTATTTATTTTCCTATTATATGTTTACCATTTTTACCAAGCTGTATGAGCTCTTTATAACTTGTATTCTAATCTGATGACAGTTTTAGTTATTGCAAATATATCTGTTTGTGGTTTCCCTTTTTATTAATTTTTTTGATGAGGAGATATTTTTATTTATAATGCAATAAACTGTAGCAAATGTTTTCTCTATGCTTGTGTTTTGTGTCTTGTTTAAGAAAATTGTTTCTACCTTACAATAGAAGTATCCTGCAGTATTTTTTTTCAAGATTTTTGTAGTTTGGATTTTCACATGCAGGTATCTATCTGTAGTTCTTTTTTTCTTTACTAGGGAAGTTTGAATTCAATTTCATCCCCCCTCCCCTATCCATTCAAGCAGAAATAACATTTACTTTTCCCATTGATAAATAAGACTACGTGTGCCATACATCAAGTTGCAGGTATATGTGTGGGGTCTGATCTGGGCTATTGGCTGTGTTCCATTGAACTGTTTTTTTTTTTTTTTATCTTTATCCAAATAATGCCTTGTGAATTCCCCACAGTGTGTAAGTTATAATTTTCATGTCTTGATATTTGATTCAGCAGCTTCCTACCTTGTTTTTCTTTACAGTTGTCTTGGCTATTCTAGGCAGTTAGTTTTATAATCTAGGTCTATGAAAAACTTGGCATTGTTTATTGGAAATGAATTTAAATTATGAAATATTTTGGAGATAGTATTTATATTTCAGTGATACTGAGTTTTTGATTCCTAACTATGATATAGGTTTCCATTTAATTGTATTTCTTTCGTAACATTCATTAAAGTTTTGTGATTTCTTTTCTACAGAATGTATCACAGCTCTGCCAGAGGGATGTTTAGATGTCACAATTCTGGTTGCTTTAAAAAATTCTATTTTTATAAAAATTCCACATGCTTTTTTTTGCTGATATATAGAAGCACAATAGATTTGTGTACATTGATCTTAAGTCTAGAAAACTTGCTGTACTTCCTTCTTAATTGTAATAATTTGCCTGAATTTTCCATGCTTATAATCAGTATAATTAATTGTTTAATTTTTGTAACTTGTTTCTTTAACTTTTGATGATTAACCATTGTTGCATATATTTCATAATAAAATGATTTCTAATATAATTTGTTTTATATTAACTTAAAACCTCTTTAATTCTAGTTTACATTAATGCATTTTATCTCTTCCACTCATGCTAGTGATCAATTCATTGTCTCTCAGTTCCAAATTTTCCCTTCATTATGTGCTCTGTGATAATGGACTTGACTCTCAAGGATTTCCTCTTTACAGTGAGCCTAATGTTATGTTTTGGCAATACAGGGTGCTGAGGGGTCATTACATGTGAAAGAAGACTGCTAGTTTTTTTTTTAACTTATTTTTTTATTTTATTGTGTTATGTTAATCACCATACATTATATCATTAGTTTTTGATGTTGTGTTCTATGATTCATTGTTTGCGTGTAACACCCAGTGCTCCATGCAGTACATGCCCTCTTTAATACCCATCACCAGGCTAACCCATCCCCCCCAATGCCTTCCCTTCTAGAACCCTCAGTTTGTTTCTCAGAGTCCATAGTCTCTCATGGCTCGTCTCCGCCTCCGATATACCCGCCTAGTTTTAGTTCCTTTGTTTTGGTTTTTCTTGGTCCTACTACACAGTCCATTAATGGTGCATGGGTGGGACTTCTAGTGGGTTCTGTGAACAGTCTCTTGGTGATGTTATATCACTTCCTGGTTACAGTGACCATATTGCCAGTTACAATCACTTGCCAATTACAGTGACCACTTCTAACGCAGACGTTTTGCACCCCAGGTCTCTTACTGCAATGCTCTGATACTGTCTGTCTGCCTGCCCACCAGACTTGGCTCACCTGTACCCCAGAGTGTTGTTTCCCTGTAGCGTGGTGACTGTGAACTAGCACTAGCCCCAGAAACCCAGAAAACTATCGCCCATCTTGTGGGCTGCAACTGCATCTTCTCCAGCAAGGTCTGAACTCCAGCCTGGTGGAAATCTACTCTTCTAATATTTGTCCTTCCTTGTGTGCTCTGCTTCAGCCCTAGGGTACTTTATTGGCATTTCTGCCTAACCTTAGAGTCACTTCCCTATTCTACCGAATCATAATTGATTATATTAATCTTCCCCTGTTTAAATTACTGTGTGGCTCTATATACTGTTTGAATTCAAGCTGATAACTCCTATTTTTCTTTTACAGAAGAGGTTTTCAAAATTTTACTCAGTAATGTAAAACCTACCAACTTGAAATTATCGATCTGCCAACAAGTATTAGCATTAGGATTTTTAAATCCTAATATGTTCCTATAAATTGACAGAAAGTTACACTAACATTACCAACAATGGTATTTGTGGTAGATAAATAAAAAAGAGACACCAGTGACTGTTATGTCAATACCCAGAAATAAAATACTTCTAGTTGCACTAACGGTAGTCATATCTCCTTTACACTTGCTGTGGTTGCTTCTCCTTATACAGAAATCAGGCTTTTCAGTGACACTCCAGAACCGTGGTTAATTATTTTGGGTGGCTAATAGACTATTCCAAGTGAGTGACTTTCCAGTACCCTAAAACGAGCCCTTGGATTTTCTTTCTGTCACCTAAGGAGAGTCTGTACCATTGCTAACAATTGGTGTGAACTGGAAATGTGAAATCATCTATATATAGCTTAGAGAAATGAAAACCTGGTTTGGGGACTTTCTTTCTCTGTCAGGCAAAGAGAGTCGTGGGTCATTGTTCCAGAATCTCTTTTATTCTCTTCTTATAACTCTAATTATGCTTATTTGCCTTAGAGTTCTTTGATGTTTGTCATAAAAAGTCTTAAATACTTCTGGATAGGATTCTTTCAACAGGTGACTCAAAAAGTGATTCAAAGACAAAACCAGGATGATGCATGAACCAAAAAATAATTATTGGCAAAGGAAACCTCACTTCAACAATAGTAGTGATGATGTGGACAATCCTCAATAGTCTTTTCTGCAGCTTTGGCTGTATGAAAACTGAAACGAGAAACTGAGAATAAAATATTACCACAGTCCTAAGAAAAGACTAATTGTTCTATACCTATTTATCAAGTAGTAACTTGAATTGGATTTTCATCCACTCAGTTGATTGATGACAGTTTTTTACAAGTTAACCAATCAGTAACAGCTTTGTACTTCAGCAAGTCAAATAAGTAGAAATGGACTTACTTCCATAAACACTCCTCTGAGTGCCGAGCAGTTGACAACAGTTTTATCAGAGTAACTGTATTTTGGCAGCTAATGTCAACCTACAGAAGCCTTTGAAAGTCCACCAATGTATGACCTCCACACTTACAAAAATTCCTACATAAATCTAACAGTTAGCTCTTCTGAGAGAGGCTGTACCTGACGAGCATAGTCTTCTTGGTGGTGCTTTTATCATCCTTTGACAGTGTGATTTTTCCTATGGCAGAATGGGTAGTTAGTTATATGCCTTATTATGGGATTCCTTTTCAACGCTAGAGCAATCTTCCCCCTCAAACCAAGAAGTTGTTTAAAAATCTCAATTCAAGATTAGGTGAAATCAAACTCAGAAACATTTTAGTAGAATTTGTTTTGCTGTTGTTTCTTCCCTAAACTTATCATTGCCTCTTGGATACAAACAAGATGCTTTATTCCACAGACAATATAATTTAACAACTTTTCATAACGCTACTCAGGTCATGGCTTTTTTATCGCTCAGAAAATAATATTTGGAGAGCAGAATTAAAAAGTGGCTTGACAGTAACCATTATTTTTCGTCTCAACATTTAAAGGAGTTTGATTTTTCTCAATTTTTTAAACATAAAATGTCAACGATTACATTTGTCTTCATCTGTATATAAATGTATTGACAGTATAATGTGCATGAAGGAAAATATACTCATGGAAAAGTCAAGCTTCAGGAAAAATTATCTAGGTCTTGCTTTTCAAGAAATAGTTGAACGTTGAAAATTTTGTCCTATAAAAGAAAAATATTATTAAATTAAAATGAAAACAAACTTAAATATCAGTGATGACTCTAAAAGAAATACAGAATAGGAATTCATTGCCTGTATTACTTGTGGTGCTGCTCTGTTCTCACTGCATTAGCTTTTAGATCATGCATTATTATAGAATTCATGGCCATTTTCTGCTTATGAATGTGAATGTATATTTGTAAAAACACAACATGTAAGATGTCAGGAATACATATATTAAAACATGTCAGTTGATAAAAAAGGACAGTTTTCTCACTGAGGAAAATTGTCTTTAGATTTGACTATGTTCAGCTCTGGTACAAAAAAAAATGTTGTGCTTCTAACTTAATACAAGTCTAAAATATGGTTATTTTATAAACTCTGTTTAAAATTAAAGTCCATGTTTATAGAACATTATATGTGGCCGCACCACATTATGCTTTTATTAAATTTATGGCTATATATTTAAAATCTTGTTTTTTAAATTACACATATATCAGCGTACTCAGACTGATTTAGTGACTACCTCCTGTGTATATTTTTCAGAGTTTAAGTTTTACATAAGTTATGTAACTTCACCTTGAAATTCACAGAACATTTTTTTCTTTTAGAATGGGTGACTTATAAACTGAGTCTTTAAAGCAATTTTTAGTGGTAGAGAAAAGGTAAAGGCTATCATATGTAGAGAACAATTCTATAACAATAGAATTTGGACAAATGAAAATAATGTTTTAGAATACACCTATCCAAACTATTGTGTGGGACGTTCTTATACTAAAATATATTTATTTGTATAAAATTTAAATTTAACTGAGTGTTCTGAGTTTTATTTGGAAACCTTAGAAAAGAGAGGATTAGGGCAGCCTGCTTCAGACAGAGGGAGTGGTACAAACTGAGGCCTGAAGGTAGGAGAGATTGGGGCACACTTGGCGAACAATATGTAATTTATTGGTTCTCAAACGTCGGTTGTATGGACAGGGATGAAAATTGGGATTAGAGCGAGAGAATACCTATATTTTTCTTGCAGAATATAGTAAACTCAGCAAGGTACAGATGCCTCAGACCCACATGTGTGTCTTGTGTGGGAGAACAAGCATTTATTGTATCCATATAGTTCTGGGACTGCACCAGTGGTAAATTTTGACTTTTAATTTAGGATGCTTAAATTATCGACATTGACTCATAACTCCCTCAATTTTTTTTTTTTTTTTTTTATCTCAGAGGTTAAAAAAGAAAAAAGGGAAAATCAGGGGGCAATGCAGTGTCTTTTTTTTTTTTTTTTTTGAAAATGCAGTGTTTTTAAATCTCCCCAAACTCCCCATAAAAGCTGACAGAGTCATTAGGGTAGTGAAACTAAAACTCCATGGACATCTACAATAAAGATAAGTGATAAGATTTCCCCAAAACCTTAAAAAGTGAGGACAAACCACTGAGAGCTACAGGATCTTCATAATATGAGAATCCACTTGGAAGAAGGCTGAGGTAAGGAACAGAGAATCTAAAAGCGAGAAAACTAAAAAACAGTCAGCAAGAACTTACTGGAATTTGTGGCAAGGTCATTTATTAGTAGCAGCTGAAGCCTGGAAGACTTTTCACATGTAAATTCACAGGTAAGTACGAGATTTTGACTATATTGTGAAGAGTCTTGAAAAACCTTCATCACATGACCTCTTATAACAAATCAACAACACTCCCTTCCTGGGTAGAGCTGCTACTGATTAGAAACAGTAGAAAATAGAATTCACGCTGAGCAGTACAAGGATATTAGTTCAGAAAAGAGAAGATTCATGTAGAGGTTGTGGGCAGGGATTTCAGACAACAGCCACTCTGGAAAACAATATGGACGTTCCTCAAGACATTAAAAATAGAGCTACCCTATGACCCAGCAATTGCACTACTAGGTACTTATCCCAAAGATACAGATGTAATGAAAAGAAGGGGCACCTGCACCCCAATGTTCAGAGCAGCAATGTCCACAATAGCCAAATACCATTTTTTTTTTAATTATTATCTGGGCTAAGTGTGATTCTTAGGTCAAAGGGAAATTTTGACGGAATTTATGAGCAGAATTTGGGGAATCCGTCCTAGCTCACTCCTTTATTGAATTACTTTCTCATTGTCCAGTTGCTGAGGTTACCCCTAAATCTTTCTCTGTTCTTCAAGCCAGAAATAATCTGGTTCTCTCTGTAGTTCAAGGTGCCAACTGTGCCCATTCTTAGACTAAAGGCAAAACATACAGAAACTCCCTCATGTCATTTCTGTTTATCGAATGTCATTTCCCCTCTATGTTATGCCTTCATTTGTTCACTTTTTATTTCTTTCAGGTTTTTTTTAATTTGGTCAATATTTATGCTTTCTGTGTGTGGGAGTCTGTCTTCCACGAACTTCTTTGCTCTTACCAGATACAGAACTCCAGGTACATATTTTAAGTTAAAAATTTATATACACACACTCATATATATTTACCTGTGCATGGGTTTATATTTTAAAAAATAAAAATAACACTGGCTACATAAATCATAAAATAGACATAAGTGACTACCTAACCTATTAGGAATAGAAGAAGATATGAGAGAGAATCCAGGGATAGAAGCTAGAATTCTTAGAACATACTTTGCTTTGTAAACTTGACTATGGAGCCATGTAAGTATTTCACAGAAATATAGAGAAAAATAAATTTATAGACAAGTCATAAAAATAAAAAATGAAGCAAAAAATGTGTTGATACAGTCACATAGTAAAAATTGTAAGTAATTTTGTTTTATTTTATTAATATAAATTAATTTTTTTATTAAAAAAATTTTATTATGTTATGTGTAAGTAATTTTAAACATTTAATTTCATATCCCTAGTTGAATGTACTCCAATAAGAAAGAGAAGATATGTAGAGAAAAAAGTTGACACTAATCATAGTGTTATGTTATAATGTTAATATTTTCATTCTTAGACTGTTGTATGTATAATACAGAATAAAGCAAATTAGTAATTGTGTGATATTCTGTCTCTCATCCTGGTTGCTCCTTGAATCAGGTTTAGGTATGGAAGAAATGGGATTCAGATTATTATAGAAAATGATAGTAAAACCCCTTGAGTCCTGAATTTAATTGTAATTATGAACACATGGTATATTTTGTCTTCAAATGTATTACTAGCTGTGTCACCTGAAAAGGCCAATTCAATTTCAGCAAACAGCTCTTTTACTAAGACTGGGATCTCCAAATATAATTTACACTGATAATTATATATATATATAAACATATATAATATGATAGATACTATTATATAATATATATGTAATATATACACTGATAATAATATACATAATTATATATATGTATATATAATTTACATTTACTCCTTGTACACCATTGGTAGGAATGTAAACTGTCTTTTTGGAAAGTCATTATGGAAAGTAGTATAGATATTCCTCAAAAAATAAAAATAGAATTATCATATGGTCCAGCAATCCCACTTTTGGGTACCCAAAGTAAATAAAATCACTATCTCAAAGAGTTATCTGCACTCCCATGTTCATTGAAGCACTATTCACAATGGCCAACATATGGAAACAACCTAAATGTCCATTGACAGGAGAATGTATAAAGAAAATACACACACACACACACACACACACACAGAGGAATATTATTCAGCCTTAAAAAGAAGGAAATCCTTCTATTTGCGACAACTTGGGTGAACCTGGAGAACATTATGCCAAGTGAAATAAACCAGTCACAGAAAGACAAATACTCATGATGTCACTTATATTTCGAATCTATAATAGCCAAACTCAGAGGAGCAGAAAGTAGATTGGTGATTGTCAGAGGCTGAGGGGGGATTGGAAATAGGGAGATACTGATTAAGGGACATAAAGCTTCAGCTATGCAGTATGGGTAAATTCTGGAGATACAGCTTATAGCAATGTGACTATAGTTAATATACTGTGTTGTATATCTGAAATTTGCTGAGAGGATAGATCTTAAGTGATCTCATCACACACAGAATAAAAAGGTAACTGTGAGGTGATGGATATGTTTGTTAGTTTGTGGTGATTATATTAAAAAGGTCAAGTTATATACCTTAAATATATACAATTTTTATTTGTCAGTTATACCTCAATAAAACAAGAAAAAAAGTGTTCATGGTTCAAAGGGTTCAGAAGTCAACATGAAACCTTCCACTGAAGGTAGCTTCGACAATTTATATATAAATAAGGATAGCAGTTGCAGTGGACTTAAATACATAAAATATTTTAATGAATTTATATTATTCTACTTAACCAAAACACTCATCTTTTCCTACTGGAGGATAAGGAATCCAGTCTTTTTTGAAAACAAAGGGAATCGGCCTTATGCCATCTTTCCTAAAATCTATGTATATTTTTTCTTTATAATGATTAATTGAGCTCAATAGCTCTGCTGATCTTTCCTTGTTTAATGAATAAGAGAGGAGAGGCATTTCCTTAGCTGTGCATAGCCAATATGAGGAGCCATTTTTTCTTCTCAGGATTCAATCCATAAGGCTCAGCAAGTTATGTGGCACAATATAACAACCAATACTTTGGAGATCTTTTAGAAATTGAGAGGAACTTCTCTAATCTCAGTATCTACATCTATTATGCAAAAATTCAGTTCTGATTTCTAAAATTACATGTTTGTGTTTTCCATAGTTGGAATTTCAAAAGATTTCCAAATAATTAAGGAAAAAAAAGAAAAAGTACAGATATTGGTTCATCTACCATTGTGGGAGGTGGAAAATCTGTGGGCAAATACACCACTCTGGAAAATTCTTGGTACATCCTTTAGTTATTTAGTATTAATACACAAACACAGATAGATATTATATATATAAAATTCTTATAAGCCCTAAAATCACAAGGATTAATTCAGATTTTGATTTTTTTTTTTTTTTTTTTGTTTAATCACTGCCTGATATGTGGTAGGCTAAGTGTTTAGGAGAATAGCCTTTGAATAAACTGAATTAAGGATTCTAGCTAGCATCCTGTTACTTGGGAATTTCAAGTATTGATAAGATGACTTGAGGGTGCCTGGGTGGGTCAGATGGTTAAATGTCTGCCTTTGGCTCAAGTCATGATCCCAGGATCCTCAGATTGAGTCCCACAACAGGCTCCCCGCTTGCCGGGGAGACTGCTCCTCCCTCTCCCTCTGCTTGTGCTCTTTCACTCTCTCTCAAATAAATAATTAAAATCTTTAAAAAAAATCTAAAAAAAAAAAAGGAAAAAGATGACTTGAGAAGATAGGAATCAACTAAAAAATGTAGCAGATGAAAAAATAGTAATTCTGTCCAGTTTTCAAACTTTCTAGTGCATTTTTAAGTACTTAACTTCTAAATACTGAGCTACCCATTTCTCTTTCTGTTCCCTGGGCGGTGATAGAAAATGTTAAGTGCATGCACGTCAGGTTTTTTTGTATACTGTGTAAAGGTAGCATGTTCTTTTTTGTAACTTTTTTTTTCAAATAGAACTTCTCATTCAGTTCTATTTATTCTAACTTCAATTAGTTTTTCATTCATTCTAATTCTATTCATTCATTGTAATTAAAATTTTTGTTAAACTACTCAATAACACATTTATAAGCATTCTTAGGGTGATTTACCAAAATATTTAATTTCATCAGTTATGTGCTGCTTCTCGTTTCTGTTTTGAGGATTACCTTAAGTTCCAAACTTTGTAGACACATTTATTAATACTGGGGAATTTGAATAGTAACATCATATTTACTAATTAACACTTAATCTTATAAAGTCTTGTCATTAATTATCATGCATTAAAAGGATGCTAAAATATGTCCATTAATTTAATTTATAGAGCTCTCTAAAACCTGCCACTCAAATCCCATTATTGTCACCTTAGCTACTAGGAGGAATTCACTAGACTTTATGGTTCAGAACAATACTGAAGCTTTCAATTCTTTTATCCTTTTTTTGTAGACTTTGAGGGACTATTTCAGAGTGAGGGATTTGCAATTTACTAGGAGAGATCTCAACCAAGTGACACAAGGCAAGTTATTCTCTTGTGATTTGAAGAAACAAAGTATACTTTATTCACTAGTCCCATATCCCTATGGTTGACATTATGGGATTAAAATATTTAAGATAGGGCTTATCAGAATACTTCACTATACTATCACTCTTTCTCTTGAGTTTACTGTCTGAGAAGAAATATATATTTCGCCATGCTTTCCCAGCATGTTTTTAAAAATATAAGGCAAGTATAAGTTTGAATACAAAAGGCATGTTAACTAAAATATCAATCAGTAATTGTCCTGCCAAATATCTTGCTAGAATTCTCAGTGCTAAGATTTGTGCTTTAATGGGGATTAGCAGAAATAGGCCTACTGAGTATTACATTATTTATCCTATTATTATTCTTCAAGACTTGCTTTATTGGTAACACTATTATATTCCTCTTTAATTCTCATCCAGCTCTATAATGATCTCAGTTCCTCATTTTTGTTAATGAAGGGCAATAGGCAAGGAAAATGAATTCCCCATAATCCTTTACTTTTGCCTCTGGTGAATTGACTTTCCCTGTATTCATTGAAATGTGTTATCTCATTTATCTAGAAATGTCAATGCATTTTAGAAGAGACTGCATCTGAATGTGACTTGGATAAATATGAGCTAATAACTCAAAGAAAATGTCTTTCCCTTTGCCCTATGGATATGGTTTGTTAATATTAAATGACCTTATGTTTTGGGAACATTAAAGTGGAGGAAAACAGATGCTACATGGAACATTTAAGAACATAGATAAAGTAAAGCTAATAACAACAAAGATATTTTTTTGCTTTCAAACATGAGGTCAGGGCCCAAAATGTGTGTGTGTGTGTGTGTGTGTGTGTGTGTGTGTGTGTGTGTGTAGAAGGAGGAGTATGTGTATGCTTGTATGTATGTATGTATGTATGTATGTATGGAACTAACATTAGCTTTGAAGGTTCTATGTGCCAGGCACTATTCCTATATAGAATGTACTTGTATTTTATCATGTCGTTTTCACAGCCACCACTTGAGGAAATGTAATTATAAGAAGCAGATCCTTAAGGAAAATGTAGACTTAGTTGTGGAGGCAGTGTGTAGGACAGGAAACCTTTAGTTTGTGGGTATAGGGCACCTAAAGCTTTTCCTATTATTTCTCAGAACCTAGAATAAATTGACACAAAGACAGGGTGTTTGTGGAAACTTGATGACGACTGAATGTAAACATGTTAGAGATTGTTGCTCACTCTTTTTGCCTTGGTCATAATACAACATAAGGCAGAGAAATTCTGGTTCCAGGTCACCAGCCTCAGTGCTATTAGGAAAAATTATGCAATTTTGTATCTCTGTCGCTTGAATCATTTTTTTGCATTAGTCTTAGGTTGCTGAAGATCAGATAAGCAATTCATGGAATATGCAGAAATGAAGAGAGTTTTTGACTGTCAGCTTTCCCACTAGATACTGCCCAAGAATAGGATTCCACTACATTAACAAATGCCAGTGTTAGCCATAGGTTGAAGTAAAATTCAGGCACAGATAAGAGTTCCTTAAGAAAGTTTATTTGAGAGATGTAGAAGGAAATAAGCACATTAGGATATCCAGTAGAGAGATGAGTAGGGGGCACAGGTGTGGGTGATAATGTTTAAATACAAGAAGTATATTTGCCCTTCTGTAGTCATTAGGGCTTGCCATAAGCATATAGTATTGTCTAGATGCAAGCTACAGATCACCTCATGAGACCAGGTATACCTCATCATTCTTGAAGTTGCACAGGGAAAAATGTGATTATTGGTGTACAATACACTTAGCACTAAACAATTATTTTAACATTCACAGCTTATCCAAGCTAATAGAGCTTGGTCCAAGTATATCATCAAAAATAAAAATCAGATAAGTAAAGAAATTGATTTTTTCAGTCAGACCATTATTATAGGAGTAGCACCCCAGATTTAGATATCATAGTGTCTCAGCAGGGTGGATATACCCTAGGCTTTTTGGGGAGGAGTAGAGAAGGTACAGGTTTAGAGTTGGGATTGCTTTGTAAAAATAGTAAGTTCTAGTTAGCTATATGGGAAATGTTTATCTCTGTGTCCAATTAGTTTCAGGGGGCAAATAGTTCTAATCTCAGCTAATCATCCATCAAATAAGGAACAGGGAGTTTGATGATCTGTGTCTGACCTTGTCAGCAGGTTCAGGCAGAAAGGGAAAGGTCTGTGTTTGCCTTGTCAGAGGCAAACAAGGGAGTCATTGTGAGTCTTATGGAAGCAATGAGAAAGAGTGGACAGTGAGTCTCATCTAAGTCATATGGTGAAAGTGGTTGGGTTTTATAGTAAGCCATTTCCCAGAACACAAAATTGTGCTGGTAGAGAGGGTTGAAATACAAAAAGCTGGGTGTATTTCTTTAACTGTCCCTGTTTTGGGGGATCAAAGAGCTGTGTTAAAGTTCAATATTGTCAGTATTTCTAAACTTAGGGCTATGAAATAGGGCCAAGAGCCATTCATCCAGATGATTCTGCAAGTTATACCCTTAGACTTGTTAGAGTATCTATCATGTCATTAGGTCAGAGAAATAGATATATGGGGGAGTTGTTTGTATAACTAGGAATCTATACCCCTGGGTCTTTTAAATTTTTTTTTTTTTTTTTTTTTTTTTTTTTTTTTTTACACATAGGATCTCTATCTCTCTCCATTTCTCAATGTGAAGATTCTTCTACTTCAAAGATGAGGTTTTTATGTAACATGGGCTATCAGGGCAATTTTCCAAGATTATAGAAGAAAATCATTCTTCTCCTTTACTGAGTACCATTGTTCATCTGTTGTGAGATCAAGGCCATTACCAGGACAAAAATGAGGACAAATAACAATAACCAGAGGTCTTCATTAAGGAAAAATGTCAGACTTACTCATTTAGGAGCAGTCTGCCTGAAGATGACTTATGACAAAAAGAGTCCCCGACTAAATTGATAAGCAGTCCACTAAGGTGCTGTATTATCAGAAATCTCAAAGTAGAAAAAAAGTACTGCAACTAACTTAACTAACCGAGTTTGGAGGCTATCAGTCAGGAGTAGATAGTTGTAATGATACTGCACCTAAGCCCACTCTCATGGTGGAATCTTCATTACCTTTTAAAGTAAACCTTTGATCAGACCTGACAAGTGAAACTCTTGCAGCATGAACTAATACCAGACCAAAATTCAAACTCAGTGAGGGGGGATGTTTGTCTGTTTTGTTTACTATGGAATACTCAATACCTAGAACAGTGTTAGTATATGGGAAGGGCTAAATCATAATTATTCAATTAATTAATTAAAGAGTTGAATAGTTGAATGGATAGGTGGATGCCAAGAAACTAGTCCATTTCCAAGGAACTCAGTCCATAAACAGATTCCATGATGTTCTTTAAGTCTTTTCACTCACCAAACAAATCTTTACCTTACACAATTCAGAGTGAGATAGGATATATCAATATGTCTTGGGAATATTTTTCCTTCATTTCTACTTTCTAAATGTGAATATTTTGCCATAGTCCTCTTTTTTCTTCCATCTCATATAGCTTTTTGTTTTGTTTTGCTGCCTTTTGGGATCAGAGGAAGTCTTTTGCGCCCCTGTGTGTTAATATAGCCCCACAATTTCTCTTAATTCCATCTTTGTAATTTAGTTCATTTCTATAAAATATGTGTTTCCATTTTTTTGGAGGAATACATTAAGTTCAGCAGGATCACCAAGTACTAAACAATTATTGGGCTATATGTTCAATGTATTAATGAATTCAGTGTGTAGGTTTTTGTCTCTGGCACAATGTCTGATATATTTGTAATTAATACAAATTAAATTGGAGTTGTGGCTTTCATTATCAACATCAGTTTCCTTTGTTATTTTCATTCTAAATATACATTAATTGAAGGAACACAATAACAACAATTAAAATAAGCTAAAAGACTAGTTGGAAACATTTACCAATATGCATTACAGGTACCAAGGTAGTTGGTGAATCAGTCACTAACTATAATGACTGATACAATATACAGATATGATTACTATTGACTTCTGTTTATATAAATTTGCACTTATTTTTATAATTTGTAAAAAATATGTATTATAGTAAATTATCTTCACATCTCATTATAAGATAAGAAATTAATAAAATATGTCTATGATGTCAAAAATGACTATATTTGTGTCACTTGACTGTTGAATGCAAAATAAACTCTTGTTAAAATTTTACTTCATGGTTTTCAAATACAAGTTTATAAGGTCACTATACTTGCAAGGAAATATTTGCTAACAAAGTCAAAATTAATTATAAACAGGAGAATGGAGTTTCCTTTGTGGATAATTTCCTGTATTATCCAACACTTATAAAAGACCCATCAAAGAAAATTGCTCATTAATTGTACATTAGGAAATTATCCCCGAGTCTTTGCTAATTTCTTTCTGACAGATTTAGCCACAATTCCCATAAGATGACAGGAAATGTAAGTCAACAACGAGATAATGCCAGTTGGGTTCTCATAAATTTCTTCTCAATCAACATTTTCTTACATACTTCACTAGCTCTATCTCATCTTCAGCATTAAAGAGGAACAATAGGAAAATAAATGTGTTGTGTTTCACTGCATGCTTTGTTTATAAAAATAAATTCTCACTTATGAGAGAGCCTTTTTCTGTCATCTGCACAAAAGGGGGTAAGTGATCAAAATATTGAGCAGGAAATACATGGATAAAAAGTTCTAATGAATACCAGGTGTTTTATGAGATTCATTTTTTCTTAAATTATGCAAGTGTCAATATACTGCCTATAAAAAATGCTTTTAGTAATATAACTATTCTGCTCAGCATGGAAATAACACACTAACCAATTATCTATAATGACTAGCCCACTGGGACAGAAAGATTTATAGATAGGAGAAGCCAGTATAACAAAAGAATAAATTTGATCTGCCTGAGTTGGACTTAGTACTGCTTTTACTGTCTTTATTCTAATTTTTGCAAGTGGTATATCTATCTCTCTACCTATCCATCCATCCATCCATCTAGCTGTTACTTTTCTATTGTGCAATTATATCTTTCTTTGTTCTTTCTGAGACACACATTTCATCATTATTTAACACTTAATAACTACTTAAAATGTGATAAGCAATGTATAGAATAAAAGAAATATAGGAGATGAAACATGGGAAAAATCCAGCAACTGACAGTAATTTGATATTATTGAATATAAACATTTATTAGGTGTCACTACAGTAGTTCTAAAAAAGAGTTCTGCATGAAATGTTCAGTAAGAATTGATAACTGCCTTCTATTATTTAAGACAGTTGAAGCAGGGAATATAATGGGGAGCCATGGTATGTTTTTCCATTTCATTATTGGCAGAAAGTTTTGTAAAAAAAAAAAAAGATGTCTGATATGGTTCCAATTGTTAGTGTGAACTTTAAATTTCAATGTTGAAGGAGTCTCTATTAGTAATTTGTAAATACTGCAGGCCATAAATTATGTATTTAATTTACTCAATAGAAAAAAATCCATTTATTAACAGTAGTTTGGAATAATACAATTTAGTTAATACACGATATCTTTATTACTCATACTCAGACTTATCAAACTTCTATAAAATTTAGAGGAAAAATGCAATGCACTTTATACTAACACTATGTTGAAAGTAAATTTGCTTTTTTAATAATAATTTATAAAGTGGTTGTCATAAAATTAAAAATCAAATCAAAATGCTTTAAGGAGATTTTTAATTTAAATTGTTTTTGCTAAAAAGACTTTTTAAAAATTTGACATTATAATGAATATATATTTTCCTTACCTAACTAGCTAGTATGAATAAAAATTTTCATATAATAAATAGCTCATATTTAAGAGCTTGGAATATATTTGTGTATGTTCCAAATATAGCATACTCTAAAGAGAATAAAACATTACTAAGCCTGTAAGTTTTTTAAATTACCGATAGATGGCAGTATTAGTTTATATTTTAAGTTGCTTTAAGGAATTTGGCCCTCTATTCTAATACTGCATTGAAATCAATGTTGACTTAAAATTGTTATATTTAATCAGCAACATTCACCAAAGTTAAATGTAAATATATATATGTATATATGTTTGTATATATATTTGCATATATATATATATATACACACACATACGTATTTGTATGTATCAATATATGTATTTTTTTATTTATATGTTATATTAGATACTGTTTCAGTGTAACAACTTACTCAAAACTTAGGAGCAAATATTCATTATTTCACATAGTTTCTGAGGGTCGGGAATCCAAGTATGGCATAACTGGATGGTTCTGGCTTAGTGTCTCTCATGAGTTGTTTTCAAGTTGTCAGTCAGGGCTTTAGTGACCCGAAGGGGCCTGGCAATCACTTTAAACTCATTCAGAGAGCTGATTGCAAGAAGCTTCAGTTCCTTGCTTTGTGGGCTTCTCCATAACGCTGCCCACGTGACATGAATGCCGGCCTTCCCAGAGCGAGTGAAGAAGGCGAGAATGAGAACACAAGCAAGCAAGAGGGCCCAAAAGAGAGCTCCCTTGAGTCTCTATAACCTGACTTCAGGAGTGGCATAATCTCACTTCCATTTAATCTATTGGTCACATAGACCTACCCTGCTATAATTTGGGACAGGACTGCACCAGGGTGGTACAAGTACCAGTGGGAATGGAGAGATGCATTTTGGGGGCTGGTTATATATTTATATATAGCTTTTTCATACTCAATTTTGCTATTCTTATGTCAAGTTCAATATTTCTATTTCTGTAATTGCCAATGCTCTTTTTCTTCCTACTCAACAGATTTCATTTTACCTTCTGTCATCCTTCCTTCCTACTGACCACCTGTCATGACCAAACAAAAGTGAAATGCACATATATGCATAAATGTGTTTTAAAAAACCTGCTTTGTTCATTGGGATATTATTAAAACTTTTGGAAATAGAATGTCAGAGAAAAGTGTTTATTATTCCCTAATAAAATAGTATCTTCTCATCACAGAAGGCTTTATCTAGAATAAAGTCTTACTGGATTTCTAATTTACCTTTGGTCTACCCATGACAACTTTCAGTTGCTAAGGAATGTAGTCCAATACCTCTTTAGAGGCAAAATACGTTTGTTTACTAGAGAAAAAACATTGTTATAGATAAAATGAACACAGGAGTAAGGAGTGTAGGAGCAGAGGTATAAAACTTTTAAAGAATCAATTCTATATAAAAACAACTTTAATAATGTTTTAAAAACAAAACTATGGTGTTAATAGGATAGTGGCTAGATAGTGGTAAAAAAACAGTGTAAGAAGGAGATGAGATGAAGAAAGAGAATGCTTAACTAAAAAAAAAAAATAATAACTGAATTTGAAATTGCTTTCTGGTTTACAGGTTATCTCCATCAGGGTTCAGTTGAAGAAACCAAACCATTGCCAAACAGAACAAATTTTTAACTCAAAGTTGGTGATTACAAATTCATTGTGATTCGTCAGGGAGAATTTTAGTCTGGATCTCCCTGGCAGGACTCTCAACATTCTTTAAAACTGACCAGTGAAGGAGCTTCTACCTGAGACACAACTAAGAAGGTATCAGAGAGCTCCATGGAAAATTCCAAGTTAAAAAATTTACCTAATTTGTGGTTTATCAGTATGAAAGATGGGATTACTGCAGTTGTCAATACAGTTGCCTCTGAACAGCTATGAAGCCAGAGATTGGACAGTTCAGTGATACTGTGGAAAGTTCCCATATCATTACAATCTAGCAAACAGAAGATATCCAAAAATAAATGAAAGAGGATTTTTGGTTTATTTGCATATCTTACACCTCATGCAAATGCCTGCAAATAGCAGTTCCTAATACATATTAAGAACCCTGTCTATAAGAACATCTGAGAAATGTAGTGTTCTTTTTCCAGACCTTGTAGGTGTCAAGCAGGGATGTTAAATAGCAACGGACCATATGCAACATACAAAATATTTGTTTCAAGTAAGTGATGTTTTCTCCACAGCCTCTCTCTTTCTCCTTGATAATTTCTCTGCATTGCTCTCGAGTTAGGTAAAACATACTCCATGTTTTTGTTATTACTCTTTTGTATAGCACACTCAATAAAAATATATTTTAATATCTTCTGTTGAAAAAATAATAATCTCCCTCCTTGAAGAATTGTCAGCTTACTAAAAGGGGTTACTTAAAAATCAAATGACTCCTCCATGCCCAGGACACAGCCGGGCTCTCTGGCAAATACTCTCTCCTTAAGAATACTAATACTAATACTAATAAAATATATAAGAAAAAAATAATTAACATATATCAGTTACTGAGTATTCATTATGAAATTATGGTCATTAACCATTGTAATAACTATGTAAAATAAATACTATTTATTTTACAGATGAGGACACAAATTTTATAAACTTCAAAAAACTTGCCTAAGATTATACAATAACAAAACTGTCACTGTCACAATCCTGTTTTCATTCTAGTGTAGAAAGATCATCACTGCATGTTCTATCTAAATACTTTGTATCATATTGATACATTTAAATTCATCCATACATATTAACTATATTTGGTATTTCATATGAAAATCTAGAACTTTGTCTAAATGGAAACTACCTACTGTGATTAAAGTTTCCTTGCTTCAAGGGGTGAGAAATGAAAAGGGGTGTGAGGAGAGGGAGGGTGAAAAAGACAGGATTTTGTTTATTTTTGATCTCAATAATTTACTATTAAGTTTTATGACTAATGTAATAGACTTAAAACCTTGATTATTTTCTCTCAAACTATGCAGAGAATAGTTAGTAAGTTGGTCATAGGTTTTGGCTGCATAGTAACAGGCAACAACTTAATTTGTGACATAAGGGCTTTATTTTCCTACTGTAATACTAAGGACAAGGGAAAATAGTTCAGGATTGGCATATCCATCCTTCTCTGCCATTATTAGTGTACGACTGTTTCCCCTCACGGTTGTGATCTGGCTGCTCTCCTACTGGTCATGGCGTCTGTCCTCCAGGCAGGTAGCCCGCAAAAGGGCAAATGATCAAGAGCAGAGCGTAGGAGGTAAAGAGGGAAGTCAGCTGAACCCGTCCTCTTTTAAATAGCTTGCCCAGAAGTCCTACCCAGAAACTTTTGCTCATATTTCATTCACCAGGACCATATGCCACAGCTACATGTTACATGGGGAAAATATGATCAGTGAAGAAACATTTAAGGAACTTATAAATGAATGTTATTTAGTTTGGGGTAGAAGATTTTTAGTAAATTAATAACAGAAATGACTATCCTAAAATGTTAAATAACTAGCTTTCTAGGACCTTGGAAAACTAGGTATTTTAATTGGATTTGTTTCTGCTCTGTAAATATCAAGGTTCTTATAAGTAGTAAGAGAGAATGAATTTTTGGAAGCACTATCTGTAATACTCGTATAGTATTATGATGACCCCAAAGCATAGTTATTAATCCAGTTTTATTGGCTCATACTCTATTTGCTAGGGCTAAAAAAATATCAAACACTATTAAAAATCCCAAATGCTACTTTCAAATTCTCATTCTGATAAATGCCTTTTAAAAAATATATATAGTTCATATTTTACTATGTTAACCCTTTGTCCATACTTTCTTCAGATAGAGGGGAACATTTTTTTAATATAAAGGAAATAAATATTTTTAAAGAAACAGTTAAGCACTGGGGATTCCATCTCAATACATTTTCAATATTCACTGTCACTGGATGATGGGACCACATTGACAAGTGCATTGGTTAGTAAAGCTCATACCCAGAAATCAGAACCATCAATGCTGCACATGTTTTATTGTCTAAAGTAAGTCACATAGTCATGCTAAACATCAAAGTAGACAAAAACAGATGTGGCCCTAT
This sequence comes from Eumetopias jubatus, assembly GCF_037043125.1. NCBI lineage: Eukaryota > Metazoa > Chordata > Mammalia > Carnivora > Otariidae > Eumetopias > Eumetopias jubatus. Next base: position 65,920,304 of record NW_028274808.1, read on the forward strand.
CATAATAACTAACATATGTGCCTTCCTTTTTAAAGTAACTATAAAACTTCATGAGTGTATATAAACTAACTTTATTACAAAGTTGGAAAATGAAAAGTGCTATGAAAGAATTATAGGAGAGAGGTCATTGAGCAGTTAGCAATTGCCTCATTAATAATCCTACAATAAAAACTTAATGTATAAAATAAACCTTGTGAATCCACCAATACTAAGTACTTTTGTACAAATAGAAGTAATAAATAAAGTTCTTTGTACAAGGATAGAATAAGAGGCCATATAAACTATATTCATTAGTTTACCAATATTATTGAAAATATTTATTTTTTAAGAGGTGCATATTTACTATGGGATTGGAGTGGGGGTACAGACAGATAAACAAGACCCCTAGTTTCATGGGAATTATAGGCAACTGGGGGTAGAGTGTAGCAGTGTCATGGCATTGGAAATGAAGTTGAAGATCAGCCATATTTCCACAGTGAAAGCAAAAGAAATATCTAGATCACATTTGAACAGGGGCAGCAATTCCTTCATGAGAAGAATCTTAAAGTTTATATCATGACTCTTTGTATCATTTATATGTTAGTAAATATGTATACTCAATATACACTAACATCTACATAGTTCTTATTTCTTAGAGCTTCAATGAAAAGTCTCAATTGTTACATAAAAGTTGGGATTAAAGGACCCTACTAGGTGTTATTTAGAATGTCCTAGTGGATTACTCGTGGTTATTATGACCAAAGTGGGCAGAATTGTGGAAGACAGACACCGCAAGCTGGTTTTAAATTTTATATATGGAGATGTGAAACATGTTACATGCACATACACATATGTGTTTGGGAGGAAATTAGGTCTCGTGAGGAAACATTTAAATGATTTCTAAAGGGCTTTTAATTAGTTCAGGAAAGGAAATGGTTTTGAATAAATTAATAGCAGAAAAAATATTCTTAAAGTTATAAGGAACTATCTTTCCATCATTTATACTTAGTAAGGAAAATAAGAAATGGTTCTAACATGAAATAATAGAGATTTATATCCCAAGGGAAAAATACTTGCAGAACATGGCTAAAGAATAGAACATACCACTGAAGGACACATTGTAATTAGCAATGATAGGGCTATGCAAAATAAACATATCTGATAAACTAAGTATTTTTTTAAAGGTTTTATTTATTTATTTGAGAGAGAGAGAGAATGAGAGATAGAGAGCATGAGAGAGAAGAGGGTCAGAGGGTCAGAGGGAGAAGCAGACTCCCTGCTGAGCAGGGAGCCCGATGCGGGACTTGATCCCGGGACTCCAGAATCATGATCTGAGCCGAAGGCAGTTGCTTAACCAACTGAGCCACCCAGGCACCCCTGATAAACTAAGTATTGACATGATCTGATATGTCCAAAGTGTATACACGTATATAAAAATACATGAACTTAGGGAAGGAAGTTTAGTGGAAAACATCTGGATTAAGATTGAAATAAGAAAATGAGATAGAACACAAAAATGTTGCTGTTTAGGTATAACAGACACTAACAAGAAAGTCATCTAATAATTTTACTATTACTTATTTACTATTAAATTGTTTCAGAGTTGGGATATAAGTAGTGATGACTTGTAAATAGTCTAAAATTTAAGTATGCAAGAAGTGGATGAGTCAAACAGTTACTGATTTATATTAACTTTTAGCAATAATGGTGTCAAAAGTGAAGAAAGAATTGAGGGATAGAAACGACAGAATGTTTATAAATTTGGAATATCATTCTATGTTGTCAAGTTAATAAAAGAAAAGAATACGAAACATTGTTCAACCATATGTCCAAGATTTAAGATTTGAGAAAGTCTTGACAGAAGCATTACTCATATGTAATTGGTTAACTAAATAGCTTGTAAGCAAAAGTTAAGAGGAATATTTCATTTCATTAGAAGTTAGAATTTTCAGGCTGCTATAATTTTCCAGATTTTAATAGATTCCAAAAAAGTACTAGATTAGTTGTGTTTTTTTTTTTTTTAAAGTTGAATGAGAATTAGAAAAATGTGTACAAAGATTATAATTTGGAGTAGGGATTGAACTAGATGACCTCAGATTATTTTTATAATTGTAAATTGTTAAGAAAGAATGTGTCATATGTCCTATGTTATTTAATTAATTTAAATCTGTTTGTGAAGGACAGAAAAATGTAATAATTGCCAGAAAATTTTCCCCAAATCTGTTATGAACTACTAATTTTAAATAATGAAATCACATTTTAAAAAGTAAAGACAATGTTTTCAAATTTTCTACTTTTTTCCAAAAACACATCTTAAGTCTGCTAATGTCTTCTATTACAGCCAATCTTTGAACAATGCAAGATTTAGGGGCACTGGTCCCCCTGCTTAGTTGAAAATCTGTGTATAACTTTTGAATTCCTCAAAACCTAACTACTCATTGTCTACTGTTAACTGGAAGCCTTAACAATAAACTGTAGGTTAATACATATTTTATATGTAATATGTATTACGTACTATATTTTTGTAATAAAGTAAGCTAGGGAAAAGAAATTGTTATTAAAAATCATAGCAAAGAGAAAATACAACTACACTACTATACTGTATTTATTGAAGAAAGGTCCATGTATAAATGGATCCACACAGCTCAAACCCATATTGTTCAAGGGTCAACTGTACTACTAGGTTTCACAGTCTTTTATTTATCAGTTGCACTTGACATACTCCAGTCATCTTCCACATTTTAGCCAGCGTGTATAATTCCATACTGTAGTCAGTGTCACTACCTTGATTAAAGAGTGTCAGTAACCTCCCATTGTATTTAACATACAAGTATATTTTTACAAGCATTTGTACAAAATCCTAAGTTGTATGTTCCTGCCTAGCTTCTGTCATTCCTCTTTTGCTCGCTAGAATCAAGTCACACTGGCCCACTTTCAGTTTCCTGTGTGAAATAGCTTGTATCTTTGGCATAGGCATTTTTCCTCTGCCTGGAAAACCATGCTTTATCTCTATTAGCTAACAAATCTTTATCCTTCAAGTGTCCTGAAGAGGTACTTCATGAAATCCAATCTAAATTATTTTTGTATTGTCTCTCACAAATTTGTTTTCCCTTTGGAAACATTTTACATTTTATTTTTTTATTACTTTTTTAAAATTATAATCTTTTTTAATGTTATGTTAATCACCATATATTACATCATTAGTTTTTGATGTAGTGTTCCATGATTCATTGTTTGCGTATAACACCCAGTGCTCCATTCAGTACGTGCCCTCTTTAATACCCATCACCAGGCTAACCCATCTCCCCACCTACCTCCCTTCTAGAACCTTCAGTTTGTTTCTCAGAGTCCATAGTCTCTCATGATTCATCTCCCCCACTGATTTTCCCCCCTTCATTTCTCCCTTCCTACTATCTTCTTTTTTTTTTTTAACGTATATTATTTGTTTCAGAGGTACAGATCTGTGATACAACAGTCTTGCACACTTCACAGCACTCACCATAGCACATACCCTCCCCAATGTCTATCACCCAGCCACCCCATCCCTCCCACCCCCCACCACTCCAGCAAGCCTCAGTTTGTTTCCTGAGATTAAGAATTCCTCATATCAGTGAGATCTATGATACATGTCTTTCTCTGATTGACTTATTTCACTCAGCATAATACCCTTCAGTTCCATCTACATCGTTGCAAATGGCAAGATTTCATTCCTTTTGATGACTGCATAATATTCCATTGTGTGTGTGTGTGTGTGTGTGTGTGTGTGTGTGTGTGTGTGTGTGTATATATGTATATATATATATATACATATATATATATACCACATCTTCTTTGTCCATTCATCTGTCAATGGACATCTTGGCTCTTTCCATAGTTTGCTATTGTGGACTTTGCTGCTATAAACATCAGGGTGCACATACCCCCTCAGATCACTACATTTGTATCTGTGGGGTAAATATGCAGTAGTGCAATTGCTGGGTTATAGGGCAACTCTATTTTCAAGTTTTTGAGGAACCTCCATACTGTTTTCCAGAGTGGCTGCACCAGCTTGCATTCCCACCAACAGTGTAGGAGGATTCCCCTTTTTTCGCATACCCGCCAACATCTGTCATTTCCTGACTTGTTAATTTTAGCCATTCTGATTGGTGTGAGCTGGTATCTCATTGAGGTTTTGATTTGGATTTCCCTGATGCCAAGTGATGTGGAGCACTTTTTCGTGTGTCTGTTGGCCATTTGGATGTCTTCTTTGGAAAAATGTCTGTTCATGTCTTCTGCCCATTTCTTGATAGGATCATTTTTTCTTTGGATGTTGAGTTTAAGAAGTTCTTTATAGATTTTGGATAGTAGCCCTTTATATGATATGTCATTTGCAAATATCTTCTCCCATTCTGTCAGTTGTCTTTTGGTTTTGTTGACTGTTTCTTTTGCTGTGCAAAAGCTTTTTATCTTGATGAAGTCCCAGGAGTTCATTTTTGCCCTTGCCTCCCTTGCCTTTGATGATGTTCTAGGAAGAAGTTGCTGCGGCTGAGGTCGAAGAGGTTGCTGCCTGTGTTCTCCTCTAGGATTTTGATGGACTCCTGTCTCACAGTTAGGTCTTTCAACCATTTTGAGTCTATCTTTGTCTGTGGCATAAGGAAATGGTCCAGTTTCATTCTTCTGCATGTGGCTGTCCAATTTTCCCAACACCATTTGTTGAAGAGACTGTCTTTTTTCCCCTGGACATTCTTTACTGCTGTCGAAGATTAGTTGACCATAGAGTTAAGGGTCCATTTCTGGGCTCTCTATTCTGTTCCCTTGATCTATGTGTCTGTTTTTGTGCCAGTACCGACTGACAGGGACCTAGTCAATATGGACATTAGTAAGATGTCGGAACTAGAATTCAGAATGATGATTTTAAAGATACTAGCTGGGCTTGAAAAAAGCATGGAAGATATTAGAGAAACCCTCTCTGGAGAAATAAAAGAACTAAAATCTAACCAAGTCGAAGTCAAAAAGGCTATTAATGAGGTGCAATAAAAAGTGGAGGCTCTAACTGCTAGGATAAATGAGGCAGAAGAGCGATTTAGTGACATAGAACACCGAATGATGGAAAATAAAGAAGCTGAGAAAAAGAGAGATAAACAACTACTGGATCACGAGGGCAAAATTCGAAAGATAAATGATACCATAAAATGAAACAATATTAGAATAATTGCGATCCCAGAAGAAGAAGAAAGATTGAGGGGGGCAGAAGGTATATTGGAGCAAATGATAGCAGAGAACTCCCCTAATTTGGGGAAGGAAACAGGCATCAAAATCCAGGAGGCACAGAGAACCCCCCTCAAAATCAATAAAAATAGGTCCACATCCCCACATCTAATAGTAAAACTTACGAGTCTCAGAGATAAAGAGAAAATCCTGAAAGCAGCTTGGGAGAAGAGATCTGTAACCTACAATGGTAGAAACATTAGATTGGCAACAGAAAGAGCCACAGAGACCTGGCAGGCCAGAAAGGACTGGCATGATATATTCAGAGCACTAAATGAGAAAAATATGCAGCCAAGATTACTATATCCAGCTAGGCTGTCATTGAAAATAGGAGAGATAAAAAGCTTCCAGGACAAACAAAAACTAAAGGAATTTGCAAACACAAAACCAGCCCTACAAGAAATATTGAAAGGGGTCCTCTAAGCAAAGAGAGAGCCTAAAAGTAACATAGACTGGAAAGGAACACAGACAATATACAGTAACAGTCACCTTACAGGCAATACAATGGCACTAAATTCATATCTTTCAGTAGCTACCCCAAATGTAAATGAGCTAAATGCCCCAATCAAAAGACACAGGGTATCAGATTGGATAAAAAAAAAACAAGACCCATCGATATGCTGTCTGCCAGAGCCTCATTTTAAACATTTTACATTTTAAGTTATCGTTTATATATTATTATTTATTTTATCAAATAATGCATATGAAGGGGACTTTGGTATAACAAGTGCTACTCTATTCAATAATTTGAATCGTGACAGGACAAGCATTTCAGATATGATAGAACAAAATAGCTTTTATTATAGAAATAAATAATATTAACTAGGGACAAAATTTTAAGGAAAGAACCATTTGAAAACACTGTAGAGTAAACAAAAGCATTCGGAAACTGGAGTGAATTTACCTTTTAATAAAGGAGCCCGTACTGTGGAATTAGGCAGGTGTACAACACTCTCCTCCCCCCTCCTTCCCCCCAGGGCTCATCCCAATCCACAAGTGATGAACAGAACTCTAGCAGAAAGCTTCAGCCACCCTGGAGAAGGGTCAGCAGAGGCTTGGGACTGATAGTATAAGTGGAAATTGAGGACATCTGAAGAGGACAGAGAAACAGGGCAGTAATCCAAAAGATGTGTAGAAACTCACCTCAAATCTTAATTGAAGAGTGAACTAACTGCATGCATATGAAGATGAGATTTCATGAAGCCCGGGGGGAAATAGAATGCTGAAAGAGTTGCCATTTCAGCTCTATTCGGAGGAGACACTGTTTGGAATTTGGGTCCCACACTAAGTTAGAGGGGGTTGGTATAGAAGTTGGGCTTTGTCTTCAGACAACTAGCAGGGCCATGTCTGGAAAACCAAAGACTAAGGAGTTCACCCTGGGGTTAATGACACAAATGAAATAGACTTGTCCAAATAAAGTCAACAAGTTCAAGGTTATCCATCAATAATTTAATTATTTGCGGGCGCCTGGGTGGCTCAGTTGGTTAAGCGACTGCCTTCGGCTCAGGTCATGATCCTGGAGTCCCTGGATCGAGTCCCGCATTGGGCTCCCTGCTCAGCAGGGAGTCTGCTTCTCCCTCTGACCCTCCCATCTCATGTGCTTTCTCTCTTATTCTGTCTCTCAAATAAATAAATAAAATCTTTAAAAAAAATAATTTAATTATTTGCTAGAATAAAACTCAACACTCATATGAAGAATATAACAGAAATCATTTTTTTAAAGCATGGAGCCTAATGTGTGGCTTGAACTCACAATCCTGAGTTCAAGACCAGAACGGATATCAAGAGTCAGACGCTTAACTGACTGAGCCACCCAGGCACCCCCAGAAATCATTTTTATAATGCATCTTCCACAATGTCTAGATTTATACTTACAGGAAGTTCTGGAATAAGCAAACTAATCTGTAAACATAGAAATTAGAACAGTGGTTTCTTGACTGAGGGGGATTATTAACTAGAAAATGGTCTAAGAGAACTTGTGATCATGATTATGTTGTTTATATTAACTTGGGTGTTGATAATATAGGTATACTCATTTGTTGAAATTTATCAGACATTACAGGTAAAATCTGTGAACTCGTTTTATGTAAATTATACCTAAAATGAATAAATTAATGAATGAAAGTATTTCCCCTGGCTTGTAAATAATATGTAAAAATACTATTGTACATTCATTGCTCATAAATTAGAAAAGTAATTCATGTAACAGTAGCCAAGATTTCTTTGGTTTGTGCTTTTTTTCCTAATGCTATATACACATAGTTTTCAATAATTCTAAATCCAAATTTAATAATTCTTTTCTTTGTCTTCTAACTTATTATTGCCTTCTAATTTAGAGCAATATCACCATCTTCACCCTTTGACTTGAGTGTAAGTAGGATGAAGGCGTGGCAATAAATACATTATGGATCGGTGGTAATTCAGTGATTCTCACTCATATTACATTCTGGATCACTGAACTACTAAGCATCAATTTTACAATAAACTGTCTCCAGCTTTCTGCTTCATTCCTCACTCTTCAGGCCCCACCTCATATACAGCAATAACAGAAATGAAATCTATTGCAGAATGATACATATATGGAATATACACAATACATGATATATGTCATTTTCAAAGTGGAAACCCTTTAGAGTTAAAATCCTGCAGTTTAAAAAGGAGAATAAAAAATATACAATTCTCTCCTCATAAAAGGAGTAGCAGGATGGTTGTTCAGATCTAAGCAGAGACCCTCAAGATAAACCATAAGCTTTTGATTTACATATTTTACTTTGATTGAGGAACTTTAGGATTTGTCTTCTGTAAACAGAAATACCGGGTTTGATCTCTAAAGAGAAATTTAAGAAGTATATCATATAATGGAATTTGTCTCTCTTTTTTTTAGGTTGGATTTGTACTTCACAGTTTCATATCAAATATCTAATCTATATGTAGACTATTTTTGATCATTTAGTTTTAATGCAAAAAGCTGTAAAGAATAATAAATTGTTTCATCATCCTGTCTCACAAATGAAATAATGTTACAGTACTTTTGGTAATAGTAACCTGGAATGCATGTATTTATAAATCTTTATTTTGACACAAATCTATTGGGATAAAACTTCAGGGTAAGCATGAATGATTTTAACTTCTTTTTTTTTAAAGGTTTTATTTATTTATTCATGAGAGACAGAATGAGAGAGAGAGAGAGAGAGAAAGAGAGGCAGAGGAAGAAGCAGGCTCCCCACAGAGCAGGGGAGCCCAATGTGGGACTCGATCCCAGTACCCTGGGATCATCACCCGAGCTGAAGGCAGACACTTAACCGACTGAGCCACCCAGGTGCCTGAATGATTTTAATTTCTTAACATCCTTCTCCTCTAGAATTAAGATGCATTTAGAAGTTTTTGGTTTCACAATATTTTTTTCTTAGTTTTGTAGATTAAAGAACTGTATAAATTAAAGCTGATTGATATCAGAGCCTTAATTTTATAAGAAAGTGGACATTATTCCAGAATGGTGAAGTAAACTGCCAGCTCACAGCTAGTTAAAAGAGTAAAATAGAGCTCAAACAGCACATTCCAATAACATACAACTTAAGACTCTGAACGTTTAAGCATTTTCTTGTGTAATTCTCTATGCTTCACGTTTTTCCTTTCATATGATATGCTTTGAGCAAATCCAAGCCTCAGCATAAATCTAGAACTAATTCACTTATGTGAGTTAACATTCTGACCTGGAACACATCTTCTTAGATGAAAGAGGGGAACGATTGGACATGGTTTATGCTGCATGAAATTTAAATAGAGATGCATCTAGAAATATTTCCTTAGAGTCAGGAAAGCTATTATTGTATTATTTGTTTAAAGATTCATTTCTAATAAGAAACCTTTTTTATTTAATCTCTCTATGCAGACCTAACTACTGCCAGAAATACAGAGCTTTCAAATTATAGACTTCAGTATTTTTATGGACACTTAGCACAGGCTTTCTAAAATATTATTCAAATCATCTTCACTTCATTCACATAATACTATTCTCTGAATTTTTATCTTTTAGTTATGATTAGGTAATTCTTCCATATGAAGAATATGTGCAGATTGAACATACATATATCAAATGAATTAGTATTTGAAGCAAAAATGAACTCATCCTTTTCTTTATCTTTACCATAAAGTGGTGATGTTTGGGGACAATATTTCTATGTCCCCTTTAAGATCTAAATTTCTTGAGATACTGTGCATGCATTTTTTCTTTGAGAGTTAAGAATCAGACCTTAGTCTATAAGCCAGTATACCCTTATAATTCAGTCATAATCATTGGTGTTTTCCCTAGACTATACAGCATGACAAATATTTATTGCCATTAGATTTGACAGTATTTTTAAGCTCAAGGAAGCAGGATATGAACAATTTTAGATTTTTCTAAAGGCATTGAAAAAGCTGTGAGCTGTTTTTTATATGAATTTTTTTGAGTTATGAAATTACTGTTTTTTTCTCCATACAGCTTTTAAGACCATTTATTATACAGAAATGTCACTACTGCTATATGTATGTTATTCATAAATATGAATTATTTTGAATATTTTTTTATTTCATTAAAAAATGCCAGTAGCCTCAAACTCTTCAATGAAACATGATGATTAATTTAACGTATCAGCTTGTCCAAGTAATAGTACCCAAAAATTTTGTCAAAAATTATTCCGGATGTTTCTGTGCAGGAAGTTTTTGGATGGGATTATCATTTTCATGATGGATTTTGAGTAAAGCAGCCCTCTATATGTGGGTGATCCTCATCTTATCAGTTGAAGACCTTAATAAAACAAAGTCTGATCTCCCCAGAGTTAAGAAGGAATTCTGTTAACAGATTGTCTTTGCTCTCTGCAACTCTTTCCTGGGTTTCTAGCCTGCTGGCTTATCCTGAAAATTTTGGATTTCTCAAGCCTCCATAATCATATGACCCAATTCCTTAAATTCTCTTTTCTCTCTCTCTCTCTCAATAGATATATACACACAATCTTGGAATAATAATATTGAATGAAACCTTAATGGGGATATGGGAATTACTAGCAAGAAATATTTTAAAAATTAAATATGAAAAATGAATATCATATATATGCTGCATATGATATAGGATATATAAGATACATATATTTTATATATGTATATAATCAGTTGATTCTGTTTTTCTGAGGAACCCTAACAGAGTATTGTAAATGTCACAGTCATTGGAAAAATGGATTTACTATTACTAACAGTTTCCTTAAAGCCAGCTGCTCCAATTTTCACATTTTTAATAAGATCAGTAATATCACACACACATGTAAGTGTTAAATTGCTTTTATTTGCGTTAGAATGTGACCTGCAACTTTATTTAAACTGAAAGTTTAGATTTGAAATTAAAAATTGAGTTATTTAGGTAGAATCTTCCTTAGTTCTTAAATGGCTTTTCTCCCTTTTTTTGGTTCACTTTTCTCAACCTCTGATGACAAAGGAACTTTGCATCTCACGTAGGGACTCAAGATAAAGTGTTATTAGCAGGAGTTTTCTATGAGAAAATTGCATTGAGCCATAGGGGATTTCCAGATCTCACTGTGCTTCAAATGGGGATTTTAGGAGGGTCAAGGGAAATAAACTACTCATACTCACAGTGGAGAGTATTTGAGACATAAAAGAGGAGCATCAAGACAATACAGGGGATCCCTCTTATCCATGATTTCAAACTTTCTGCAGTTTCAGTTACCCACAGTGAACCCTGGTTCAGAAGTAGATGATTTTCCTTCTGACCATTGTCAGAAGGTCAATATTAGCCTAACATTACCTCACAGTTCCTTCATCACTCACCTTACTTCATCTCAACAGGTAGGCATTTTATCTCACATCATCACAAGAAGATGGGTGAGTGCAGTACAATAAGATATTTTGAGAGAAAGACCACATTCACATAACTTTTAATTATATTGTTATAATTGTTTTATTTCATTATTAGCTTTGTTGTTAATCTTTTACTGTGCCTAATTTGTAGATTTTGCTCATTCACAGGTATGTATGTGTAGGGGGAAAAAAAAAACAGTATATACAGAATTCAGTGCTCCACAGTTTCAGGCATCCACTGGGGTCTTGGAATGTATCCCCAACAGATAATGGGGGCCTACAGTATAAGTGTCAATTTTTTTCCCTTTCAGAAATTTCTTTAGATTTTGCTCTGAAGATATATGAGGAAAATACATGAAAATTGTAACTCATTTTACTGAGTTTTGAAGGTAACTTATTATATGTGAATCAGACTTTTGAATGATTTATTGTAGCAGCAGAATGAAAAATAACCCAATTTTAGTAAGATAAAAAATACCATATCTATTACAATTAACAGGTTCAAGTGGGTCATGTATCTAGCTAATAGCCTATTTAGCCTCCGGCATTTGTACAAGTAATTGCTTGCTTTGCCCATGCTATCATGTCTTCCATTACCATTACTATTAGAATCATTAATTGCTTATTTGGCTGTTTCAATTTGCACAGATGTCATAGCAATAATTAGATATTCTGCCCATTTTCCTCCACAACTGTCTCATTTTTTCTTTAATTCTAATGTAAGAATTTAGGACTATCCTTATTTTACGCAAGTCATATTCTTTCGTTTAGGTAATCATAACTGATGGATAAGCACAGATTGATTTAATTTTTTTCAGATTTTTTGCTACTAACCCCCATATCCCCATGAGGTCTCACTCAATAATATTTTTCAAAGATTGTTTCTTACTCTGGTTTCCCAAAGTAAGCACATAGAATGAAAGGATTTCAGTATCAGAAGAGTCTAAATTAGGAGTCTACTATTCATATTATTGGTCTGATATTCAGCACTGGCTGTATAATTATGGAACTCAATGCTAAATGAAAATGTAGAGCTTATCACCCCCAAAATTAAGAATTTCAAGACAGTAACTGAAGAACATTAAACTAATCCTAGGGCCCTTCAGAGCGTGGGTCTGTCTGTAACTGGCCAGTTCACACACAAGGCCAGTTTGAATTTGTTTCTTATCATCCTTACCAAGTAGTTCTTGGGCCTCTGTTTACACATTTTCAGACAGAAAACTCACTAATTCTCAAAGCCATCCATTCCTAAAGTCAGCAGTTGTGTCTATTAGAGTCTCTTCCTTATCTTTTTAAGATAAGGTGGGGGGTGATGATCTCATATGACAAAATACTGATGCTTGTTATTATTATTGTTTATTACTTGCTTTATCAAATATTTTTTATTCAGTGTTTTCAAGGAAAACATGGGAAAGTAACTAAGATGATTTGACCATCCTTCGCATTTTGTTACCGTTACTCCCTGCATCTTCTTTACTAAATAATTCTTTCCTCTCTCCTAAAACTAGAGTGAACAACATCACTAACAATACCTCTAATACTGGTTTTAAAAGGAAATGAATAGGGTAAGAGATGAGGGGTAAAAATGATATGGTTCCATCCAACCTAATTATTGCTGAACACAAATTATATAGAGAATGTGTAGTGGTAGAAATCCAGGCACTGATAGAAATTCCAAATGTAAAGACTTCATTGCCACACTAGACCAGTACTAATGGGCCTCTTGTGAGCAATGAAAGAAACTGAAGATTCCATACACTTTTTTTTTCAATGCTTAAAGGTATTTGATTTATTTAAAAAACAAACAAAAAACTACCACAAAGAATTTTCCAGGTATAGATGACTTTACTGGTAAATTCTACCAAACATTTAAAGAAGAGCCAATCATGAGCTTACAAAAAATCTTCCAGAGGATAAGAAAAGAAAGAGTCCTGAATCATGTTATGAGAATAGTGTAGCCATACTGTCAAAATGTGACAAGGACAAAAAAAAAAAAAGTGACAAGGACATTATGAGAAAGAAAAAACAGGCTTAATCTTTTTCACGAACGTAGTTACAAAAATCCTATACAAAATCTTAGTAAACCAAATTAAGCAATATAAAGTTGGATTCCCCCCCAGAAAAGCAAAAATGGTTTAACATTCAAAGTCAAGCAATTAATATACCATTTTAACAAAATAATGTATATACTTTTTGATGTATCTGATTAGACAACTAGATGCATTATTTTCACGTACCCAATCTTATTGATATTTTCACATTCATTCCATTGGTCACCACCAAAGATGAATCACATTTTAGGCACTTAAAAAAAGGCATTTGCATTCCATGTTCTTGGTAATCCTACTATGTATACTTAGCATGAACTCTTTTTCCTTGTCTATTGTAAGAAATCTTGTTTGTCCTTACAGAACTTTCTTTTGCCCTCATTTTTTTTAAAGAGATTTTATTTATTTATTTGACACAGAGACACAGCAAAAGAAGGAACACAAGCAGGGGGAGTGGGAAAGGGAGAAGCAGGCTTCCCGCTGAGCAGGGAGCCTGATGCCGGGGCTTGATTCCAGGACCTTAGGATCATGACCTGAGCCAAAGGCAGACGCTTAAAGACTGAGCCACCCAGGCGCCCCTGCCCTTAATTCTGAATCTCTTCCTCTCTCTTCAGTTAGATATAATCTCTTTCTCATTTGAATCGTTATTAAAATTTGGTTTGATCATTCCTTATTGCAATTCTTAACCTACCCAGCTTCTATATTTGAGGTATAGTTTAAGCAACTTGAAGGTCACCTTCATAGCATATAATATAGTCCTTACCAAAGATTTATTTCATTTATTGAGCAAAATATGGTTAACCATAATTTTGCTTTTTGATTTTGATTAATGCTTACTGAATTTGGTTATAACACATGCAGAAACAAAAAGCAAAAAAAAACTATACAGCCAAAATCAGAAAGAAAAGAGTGCTACTAGTTTTAGACTTTTCCAGTTTTCTATGTATAAAGATTTTGGCATTAAAGTCAAATAAATATTTATCTTTGACATGAAATTAATTTATAAATCATATCAAAATGTGAAAAAATAATATTTGTTGATTTTTAAACAAATAAAAGTCTCTATTGTATTGAAACATACCTGTATAAAAATCACTTTAACAAGATGATTTCTGACACTTGTACAATTTTATGATTGCAAGTAGCATAAGCTAAGCAACTATAAATACTAACATATAAACAGAGCTCTGGTAAAAATCTTTTTTTCCCCATTTTGTATAAACCCATGACTTAAAAAGATATATATATATTTTTTTTTCTGATTGAAAGGTAATTTAAACATAGATTTTGAAGGAACTTGTGACATATTGAACCACCGTGACAAAATTTTTAAAATTGTCATAATATTAAAATTGAGATTTTGTTACCAAACCCTTTATTAAAACACAAGGTATCAAAATCCCTGGGCTCAAATATTTTTTATATACTTCCACTTTAATAAACCTATAGATGTTGCTACAACTTTAATTTTAAATCTTATCTGCCAGAAATGGGTATATATTTTACTTTATAATATTGTATTATTAATCAAAATAATATTTCACTGTTATTCTATATAATTTAAACTTAATTAAATATAACAAAGTTTTCACCAATATATTTTTTAAATTTTATTTTATTATGATATGTTAATAACCATACATTACATCATTAGTTTTTTATAATTGTTATGTTAATCAGCATACATTACATCATTAGTTTTTGATGTAGTGTTCCATGATTCATTGTTTGCGTATATCACCCAGTGCTCCATGCAGAACGTGCCCTCTTTAATACCCATCACCAGGCTACCCCATCCTCCCAGCCCCCTCCCCTCTGTTTTGATGTAGTGTTCCATGATTCATTGTTTGTGTAAAACACCCAGTGCTCCATTCAATACGTGCCCTCCTTAATACCCATCACTGGGCTAACCCCCACCCCCCTCCCCTCTAAAACCGTCACTTTGTTTCTCAGAGTCCATAGTCTCTCATGGTTTGTCTTCCCCTCCTATTTCCCGCCCTTCATTTTTCCCTTCCTACCATCTTCTTCTTCTTCTTTTTTTTTAACATATACTGTATTATTTGTTTCAGAAGTACAGAGCTGTGATTCATTAGTCTTACACAATTTACAGTGCTCACCATAGCACATACCCTCCCCAATGTCCATCACCCAGCCACCCATCTCTCCCACCCCCCACCACTTCAGCAACCTTCAGTTTGTTTCCCGAGATTAAGAATTCCTCATATCAGTGAGATCATATGATACATGTCTTTCTCTGATTGACTTATTTTGCTTAGTATAATACCTTCTAGTTCCATCCACATCGTTGCAAATGGCAAGATTTGTGGGTTTTTTCTGATGGCTGAGTAATAGTCCATTGTATATATATACCACATCTTCTTTGTCCATTCATCTGTTGATGGACATCTTGGCCCCTCCATAGTTTGGCTATTGTGGACATTGCTGCTATAAACATTGGGGTGCACATACCCCTTCAGATCACTACATTTGTATCTTTGGGGTAAACACCCAGTAGTGCAATTGCTGGGTTGGGGTCACCAATATATTTTTAATTTCTTCAAATAATATTAAAATTTAAATTCAGGAACTGTTTGCCAACATGGTTATCAGAATTGTCAGTTTTGTACTGTTTTAATATGAGACCTTTACAGATGATTAGATGGATTTATTTTTTCTTGTATAGTTACTGATCCTAAAAGATTAGTCCTATGGAATGATATGCTTAAATTAAATATTTCAATGCCAGATTTTGAAATAATCATTCACTGTATTTTCTCATAGGTAATGGGAAACTACTCTGTCAGTTATAACTTAATAAAGATGTATTTTCTGTTTTTTTTAGCATTTTATGTATTTTATTGATCCAACAAAATTTACTGAGTTTTTACTATGCTCCTGGGAAGATGCTAAATACTGAAGATAGATATATGAATATCTATATATTTATATATAGATATATATATCTTCATGCTTAGATACCATACTTGCCATAGAATTTTCCAATTTAAAAATAAACAGATAAGTAAAAAATTTTAGATAGTGCTATTGAAGACAAATTGCTGAAATGCTAGGAAACAGAAAATGGAATAACTTTCTCTGGGGAAGTTGAGGAAGAATGCAGATGTGATATTTAAACTTAACTTAAAAATTACTTGGATTAAAGAAGATATGAAAGATGTATACGCCAAGTAAAAGTAACAGCATGTAAATTTATTCATTTTCTTTTTTTTTTTTAAAGATTTTATTTATTTATTCGAGGGAGAGAGAGAATGAAAGATAGAGAGTATGAGAGGGAAGAGGGTCAGAGGGAGAAGCCGACTCCCCGCCGAGCAGGGAGCCCGATGTGGGACTCGATCCCGGGACTCCAGGATCATGACCTGAGCTGAAGGCAGTCGCTTCACCGACTGAGCCACCCAGGCGCCCGAAATTTATTCATTTTCAATAAGAAATAGCTGTTGAGTATCTACCTTATGCCAGGCACCCATGAGGCAGTGAGTTTCACCAAGGACTAGAATGTGCCGAACATTCAAAGATGATTCACTGTGGTAGGAGCAATGAAGTTGGAGGTTGGTTCTGAAAGGTGTTGGCATAAAATGAAAATGGGCAAATAGGTTGAGGGCAGAATGTGCCAAGATATGGAATTTGGATTTTATATTATATATAATAAAGTTCTTCAGCAGCTGGGTGGCATGAACCACTTTACTTTTAGAAAGATAACTCTGAGAGCTATATGGAGAATGAACTAGAGTGAGGGAAAAATAGAGTGTCAGTTAAGAGAGTTATGAGGTTATTATTGTAATCGTCCAAGGGAGAAATAATGAGGACCCAGACCTGGGTAGTGACAGGTGGATGGAGAGGATACTGAATTTGAGAGACATGTTTGAAGAAGAATTGACAGTGTTTGGTGACAGAGCATTTTACTGTCAATCATAGTAAAACTGCTTTACTATAAGAAATGCATAATATAAAAACCCTATGTACTATAACCTTGTATTGATATTCATGAGTTAATAATTATTTTGATGAGTTTGATCATTTCTATATAGCTCAAGATTAAAGAGACTGTGGGTTGACAGTATTGGTTATAGAAATAGAAAGCATTAATTTGTTCAAAACACAGGAATTTTAGAATCTATACTGAAGGCAACTCTTTCATTTTATGAGAGGAGACTGAGATCCAGAAACATAAATCTAGTTAGTGGCAATGACTTTGTTGATTTGAGGCATCAATATTGGCTTAATTCATTTCATTGTACAAAGGAAGCACGTTCATGTGTTTTTGGAGTAATCTTTATAAGGACCTACTACTTTCAACTGTGCTGTATACAATAGACCTGTAGTAAACATTTTTTATTAAATGTTATATTAGTTTTAGGTGTATTATATAGTGATTCAACAATTCTGTACATTACTCAGTGCTTATCATGATAAGTGTACTCTTTAATCCCCATCCCCTATTTTCCCCATCCTCCCACCATTTCCCCTTGGTAACCATCAGTTACCAGTAAGGTGAGGAATAAATATGTTTAAATAAGTGTATTTTCAAATTGAGGTAACCTCAGATGAAGAAAATATTTTCCCCATTTTCAGATAAACATTTTCAGATTTTCCATGTAGGCAAAACAGAATGAAATATATATGAAAATGGGGGGGGGGATACACCCAACCAATGTATCAACACTCATACATAGTCCTATAGTGGTGTGGTAGTTCATATGCTA
The DNA here is from genome assembly GCF_037043125.1 of Eumetopias jubatus. Lineage (NCBI taxonomy): Eukaryota > Metazoa > Chordata > Mammalia > Carnivora > Otariidae > Eumetopias > Eumetopias jubatus. Next base: position 65,938,149 of record NW_028274808.1, read on the forward strand.
AAGGGTATTTTGGTAGATATAATGTGTGCAGTACGGCAGTCAATGTGAGTTCATTCAGAAGCAGAGCATTCTCTCTGGCTCTGAGTGCACTCCAGTGGATAATGCAGATCTGGTCTGCACTCTTTTGTGTTCAGGACAGAATGAGGAATGACTCATTGTGACCAGACTTCGGAGATGGCCCTCCCAGAATCTCTGAGGTTTCAGTGTACAGATATTCCTGCTCAGCAGCTGGGCTGCTTTGATAACAGAATTAATTTGGCCTCTAGAGAAGGTCTGTTCTGTCGGGAAAAATATTTCACAGAGGTGATTTTCCCAGTCATTTATCAACAAAATACCAATTGAGATGGAATATAAAGTCATGAAATTACTTATAATTTTCTGAGTAAGGTAGTTGGGACACCTGGAGGATTCTTAAAAATAAAAAAGGTTTTAATTAATGGCATCTACAGAACTTTATGCATTAAAAAAGGATTATAAAATTATCCTGTATTTGGAAGTTTGACAATAAAAGAAGAGCAAGTAAAATTAAGTCTAAATAAAGTCATGCTTAATGTACATTTTGTTACATTTTTATCATGTTATTTTGTTTAATTTTTAAAAGTATAGCTACATTTGAGTACCCTCTTTGGATTTCCAAAAGAAGAAAAAAGATTGTAAGTGCATGTCTGTGGGAGAGAAAAGAAACCCTAATGTTGTAGATATTATTTGTTACACAAATTCCAGAAGGTACAGAGAGAATTTTAAAGTTAAGAAACATATGGTATATATGTTTAAAGAAAGAACAGAATTCACTGAAGGAAAATTGAATTATATATGACTTTACATTGCATACTCATTTATCTCCTTATTAATATTGATTGGCTTTGGAAGTCTACTTTTAATAACTAAGTTGGTGGCATTTTTAGGCTTTATAGACTTTTGACAGATGGAATCATGAATCTATTGATTTAATATTCTCAAACCTAAAATACTCTAGATGTAGTAGATGTAACATAATAAGGGCTTATGGCATAGTTTGAATTAGTTATGATATAGTTCAATATTTTTATCCTTAGTACTGGTTTCATTTTCAATGTCAAAATATTGTAATGGTCTGTTATAAAAGGATCTAAATTAATTTGATGAAAACAACATTTGCCTGTATGCAGATTTAGGTAGGGTGTTTCTAATTGACATGCCAGATTCCACAGTGTAACTAAATTGCCACAGGAGATTTAAAGCCATTATCTGAGCAGTCTGGTCAAGACAAAGTTGTAGTCATCAACAAATATTTATGAAGTGTTGACTGAGTGCCTAGATTTATATTAGTTGTTACCAATCTGTTTACATTTCTGGAAGTAGATCTGATGGTGAGGATTGAAATGGGAGAGAGGTAAGTGCGGGGGGGCAAGATTCCATCAAAGAAGGAATTAGATTCTAAGTCTACAAAAAGATGAACTAGGGATTCAAAAGAGAAATTCTTGTATATATTTCTATTTATTATACCTTCTGATAATTCTAAAATAGGGCATGTGCTTAAATTAGATTTTTAGGAAGTCAGTTAACTTATTTAAAAATAAATCTTTTTTAAAGGAAGATTGTAGCATAATTTAGGCACATTTAGTAATATTTTAAAATTAAAAAATTAATTTTGGAGTGACACACTCTAAAGAAAAAGGGAAAAGAAAAGGGAAAAAAATCAAAAGTGTTCTGATTTAGAAGGCCTAATGCCATGTTTTGCTGTCAGAGGGGAAAAGAAAACCTCTGACAGCAAAAAGCTCTTTCTTTTCAAGGTATTTACCTTTTATACACATAGATTTCTAAAATAACATCTTGCATTTTTTAACTTTACAAACCAAAATTTTTGTGCAGTAAGAAGTACATTTTATATCATGACCCATTTATTGCAACATACACAGTTCTTGCTAAGAAACCATGTGATGTGTTCATGATTGTATTCTATTCCATTCTCTTTAATTAATTTAAAAGTTCTATAACATAATACATTTATTTGATATGGACTTTGTAAATGACTTTTCTAGAATTTTGTGAAAAATAATCACAAAGGATAAGAAAAAGTTTATGCAACGGAAATTAAGTAGTGGACATACGGGTCTAAATCCTAAATACATGGTAGATTTTTGTTTCTGTAATTTTAAGAATTGAATTTGATTGTTGATTATTTAAAAAAATCTTCATGGTAACTAAATGTTACACTCACTTCAATAGAACATTTCCAATCAGTTTATGAAGGAGCATAGAATGCCTTTTGTGGTAATCTGCATTTTTAACTCTCTCTGAAGCTAGGTTAACTGAGGCTAATGAGTTGGTAGGACATGTTTGTACTTCTCTATATGTTAATATTAGCTGTATTGTGAGGAGGAATATTCAGGTGAACCCATCTATATTGTTCAGCAGAACAGCAAACAGTGTTTCCAGCTTTACGGATCAGGTTGGGATTTCAGACATGAATAACTTACTTGTGGGCCTCTTTAGTAGCCATCATTTACCAGCAGCTTAATCCTTAATCAAAAAAGATGGATAAAAGGTTAGGCTACCAAAATATTGCCAATAAAACCATTTGGATATATTCAGCACTACCAAATTAATATTTTTTTCTTTTTCTTGTAATACATGTGTGGCATATTAATGTACATGTATATATGTGTGTGTGTGTGTGTGTGTGTGTGTATGTGTGTGTATTTCAGAGTGTAATGATCTAAAATGGCTATAGGAACCAACTATAACATTTAAGTGCAATCCTTTGAAAGTTGAGTTGAAAAATAGATGTGGGAACTATGGCAACCTTATCTAGGCCATAAATATTGAACTCCAATTTATTGTGATCAATATGGAAGGGAAAAAGCAGGTCCAGAATCTTCAGACCTTCTTATTTTCCAAGAGAAACCACAAGTGTGGATGTGAAATATCCCTGCTTAAAAACAGAAAGATGTTCAGTCCAAACTCCCACTTCTGTGAAAAAGATGGCAATAATTAGTAATCCTCTGCATTGTAGTCTAGAAGGATATGAAGCATAATACCACTTGAATCATAACCTAGACTAGAAATTGTTAACTGTGTACATGATTTTTTGTATTTTATTTTATTTTTATTTTTCCAAAATGAAAATTGCTTTTCATTGTAATTTATTTTTGTTTCTAGATGGTAGCTTTAACTGATATTGAACCATATGTCTCCATGTTGAATCATTATGAAGAACATAGCAATAAAGATATAATTATAAAATAATAAGGATTCTTATATTTTAAGCCATATAAAATAGCAACATTTTCAAGTATGATGGAGGGGAGGGCACAGAAAGTGTAATGGAGTTGGTTAAAGACACCTTTAAAGAGTTACTGCTATTCAAAAGGCACCTTAATCAAACATCTTTTTATTATCTTTTTCTAGATAACTAACTAAAATTATTATAAAAATTGTTTATGGTTTATTTTTTTGTGTTAGTTGTTTTTATTTATTGTTTTGTTAATGCCCATAATAATGAGAAAAAGGAAAGAATAAGAATGTATCAGGAGAATAAAGATTTCTGGAAAAAGAAGAGGAGAACAATATGTAGGAAGGTAAAGATTCTAGAAAAATAAACTAGATGGAGCAGGAAGGAGGAAGCCATGGCCTACAGCATATGAGGAAAGGACCTCATATAAAAAGAGTACTAATATTTATTGAACCATAGAGAAGCTCAGGACTTAAACGTTAGATGCATTAAAAGGAGAAATGAGAAATGGAACAGAAATTCAGTTGCTTAGTTGAGGGCATCATTTGATACCTCCAAGTACCTCCTCCTCCTGAGCTTGTAAACACATGGCAGACAGACTGTACACCCAAAAGCGCAAGCTCTATCCACTGAGATAAATAGTAAGAATGATATAAATAATTTGAAAGAAAGGGAGGAGAGCAGAAAAAGAGTGGTATGGAGTACTAAATCCATCAAAGAACTGCATGTAAGTGTTAGAGACTGGACACAACTACCAGACAAAGCAAAGAAATTAAGAAAGATTATATCAGACTAGTAGAATTTGGAGTCAGTGTGAGGAAAAACAAAAACAAAAACAAGGGATTCTGTTGCTTTTCACCATATACACAACTTTTGTACTTATTTGACTTTTTAAGTATATGCATGTGTAATTTTCATTCAAATATTTTAAGAAATCAGTTCAATATGTAAAAGTAAAGAAAATTGTGGAAATCATTGATTAGAGTCCATTTTGGTTAAAGTGGGCAGCTGAATAAGAGCATTTTAGTTAGATTGTATATAATATCATCATGAGCAAGATACTAATATGTATAACTAGGTGTTATTGTGTTACTATTTTTCTTTTCCTCTTGGTAACTATTCAAATTGCTATTCAGGCAGAAAGACCCTCTTGAAAAATAACTGTTGTGCCCAGGCATATAGGACCATATGCAAAATAACATGATGAAGATTCTGTGTCTGAAGTATGGGGCAAAAACATTAGAGAACAATTGAATCAGAAAAGATAAATGCATAAAAATAAAAATGAAGATTAGCAACCTATTCTCATCATTACTGTTTAAGAGTTGAAATTGCAAAGGAGACCATAAGGGTGGCAAAATGCCAGAAGCAACAAAGTGTAAATCTTGTAAAAGTTGACTTTTTATTTTTTCTTGTCAGCCTTGAAGAATGTAGACTCATAGTCAGAAATCAAGTTGAGTTATAAAAAATAACACTGTATATCTTGTCTACCTGAGTTTGCTGACTGTGATTCATGTTCAATACACCTACCTAAATTTAAATAGAAAGTGGAGGATGATGGATGCAGAAAGGGCAAGAAAGATGGTGGCATGTTACTCTAGTAATTAGTCTCATTCTGCCTATCTGCTGGGCTTTATGTTGTTGTTGTTGAAAGAAATGTGTTTTTTTAACTACTCCCTTTTTAAATTTGCTGTTTTGGAGCTTAGGTAACCCCTGAAAGTCCTTTTATACTTCTTTCTCATATGAGAACTGATTGTGATTCAGGGGTCCTGGCAATGATGTAAAGTGTGGGTAAATTCTAGAGCTTGGAATTGTGACACTTTTGAGTTTCTTCTATTTAAATATTTACATGACTGCTGAATTTGGGGAAGTGTCAGAGAGATACATTACAGAAGTCAGATTAATTAAGCCACTTTTATTAACTGCAAATCACTTACACTTAAGTAAATTACTGGGTTTTATTTCATTGTACTCTACATTAGCTTTAAATAACTTGTAAATCAGTGTTACCTTTATAAAATTGATTTATATTTCAATCATATTCAGATATATTCAGATATACTTGTTTTAGAGATTCTGAGATATTTAATAAGCAGATTAATAGGGGCACAGACAGATGTTAGCTAGTGTTGTTTTTAACCTAGGGGTGGCTCAGTTGGTTAGGCGACTGCCTCCGGCTCAGGTCATGATCCTGCAGTCCGGGGATCGAGTCCCTCATTGGGCTCCCTGCTGAGCAGGGAGTCCGCTTCTCCCTCTGACCCTCCCCCCTCTCATGTGCTCTCTCTCATTCTCTCTCTCTTTCAAATAAATAAATAAAATCTTTTAAAAAAAAGTTTCCCTTTCCTATTTGAAAGTATCTAAAATTGTGTTAGAGAGGGAAGAGAAAGTTTACTCTTATATATAAATGAAACAGAATGACTAAAGGGAGAAGTATAGATACTTTCAGTTAAGACCCTAACTGAAGAGATAAAACAATGAAGCAATAGAATTGCTTATACATTTTCTGATTCCTAAGATAAGAAGACGGCCACGTTGGATTATTTCTTTTCATACAATAAAACATATAACACACTCTGAAGACTTAATATAAGTAATAATGTATTTTATAGGTTCTCATACTAAAGGTGCAAAAGTTACATGTAGGATATAAATGGTATTTAATGATTTTAAAAATTTATTATTAAAATGGGGCACCTGGGCGGCTCAGTCAGTCGAGCGTCTGACTTTTGGTTTCTGCGCAGGTCACGATCGCAGGGTCCTGAGATTGAGCCTGCGTCTGGCTTCTCCCTCTGCCCCTCCTCTCTCTCTCCTTCTCTGTAAAAGAAATAAACAAATCTTTAAAACATTTATTATTAAAATGCCATTTCACTACTATACAATATGTATATTATTTCCAGCAATATTAGAAAATATAGCAAATGCATTAAAATGAGTATTTATATTTATTTAAATCCAAGAGAATGAAGTAATTACCTCCAGAGACAATATGCAGAGAGAAAATAAAGAAGTTTACCCCTTTAGCCCTAAAAATTTTAGATAGGAGATCTTCCAGGTAAACTGAGATTGACCATCAAATGTATTAGGAAAGTCTTAAGGGTTTTTTGTTTGTTTGTTTCCCACAAAAGCTATAATAGAAGAGAGTTACAATTAAGATATGGGAGGGATTTTAAGTTTATGTACTTGATAAATGGAGGTCATTAATGATTGTGAAAAATACAATGTTACTTTTCCAGTGATTGAGATGGAATCCAGTTTGAAATAGCTAGAAAGGATTTGGAGACTGTCATTTGGGTAATATCGAGAATTACATATTAAAACTAATGGCTGCAAAATGCTTAGGAAAGCTGAAAAAATCAACATTTAAAAATGAATATCCATGGTGATCATTTCACAATATATAAAATATCATATCATTATGTTGTGCATCTGAAACTAATACAATGTTACATTTCAGTTATACCTCAATTAGAAAAAAGAATAAACTTGAAGAAAGGTAGAGACATCATTTATCATTAGGGGTCAAAAATAAAGGCAAAGTTGAAACAGAGTGATTTGCTATTGTGAAAATTATAGTTGTCCTTGAGGCTAGACTATATCTGAGCAATTTTGATTTTCATGAATAGTAGAGACAGGGTTTATTATCTTGATCTATTGAAAGAGAAGGGTTGGAACTAAAATCTCAGAAAAAAAACTAGAACACTGAACATAAAGAAAGACTAGAAACAATCCATCATTAAAAAACAAAACAAAACATAAACAAAGACTTACATAGAAATTTGACAGTCTTGGCTCATTCTCTAGGTGGAAAAACAGTTTTCTGCAAAGATTGATAAGAGCTGGCCTGTCCTCATGCAGGATTGTGTTCAAATATATATTAATGCATTACCAGTGGAAACAGTGGACAATGAGTTCTGAGTCACCTTTCTTTTTCTGGAAACAATCCAACACAATAAAGAAAGCATATATTTTTTTTTTCTTAGGAAAACTAGGTGTCTGAGGAGACCTCAGATTACAATTTATATATAAGTATTACCCATAGCAATTCAGGTAATCAGAATACTTATCAAGTCCCACAAGAACTTGCAATAACACAGCAAAAAAGCATGACCTAGGGGTCTAATGCTAATGCTAATGCTAAAAAGCATACATAGGGGTCTAATGATGTCAGATCTTTGAAACGGTTTTCTCTAAGAAGAAACCACTCTGAATGGAAATTGCTATGGTTAGGGCTACGATCAAATAACGTATGAAAACTGTGGAACCTGAAGAGAGCAAGTAAAAAAGTACTTAGGGGAGCCCAGAGGAGAAAAAAACACCAGCAAAAGATACACCATCTAAAAGAAAACATATTTATTACTTTGGAAGGCAAGGGCTTTGCCACTTAGCACTGCCTTTTGAAGGAACTGAAGTTGCTCATAGCTGGCAATAGAACACTTTGTAAATCTGGCAACCTCTTAGAGGTCTAAGTGGTATGGGCTTTCAGATATGCCAGATATTAATGAAAGAATATGTCAGTGTTTCAACAGAGGGACAGACCCTGACATGGAAAAAAATGGAGCTTGACTTGAAGGCTCATCTGACCCATCCTCACCCCTAAAGGAAACTTATGAATAGCTGGACTAGAGAAATTCAATTCTTTCAAATATATATATAGGAGAAATAATTGTCATAACATTTACAGGAAGACACTAGAGAGTGAAAAGGGAAAGAGTTTGTGTGAGAGAATGAGGAAGCTAGAGAGATAGCTACATTCTTTCCCAGCTATTTTTTAGAGATAGCTAAAATTTTCCATGAAGAAGATTCATGTCATGTTGAAAAGGTGCAGTAACTATCCAAGAAAGTTGATTCTAAAGAGAAAAATATCAAGAAATGTTCTAGTAAAATACAATTGGGCTTTAGAGTAGACTTTTCTTTCCATTAAAAAAAAAGATTTATTTATTTTAGAAAGAAAGAGAGAAAGCACACGTGGGCAAGGGGAGGAGCAGAGAGAGAGGAGTAGAGTCTCTGCTGGACATGGAGCCCAACAAACAGGGCTCTGTCTCATGACCCTGAGATCACAACCTGAGCTGAAATCAAGAGCTGGACGCTCAACCCACTGAGCCAGCCAGGAGCCCCTCTTTGCAATTTTTAAAGGAGTGCAATAATTTTGCATTTTTCTATACTAAAATAAGTTGTCTTTAAGAGGATTAGATAGTTGATAAAGGATCAAGAAAGGATAGTGGAAGTATAAATTCTTGATAAGGTGAGAGAATTCAGCTCACCAGGAGGGATGGACTGATCATTGAAAAGATAAATAGTAGAGAAGAAATAAAAAAAAAAAAACAGCAGACATTAGTATGTTCATAGTCTTAGTCTTAAGAAGATTGAAATGTTTGTATCTCATAGTTTCTATTTTCATGGTGAAATATGAGGTAATTATCAGCTCAAATTGTGTAATTGAACATGATAAGGAATGAAGGATGTTTGAAGAGGAAAAAGGTGAAAATGTCCTTGTGCAGTGTTAGTCTGAAAAATTAAGAGCCACAATGAGAGGCAGATCAATATGTATTTGGGATCAAAGAATTGCAGTTTGGGGAGCACAGATTCAGAAAGCAACCAGAAAACTGCCCCACTCTTGTGGAGAAAGCAAGGGGTTTTTATGAGAAGGAGGTAGAGGATAATTATGTGATTTTGATAAGAGAAAAAAAAAAGAACCTACAACAGTTAATTGATGCAATCAAAACTATTCTTGATATGCACTAGTTATTCTGTCTTCATAAAGTTCATACCAACAGTTTTATGGTCCGAGTGCCAGTTGTTCTGTTGAATTTTATGAGTAACTGCTTATAAAACAATTGCTGCTTCTGGCCCAATTCAAGTATTCATTAGTTAGAAAGGAAAAAGGAGCTTCAAAATGAAGTCTGTCATTTCTAGAAATTTTATACAACAGAAAAGTGCTATAAACATCATTATGACATTTTTTAAAAGATTTTATTTATTTATTTGAGAGAGAGAGAGAATGAGAGATAGAGAGCACGAGAGGGAAGAGGGTCAGAGGGAGAAGCAGACTCCCTGCTGAGCAGGAAGCCCGATGCTGGACTCGATCCTGAGACTCCAGGATCATGACCTCAGCCGAAGGCAGTCGCTTAACCAACTGAGCCACCCAGGTGCCCCCATTATGACATTTAATAGCATGAAAAGAGGACATGAAATAGTATGAGAAAAAGCTCAAAATTAGTTTCTTGTAGAAGTTATAATACTCATAAAATCATAAGTAGTACATAAATTAAAATCGATGCTATCTCACACTCCCACACACACTTCCCATTGTATCCAGATGGCAAATGCTACTAGTTTGAAGGTGTAGTCTTTTCAGTATTTTTTTATAAATGCACTGAGATAGATGTGTATTGTTAATATACATTACTTATCTGTATGTATATCTAACTACTAATTTCTTTTTTCAAAAGTGGTATCTTCTTTTCTTGTTATCCCTTTCTTTTTTTAGTATGTAATATATATTTCATTCTTAGAATGGTTCTATGGTATCTCTAATACAAATATGTTATGCTTTATTTATGTATTTTACTATTTCTGAAGATTCAAATAATTTCCAGATTTACTAGTACAAAAAATGATATTATGAGCAGTTTGCATGATATTTATAAGCACTGGAAAGTAGGATTGAACTAATGTCACTCTCTGAAATTTGTTACTTTTTAGTTTTTTATGTTCTGTTTGTTTTTCAGGGTGTACTTCTGTGTGTTCCTTTATTACAATTTTCTAGTATTTATTGTGAAAATAATAAGTATTTTGCCTTATGTTGCTTTGTGCAACATACCTTATTTTTTGTCTTAGCATATTTACTATTTACTTATTAATATTTACTAATATGGTTCAAATTAAACTTGCTTCTCAAAATCCTCTAAAAAATGGGCATATGAAAGTGTTAATAGAACCTAAGACTATATTTTGACTCCCAAGTCATCTTCCAATAGTAGGTTAACAAGGTATGTCTATAGGATTATTTGTAAATATGTGAACCTATGTTCTGAAGAGCAGAGCTGTCAAATATATTAACATAGATAACACACACATAGAAATAATATGTAAGATATAGCATATACTGTTGTGAATATAGTTAGTTACCTGAGACATAGAAGTGAGTACTACAGATATTTGTGTACACATAGAATATCTCTGATGAGTTACAAAAGAGACTGATGAGTTATTGCCGTCATGAAGGGAACCAGGATAGAATAAACTAATGGTGAAAATGAACAACACAAGAAAAAACATGTTGGTGAGGATGCAGAGGAAGGGGAACACTCTTACACGGTTGGTGGGAATGCAAACTGGTGCAGCCACTCTGGAAAACAGTATGGAGGTTCCTCAAAAGGTTGAAAATAGAGCTACCCTACGACCCAGCAATTGCACTACTAGTATTTTCCCAAAGGGTACAGAAATGCTAATTCAAAGGGGCACATGCATCCTGATGTTTATAGCAGCGGTATCAACAATAGCCAAGTTACAGTAACAGTCAAACATCATAGACTGATGAATGGATAAAGAAGATGTGGTACACACACACACAGACACACAGTAATATTACATAGTCATCAAAAAGAATGAAATCTTGCTATTTGCAATGGCATGGATAGAACTAGAGTATATTATGCTAAGTGAAATAAGAGAGAACTTATTTAAGAACAGTTGTGTATAGATGGTAATAGAAGCCTACTCAGCAGGAGAGAAATCAAAGGGATGAGAAAAATAACAAAGAATAAAAATAGAACAAGTTCATTGCTGGAAATCCTGGATTTTATTTATTTTTTAAAAGGTTTTATTTATTTATTTGAGAGAGAGTGAGAGAGAGAGAGAGAAGAGAGAACACTAGCAGGGGGAGGGGCAGAGGGAGAAGCAGGCTCCTTTCTGAGGAGGAGGCCCAACCTGGGGCTCAATCCCAGGACCCCGGGATCATGACCTGAGTTGAAGGCAGACACTTAACTGACTGAGCCACTCAGGCACCTCGGAACTACTGCGTTTTAAAAAAGGAAAGGCAAGAAATCAGCTAGAAGCTGTTTTAATTCTGTTCTAAAATTCAGAGAAAGGAGAAAGTGGCAGTAAAGAGGAGAAATACAGTAACAGTGAGATTTTTAGGGGTGAGGGATGTGAAATGAGAAGTGAAAATACCGAAGACAAAAATGAAAGAGAAAGTAACTGGAGATGCATTTATTAAAGTCATAAACTTGCAGAGAACAACAAAAACTATCAGTCATAAGCAAAAATCAGAATGGAGGGAGCCATATAACAAATATGTCAGAGGTGAATGATTTCTTGTATAATCATACAAGTTCAAAAAGGTAGGTAATACTTAACATACAATATAAAACAGTGATTAAGTTGTGTATAAAAATACAACAATCTGAACATGAAAGGCAATAATAAAGAAAAATAAGAGCACAGTTTCCATTGTGTGTATATACGTGTGTGTATGATAACTGATATTTGAGTAAATAATGAAGAATTTCTATCAAGGCATGGAAATAAATATCATACACTTCATCAAGAAGTATAATTCAGTGACAAGTAAAACAAAAAGCAAGTATATATATTATTAAATCTATAAAAATAACTTAAGATGCCTAGGATGATATCACATTTTGGAGTGTAAAAATTTATTATTTTGGAATTCATGAGAAAGAAAATGGTAATTGGTAGGCTTGTAGGTTCTAGTAACTCAGGATGGAGTATTCAGACATTCCCTAGAAGTGAAGTGAAAACAGCTACATTACCAGCGCAGCTTGATGCAAGTGTGTGTGTGACAGGAGATTTTCATGCATATTTGGAAGTCCTCGGAAAACAGCTTCTTTTCCATGTACCAGAGTTTACTAAGTAAGCATAAGGAAGTTAGGATTGCTAGATAAGATTCTGCATAATGGAAGATTAATTAGCAGACATATCAGGACCCAGTAAAAAGAAAGTGACTTTTAAAAATGACAGAAGTAGGGGCGCCTGGGTGGCTCAGATGGTTAAGCGTCTGCCTTCGGCTCAGGTCACGATCCCAGAGTCCTGGGATCGAGTCCCACATCGGGCTCCCTGCTCCTTGGGAGCCTGCTTCTCCCTCTGCCTCTCTCTCTCTCTCTCTGTCTCTCATGAATAAATAAATAAAATCTTTAAAAAAAATAAAAAAATAAAAATGACAGAAGTAGAGGAAGTAAATTAGAAATTTTGATTTCAGTATTAAGAATGATAGATTTAAGAAGCTATGGGATCTTTCTATATGAAAGACAAAAAGAACAGTACAATAATTGCAAAGAAAGATAATCCTGAAGGAGGGGAATGTGGAAGCAGAGAGGGAAATAAATTTGTGACTGAGAAAACTCTATGCATAGGACAACGGGTAACATTATTTTGACTTTAAAAACCAAAGGTCACTTTTTTGACTGTTTTTGAGCTTACACAATTCCATACTTTTAAGTATGTATCCCTTAATAATTGACCTCTTTCACTCAATGATATGTTTGGGAGATTTAATGGTCTCTTGGACGGAACAGTAATTCATTCATTTTTATTGTTATGTAATATTCTAAGAATATACTACAAGTTAAATGTATATTATATTGTTAATATAAATTAAGCTGTTCTCTTTTGTAAGTATTATGTCTAATGTGACAAAAATTTCTAAGACATAATTTTTGGGAAACATAGTACATACATATTATAGGTATATTCCAAGGAACCTATCTGCTAGGTTATGGGGTGTGTATATTTTTCACTTATTAGATGTTGTAAAGTTATTTTTCCCACAAGGACTTTCATAATTTCCTGACCCATCAATTGTGTAAGAGAGGACATAATGATATAAAGTATGTTCACATAGCAGAAAATTCAGTATTGCTGTCAATCCTTCCAAAATTGATCTATAGATTTAATGCAATCCTAATTAAAATTTCTACTATCTTTTTGTTTTAGTAGAATTTGACAAGCTGAATCTAAAATTTATAGGTATATAAAATGTTTAAAATAAAGAAAATAATCTTGAAATAGTAAAACAATGTTAGAGAATATTCACGGTAATATTTCAAAATTATAAAGTTACATAAATCAAAATACTCGCATTGGCTTACAGCTAAAAAAATATTTCAACATAACAGAACAGTGTCCAGAAATACATACATATGTATATATATACATATATACTCAATTTGTTTCAACCAAACTACCAATTTATAAAATGAGAGAAATGAAAATCTTCCAACATATGGCTTGCAACAACTAGATATTCCAATTGGAGTTTAAAAAAACAACACACATGGGGCACCTGGGTGGTTCGGTCGGTTAAGAAGTTGCCTTCTGCTCAGGTCATGATCCTGGGGTCCTGGGATCAAGCCCCACGTCTGGCTTCCTGCTCAGTGGAGAGCCTGCTTCTCCCTCTCCCTCTGCCTGCCACTCTGCCTACTTGTGCTCTCTATCTCTCTGTCATATAAATAAATAAAATCTTAAAAAAAAAAAACCCACACTCAATCCCTACCTCAGACCAAAATGAATGAATTAAAAAGATTAACTTGAAATGGATCATAGACCCAAACATAAAAGCCAAAACTTTAAAAAGTGTTGAAAAAAGTGTGATCTATGATACATGATCTATGATACTACATGATCTATGATAACTTGGGTTAGACAAAATTTCATACAACACAAAGAGTATAGTGATCATAAAAAAATGATTAAAGTGAACTTAAAAAATCTGGAATTTCAGATGGCATTTAAAAAAATCAAGCACATGTTGGGAGATAATATTTGCAACTTTTTTAAATAAAAAAACATATCTAAAATGTATAAAGGATACTTTAAATTCAATAATAAGGTAGCTTGAATTTTAAAATATCAAAGAATTTCAACAGAGACATCACCAAAAATGATATGCATTATTACTACATACCCACAACAATGGTTAAAATTTAAAAAGAAAAAGAGACGATAGTAAGGGTGCAAGGATTGCCAAAATGTGGAGCAATTGGAACACTTCCACATAATGTTCATAAGACTGTGAAATGGGAAAACTACTTTGAAAAATATTTTAGCAGGTTTTTTTTTTAAGTTAAAAATAATGTATGCTTTGATTCAGGAATGAAATGAGAAATGAAAGCATGCACCCTAAATAGGAGACTTCTATGACAATAAATACAGAAGTTTTATTCCTAATAACCAAAAGATCTGAAGCAAAAGAATGTCTTTTCTCAGGTGAATAAATAACCATAATGTAGTATATTCATAAATATATATATATTATTGCACAATAGCTATTATGATCAGCAAAGAAGTCAAATACATATTGTATGATTCCATTTGTATACATTCAAGAGGAGGCAAAATCATTGAACTGTACAATTGAAATTGATTTATTGTGTATGAATTATAAGTCAACTTACATAAAAGGAGGAGGGAAATAGGATATGGTGACATCAGTAGAAATTTACTGAAAATATTAAGTGTTGTACTTTGGTAAACATGTTGCAAATTACTTTTTTCAGTTTTATTGAGAAATAATTGCCATACATCACTGTAAGTTTAAGACATACAGCAAGGGTGCCTGGGTGGCTCAGTTGGTTAAGCGACTGCCTTCGGCTCAGGTCATGATCCTGGAGTCCCGGGATCAAGTCCCACATCAGGCTCCCTGCTCAGCAGGGCGTCTGCTTCTCCCTCTGACCCTCTTCCCTCTCGTGCTCTCTATCTCTCATTCTCTCTCTCTCAAATAAATAAATAAAATCTTTAAAAAAAATAAGACATACAGCAAGATGCTTTGATTTACATACTCCATGAAATGATTACCACAATAGGTTCGGCTAACATTCATCTTCTCCTACAGATACAATTAGAAAAGAAAAACAAAATTCCTTATGGTGAGAACTCTTAGGATTTACTATCTTAACTTTCCTGTATCATGCAACAATGTTAGCTATGGTCATCGTGTTGTACGTTACATCCCTGGTACATACTTAAAACTCAAAATTTGTACCTTTAGACTTCCTCCAATTGCCCTTCCTCCTGCCCTCTACTTTTGGTAACTATAAGTTTGATCTCTTTCTATGAGTCTTTGTTTGTTCATTTAAGTGGGCTCCATGCTGGACAGGAGCCCAATGTGAGGCTCAAACCCAGGAACCTGAGATCAAAACCTGAGCTGAGATCAAGAGTTGGTCACTGAACTGACTGAGCCACCCACGTGCCCCCGCTTCATTTTGTTTTTAGATCAGAGATCATACAGTATTTTTCTTTCTTTCTTGTGACTTATTTAACTTACTATAATGCTTTCAAGGTTCATCCATGGATCTTGCAAATGGTAGAATTTCCTTGTTTTCCTTATGGTTTATTCTTGTGTGTGTGTGTATGTGTGTGTGCGTATGTGTATTTCACAACTTTATCCATTCATCTCTCAGTGGACATTTAGATTGTTTTCATGTTTTGTTTATTATATATAATAATACTGCTTAGAACTTCTGGGTGCAGATATCTTTTCAAGTTAGTGTTTTTATTTCCTTTGGATATATTCCCAGAAGTCAAATTGCTGGATCATATGGAGTTTTATTTTTAGTTTTTGGAGAGCCCTCCATACTATTTTCCATAGTGGCCATACTAGTTTATAATCCTAACAATGCACAAGGGTTCCATTTTCTCCACATTCACATCAGTATTTGTCATCTCTTGTGTTTTGATGATACTCTTTTGTGGTTTTAATTTGCAGTATCCTAATGGCTAGTGATGTTGAGCATCTTTTAATGTACCTATTGGCCTTTCCTATATCTTCTTTGGAGAAATGCTTATTCAGATCTTTTGTTCATTTTTAAATTGGGTTATTTCGGGTTTTTTGCTATTATTACATTACTCAGTGCTCATCATTGTAAGTGTACTCTTAATCCACTTCACCTATTTTACTCATTACCCCACTGACCTCCCCTCTGGTAACCCCCAGTTTGTTCTCTATAGTTAAAAGTCTTTTGTTTTGTTTTGGTTTTAGGGTTTGTCTATTTTTTTCCTTTGTTCATTTGCCTTGTTTCTTAAATAACACATATGAGTGAAATCATATGGTATTTGTCTTTGACTGACTTCACTTAGCATTATATTCTCTAGATCCATACATGTTGTTGCAAATGACAAGATTTAATTCTTTTTTATGACTGACTAATATGTATATGTATATATGCCATATCTTCTTTATCCATTCATCTATCGATGGACACATGGGCTACTTCCATAATTTGGCTGTTGTAATTGATGCTGCAGTAAACATAGGAGTGCATATATCTTTTCAAATTAGTGTCTTTGTTTTCCTTGGGGAAATACCCAGGAGCAGAATTATTGTATCATATGGTAATTCTATTCTTAAATTTTTGAGGAACCACGGTGGTTGTACCAGTTTGCATTCTTACCAAGAGTACACAAGGGTTCCTCTTTCTCCATATCCTTGCCAACACTGGTTGTCTCTTGAGTTTTTGATTTTAGCCATTCTGACAGGTGTGAGGTGATACCTGGTGTGGTTTTGATTTGCATTTCCCTAATGATTAGTGATGTTGAGCATCTTTTCATGTGCCTGTTGGCTATCTGTATGTCTTTGGAAAAATGTCTGTTCCTGTGTTCTGCCCATTTTTAAATTAGAACTTTTTTTTTTGGTATTGAGTTGTATAAGTTCTTTATATATTTTGGATACTAACTCTTTATTGGATATGTGAATCTCCAATCAGTAGGTTGTCTTTAGTTTTGTTGATTGTTTCCTTTGCTGTGCAGTAGCTTTTAATTTTAATTTAGTCTCAATAGTTTATTTTTGTTTTGTTTCCCTTGCCTTAGGAGACACATCTAGAAAAATGTAGCTACAGCCAATGTCAGAGACATTACTGTCTGTGCTCTCTTCAAGGATTTTTATGGTTTCAGGTCTCACATTTATGTCTTTAATCCATTTTGAGTTTATTTTTGTGTATGGTGTGAGCAAGTGTTCTGGTTTCATTCTTCTGCATGTATATGTCCAGTTTTCCCAACCCCATTTGTTGAAGAAACTGTCTTTTACCCATTATATATCCTTGCCTCTTTCGTAGAAGATTAATTGACCATATAATCATGGGTTTATTTCTGGGCTTTCTATTCTATTCCAGTAATTGATGTGTCTATTTTTGTGCCAATACCATACTGCTTTGATTACTATAGCTTTGTAGTATTCGTTGATATCTGGGATTGTGATACCTCCAGTTTTGTTCTTTTTCAAGATTGCTTTGGCTATTTTCTTAATTTCTTTTTCTGCTACTTCATTATTAGTGTATAGAAATGCAATGGATTTCTGTATATTAATGTATCCTGTGACCTTATGAATTCATTTGTCAGTTATAATAGTTTTTTGGTTGAGTCTTCATGGTTTTCTATATATAGTATCATATAATCTGCAAATAGTGAAAGCTTTACTTCTACCTTACTAATTTGGATGCCTTTTATTTCTTTTTGTTGTCTGTTTGTAGTGGCTAAGACTTCCAGTACTATGTTGAATAAAATGGTAAAGGTGTACATCCTTGTCTTGTTCCTGATCTTAAGGGAAACTTTTTAGTTTTTCATCATTGAATATGATGCTTGGCTGTGAGGTTTTCATATATACCCTTTATTATGTGGTAGCATATTCCCTCTAAACTTATTTTGTTGAGGGCTTTTATTGTGAAAGATGTTATACTTTGCCAAATGCTTTTTCTTCATCTGTTGAAATGATCATATGTCTTTTACCCTTTCTCTTGTTGATGTGATGTACCATGTTGATTGATTTGCGAATAATGAACCACCTTTGTATACCCGGCATAAATCCCAGTTGATTGTGATGAATATTTTTTTTAATGTATTGTTGGATTGAGTTTGCTAGTATTTTGTTGAGGACTTTTTAATCTGCGTTCATCAGATTTATGAGCCATAAATAAATTTTATAGTGTTTTTATCTGGTTTTGGTATCAAGTTAATGCTCACTTGATAGAATTAATTTGGAAGTGTTCTTTCCTAGTCTAGTTTTTGAAAGAGTTTGAGAAAAATAGGTATTAACTCTTCTTTAAGCATTTGGTGGAATTCATCTGTGAAGACTTCTGGTCCTGTGCTTTTTTTGTTTCTTGGGAATTTTTTGATTATTACTGACTCGATTTCATTGCTGGTAATTGGTCTGTACAAATCTTCTGTTTCTTCCTGATTCAGTTTTGGTAGTTTATATGTTTATAGGAATTCATCCACTTCTTCTGGGTTGTCCAATTTGTTGGCGTATTATTTTTTATAATATTCTCTTATAATCTTTTGTATTTCTGTGGTGCCAGTTGTTATTTTTCTTCTTTCAATTATGATTTTGTTTTTTGACAAAACAAAATCTCTCTCTCTTTATGATTCTGGCTAAAGGTTTGTCAATTTTGTTGACCTTTTCAAAGAACCAGCTCCTGGTTTCATTGATCTATTTTTTTTTTTTCCTTAGCTTCTGTTGTGTTTGTTTCTGCTCTAATCTTTATTTCCTTCCTTCTGTTGGATTTGGGTTTTGTTTGTTCTTCTTTTTCTAGTTTCTTCAGGTGTAAGGTTAGTTTACTTATTTGAGATTTTTATTGCCTCTTGAGGTAGGCCTGTATTGCTATAAACTTCACTCTTAGAACAGCTTCGGCTTCATCCCAAAGATTTGGGACCATTGTGTTTTCATTTTCATTTGTTTCCATGTAGTTTTTGATTTCTCCTTTCATTTCCTCATTGTCCCATTCATTGTTTCATAGTGTGTTATTTAACCTCCATGTATTTGTGTTCTTTGTTTTTTAAAAGATTTTATATATTTATTTGACAGAGAGAGACACAGATAGAGAGGGAACACAAGCAGGGGGAGTGGGAGAGGGAGAAGCAGGCCTCCTGCGGAACGGGGAGCCTGACACGGGGCTTGATCCCAGGGCCTGGGATCATGACCTGAGCCAAAGGCAGATGCTTAACAACTGAGCCACCCAGGTGCCCCTGTATTTATGTTCTTTACAGATTTTTTTTTTTTTTTTGCATTTGATTTGTAGTTTCTAGAGTTGTGATCAGAAAAGATGCATGGTATGACTTCATTCTTTCTGAATTTGTTGATATTTGTTTTGTGGCCTAACATATGATCTACTCTGGAGAATATTCCATGTGTACTTGGAAAGAATGTGTATTCTGCTGTTTTAGGATGGAATGTTCTGAATATATCTGTTAGATCCATCTAGTCCAATGTGTGACATCACAGCCACTATTTCCTTGTTGATTTTCTAATTAGATGATCTATCCATTGATGTAAGTGGTGGGCTAAAATCCTTTACTATTATCATATTACTACTGATTACTTCCTTTGATGACAAGCTTGAAATCAGGAAGTGTAATGCCTCATGATTTGTTCTTCTTTCTCAGGAATTCAATGGCTTTTTGGGGTCTTTTGTGGTTCCATATAAATTTTAGGGGTGTTTTTTCTACTTTTTAAATAAGTGCCATTAGAATCTTGATAGGGATTGCATTGAATCTTATAGATAGCTTAAGATAGTATCGACATTTTAACCATATTAATTCTTCCAAACCATTGGATACAGGATATCTTTTCATTTATTTGTGTCTTTTTTTATTCCTTTCATCATTGTCTTATGGTAGATGTCACGTACATGTCAAAGTTTTAGGGTAGATATTTTTTTACCTCCTTAGCTAAATTTATTCCTAAGTATTTTATTGCTTTTGATTCTATTCTAAATGAGATCTATTTGTTGTTTCTTTTTTAGAAAATTTGTTGTTAGTGTATGGAAATGATACTGATTTTTGTTAATTTTGTATTCTGTAACTGTACTAAATTTATTGATTAGATCTAACTGTATTTTAATTAAGTCTTCAGGATTCTCTAATATTATATGTTGTTATCTGCAAGGGTAGACAATTTTACTTTTTGCTTTCCAATTCTGATACATTTTATTTATTTGTCTTCTCTGATTGCTCTAGCTAGGACTTTCAGTACTATGTTGAATAGAAATGAGGAGAATGGGCACTCTTGTCTTGTTTCTGATCTTAAAGGAAAATCTTTCAACCTTTCAGAATTGAGTATGATGTTAGCTGTGGGCTTGTCATATGTTGTCTTTATTATTTTGATATTTTTCTCTATGCCTAATTTATTAAGTTTTTTTAATGAATGAATGTTGAATTTTGTCAAAATGCTTTTGTTGTATCTATTAAGATGATCATATGATTTTGTTCTTTCATTCTATTAATGTGATGTGTCACATTGATTTATGTGTGTTGAAACATTCTTGCATCCCAAGGATAATCCCACTTGATCATGGCAAGTGATCCTTTTGATGTGCTGCTTAATTCAGTTTTCTGGTATTTAACTGAGAATTTTTGCATCTATATTCATCTGTGATATTGGCCTGTCACTTTCTTTTCTGGTAGTTTCTTCTCTGGCTTTGGTATTAAGATCATGCTGTCTTCATAAAATGAGTTTGGGACTGTTCTCTCCTGTTCAATTTTTGCAAGAGTTTGAGAAGGACTGGTGTTAATTCTTTAAATGTTTGGAAGAATTCACCAGCAAAGCCATCTGGTCCTAGGCTTTTCTTTGTTGGGTGATTTTTGATTCGTGATGCAATCTTCTTACTAGTAATTGGTCTATTCAGATTTTCTATTTTTTTTCTAGATATAGTCTTGGTAAGTTGTATGTTTCTAAGAATTTTTTCCCATTTCTTATAGGTGGTCCAATTTGTTGGTATTCAGTTGTTTGTAGTATCCTCCTAGGATTCTTCAACTTTCCATGGTATCAGTTATAATATTAACTTTTTAACTTATAATTTTGCTGATTTAGGTCTTTTCTCTTTTTTCTTTGATTAGTGTAATGAAGGGCTTACTAATTTTTTTTGTCTTTTCAAACAACTAACTCTTTGTTTTGTTATTCTTGTCTATTGTTTTTCTGTTCTATATTTTATTTATTTCTGCTCTATTTTTTGTTATTTTCCTTCTTCTACCAACTTTGGTCTTTGTTTCCTCTTTTTCTAGTCCCTTAATGAATAAACTTAGGTTATTTATTTGGGATCTTTCTTGCTCCTTAATGTAGGTGCTTATTGCTATGAGCTTTCCTCTTAGAATTGCTTTCACTGCACCCTACAAGTTCTAGTATATTGTGTTTCCATTTTTGTTTGTTTCAAGAAACTTTTTAACTTTTCCTTTAATTTCTTTTTTGATCCATTTGCTGTTCAGGGGAGTGTTGTCTAATTTCTATATGTTTGTGAATTTTCTGTATTTCCTCTTGTTATTGATTTCTTGTTTTATGCCATTGTGGTCAAAGATACTTGGTATGATTTCAGTCTCTTGAATTTGCTAAGACTTTGTTTCATGGTCTCACATATGGTCTGTTGTAGAAAATGTTCCCTATGTACTTGAGAACGTTTATTTCGAGTACACTTGAGAACCTATGTACTTTAATCCCTTTATTTTGCTGTTGTTTGATAGAATGTTTTGCATATGTCCATTTGGTTTATAGTGTTGTTCAAATCCATGGTTTCATTATTGATTCTCTGTCTAGATGATATATCCAGTGTTGAGAGAGGGATTTTAAAGTCCCCAACTATTATTGTATTACTGTTTATTTCTGTTTTGACTGTGTTAAATTATTGCTTTATATATTTAGGTGGTCCAAGGTTGCATAAATATTTACAATCATTATATCTTCTTGATGTTTTGACCCCTTTATAATTATATAATGACCGTCTTTGTCTCTTTTTACCATTTTTAAAGGCTATTTTGCCTGACATAAATATAGCTACTCCTGCTCTTTTTGGTTACCATTTGCTTGAAATGTCTTTTTCTATCCCTTAAATTTCAGTCTATGTGTGTCTTTAAAGTGAATATCTTGTAGAAACATGTTGTTGAATCTTGTTTTTTAACCTACTAAATTACTCTAAGTCTTTTGAGTGGAGAATTTAATTCATTTACTTTTAAAGTAACTATTGATATGTAAGGACTTACTCCTGTCATTTGGTTAATTGTTTTCTGTTTGTTTTGTAGATATATTGTTCCTTGTTTCTTATCCTGCTGTCTTTTTTTGTGTGTGTTTTGATGTCTTTTGGTATCACTATACTTTGACTTCTTTGTCATATCCTTTTGTGTAATTACTACAGGGTTTTTCCTTATGGTTACCATAAGGCATATATAAAATATCTCAAACTTATAACACCCTATTTTAAACTGATAACAACTTCAGTGGAATTTATAAATTTACACTGTTACTTCTCCTCCTCCTCACATTTTAGGTTATTGCCATTATAATTTATATATTTTTTATATTGTGTAACTAATAATAGATTATTGCAGTTATGGTTATTTTTTCTGCATTTCTAAAGTTTTAAACTAGAGTTGTAAGTGAATTATGAACCACTATTACCATATTGAGGAATTTGACTATGACTATATATTTACCATCACCAGTGAGATTTACACTATCATTTTTTTTTTCTTAAATTTTTATTTTAACCACCTGGTGCTCATTAGTACTGGTGTACTCCTTAATCCCAATCACCTATTTCACCTATCCTCCTACTCACCTCCCCTCAGGTAACCATCAGTTTGTTCTCTATAATCAAGAATCTTTTTCTTGATTACTCTCTCAGTCTTTCCCTTTGCTCCTTTGTTTTGTTTCTTAAATTCCACATATGAGTGAAATCTTATGGTATTTGTTTTTGACTGACTTATTTTGCTAAGCATTATACTCTTTAGTTCCATCTAGGTCATTGCAAATGGCAAGATTTTATTCATTTTTATAGCTGAATAATATTCCATTGTGTTTGTATGTATGTATGTGTGTATGTGTATATATGTGTATATATACACACCATGTCTTTATCCATTCATCAGTTGATGGACACTTGGGCTGCTTCCATATCTTCGCTATTGTAAATATTGCTGCAGAAAACATAGGGACATATGTATCCTTTCAAATAAGTATTTTTGTATTCTTTGGGTAAATACCCAGTAGTGGGATTGCTAGATTGTAGACTGGTTCTATTTTTAACATTTTGAGGAACCTCCATACTGTTTTCTAGAGTGACTGCACTAGTTTGCATTCCCACCAATATAGGCTACGTTTTTATGATGTTAATTAATGTTTTACTTCCACTCAAAGAGCTACCTTTAACATTTTTTTGTAAGGGAGGTCTGGTAGTAATGAACTCCCTCAGTTGTTGTTCAGGGAAGTCCTTATCCCTCTTTCATTTCTGAAAGTTATAGAATTCTTGGTTGCCAGCTATTTTCTTTTGATTTTTTGAGTATGCCATCCCATTCTCTGTTGGCCTGAAAAGTTTATGCTCAGAAATCCACTCATCGTCTTATGGGGTTCCATAAAGAACATCTGTTCTCTTGCTGCTCTTAAAATGCTTTCTTTGTCTTTGACGTTTGATAATTTAATTATAATATGTGTTAATGTAGTTTTGTGTTTGACCTATTTGTGAGCTTTTTGGGTTTCAGGAATCTGGGTGTCTGTTTCATTTCTTAGGTTTAGGAAGTTTTTAGCCATTATTGCTTTAAATTTCTCTTTCTCTTCTGGAATTTCCATAATGAAAAAAATTATTTTTCATGGCGTTCCATAACTCCCATAGGCTCTTTTCACTCTTTTTCATTCTGTTTTCTTTTTGTTCCTCTGGATAATTTCCAATGACTTGTTCTCTAGGTTCCCAATTCTTTCTTTTGCATGGCTGAGGAAACTCTCCATTGAAATCTTCAGTTCAGTTGTATTTTTCAACTCCAGGATTTCTGTTTTGCTTTTCTTTTTTTTTTTTATGGCTGCTATTTCCTTGTTGAACTTCTTATTTTGTTATTGCATTGCTTTCCTATTTTCATTTAGTTGTTTTTCTTCATTTTTTTGTAGTGCACTACAGTTCCTTAAGAAAATTCTGAATTATTTGTAAGTTCATAGATCTGTATTTCTTTAGGGACAATTATTGGGACTTTATTGGTTTTCTTTGGTGGTGTCATATTTACCTGATTTTTTCATGATCCTTGATTTCTGATATTGGTATCTACACATTTAAGTAATTGGGCTCCTTTTCAGGTTTGCTTTTGCAGAGACAGTTCTTCACCAGTCATCTCAGTTTGGGTTTCTAGGTGTGTCTGCTAGCAGTGTCCTTGGGCAGGTGGGGACTGCTGCTATGGTCTATTTTGGTTCGAAGCAACTCTTCAAGCTCTGAGGAAGGGAGTGGAAAAGTGTCCTTCTGATGAGAACAGTTAGATAGGATTTCTGGCTTGGTTCCTTATCCAGGTAAGGCTGTAGATTGTGCTCCACATTTGCCTGGATTCTCTGGTCAGGCTTACTACTTGTTCAGGACTAGGTACTATATGCAGTAGTAGCTTGGACTATGAATTAGCTTTCCTGCTCTGGCAGAGCAGAAGAATGAGACCCAGGGCCTGTACAGCTCACTGTTGTGGACCCAAATTAGGCCAGAGAGTATACTGAATTCCCCTGGTCAGGTGAGGCCACCAGTTTTCCTTTGCATATGAGGGAAACCATGGCCTGTGCTCTCTGTTCAAGTGCCACTGTACTTAAGGTTGTGAGTAGGTTATGCAGCTTCCTGTGTGCTCTGGTTAGGTTCCCTGGTCAGACAGACTGAAGACTGACCAAACAGGGCCACTGGCTTTGCGCTGCAAACTATCAGCTCTGCCTGGCTGCCTCTCAGCTCAAGTGCTGTCAGGGCCTCATATCTTATAACAGTTGTTGCCAGCCCTTCTGTTAAGATGGTGCTGGAAGACACTCTCCACAGTGGGTGGGGCTGCCATTTGTCTCCTTGTCTTGGGCAGGAGCAGGAGGGGCCATTCCAGGCTACTCTCAATTTTCTAAACAGGCTTTCTAGTTCAGATGGGTCTGGAATTACCCTTAGCTTTGGCTATGAATTAATCCTCCTGCCTATGTATAGCACAGGAATGGCCCATGCCCAGTATGGGCTTTGCTTTGGAGGTGATCAGCTCTGCCCACCTGCCTCTCAGCTCCAGTGCCACTGGATTGCACTGCTTCTAGGAGCTGTCCCTAATGTTTCTGGTCAGATGGGACTAGAAGACCTTTCCACAGTGGATGGGGGCTGTGATTTGACTCCTTGCCTGGGCATGGGCAAACCTAGTTTTAGGGCTGGCAAAACTCCTTGTTCGAGGACCTGAGTCAGGCAGCTTTGTATCCCACCATGTTCCCTGATCAGAGTGTGCCCCTGACTTGGTTCTGCAGATGAGTAAAACCTCTGGTAGGAATTACTGCTT
Organism: Eumetopias jubatus; assembly: GCF_037043125.1. Classification (NCBI taxonomy): domain Eukaryota; kingdom Metazoa; phylum Chordata; class Mammalia; order Carnivora; family Otariidae; genus Eumetopias; species Eumetopias jubatus. Next base: position 65,963,611 of record NW_028274808.1, read on the forward strand.
GGGTGTTGCCAAGTATGAACTTGGTCTGCCAAGATCCATGTGCTGGTTGTTGCAAATTCCTCCCCACTTGAGAAGACTGTATACAATGAAAAGGGAAAAGATCCCCAAGTAAACATAGAGAAATTGAATATTTAGTGCCAGAAGAGATAAAAGTACTAAAAGGAGAGTTTATTTTAATTAAATGAAGTGGAAAATGTTTCAAGAAAGGATTTTAAAGAAATTCAAAAAGATATCCATTGACGTGCGTAGTATGAGCAATCATTAATGAATATATCGAGAACTTTTATAGTAGAATTTTAGGGACCCTCCAAACTCAGATCTCAGATGAATTCAAGAAAAGGTATGATTTTGTAGGTTCTTTAATTTTTTTTTTTATTATTAGGATGGGTATCCTATGTTTTCATCCTTCTACATCATGAACAGATCTGAGAAGGCTATTAATATGTATTTTATTTGCAGGAGTGATTCACTTTTAACATTAGACACTGTCATGAAACAAACTTATAACACGGCAACATCTGCAAACTAGTCTGAATGATTTGATTGTGACCTGCTCTTATCCTGGTTCCTAGAAATGTTAAGATTTGACTCCATGTGTCAGTGTCTCCTGCCCACTTTTGCTTTTGACTTTATATCAATAGATATCTTCAAAGAAAAATATCTCTAGGTTGATCATTAAGTTTTAGTTCTTGCAAGAGAATTATATTCTCCCATTTTTCTAATTTATTAACTTAGGGATTTGGTAAAATATTAATTCTCTGAGAAATGCTAGAAATGAATTCTTACATGAAAACACGAATCAAGTATAGTTTTTGGAAGAATAAATCACTAGAGATGAATACATCAAGGAAGTGACAAGCTCAATTATTGTATGTATCAATTAATGTGATACTGATGTCACTCAAAAAGATGGCAGGATTAAAGGTAGAAGGCCAACTGAGACAGATATCAGTGGTTTAATGAATGAAATAATGACTGCAACATCTATAACTGAAAGCAAAGAGCAAGACATAGCACCCAAATTATATTAGCCTCATGGGTCAGGTCTTATTATTTTATTTTTTATTAATAATAATAAGAGTGAGGTAGTTGTGGTCTGGAATGATAATATTATGTTTTAGGAACTGTGTTATGAACTGCACATAGATTACCTCATTTAGATTCTTAAGGTCAACAAATTATGAAGTGTGAGTATTTGGATTTATACCACAGTAGACTGAAAGAGAACCTGTCTGCGTAGTCATTATAGATACTGCTTAAATAAGCATCAGTGGGAAATCCTGAAATATACTTGAGAGGCCTGGAAAAAAAGACATTCTTTTTAAAACAAAGCTAGTCTTCAGGTAATGAATAGAAGTAGAGGAGAAATTCCCTGACATAATAAGCTTGGCAGCGGATGGTGAGAAATGGCTGTGGAGGGTAGAGTTGGTGGGGGGGAAATAAAGGGTGATGCACTGTGCTCAGGAACATGCAAAGCCACTTGGGAATAATAGAAAGATAAGGAATGGGATTCTAGCTAGGGCGTGAATAGAGCGTTTTTGAGATGAGAATGCGGAGATAAAAAGAGGTAGGCTGCAGAGCCTGAGATGCCATGTTGAGCATTTTGGTCTCTTTCTCCAAGAGCAATTGGAAACCAGTACAGGATTTTAGGAAGAACTGACATGGTTACATTTGCATTTTGAAAAGATAACTGACTGCAGTAAAGATTGGAGGAGAGCAAAGATGGATGCTGGGAGACTAATTAGAAGGCTGTTACGCAGCCCAGGCCAAAGATGATAGTAACTTGGACCTCTGAGTTGGCAAAAGTGATGGAGATAATTGGACAATTTGAGATATGTCAATAAGAGCTGACATTCTGAATTCTATTAAAACTTTTCCAAATGGTTTCAATAGCACATTGATATTTTGAAATATTAGTAATCTGAGCTGTTCAAATAAGCTCAGTTTTTCACCCTTATTTAGATAACATCTCTATCAATCACAACACTAAGATTTAATTGTAGTTGTCTTTTCACTGAATCAAATTAAGATTATACTACTTAGGACAATGTCAATTTTGTTTGTTTCACAAATATTTCTTGGTTATTAATGTCTCTTGTCCCATCTTTATACACTTTCAAAATTTCCCACTGTTTATCCAAATGACACTCATTTGGGTATGATTGGCACAGTAGCTATTTCACATTAGAAACTAAATATTTCATTTGAATGAAATATATTCGGTTTAGTTGAAGAAATACTCCTATACCCCTGAAACTGTGCTGAAAGTAACGTTTTGCTGAAAAATTTCATCATTCCTTTTCTTGTCATCACTTTCTTTTTCATTTTACTGCAACATTTACCACGTCATAGCCCATGCAGTTTTGCTCTTGTAGGATGAAGACCGAGTGTGCATTGCTCTGTCTGCACTGGAATGCCTACTGCTCCATTTAGTGAGCGGCAGACAGTTGGCTCATTTATTTATTTTTTTAAAGATTTTATTTATTTATTTGACACAGAGAGAGACAGGGAGAGAGGGAACACAAACAGGGGGAGTGGGAGAGGGAGAAGCAGGCTTCCCACCAAGCAGGGAGCCTGATGCGGGGCTCGATCCCAGGACTCTGGGATCATGACCTGAGCCGAAGGCAGACGCTTAACCAACTGAGCCATGCAGGTGCCCCGTCAGTTGGCTCATCTAGAAAGCATTTTACTACCCAGGCAGATATGGGTTACAAAGGAACTAGAAGGCCTTTGGAGAGTTGTTTTTAAAACTCCTAAGACATTTCTAGGAAATCTTGTGGAAAAAGGATCCAGATAATTTTAAGTCAATTTTAAGTAAAATATTTATATAAAAGTAATTTTAAATAAAAGATAACTACAAAAATATTTTCAGGAATGCCAGATAAACTGGTATTCATGAAAGAGCAAAGGATGCATGTTCTTGATACTTGTCCTGGTTCTACCACTTCTGTTGTGGGAAGTTCAGCCAGTCACTTAACATTTGCCTCCATTTCCTCACTGGTAGAATGAAAGCAATACCATACTCCTTCCTCACAGGGTTCTTGAAAAGAATAAAAGAGGGCGCTTGGGTGGCTCAGTCATTAAGCGTCTGCCTTCGGCTCAGGTCATGATCCCGGGGTCCTGGGATTGAGCCCACATCGGGCTCCCTGCTCTGCGGGAAGCCTGCTTCTCCCTCTCTCACTCCCCTGCCTGTGTTCCCTCTCTCGCTGTGTCTCTCTGTCAAATAAATAAATACAATCTTAAAAAAAAAGAAAAGAATAAAAGAAACTGTTGACTTATAAAGCAATCTTTAAAACTGGAATTCCTCACTTATCATGCATTTGGAGGCTTTACGTTTTCATAATATTTTATGCAAAATTATGAGTTTTTGTGCTTTTTCCTGTGCAGAGGATTCATTAAATTGTCAAATTAGTCCTCGATCACCCACCATCAAATATTAACTACTCAAAGCAGTGTTAGATGTTGTCATCACTTACCATTTCTATCACTCTTGAAAAAAGCAGGTGCAGCAGAAGGAGCACAAACTTTGGAGCCAAACACACCTGGAGATGAATGTGGACAGGTCACATGTGTATTCAATAGGAACGGGTTAGCCACTCTGGTCCAAGTTTCTTCGTTCTTAAAATTTAATTTTTATTTTTAAATTTTTTTTAGTTCATCTGTTTATGGCATTTAACATAGCATTCTTGATAATGTTTTTTGGTAGAAAGTTCTACATCCTTTACTGTTACTTAACCCAGTGTAACGTTTAACCCAATGTAACATTTCAAATTACCAATAGCATAGCAGCAGTATAAACAACAGCAGTGTATTCACAACTGATACACAGCACTTATCCATGGAACACCAGGTGTTGCATAGGTATACATACTCACAAGCTCTCCAGACTGGTATGTGGATGTAAATAATTGTTACCCATCTTTAAGTGAAGGAGCCCAGAGGCACAGGGTTAGTTGACTTGCTTATGGCAAAGATTGTACCCTGTTCCCCAGCACCCTTTTTATCCTTTTCTCTTGCCTTCACCACACAGACATGCTTCATTTCCCAAACTCTTTTGGTGTAGGTATGCCTCTGTGACCCAATTTTGGCCAGTGGAATGTTGGCAGAAGTGATGTGTGCTTTCCGCAGGCCACGGCTTTACCAAGCATGTTCCCCCTTCACTTGCTTTTACCCCTTTTGTTGTCTTGAGTGCAGGCTACTGTGAGGCCATGGAGACCCAGGATGGAAAGAGTTGGGACCTTAAATCACCACAAAGAGAAATGCTGCTTGCTGGTCAGAGTATCTTTCTCAGACAGTTATGTGAAGAGTAGACTCTGTTAGATTTGAGAAACTATGTACTTCGGGGTCTTTCTGTTGCCTCAGCCTATCCTATCCCAACTAATTACACTGCTCTAGATTGTTTAGAAAGTCAGCAATAAAACTTCAGTCTTCTGAAGTAGAATTAAAATTAAGCATATGATTTACCGGAACACTGCTTAGTGCTTTGACAGTAAGTCAAGATGTTTTTCCCCCTTGGGAATTACAGAGTAAGAACTCAATATTAGCTCCTTTATTTCTCCCCTGGTATTTACTTTGATAAGCATTCTGAGAGGTTTGTAATAGTAACAATTTAGAAGAAGTGAAAATTTTCTGTATTAGTTGTTTTTCTGAATTAAGGGCAGTATCTTGTATGATTCAGCAATTAACCAGATAACTTTAAATTATGGGACTTCTGTTAGAATTATGTTTAAACTTAAATTGTTATTTATTTAAGTCTTTAAAGTTTTTTCTTAATGTCTGAAGAATGTAGGTCATATTTATACACAGAATCCATTTCTGGAACAAGAACTCTTTTGTATTTTTCTCTCTGTGAACTTGTTGTTATAAGTTAATTTATATATTCATTATTTATAAATTTATAATTTGCATGAATGTATGAATTCAGATTCTTTGATTGCAATGTTATCTAGTAAATAATTTTATATCTTGAATAATTAAAGAACACCTCTAAAATAAATTTTTATGGTGACCAAAATAGTACATTGGACTTGTGGGATTTCATGTTTAATAGAAGGATAATGGTCACAGGAAGATTTAGCAGATATGTTTACTTATCTGGTACTTGTTAACATTAGTGGGATGTTGTACTTGTAGAGTTGGAACAAAACTTAAACCCTGTGCTCCAACTTTTCTAATATGTATGGAAGGTCATAAGGGATGCATTGCTAAGTACTCAGAGTTATAGCTCCCTGGAAGCCAAGCCCCATCTATCACATGGCTACCATTAATGTACTGCTTAGTGTATGCTGGGCTTTGTACTTAGTCTATCATTTCATCTTATTTCATTTTTGCCACCACACTGTGAAGTAGTTTTATCCCCATGTTATAGTTAACAAAATTTCTAGAAGCTTGTAATGTAAGACTACAAAACTACCAAAGGGTAAAATCTGGATTAAACTTTTTAAGTTAAACTTGTGCTATTAACTATTGTGCAGTATACTAAACCATAGTAATATCTTATTATCAGTCCACTCCAGTTTTTGTCTACCGGATTTGTATTATAAACAAACTGTATTTCATGGTGTATTCTACTTTGTGGGCATGGATAGTAGCTGCAGCCAAATAAGTAAGGATGAAAGTAGCCATGGGTAATTGAAGTGAAATTACCCTGGGTTGGTAAGGGCTGGTTAGTGTTTCATTTTGTTGTTCCCTGGTATTGAGAACATGTGGCAAAGGTAAGGGTTATATTTTCTTTCAAGAAGATCAAAGGGCCAAATTGGAAATAGCTTGAGTTCAGTGGTGTTTCTGTGTATCATTTTTTTAACTTAATATACAAAATTCTTCCCTTTATTCACAAGGATTCTCCCACATGAATAAAATAATTTCATTTTCATTTTTTGGTTTAACATTTAATAGTCTGTTTAGCTATGTTTGAATCCTGTTGGATTTGTTTTTATTAATTAATCTTTTTATGTTTTATTCTTTTAGCATCAAATGAGCCTGTCACTTATATATTTAAATTTAACCCCTCAAAAATATTCATTTTTACTGAGTATATTAAATTATGATTTGTAAGCTCTTTTATAAAGGAAGTCATCTTTTATTCTAACAGTTAATATGAATGACTGCATGTTCCCTGAATTAAAAGCATGCTGATGAATAAATCCAACCAGCTCCAGCCAAGTGCATTCGCATTCCTTCTCCCTACAACGCAATTCCTCTTGTCATTTAAGTGTATAAGGACATTGCTTAGGCAACTGTTTGCACTATCCCTCCCTCCCCCCATCCCCCCCAATATAGTCTCCCTTCACTATTGTATCAGTGTACAAGCACCCTGTTATATGTCACTGGAAAACAAACACTATATTTGTTTCACATCAATTTTCATTGATTTTTTAATGCCAAAATCCACATAGGTATTATTGATACTTGCTATTTCCAACTTTCCTTAGAATTCTCTCTTGACACCCATCCCAACCAGGTTTATGCCATAACCACTCCACTGAAACGTCTCTTACCAAGGTCTTCAGTGGTCTTTACATGACTATGCCTATTGAGCAAGAAGTTGAACCATTAGTAGTGTTTGAAATGGATGATCTCCCTCTATTGAAATATTTTTCCCCCTCTGTTGTTTCAATTCTGCCTCTTTCTACTTCCCTTCTGCTAATTGCTTCTCATCTCTCTGAGCTGTACATGTTGGAGAGTCCCAGGGCACAGGACTTGAATTACTTTTTTTTTCTACAGTCACACTCCTGGTACTATCATTTAATCTAAAAACTGTGTGTCAACCACGTATCTGTGTCTTCAAAATCTCAATCTATATGATTACCTGTGTGAACACAAATTTATTTGTTTATCAGCTGCCTATTTAACATCTCCATACAGATGTCTCGTAGTCATCACAAACTTAACATATTCCAAATGGAATTTGATCTTTTAGTTGCTCAGGCCACACATGGAGTTATCCTTGATTCTTCTTTTTCTTTCATATCCCGTGTCCAAGCCTAATAGCAAATTCTGTCTATTCAATCATCAGTATACACAATCCAACATTTTCTTCATTGCTCTTGTGGTTACCATCCTTGTCCAAACTGTCTTCATCTTTCATCTGGATTACTTAGCTTGTTTCTTACCTGATTTCCTTGCTTCTTTCCTTGCCTTGAATTTCCAACCCACCTATAAAAGTCATTCTTTAAAATATAAATTAGATCACATGGCTTTTTTTCAGAACCCTTCAGATGTTCCTCATCTCACCCAAAAAAGCCTTTCCAATGGCACCAAGAGTTCTGGCTACCCTGCCTCTTTGCATTTTGTCCTACTAGTCTCTTGCTTACCCAATCTCCTCCCAACCATAGTGTGACCTTGTTGATTCTTGAACATGTTCAGTAAGCTCCCACTATTGTGCTTTTGTGCCTGATGGTCTTTCTGCCTTAGGTGCTTTCTTCATGTTTTGTGCTCAAATAACTTTTTCTTATTAAGGCAATATTCAATAATCTCATGTAAAATATAACAAAAAAGGCTTCCTGACAGGCACTTCTTTTCTCTCTGACTTATTTTGTGCTTTATTTCCACTTGAATATATGTGCCAAAGGCAGAGTCTTTTTTTTTTTTTTAAAGATTTTATTTATTTATTTGACAGAGAGATAGAGAGCACAAGTAGTTAGAGTGGCAGGCAGAGGGAGAGGGAGAAGCAGACTCCCTGCTGAGCAGGGACCCTGATGCGGGGCTCGATCCCAGGACCCCAGGATCATGACCTGAGCCGAAGGCAGCCGCTTAACCAACTGAGCCACCCAGGCGCCCCAAAGGCAGAGAGTCTTTTGTTTGTTTGTTTTCATGGTGCTATCACTAGGGCCTGGGTGCATTGTATAATTTGAAAAATTTTTGCTGCTTGAATGAATGAAGAATGAAGCCAGTTGCTCCCAAGCATAATGTTCTTCTGACCTATTATGTCAAACAGTGGGTCTTGGGTGAAATTTTGAGCAATCTTCTTAGATTTAGACCCTTTTGGCTGGTCCCGTGTTGTTCCTTATTAAATTGGTTCTGATGTAATATCTTATTTTTGGCTACATCTTTTAATTGTAATCCTGTTTCCATTTTGGACTCATTCTTAACCTCATTTCTCTGCTCTGAGACTCTACACTACTCCACAAATAATGTGACTTGGATCATACCCATTATGTGTAATAGCCTTTATGGTTGTTTACTAACAAGATGCTACCACTCTTCCATTGTTCAACAGCCAATGACTTTATACCCAGCTATAGGATTAGGCCTGGATTGATTTAAAATAACCATGGTAAGTTTATTTATACTGTCCTGTCATTGCTTCAGTTAATGCGGAACTAAGTCAATCAGCCCATGGCATTTACATGGCAGTGATGATCATTTTAGAATGAAGTTCAGAATACTGGCTAGAAAACTCTGGCACACACACACTCTCCTTCTGGGTAATACGGTTGGTGTTTATGAAGTCTGGAACTACTGCTGCCGTTTAGTACAAGACCAGGAAATACAACCAAATGATGAAATTAGCACATGAAAAAAACTGGAGAAATGAGCCAGTGCCCTGATTAAACTGAACTTGAACTTTAGTTCCTTGAGGAAATGAGTTTCCCTGAATGCTTAAGTCAATATCAGGTTGTTGTTATTGTTGTCTTTATGTCCTATTAAATGTTTTAAAGCCAAGACCTAAGTAACATCTATATTTACCTTTACAAGTAAAAGGATTTTTTTGTTTGTTTGTTTTGTTTTCAGTGAGGGAAAAAAATTAGAAGTTTAATTCAAACCAATTTCATTTGCTTTCTCCAATAACTATAGACATGTTTTAGTAACATCCATAATTATTTTCCCTCTCTGGAAGAAAAAAAATATATATAAAATTCTTAGTATATGGGAGATATTGAGATATTCATATATAACTCAGATTCATTTGAAGCCTGGTACAATCTCTTTTTAGTTAGAGCCAGGTAACTGTAGTACTGTGTGAAAGAAGCCAGGCTATTGGATACTCCTGACTTGAAATGTCTAAATTCATTCTTTAGTTTGTCTGTTCCTAATTGTGATAAAATATACATAACATAGAATATACCATCTTGGGTGCCTGGGTGGCTCAGTTGGTTATGCAACTGCCTTCGGCTCAGGTCATGATCCTGGAGTCCTGGGATTGAGTCCCACATCGGGCTCCCTGCTCAGCAGGGAGTTTGCTTTTCCCTCTGACCCCCTTCCCTCTCGTGCTCTCTATCTCTCATTCTCTCTCTCTCAAATAAATAAATAAAATCTTTTTTAAAAAAAGAATGTACCATCTTAACCATTTTTAAGTGTACAGTTCAGTGGCATTAAGTATATGTACGCTGTTGTACAACTATCACCATGGTCCATCTCCAGAACTGTTTTCATCTTTTAGAACTGATACTTTGTAAGGATTAAACAGTAACTTTCCATTCCCCCCGCCCACCCCTACCACCAGCTGCCAGCTAGAGAAATTATTTTTTAATCACATTGACTGGTAGCATAAAAAAGTGATATATGTTATATATATGAAATATTACATTACATATGTATATACATATGCATGTATGTGCATAAGTAAAAATATAAATTTGCCATACTGGACCAATTAAGTAAATATGACCAATTCATTCAAGGATCATTATTGTATAATTATTTCATCCTGTTTATGATAAATATGAACAGAGATATGTAGATCGGGAGAGAGAGCAAGGAGAGAGTAACAAGTTAAGAAGTGTATTTACTTGAAATATTAACATTGGTTTTGGTAGTGGATTCAAGGTGATTTTTACTTTCTTGTAAGGTTCTCTACTGAGATTTTAGTTTCAGATTAAGCAGGTATGATTTTTACAACTGGAATAAACTTATTTCTAAGAGAAAAACAATCTTATCATGCATTCTCCATTGTTTTAGATATTGGGAGAATATTAAATAATGGGAAAAAATGTTTGAAATGGCTGCTGTCTGCAACAGAATGGGGAGTTAAATATTATTGGAAATTGAAAGCTACATCCAAATAAAATTGAAAATAACTTGTGTTCACTTTTATGATTAATGATTATAAATTTAGTCAGAGTTTAGAGAAGAGAAAAATCAATGTGGAGCAGAGTATTAGAAAAAGTGTTCATGCAGAAAGTGAAGTTTTATCTTGGGACCCTGGGTCTCGTGCCCCAATGTGAACACACACACAGATTAAAAGGCTAAGAATTAGAGTGATCTCAGAGAGATGCTATTAAGATTTGTGAAAGATTTAATTTGGGGTGAAGTTTTAAGTGAATAATACATTTTATTTGATAAATGAATGGAAATATTTTTTATTCTAAAAATTATATGAGTGAATATGTAGAGAGGAACATGAATAATTGCATGTCTGAAGAGGTTATCAAAATCGGTAAGTATCATTTCATTCCTTTGCTTTTTATATGTTGATATTTGGGAAAAAATGCCAGACATTTAATTATTGTCACCATATTAACACCATTTATTTTTCCAGATGTCAATCCTGTAACATGTATATGATCTCAGTATTGGGATATTAAATTTCCTTGAAACACCCATCATTTATGTTTGCACTCTGAGCAATTTTTTTCTTCTTGCCTTCCCTGCATTGTAAAGGAAATAAAATGAAAAAGATTTATGTCTGACTAAATTTTAGCATCTGCTCTATCCTCACATTATGTTGCTATTCTATATATAGTGCTGTTGCTGAAAAATTGCCCTTGTCAGCAGGAAAAATTGCTTAGCAATATGATCTAATATATTTCTCTTGTTCTTAAGGCAGAGATCTTTGTAGTAACCACATTACATGCTCGTGTTTCTTGTAATCTAATGAATATCTTATGGAACTACCAATAATTAGCAGAATATTTAATATAGTCTCAACAATTGAGAACCTGCTTTTCTTTCCTACAGGTTCTAAGGGCCCATCTAACTGAGGATAAATGAGGGCTTAGGAAGCAAAGTTTGCTTTAAACTCTGTGTGATGTTATTACGGTCTAACTGGTAAAACCAGGTTTTAAAGTAAATTTCAGTTCCCTCCTTACAGATGCTCTATGCACACTAAACAGGAATCTTAAATTTTCTCCTTTGAGCAGGAACAGTGAGTTTGTTAATAAGACCTGAAGTTCTTGGCTGTGGGTGGAAAAAGAGGGTTTTTTTTCTTTGATGGCAAAAGTAATCTTACTAAATCATTGAAGGTGGGTACCTACATGGCATGTGGGCTCTCCCTAGCCCTGCGAGCTGTTGCTGATGCTCCCCCAGAGAACCAGCGCATCTGTGGGATTAGTCTGTTGGCATTCTGAGCTGCCAGTGTGTGCTGTGCTTGGGGACTGTGGCCAGTCTGCAGATTCCTATGTGACATCCATACTTTTGTTTTTGTGAGCAAACCCTTTTGTCTTTGTAATACTGCTCCACCCACAGCCTAAGAGGGCTCAAGTGAGTACTTAACAACCATCAGTTTAACCTCACCTTTGAGTATTCCTTTATCTTTGCTTAAACCTGATAGTATACTGGGTATTTAAATAAGCAAAGTTTGAATAGAGAGTATGCAAATGTTGGAGAAATGTCAAGTGAATCCAACAAAAGTTACTTGAGTAAAGAGGTGGGCAAATAATTAGCTTTTCCCTTCTAGGTAAGTGTAATCTAAAAAAAGTACAATATGAGGCCAGGGCAGAATTTCAAGCACATAGTATATTAAATGAAAAGACAAATGAATGGATACGATTAGTTTTATGCCTTAGAGCATAAACAGCAAATAATTTCTATCTTTCAAGCCCAGGATGTTTTCTTTCTTTATTTCAAGTATAAGGTAATGGTGTTCAGCCAGGGGCCATCCTATTAAAAAACACATAGGATGATTTTGGCAAATTGCATATCCCTGGAGTAAGTGAGGTTGAAAAGAATTAGAATTTGTGAAGAAGTCAATTGTTTGCAGAATGAAAAAATCACTAGTTATGCTGACACCCACCTCCTGCTCATAAGCAGCCTCCCAGGTGAGAATGTTGCTCTGGCCAGCTAGCTTAAAATAGCCTAGAATCTTAAAATAAATAACAAACAGTGTTTCTGTCGACTGACTTTGGTGTGTGCCTTGTTGTCCCTTTATAGCATCATCTTTATTATAATACTTAAAACACTGATTTTATATTTTTTGATTATAAATCTGCCTCAGACGAATCTGCAATTTCGCAGCACGCACACACACACACACACACACACACACACACACACACTACCTTTAATAAACTATAAACAGTCCTGGTGAATCATTTTATGAAATCCTTTGTTTGAAAGCATTCATTTCTAAGGGGTGAAAAGTTGACTAAGATCATCTATAGCTAAATGTGGAAACACCTCTTATAAGTTAGGAGGTGAGGAAGAAAATTTTTATGTTAGGAGGAAAGATAGTTCATTAATGCATTTACCATTCTTGATATGATTTTCAGTCATTATAGTAAATGTTTAAAGTTATTTTGGAGGGAGCGTGAATCTGTTTTATTTTTTTCCAGCTGTATTGAGGTACAATTGAGAAATAGAAATTGCATATAATTAGGTCGTACAATGTGACTTTTGAAAGGTATACAGTATGATGATTGAATATGTGTGTACCTGGTGAAATGATTACTATAATCATGTTAATTAACGCATCCATCACCTCACATAGTTACTTCTGTGTGTGTGTGGTGAGAACACTTAAGATCTGCTCCCTTAGCTAATTTGAAGAATACAATATTATTAAGTATAATTATCATGTTATACATTCGATCGCTAGAACTTAACTTGTCTTATAACTGAAAATGTGTACCCTTTGACCAACATCTTCCCATCCTCCCCCCACCGCGGCCCCTAGGCCCTGGGCAACCATCATTCTATTCCCTAGCTCTAGGAGTTCAACTTTTTTAGATTCACCATATAAGAGAGATAATAAAGTATTTATAAAACATTATTTTTGCTCATTAATTGAAACACTATATAGAATGTTATATGCTAATATTTTTTAATTGGTGATTTTTAAAATTTTTCTGTACCTTTTCTAGTCAAGTCTCTTAATACACAGGTGGAATTGACTTTAAAAATGCTTGTGCCCCACCTAACTATAGGAATAGTTATATCAATTGTAGGATTTATCCCAAAAACTATCTCAAAAAAGACATAATTTATCACTTTTCCAATCTCACCAGAATCAAACTAGACATGAACTCAGGCAAAAGATTCTCCCCTAACTGCAAAAGACCGGATGAAACATTTTATATTTTAGCCAAATACTTACCCTTCAGGATATTGAAGAAATATATTCATGGTCCCAGCTATTACTATTTTAATTTGAGGCTCAAGTAAGAATATGTAGGAAAAACAATGTTGCTTATGTTACAGAAATAAAATAATTTTAAGGTATGCATTTATTAAATTTACTGGTGTAAAACTACAACCTACCAAACTGCAATCTAGACCAAGTTAACTTATAATACTGCTTTAGCATTAGATCATTTATTTGAGGGGAAAAATTGAGTGTGAAGGAGTTTAATAGAATAGTTAAGTTACAGGGGCGCCTGGGTGGCTCAGATGGTTGAGTGTCTGCCTTCGGCTCAGGTCATGATCCCAGGGTCCTGGGATCGAGTTCCGCATCGGACTCCCTGCTCCTTGGGAGCCTGCTTCTCCCTCTGCCTCTCTCCCTCATGAATAAATAAAAATCTTTGAAAAAAAGAATAGTTAAGTTACAGATTATGTAATATTATTCTGTACATAGCTGATAAAATGAATTGTGTATTAAATACACATATACACACAGAGATGTATGACAATCTAATTGCTGTTTTCACACACACAGAATTCTAAGGTTGCCATATTCATAACAATTACTTTCTTTACCATGCAAAAACAGTTTTTAACATCAGAGTTTCAAAACCCCATTGACTGAAGAACTATGGGCTATCTTATAGAACAGTTAATTAAACTCCAGCATTTTATAGATGTTGAAAGCTGTACAGGGATATTAAGGAAGTTGGCCAAATTAGCAAATAGAGTATAATTTAATAGCCACTACTCATATTTGTTGGAACTTGAACATGTAATATAAGTTGGAACATATAAAAATTCAGGGAGCAAATTGTTATGTATCTGCTTCCTGTTTCCATTTTTTTGGCATTCCTGTTTGTTGGCAATTATATAGAGTGTTTTATACATTTGTCCTAGCCTTTGCCTTTTCTCAGGCTTTTCTGGGGCTGTGTAATCATGTTTTCCTTTCTCTAACTTGTCCTTGAATATACAATGGTGCCCTTTGCTGGCAGTGGCTGTAACCTTTGATTTGAATGTCTTCAGGTTGAGCAAAGCACATTCTAATCCACCCCTCCTAGAGGTCATGTGCAATGTTCCTCTAGGTATTCGCTGCTGACTGTGACACCTGTCAGCCATTGACCTGCACCTTTCTGTCAGTGATTCTTCCAGTAATTGGTGTATTTCACATATAAGGGGTGTGTTTCTATTAGTTTCTGTGTTTAGGAACTAAAAATAAAGGCTTTTGTAATGAGCAAGGATTAGTTATGGATTGTGAACACATCTGTTTACATGATATGCAGTATTTGGCAAATGGCAATTTTTCTGATCAGTATTTTTTCCCACATGAAAAATATGGTTCAGAATATTTGTCATGTAGCATCTTTGTGAGGAATAGAGGAAATGACCAGCACACAGTAGGCGCTCAGAGAATAGCTTATCTCTATCTCTATCCCCTTTTAGTCCCCTATATCTACCACTTCCCCTTTTATACCTTATGCTTTTTGAATGCAGAGAAAGAGAATTGCGTAGTAGTTGGCAAAATAATATCAGAGAGTAGCAGTATGAAGAGTAGTTTGATGGCATAGCCAATGAATGCTGTGGCGTTTAGTGATTATGTTGTAGGTCTGATGTGATAAAGGCCTCACTTAAAGCAAGGGCGATGGAAATTGAAAGTTGAAAGGAAAACTAGAAGACAGAATACAGATAGAACTAAAAAGACTTGCTCAAGAATTGAAATTTAGAAAAGAGACAGATTTTGTACTATTAGATTATATTTTAATAATATAAAATGGAGAAATTAGATAACAAGATTTGTGTACCTGTTTTTTTTTCTCTGAACAAATATTTTTGAAAAAAGACAAGTATAGTGTCCTTTGTCCAGTGTACTATGTTGTCCTCTGTCCACCGTACTGGGGATGCAACAATGAATAAGGCAGGGAAATCCTTGCCCTTATGTAAGTTGTGTTCTACATCAAGGGTTACCAAACATATGTAAAAGACCAGATACCAAATATGTAGACTTTGTTAGGTATAAAGTCTCTATCTTTGTAGCACCAAATTAGCCAAAGACAATATTTAAATATATCAGCATGTGGGGCGCCTGGGTGGCTCAGTTGATTAAGCCTCTGACTCTTGATTTTGGCTCAGGTCATGATCTCAGGGTCCTGAGATGGAGCCCACCATGCTGAGTCTGCTGCCTTCCTTCTCCCTCACCCTCGGTCCCTATCCCTTTGTATCTCCCTCTCCCCACTGCATGCATGTGTACATGTGCTCTCTCTCTCTAAAATAAATAAATAAAATCTTTAAAAAATAAGTATATCAATGTGTATTTTTCAAATACGACTTATTTTTGAACACTAACATTTGGACTTTATATAATTTTCTTGAAAGTACCATGAAATAATACTCTTTCGCTTTTTTTCTCAACAATTTAAAAATGTAAAGAAACTTTGTTAGCTCACAACCATACAAAAACAGACAGTGAAAAGGTTTTGGCAGGCAGCCCTAGTGTCCTAACTTAGGTTCTACCTTCCACGTGAGAAGTCTGACCTAGCGTATTCTGATTTTGAATGATATGAGACATCCTCGTGCAGATATCTCGAAAATATTTGGAAGGGTAGAAGATGGAAGGAGCATCAGACATGTGGAGTTAGAAGTCCAGTACAGAAGGATTAAAACTGAGGAAGAGGAGACCAAAGAAGACAAGGAAGAAGGGCAGTGGAGCCCCAGGACTTAAATTTCCATTGAAACCAAACCACTGATTTGCATTCAAATTAAATTCAAAGTAGGTTCCAGGAAAGGGGAAAATCAGGATAATATTTTACAGAGAAGAAAAAAAAAGACTTTTGGAAGTAAGACTTACAATTTGATATAAAGCAATTCACTCAGAGATCAGTAATGTTTAAAACAATTTTACCTTCATATTATCCTTAGCCTTCACCCTCTTATGGTACCACATGAAAAGACATCAAAAACATCAAAAGAGAGGAAAAAACAGCATCACCATGGGCTGCTAAACACTCTGATCTATATTTTAGACCTTAGAAAAAAATTGAGAAAATCTAGTATATCATAAAATATTCTTGAAAAAGAATCAATTAACTCTTTACTATGTTTTTGAGAATATAATTTACATCCCAGTCTTTATTATTTCATCATAGATTCCTGAATGATTTTTAATGATTCTACTGCTTACTGAAACAAGGTTTATCATATTCATCATCATAGAATTATTTTTATTCAATTTTCCCCTCAAAGAAATATTATCCTTTCATCATGTTTATCCAGTTTAGTAACCACCTTAGACACTCCCCTCTTTCTCTTTCTTCATATACAAATGGTTTATAAATCTATAAACTGCATTCATCAGTGACTAACACATGCAGGGGTTGTATCTTTTGTCAGAAATTAAGTATACTGTACCCTTTTGTATTACCAGTGATCTCTTTCACCTTGAATTTAACTGAAGGCCCAAAAAAGAAAAAAAAAAAAAAGAAGTGATGTAAAAGTCTTACTTTCTACCAATTTTTTCTTGGCTGAGAGCTGCCAGTGTCAGAGGTAAAAGGAAATAAATCTATTTTCATTCCATCACTTCTAATTGCAGTTGCCCTATCTGAGTTGGTTTGGGGAAATAATGGGGAGAAGGAACAGGGAGGGGAGTAGAATAGAAATGTGAGTAAAACTATTGTAAACTATTAAACCCAACAGAATTTTTATAGAGCCCATTAGTAACTGAAAGTTACTTTTAAAACTGACTTAGATTATAATAAAGAGAAGAGCATCTCCCATTTAAAAGTTAGAGAAGCCAGTTTTACTTTCAATTCAAGTATTTCACTTAAATTTACATAATAGATTCTGCAGTCTTCATGATAACTAAAGCCCAGGATATGATTTGAGGTTTAAAAAGCTCTGAGCGTATCATGGATGCACTTTTCTGTAAAGGGCACACGATCTGTGAAAACCCCGATACCATATTTCTAATCTTCCTGACTCTCGCACTATTGGGACATTATATGTTCTGGAAAATTTAATAGTTCTCTCGAAGACCTCAATATAAATCCACATGAAACCAACACCTTTGGCTGAGAATCATAACCAAGTCATGATTTTGGTTTGTAGTCTGTGGACTTGAGCCAATGAAGTCTGATTAATTAGAAAGTGGCTCTTATTTCAGCTGTCAAAGAAAGCACAAATAAAAATGAATATATATCTGAACACTAATTGGGAAAAATAAAATTCTAAAAGATATTCAAAAATTATTTAGTGAACAAATAAATCCTTTATGATACAGTACATGTTTCCTTTTTTAAATTCAAATTTATCATCATGTTTCACCTCACTTTGATACAAATCTTTAGATTACTGCCTGAAGTCTCTCTTATTTTGAAGCATAATAGGAAGGATGGCTTAGATAGTAATGTAAAGATTTACCAAAGTGAAGCCAGTTTTAGTAAATTTTGATTAATCGGCAATATGGCTAAGGGATTTTTGAAATAAAACATCTGTGTTTGTTTAAAAGGAAATAATTTATTAAAGATTTTATTAAAGAAGGATATATTATATATTTCCTTATAAAGATAACTCATCTTTGTTACTGAAATTTATCTTTCTATTACATTTTAAATTACCTGAGAAATTAGGATCAGCAATATCAATCTTCATTATACTGAGTGCACATCATCAGTTGCTAAAATGTTGAAACAAAAAATAGGTACAGAAAGATTTCATTTGGTCTATTACAGTATGAATCATTTAGGAAACAGGCAGAATTATAATAGGACATCCACACTACCCTTGAGAGAGAAATTTTTCTTTCTTTTTTTTTAAGATTTTATTTATTTATTTGAGAGAGAGAATGAGATAGAAAGAGAGAGCATGAGAGGGGGGAGGGTCAGAGGGAGAAGCAGACTCCCCACCGAGCAGGGAGCCCGATGCGGGACTCGATCCCGGGACTCCAGGATCATGACCTGAGCCACCCAGGCACCCTGAGAGAGAAATTTTTCTTACCTTACAGGAGGTACTATGATTTTGCAACTAGGCCAGAGAATTTTATACAAACAATTTTTTTAATGTTAAATTTAAACTACTTAATCTCTTAGGTCTAAAAATACTAAAAAAAATTATTACTTTTTCAGAAAGGGTATTGACTTTTGTTTAGCTTAAACTGCTTGTTAAAATGTGCCACATGTATATTAGGTTGTATATTATGTATGCAAAAAATAAATTTTAGTCATAGGATTTTTAGAGGAAATAAGAACCTTCTGTTATGCTTCATTTCATGAGTCTTGACTGGGCCACAGAGTGCCCAGATATTTCATTAAACATTATTCTGAATGTGTCTATGAGGATGTTTTGGGATGAGAAAAACATTTGAATCCATAGACTGAGTAAAGATTGCTTTCCCCAGTGTGGGTGGATTTCATCCAATCCGTTCAAGATCTGAATAAAGAAAAAGTGAAGTAAGGGAGAATTCACTCTGTATGTGACTGTCTTTGAACAAGGACATAGGTCTCTCTTGTTCTTGGACTTGGACTCAGACTGGAACTTGTAACATTGGTTTGTTTCTCAGGCCTTCAGACTTGGACTGGAAGTATACCATGTACTCTCCTGTGTTTGTTTATGTGTATAAACATATACACACCACACACACACACACACACACACACACACACACACACACACACACACACTCATATCCCTATCCACTCCCTTTCACAGGATATCACACTGATACTTAGCACTGCTGATGTTATTCTGGTCAGACCTAATAAGCAAGAAGTAGCGACTACTCTAGACTCATTGGTAGGACATTTCTGTGTCAGGGGGTAAGAATAAATCCAGCAAAAAGTCAAGGGCCACCTACCTAACTCAGTGAAATTTCTAGGAGTCCAGTGTTGTAGGGCATATCAGTAGGTATCTCAATACCTCTTCTATTTTTTGTGAAATCATATGGTATTTGTCTTTCTCGGACTGACTTATTTCACTTAGCAATAATACACTCTAACTCCATCCACACTGTTGCAAATGGTAAGATATCATTCTTTTTGACGGCTGTGTAGTATTCCTTTGCATATCTGCTACATCTTTATCCATTCATCAGTCGATGGGCATTTGCGCTCTCTCCACAGTTTGGCTATTGTTGATAGTGCGGCTATAAACTTCAGGGTGCATGTATCCCTTCGAATCTGTATTTTTTTATCCTTTGGGTAAATACCCAGATACCTTTTCTAAGGTGAGAAATGAGTTGTTGCATTTGGCCACTCTTATGACTTAAAAAAAACTAGGTATAATGTCTAGTGTCCTTTTTAGATTTTAGAGGTAACATATTTCCTCATTTATGTGTGTTATGATAGCCTATATATCAAGTGGCCTGAAAAGCTGCGAGTTTTGAGTGGGACCTAGAACAAGAGGAGGCTCTACAATAGGTCCGGGCTGCTGTGTAGACTGCTTTACTCATTGGGCCATATGATCCAGGAGATCTAATGTCACTTGCAAGCGGATAAGGATATTATTTGGAGCCTTGGCAGGCCCCTCCAAGTGAATCCCAGTTTCATCCCTTTGGATTTGGGAGCAAAGCCCTGCCATCTTTTGCAGATAACTACTCCTCTTTTGAAAAACATCTCTTGGCCTGCTACAGGGTCTTAGTAGAGAATGAATACAAAGCATGGATCACCAAGTTACCTTGCAACCTGAGCTACCTATTGTGAACTGGGTGTAATCTGACTCACCGAGCCAAAAAAGTTGGGTACGCATAGCAATACTCTATCATCAAATGGAAGTTGTATATATATATACCTGCCCATATATATATATATACCTCGCCTGGGCAGGGCCTGAAGGCTCTCCTAGCCTTCTCTTATGGCCTCATGAGGAGTCCCATATGATCAGTTGACAGAGGAAGAGAAGAGAAGACTTGCGCTTGGTTTACAGATGGTTCTGTATGATATGCAGGTACCACCTGATAATGGACAGCTGCAGTACTACTGCCCCTTTCTGGGACATCCCTGGACAGTAATGAAGGAAAATCCTCCCAGTTGGAAGAACTTTGAGCACTGCACCTGGTTATTCACTTTGCATGGAAGAAGTAGCTAGGTGTGTATTACATACTGATTCATGTGCTTTGGCCAATGGTTTGGCTGAATTGTCAAGGCCTTGGAAGGAACATGATTGGGAAACTGGTGACAGGAAATTTGGGGAAAAGGACTATGTGGATAGCTCTCTCTGGAGAAAAAAATGTGAAGGTGTTTGTGTCCTACATGACTGCACATCAAAGAGTAACCTCAGCAGAGGAGGTTTTAATAATCAAGTGGAAAGATGATCCATTTATGGAGGCCAGTCAGCCTCTTTCCCCAATTACCCCTATCATCACCCAGAAGTCCTCATGAATAAAGTGGCCATGATGGCAGGGATAGAGATTATGCATGGGCTCAGCAATATGGGTTTCCACTCATGGCTGACCTGGCCACAGTCACTGCTGAGTATCTGACTTGCCAGCTGCAGAGCCCGACCTGAGTCCCTGCGTGGCACCATTCCCAGGCATGATGAACTGGCTACCAGGTGGCAAGTTGATTACATTGGACTGCTTTCATCACGGGAGGGGCAGCATTTTCTTCTTCCTGGAACAGATACTTACTCTGGATATGGAGTTGTCTTCCTACACGCAATACTTCTGCCAAAACCCACAGTTTGTAGATTTATGGAGTGCCTTACCTGCCATCATGGTATTCCACATAGAATTGTTTCTGATCAAAGAATTCACAGTAAAAGAAGTGTGGCAATGAATAAGCTCATGCTCATGAGATTTCAGTGGTCTTCCCATGTTCCCCACTATCCTAAAGCAGTTAGTTTGATAGATTGATGGAATGGCCTTTTGAAGACTCAGGTACAGTGTCAGCTAGGTGACAGTACCTTGCAGGGCTAGGCCAGCGTTCCCCATCTGGCTGTATATGATCTGAATCAGCATCCAAATTTTGGTGCTGTTTCTACCACAGCCAGGAGTCATGCGTCCAGGAATCAAAGGAAAGGAATGGGAGTGACACCACTCATCATTACCCCTAGTAACCCACTAGAAAAATTTTTGCTTCCTGTTTCCAAAACTTTGTGTTCTACTTGCCTAGAGGTCTTACTTTCAAAGAGAGGAATGTTTCTACCAGGAACTACAACAATGATTCCACTAAACTGGGAGTTGATTCTTACCCATTTCCTTTGGGCTCCCAATCTCTGAATCAACAGGCCAAAAAGGGAGTTACCATGCTGGCTGCAGTGATTAATACTGACTATCAAAGGGAAATTGGACTGCTACTCCACAGTGAAAGTAAGGAAGAGGATATAGGAGATCCTATAGGGCATCCCTTATTATTACTATGCCCTATGATTAATATTCATGAAAAACTACACCCCAATCTAGGCAGAATTACTAATGCCCCAGTGCCTTCAGGAACGAAGTTTTAGGTCACTTTACCATGTAAAGACTCACAATCAACTGAGACACTTGCTGAATGTAAAGGGAATACAGAATATGGAGTGGATGAAGGTAGTTATAAATACCAGTTACAGTCATATGACCAGTTGTAGAAAGGAGGAACATAATTGTCATGAGTATTTCCTCCTTATTTTGTTATGACTATGTTTGTGTGTGTGTATTAAACAAATTTCTGTTTTCTTCTTTCTCTTTTTCCCTTATCATGTAACATAAGATGTATCAGTTATATGCTAGTACGTTAGTATTATTAAATTTACATCATGAATTTAAGTTATAGATATCAAGGAGAAAAGTAAACTTCACTTAAAGACTTTACCTCTTTTCCTGGGGAATAGGCTAATTGTGTTGTCAGTTGTAAACTGGGTAATTGTATCATGTTAGGCAGAATTAGGACCTTGTTATTTCCATCCTCATTAGGAAATTCAGTATGGTTTAAGGAGATGTATAAGGTGCCAAGTTGACAAGGAGTGGATTTGTGATGATTAATTTTATATGACAAGTTGACTGGGCCAAATGATGTGGAGATATCTGATTGAACATTATTCTGGATGTGTTTATTAAGGTGTTGATTTTGTTTTGTTTTCTTTGAATTGATAGGCTGAATAAAGCCGATTGCCATCCCCAGCGTGGGTGGGCCTCCTCTAATTCATTGAAAGTCTGAATAGAGGGAAAGTCAGGGTAAGGAAGAATTCACTTTCTGCAGATGTTTTCAAGCTGGGAAATTGGGTTCTCCTGCTTTCAGACTCTGACTCATACTTGAAATGATACCATCAGCTTTCCTGATCCTCAGGCCTTTGGACTCAGATTGAAACTATACCATTGGCTTTTCTGTGTTTCTTGCTTGCCAACTGCAGATCTTGGGACTTTTTCACCTCCATAACCATGTGAACCAATTTCTTATAATAAATCTCTTTATATATATAATAAATACATATAGATACTATTTGTTCTTTTTTTTTTTTTTTTTCCTGGAGAACCTAGGCTCATACCTCTATTTTGAGACTTCTTGAGGAGCTTTCATTAGTTAATAAGGAATCTAATGCTCTTCAGGAGGACATCTCAGAAATATTTTGAGTATTTCTGTAAGATAGAGAACTAATAAGTACATGATTTAGAGATAGGTTAAAGAACCATGGGATGAGAAGTGATCCCTGATGGAGAATAACTGTCGAACTGGTACACAACGATAGTTTATCTTGCCCATGTTCTTCTAAACAGGGAAATAACATCCAAAAGAGGACTTACATCAGATTTTAAAAACTTACATGTCTATTTTAAATTATTCAACTTTTTAGAATTTTATTTTTTATTTATTTATTTATTTTTTTTAAAGATTATATTTATTTATTTGACAGAGAGAGACACAGTGAGAGAGGAAACACAAGCAGGGGGAGTGGGAGGAGAAGCAGGCTTCCCGCGGAGCGGGTAGCCTGATGCGGGGCTCGATCCCAGGACCCTGGGATCCTGACCTGAGCCGAAGGCAGACACTTAACGACTGAGCCACCCAGGCGCCCCACTTTTTAGAATTTTAAAGGAAACTCTTGAAATGCTAAGTGCATTACAGTATTTTATTGTTAAAGCTAATAAACTTGAATCTTAAATTCAACTAGTTATTCCCATCATAGAAATGTCAAAAATAAGTATAAACAATTTTTAATTAATTCTTATTTTCATTTGTTTTGAAGAACACAGCTATTGTCACCTTTTGCTTACTTGTCATAGACTGTAAAATATTAGAAATAACTCTTTAAAATTGTTTATTTTCCTGTAGAATAAAATTTAACTTCTTTTCCTGTAGAATAAAATTTAACTTCTTAAGTATCAGTTATAAGGCTAATCATAACCTTGTTATGTGCTCATTTTTCCAGTGTCATCTGTCCCCATGGTTTTATCCATTGATCCTGACACACCTGATTGACCCGAATGAACCATGCTGTTTCATGTCTTCTCGGTTTCCTCCGTTTGGATTTCCTATACTCCCTTCTTAAATGAACATCCATCAGTTATCTCTAGCAGAACGTGGCCATGCAATAATAGGAGTTCAATTCAGTTAGATGTTTTGATTCCTCAAGAAAAGTCTAGAATTCCTAATTTTTTTGTATGAAATCTTCTGAGTTTTAAATTTTGCCAGGTAACTCCTTCCTTTCTTCCTCCCTTCCATCTTTCCTCCTTCCTCTTCCCTCCCTTCTCTGCCCCTTTCCCTTTCCCCTCCCTTTTTTCTTCCCCCTCCCCCTCTCCCTTCCCCTTTCCCTTTGCTTTTTACATATGGGTGAGGTGAACATTCTTCTTGGCCAGTTTTAGGATTTCTAGGGGTCAGTCATTTTTCATGTTCTCTGGTAGGTGGCATACACATCAACTCTAAAAAGCATCATGTGACAATCAATTATTTGTTTCTTTCCTCATTGGTCTTTCACTACTTACCTCTTAGGATAGTGATTAACATTCAATAGGTTTTTGTCAAATAATATATGAATTGAGTTTGACTCAACTTTAATGGAAGATAAATCTCAGGTACAGTGAATTCATAACTTGTACACATTCATACAGCAAATTAGTGGCAGAAACAGGTCTCAAATTTAGGTATTTTCCTAGTTCAAATTTTCCTGTTTTAACTTTGTTATTATTTGTTATTATTGGTCAAAGTTTGTATATTTTCCAATGTTAGCAATTCTTAAATTTGTATTCCAATTAATTAAAAAAATCATTAAAATGTGTTTCCAAATCATACAAGCACATATACACATAATATATAATTATTGATTTTCCATCATGTATGATGACTGTCTTTCTAATTATTTAGGCAGGCAGAAAATGTTAAAATGATACATTCAGACCACCATAAATCCTTCAGAATCAGAAGTCTCTCTCTTCCCTAAGACATGTAAGAATAATACAAGCAAGGGTATCCTATTCATATGAACTAAAACTGCTGCCAAATTGCCCTTTATTGCTTCTCATCCAGGCTCCTCCTATAGTTTAGGGAAATGTATTGAGTCTGTGAGCCCCAGAAAATTCAGGGAGATGACTGCCTTAAAAAGGGTATATAACCTGATTTCATTCTGAACTTGATTGGTGCCCCACTCTGCCATCTATTTGCATACATTTTATGAGGTTTTTAGAAAGTTATTATATAAATTAAGGTTTCCTTAATATTTCATTTGCTGGATGTCATTTTAGAGTATACTTTTAATGAAACATTTTATAAGGCATTCTCTGATTAAAGTCTAATGAGATTAAAGGAACAAATATTTAGAATAACTTATGTAAATCATGAGTTAACTGACCTTCATTCACATTGTAGACTTTGCATTGAGTTTATGTTTTAAACATTTTAATCATCCTTTAGTCATTCTTGGATACTTTTCGCTGGTGACTGATGCAAATCTGTTTTTCTGATAAGAAAGTTACAGATACTTCTGCATGTGGTTGTCCAATTTTCCCAGCACCATTTATTGAAGAGACTGTCTTTTTTCCATTGCATATTTTTTTCCTGCTTTGTCGAAGATTATTTGACCATAGAGTTGAGGGTCCATATCTGGGCTCTCTGTTCTGTTCCATTGGTCTATATGTCTGTTTTTGTGCCAGTACCGTGCTGTCTTGGTGATCACTGCTTTGCAATATAGCTTGAAATCGGGCAACGTGATGCCCCAACTTTGTTTTTCTTTTTCAACATTTTCTTGGCGATTTGGGGTCTTTTCTGATTCCATAAAAATTTTAGGATTGTTTGTTCCAGCACTTTGAAAAATGTCATTGGAATTTTGATTGGGATAGCATTGATGATATAGATTGCTCTGGGTAGTGTAGACATTTTAACATGTTAATTCTTCCAATCCATGAACATGGAATGTTTTTCCATCTTTTTATGTCTTCTTCAATTTCTTTCATGAGTGTTCTGTAGTTCCTAGAGTACAGATCGTTTACCTCTCTGGTTAGGTTTATTCCGAGGTATCTTATGGTTTTTGGTGCTATTGTAAATGGAATCATTTCTCTAATTTCTCTTTCTACAGTTGAATTGTTAGTGTATAAGAAAGCAACTGATTTCTGTGCATTGATTTTGTGTCCTGCCACATTACTGAATTGTTGTATGAGTTCTAGTAATTTGGGGGTGGAGTCTTCTGGGTTTACCACATAAAGTATCATGTCGTCTGCGAAAAGAGAGAGTTTGACTTCTTCTTTGCCAATTTGAATACTTTTATTTCTTTTTGTTGTCTGACTGCTGTTGCTAGGACTTTTAGTACTATGTTGAACATTAGTGGTGAGAGTGGGCATCCTTGACATGTTCCTGATCTTAAGGCAAAGGCTTTCATCTTTTCCCCATTGAGGGTGATATTGGCTGTGGGTTTTTCATAGATGGATTTTATGAACTTGAGGAATGTTCCCTCTATCCCTATACTCTGAAGAGTTTTAATCAGGAAAGGATTCTGTATTTTGTCAAATGCTTTTTCTGCATCAATTGAGAGGACCATATGGTTCTTCTCTCTCCTCTTATTAATGTGTTCTAGCATATTGATTGATTTGTGAATGTTGAACCACGCTTGCATCCCGGGGATAAATCCCACTTGGTCGTGGTGGATGATCCTTTTACTGTATTGTTTGATCTTATTAGCTAGGATTTTGTTGAGGATTTTGGAATCCATATTCATCAAGAGTATTGGTTTGAAATACTCCTTTTTGATGGGGTCTTTGTCTTGTTTGGAGATTAAGGTAAGGCTGGCCTCATAGAATGAGTCTGGAAGCTTTCCTTCTGTTTCTATTTTTTGAAACAGCTTCAGGAGAATAGGTATTATTTCTTCTTTGAATGTTTGGTAGAATTCCCCAGGGAATCCATCAGACCCTGGACTCTTGTTTTTTGGGAGATGTTTGATCACTGCTTCAATCTTGTTACTGGTTATTGACCTGTTCAGGTTGTTAATTTCTTCCTGTTTCAGTCTTGAGAATTTATAGGTTTCCAGGAAGGCCTCCATTTCATCCAGATTACTCAGTTTATTGGCAGACAGTTGTTGATAATAATTTCTAATAATTGTTTCTATTTCCTTGGTGTTAGTCATGATCTCTCCCCTTTCATTCATAATTTTATTAAATTGGGTCCTTTCTCTTTTCTTTTGGATAAGTCTGGCCAGTGGTTTATTGATATTATTAATTCTTTCAAAGAACTAGCTTCTAGTTTCATTGATCTGATCTACTGTGTTTCTGGTTTCTAATTCATTGATGTCTGCTCTAATCTTAATTATTTCCCTTCTAATGTGTGGTTTAGGCATCGTTTGTTGCTTTTTCTCTAGTTCTTTAAGGTGTAGAGTAAGTTGGTGAATTCGGGATTTTTCTGTTTGTTTTTTTTTTTTTTTGAGTGAGGCTTGGATGGCTATGTATTTCCGCCTTAGGACTGCCTTTGCAGTAGCCCAGAGGTTTTCGACTGATGTGTTTTCATTCTTATTGGTTTCCATGAATTTTTTAAGTTCTTCTTTGATTTCCTGGTTGATCCAAACATTCTTGAGCAGAATAAACTTGACAATCCTCTAACACCATACACAAAGATAAACTCAAAATGGATGAAAGACCTCAATGTGAGACAGGAATCCATCAAAATCCTAGAGAACATAGGCAATAACCTCTTTGACATTGGGCACAGCAAGTTCTCTCAAGATAAATCTCCAAAAGCTAGTGAAACAAAAGCAAAAATGAACTTTTGGGACTTCCTCAAGATAAAAAGCTTCTGCACAGCAAAGGAAACAGTCAACAAAACAAAGAGGCAACCCACAGAATGGGAGAAGATATTTGCAAATGACACTACAGATAAAGGGCTGGTATCCAAGATCTATAAAGAACTTCTCAAACTTAACACCCAAAAAACAAATAATCAAGTCAATAAATGGGCAGAAGACATGAACAGACACTTCTCTGAAGAAGACATACAAATGGATCACAGACACATGAAAAAATGTTCATCATCATTAGCCATCAGGGAAATTCAAATCAAAACCACATTGAGATACCACCTTACACCAGTTAGAATGGCAAAAATGGACAGGGCAAGAAACAACAAATGTTGGAGAGGTTGTGGAGGAAGGGGAACCCTTTTACACTGCTCGTGGGAATGCAAGTAGGTACAGCCACTTTGAAAAACAGTGTGGAGGTGCCTCAAAAAATTAAAAATAGAGCTACCCTATGACCCAGCAATTGCACTCCTGGGTATTTACCGCAAAGACACAACAGTAGTGAAAAGAGGGGCCATATGCACCCCAGTGTTCATAGCAGCAATGTCTGCAATAGCCAAACTGTGGAAAGAGCCAAGATGCCCTTCACAGATGAATGGATAAAGAAGATGTGGTCCATATATTCAATGGAATATTACTCATCCATCAGAAAGGATGAATACCCAACTTTTACATCAAAATGGATGGGACTGGAGGAGATTATGCTAAGTGAAATAAGTCAAGCAGAGAAAGTCAATTATCATATGGTTTCACTTATTTGTAGAACATAAGGAATAGTATGGAGGACATTAGGAGAAGGAAGGGAAAAATGAAGGGGAAATAGGGGGGAGAGATGAACCATGAGAGACTATGGACTCAGAAATAAACTGAGGGTTTTAGAGGGGAGAGGGTTGGGGGGATAGGTTAGCCTGGCGATGGATATTAAGGAGAGCATGTACTGCATGGAGCACTGGGTGTTATACAAAAACAATGAATCGTGGATCACCACATCAAAAACTAATGATGTATTCTATGGTGACTAACATAACATAATAAAATAAAATTTAAAAAAAGTTACAGATATTTCCATTAATATGTATAACTATGTTTTCATTTCTGTTCATAATTTTAGTAAGTGTTTTACCCATTTCTTTGCATGTAATCTCCCTTATGACTTAAAGAAATATACTCAAAACTATAGTACCTTTGTACTGTAGCTTTGGATAAAGAACTTTAACAAAAGCACAGTGCTTGCATAATGTTATTTAATTAAGTCAAGCAATGCATACTAAAATTATCTCTATTTTCTATTGTAATTTTCCCTTCCCAATTGAATAAATTACAACTTTGTTTAGGCCCTATTTCAGCAAAATATCAGGACATATGCAAATTATACATAATTACTCAGGGAGGTTTAATTAAAGCTGTTAGAAAAAAATGTTATGATAATAAAGATTATGTTTGGGAATGCACAATTATCTTTGAATTCCATAATAAATTCTTAGTCTTTTAATGAGTAAAGAGAGGGTATCATTCTTAATAACAATACTATTTATTGACCATTTACTGTGGCTTAAGCACTGTATGAATGCTCACATACCTTATCTCTTTCAATCTTAAACAACAACCCTATAAATATATAATATTATTTAACTGTTTTTTTTTTTTTTTACAGAGAAAGAAATTGAGTGTTAGAGAGGAAAACTTGCCCAGAAAACATATTAATGGATCCAAAAGTATGGCCATAGAATCAAAAAGCTTTAAGAACTACAGAGAATCCAATTAGAGGATATTTAGAGAGGCGCACCTGGGTGGCACAGTCAGTTGAGCTACCAACTCTTGGTTTTGGCTTAGGTTGTGATCTCAGGGTTGTGAAATTGAGCCCCACGTTGGACTCTCTGGTCAATGCAGAGTCTGCTTGAGATTCTCTCTCCTCCCTCTTCCTTTCTGCTTGTGCTCTCTCTCTCTCTCTCTCTCTCAAATAAATAAATAAATAAATAAATAAATAAATAAATAAATAAATCTTTTAAAAAAAGAAGATATTTAGATATATTAAAAGGAAAAAATGCAAATACAGCTGATGCCACACAGAAATTCATTTAAAATTTAATTCTTAGGATTTCATACGTCTCATAAAAGCATTTGGTAACTGGATATAACTTAAAAGTTAGGCTTGTGAGCTTTGAAAGCAAACTTAACCAAGACTTTAAAGTTAAGGAATTTCTGTTATCACATTTATAAACAGGGCTCAGTGGGTTCAGTCTGTGTTAGAGGCAAGAATCTCTAATTCTGAATCTTAGGCAAATTCTCTGGTCAATATGAAACCTAAGATAACTGAAAAGGTATTTTCATACGGTGTGTTTCCATTGATTTTAAGTTCAAAACCAGAAAAGATAATCCGTGGTGACAGATGTCAGATAATGGTTTCCTTTGTGGGATATTGACTGGAATGTGTATAAAACACCTTCCACATTTTTGATAATGCTATTTCTAGTTCTGCATGTTGGTTATTTGGTCACATAGATTTTGTGAGAATTCATTGAACTATGCATTTAGGCTTTGTTAAATTGTCTTTATGTGTGATTTTAGTATATGTGCTGCTGAAGTGAGCACTGTCTTTATGTATGATATACATCAATAAAAGTGAAGGAAAATTGCTTTGATTGATAACCACAAACATATCACCTGGCTATTCACTTAAAATTAGTCTTATTATAACATAGTTTTTCATTTGCTATGTAAATATTTTAGAATGGAAAAATGAAACTTAAATACCAAAATTAAAAAGTAAATCATTAGTAGTAATAATTTTCTGTTACAGAGAATGTGTTCATTTTTAACATATGTGCAATATTTAAAAAAATTTACTTAAAGATAGATTAATTTTAGCATTCTAATTTAAAATGCTTAACTGAGAAATGCATTTAGAATGTGATTTTAATTTTATTTCTTAAAGATTTATTTTTTTATTTTAGAGAGAGAAAGAGGAAGGGAGAAAGAGAGATCAAGTTGGAGGGGCAGAGGGAGCGGGAGAGAGAATCCAAAGCAGACTCTGTGCTGAGCACAGAGCCCCATGTGGGGCTTGATCTCACCACCCTGAGATCACAACCTGAGCTGAAACCAAGAGTCAGATGCTTAACTGACCCACCCAGGCACCCCGGAATGTGATTTTAAATAATAATTTTAAAATTATATAAACTTTATTTATACATGTTTAATAGGCCTGACTAATCACAGTTATAATTTGAATTTATTAGTTATATAAAATATTTAATTTTTAAAAAGCTTATTAATAAATATGAAATACTTATAAAGCAAGCAGAAGACAGTAAATTAATATATTATTTAATCATTTTATGTCAAAGAGTTAAAGACAACCAAAAACTAAGCCAGTATTGCAATCAAGTGAGTTTTACTTGTTTTCTGTAACAAGGAACTCCAGAGTAACTGTGGAATGCACTCTAAGATGGAATTGGAAGGCTTTTCTTTGTAAAAGAGAGCTGCGCTGAATGATTTCAAGGAGGCCACAGGAAGTGGTGATTGACCCTGGGTTGGTTGGTCTTTCTGAGGTGAGGCTAGAGGAGACCAGCAGTCAGTTCTGGATTGATTGTTTCTACTAGTGAGAGCAGCTTAGTAATAGGGTAACTCTGACCTGGCTTAAAAGTCATGATCAGTGAATCAGAGCTGGATGTATCATTGGTAAGGAAGAAGTAGTGCCTCAAAGGAGAGAGTTATTGTGATAACTTTAGAATTGCAGCATGACCTTGGGGGAAATAGAGTTTGCTACTAACTCTGCAGCTGGAAAGGAAGGTAGAAATTACATCCACATGCTTCCTCCCTTACCCCATATTTACCTTCTACAAAAGCAAAGCAGACGACATTCCAGTCTGCTTTTTTCCCTCTTCCCAAAATGTTCATGGGGTTCTAGAAATACGGGGCAATGGTAGATGACTAGAGTGAAATCAGAAGGTCCATTTAAGTCCTGAAAAGTAACATCTATTTTTAGCCCTGAAGAGCAAAAACAATTGTGGCTGAGTGATCTGCATTTATAAGCCAAGGTTTTGGTAAGCAGCAAAAAAGTCCTCCCTACATTGAATTTCAATCAGTTAGAAACCAAATCTAGTAACATGCCAGGTGACTAAATCCTCAAGGTGCTTTTGATCTATAACACTCAGAATTTTAATTTTTAAATTAAGATATTTAATTTTTAAATTAAGAAAAATTAAGAAAAAACATAGACAAGGCTATGAGTACAGAAGCAGGAGAACACACTTGACTAGAAAGACTTGAGATTTCTTGGAGGAACAATCTGTCTGGAAGAGGGGATGGAAAACCAGTCCTTACTGCCAGGACTTCAGGAAGTCTCTAACTTCCATGAGTGAGAGGAGAGCCTACATCCAGCAGGAGCTCTAAAGAAACACGGTACTGTACTGCTCACATGAAAAACTTATCATTTACTAAAAAGGCTACTAAATATAGCTGCAATGCAACATAAAGATCCAACTCCTCTGGTTAGCCTTAGATTCTAATGACTGTTTTTTTTTAATATAACTGTGAATGCATTTCTTCAAATATTCCTAATGCTTGATGGTCTAACACTTGAGATTATAAAACTTTTTTTAGTCTTTGAAGCAGCTGCTTCACTATAGAGATGATGCCAGGTCAATTTAGCTACAAATTATTAACTTATCCACCCATGACCAGTGAGTAGTCCATACATAGGTGGACAATCAAAGTTGATACAGGGAGAACTAATCATTAGCCATTAGACTAATAAAACTCGTCTAGTCTCTCTTCCTCTCTATCTTCTAGTCTCCGTAACGCATCTCATTCTCCATCATTTCCTATCACTGATTGTTGTTAAGAAGAAAAGATGTAAGCTTGAATCTGCTGGTGGCTTAGGTCCATGATGTGTGGAAAAATATGCCAAGAGTCAGAGAAAATAGCAAAATCCACAAGAAAGTATAATCTATATATGGGAAGTATGAGAATAGATTTGAGTTTATTTCAGCTTCTGCATCCAACTGTATCTGATAACAAACACCTCCAAATTTTTCAAAAGTATGGGCTAATATATTTATTTTATACATATTCAAGAGCCATTTTAAATTGGGTTTTCTTTCTTTTATAC
This sequence comes from Eumetopias jubatus, assembly GCF_037043125.1. NCBI lineage: Eukaryota > Metazoa > Chordata > Mammalia > Carnivora > Otariidae > Eumetopias > Eumetopias jubatus. The sequence continues at coordinate 65,996,171 of NW_028274808.1, forward strand.
TGGAAGAATACTACTCACTGAAATGACTGAAAAACATTGGATGACTTACGCTCTATACTGTCTTTTCACACACTCAAAAAAAAAAAAACACTTTTAAGAGAAAGTCACAATACTTTGGTCCATATCCACTTAAAAATATTTAAATTCCAATAACAATGATTCTAGTCAATTTCTATAGGAGACCATGACTGACAGTATTTGGCAAGTGGTCATTACATACAAACTACCATATTAGGTCCCAGGGAATTAAAATTTAAATAAGAAACAGATCTTCTCAAGAAGGCAGAGAATTACTTGGAACCTTCAAGAAGCAGACGGATCCTACTAGAGAATTAGACCTGTGAAAGAAAAGGGAAAGGGAGCCAGACAAGGAGGAAAGAGTGGGTCTGATCCCTGTGAAGTTGAGAGGGAAGGAAAAAGGTTGGAGTAGGAAGAGTTACAGACTCTGGCGACCCCACAGGTGTTTATTTAATGAGTGTTGCATCTCAGAGGAGTGAACTTGAGTGCTTACTCATCACAGGCTATGAGTAGCCTGAGTGAAGCTTGGCTTCGACAAGAACACACAGGTGGATCTAGAGGGCTCCTACCAGTAGCTGTTACTCAAACATGCTCCTTGCAGCATGAGATTTTGATGGGCACATTTGTGTAGCTGCACAGAAAACCAAATATGATAATGAGCCAGAAGAGAAAAGTATATTAATAAAATGATAAAACCATGGTATGGAAATATAACATATGCAAAGAAAACAAATTAAATTAAAAGGAAGATTAATTTATTAAGAGCTAAAGGAAAGCTTTAAAGAAAAAAATCAAATATTTCACCTAGGCTTGAAAGATGAACAGGATTTCCATAGCAGAAGAACAGAAGAATAGCTTTCCAAGCAGGAGAATAGATAAACAAAAGCCTGAAGATACTGAAATACAGGGTTGTGGAGGGCCATCCAGCGTTTTGATGATCCCAATATAGAGTTATGTAGGAATTAGATAAGAATAGATTGAGAAGACTATCATGAAAATATTAAGAGTTAATAAATGTTGGAGAGAGGAGCAAGATGGCGGAGGAGTAGGAGACCTAAATTTCGTCTAGTCCCAGGAATTCAGCTAGAGAGTTATCAAACCATTCTGAATACCTACAAACTCAACAGGAGATTGAAAAAAGAATAGCAGCAACTCTCTGAACAGAAAAGCAACCACTTTCTGGGAGGTAGGACGTGCAGAGAAGTGAATCCTAGGTGATATTTGGGAAGATAGATAGGGGGTAGGGGTGGCCTCCGTCAGCCAGCTACCAGCAAAGATAGAGCAACGGAGCACAAAATCGGACTTTTAGAAGTCTGCAGCAATGAGGGACATCACTCCAGTGGCTAAGTGGGGAGTGGAACCCTCGCTGGGACACTGTGATCTCAGGACCCTTGGGGTCACAGAAGGACCTGGGGAGCCTGAGTGCGGCAGAGCTCCCAGGTATCGGAGCAGGGCAGCTGGCTGCAGAGACAGAGCCGAGGAGTGGGCTCTCAGCTCGGGGTTGCCATAAACCCTGATCCGCGGCACAGTCGGGCCACTGCTCCTCCAGGAGGGACCCAACAAGAAGCAGATCCAGAGAGACTCCCCTTCCTCCCCCAGCAGGAGCGGTGCGGGAATGCACCGCAGGAATCCACTGGGTTTGGAGACTCCACACCGGATCGTGTGCCAGAGATAGAAACGCTGTCACAGACTGGGTGAACATGGAGTGCAGCCAGAGACCCGGGAGACAGGAGTGATTGACTGCTTTTCTCTGGGGGCTCACTGAGGAGTGGGGCCCCAAGTTCTCTGCCCCTCTGGGGTGGAGATTGGGAGGCCGCCATTTCCACTCTCGTCCTCCAAAGCTGTAGGGGAAGCTTGTAGGGAACAAAAGCTCCCGAGAGCAAACCCGAGCAGATTCCTTAGCCCAGACCCCTCAAGGGTGGGGCAATTCTACCTCTGGCAAAGACATCTGAGAACCACTGCGACAGGTCCCTCCCCCAGAAGATCAGTAAGAACATCCAGCCAAGAACAAGTTTACCAATCAATGAGAATGGCAAAACTCCAGCACTAGGGGAAAATTCATTGCTTTTTTCCCCATGATTCCTTAGTTTTTCAAAGTTAATTTTTAAATTTTTTTTAAGATTTTATTTATTTATTTGACAGAGAGAGACACAGCAAGAGAGGGAACACAAGCAGGGGGAGTGGGAGAGGGAGAAGCAGTCTTCCCACTGAGCAGGGAGCCCGATGTAGGGCTCAATCCCAGGATCCTGGGACCATGACCTGAGCCAAAAGCAGATATGTAACATCTGAGCCACCCAGGTGCCCCTATTTTTTTCTTTTTCTATTTCTTTTTTTTTTAATTTTTCTTCTTTCCTCTTTTCAACCAACATTTTACCAATTCCTTTTTTAAAATATTTTTTAATTTTCATTTTACAGTCATATTCTATCCCTTCATTGTATTTAACCTTATTTCTTGTATATATGTATAAGTTATTCTTACTTTAAATTTTGGGATACAGTTTCTTCCAACAGACCAAAATACACCCTAAATCTAGTATTTGGCTTTGTTCTAGTCTCCCACCTGATCACATTCTCTCCTTTTTTTTTAAAATTTTTTTTCTTTCTTTTTTCAACCGAATTCTCATCTTATCAATTCCTTTTTTAAAATCTTTTTCAAATTTTCATCTTTACACTTACATTCCATCCCTTCATTGTATTTACCCTTATTTTTGTATATATACAAGTTGTTCTTTCTTTAAAATTTGGGAGGCACTTTCTTCTAACAGACCAAAAAAAAAAAAAAAAAAAAAAAGCCCAAAAGCTAGTGTGTGGCTCTGTTCTATTCACCAGCCTGATCATATTTTTTTTTTTTTCTTCTTTCTTTTCCCCTGGTTTCGGGTCTCTTCTGATTTGTTTAGTGTATATTTTTCTAGGGTCTTCATTACCCTTTTAACATTTTGTTCTCTCATTCATCTATTCTCTGTACAAAATGACAAGATGGAAAACCTCACCTCAAAAAAAAAAAGAACAAGAAGCAGTACCAACTGCCATGGACCTAATCAATACAGACATTAGTAAGATGCCAGAACGAGAGTTCAGATGATGATTATAAAGATACTAACTGGGCTTGAGATACTAGAGAATCCCTTTCTTGAGAAATAAAAGAATTAGAATCTAACCAAGTCAGAATCAAAAAGACTATTAAAGAGGTGCAATAAAAAATGGAGGCTCTAACTGCTAGGATAAATGAGGCAGAAGAGAGAATTAGTGATATAGAAGAACAAATGATGGAGAACAAAGAAGCTGAGATAGAGATAAACAACTACTGGATCACGAGGGGAGAATTCTAGAGATAAGTGATACCATAAGATGAAACAATATTAGAATAATCGGGATCCCAGAAGAAGAAGAAAGAGAGAGAGGGGCAGAAAGTATATTGGAGCAAATTATAGTGAGAACTTCCCTAATTTGGGGAAGGAAACAGGCATCAAAATCCAGGAAGCACAGCAAACCCTCCTGAAAATCAATAAAAGTAGGTCAACACCCCCACATCTATTAGTAAAACTTACAAGTCTAAGAGACAAAGAGAAAATCCTGAAAGCAGCTCGGGAGAAGAACTCGGCAACCTACAATGGTAGAAACATTAGATTGGCAGCAGACCTATCCACAGAGACCTGGCAGGCCAGAAAGGACTGGCATGATATATTCAGAGCACTAAACAAGACAAATATGCAGCCAAGATTACTCTATCCAGCTAGGCTGTCACTGAAAATAGAAGGAGAGATAAAAAGCTTCCAGGACAAATAAAAACTAAAAGCATTTGCAAACACCAAACGAGCCCTACAAGAAATATTGAAAGAATCCTCTAAGCAAACAGAGAGCCTAAAAGTAACATAGACCAGAAAGGAATACAGACAATATACAGTAACAGTCACCTTACAGGCAATACAGTGGCACTAAATTCATATCTTTCAATAGTTACCCTGAATGTAAATGGACTAAATGTCCCAATCAAAAGACACAGGGTATCAGACTGGATAAAAAAACGAGACCCATCGATATGCTGTCTGCAAGAGACTCATTTTAGACCCAAAGATACCCCCAGATTGAAAGTGAGGGGGTGGAAAACAATTTACCATGCTAATGGACACCAAAAGAAAGCTGGGGTGGCAATCCTTATATCAGACAAATTAAATTTTAAACCAAAGACTGTAATAAGAGATGAGAAAGGATACTATATCATACTTAAAGGTTCTATCCAACAAGAAGATCTAACAATTGTAAATATCTATGCCCCAGCATGGAAGCAGACAATTATATAAGCCAATTAATAACAAAACCAAAGAAACAGATTGATAATAATAAAATAATAGTAGGGGACTTTAACACCCCCCTCACTGAAATGGACAGATTCTCTAAGCAAAAGATCAACAGGGAAATAAAGGCTTTAAATGACACACTGGACCAGACGGACTTCACAGATATATTCAGAACATTCCATCCCAGAGCAACAGAATACACATTCTTCTCTAGTGCCCATGGAACATTCTCCAGAATAGATCACAACCTGGGTCACAAATCAGGTCTCAACCGGTACCAAAAGATTGGGATAATTCCCAGTATATTTTTGGACCACAATGCTTTGAAACTAGAACTCAATCACAAGAGGAAAGTCAGAAAGAACTCAAATACATGAAGGCTAAAGAGCATCCTACTAAAGAATGAATGGGTCAACCAGGAAATTAAAGAAGAATTTAAAAAATTCATAGAAACAAATGAACATGAAAACACAAGTGTTCAAAGTCTTTGGGATGCAGCAAAGGTGGTCCTTAGAAGAAAGTAAATAGCAATACAAGCCTTCCTCAAGAAACAAGAAAGGTTTCAAATACATAACCTAACCCTACACCTAAAGGAGCTGGAGAAAGAACAGCAAATAAAGCCAAAACCCAAAAGGAGAAGAAAAATAATAAAGATCAGAGCAGAAATCAATGAAATAGAAACCAAAAGAACAATAAAACAGATCAGCAGAAGTAGGAGCTGGTTCTTTGAAATAATTAACAAGATTGATAAACCCCTGGCCAGACTTATCAAAAAGAAAAGAGAAAGGACCAAATAAATAAAATCATGAATGAAAGAGGAGAAATCACAACCAATACCAAATAAATACAAACAATTATAAGAACATATTATGAGCAAATGTATGTCAAAAAATTAGACAATCTGGAAGAAATGGATGCATTCCTAGAGATGTATCAACTAACAAAACTGAACCAGGAGAAAATAGAAAACCTGAACAGATCCAATAACCAGTAAGGAAATTGAAGCAGTAATCAAAAAATCTCCCAACAAACAAGAGGCCAGGGCCAGATGGCTTCCCAGGGGAATTGTATCAAACATTTAAAGAAGAATTAATACCTATTCTTCTGAAACTGTTCCAAAAAATAGAAATGGAAGGGAAACTTCCAAACTCATTTTATGAGGCCACCATTACCTTGATACCAAAACCAGACAAAGACCCCATCAAAAAGGAGGATTACAGAGCAATATCCCTGATGAACATGAATGCAAAAATTCTCACCAAAATACTAGCCAATGGGATCCGACAGTACATTAAAAGGATTATTCACCACGACCAAGTGGGATTTATCCCTGGGCTGCAGGGTTGGTTCAACATCCGCAAATCAATCAATGTGATACAATACATTAATAAAAGAAAGAACAAGAACCATATGATCCTCTCAATAGATACAGAAAAAGCATTTGACAAAGTACAGCATCCGTTCTTGATTAAAACTTTTCAGAGTGTAGGGGTAGAGGGTACATACCTCAATATCATAAAAGCCACCTATGAAAAACCCACAGCGAATATCATTCTCAATGGGGAAAAACTGAGAACTCTTCCCCTAAAGTCAGGAACATGTCAGGGATGTCCACGATCACCACTGCTATTCAACATAGTATTAGAATTCATAGCCACAGCAAGCAGAAAACAAAACAAAACAAAACAAACAAAAAAAATGGCATCCGAATCGGCAACCAAGCAGTCAAACTCTCACTCTTTGCAGATGATATACTTTATGTGGAAAGCCAAAAAGACTCCACCCCAAAACTGCTAGAACTCATACAGGATTTCAGTAAATTGGCAGGATATAAAATCAATGCACAGAAATCAGTGTCATTCCTATACATCAACAACAAGAGAAGATGAAAGAGAAAGTAAGGAGTCGATCCCTTTACAATTGCACCCAAAATGATAAGATACCTAGGAATAAATCTAACCAAAGAGGCAAAGAATCTGTACTCAGAAAAGTATAGAATGCTCATGGAAGAAATTGAGGAAGACACGAAGAAATGGAAAAACATTCCATGCTCTTGGATGAGAAGAACATATATTGTGAAGATGCCTATGCTACCTAGAGCAATCTACACATTCAATGCAATTCCCATCAAAATACCATCCACTTTTTTCAAAGAAATGGAACAAATAATCCTAAAATTTGTATGGAACCAGAAAAAGACTCCGAATTGCCAGAGGAATGTTGAAAAGGAAAAGCAAAGCTGGCGGCATCACAATTCTGGACTTCAAGCTCTATTACAAAGCTGTCATCATCAAGACAGGCTGGTACCGGCACAAAAACAAACACATAGATCAATGGAACAGAATGGAGAGCCCAGAAATGGACCCTCAACTCTATGGTCAACTAATCTTTGACAAAGCAGGAAAGAATATCCAATGGAAAAGGACAGTCTCTTCAACAAATGGTGTTGGGAAATTGGACAGCCACATGCAGAAGAATGAAACTGGACCATTTCCTTACACCACACATGAAAATAGACTCAAAATTGATGAAAGACTAAATGTAAGACAGGAAGGAATCCATCTAAATCCTAGAGGAGAACACAGACAGCAACCTCTTCGACCTCAGCCACAGCAACCTCTTCCTAGAAACACCGCCAAAGGCAAGGGAAGCAAGGGCAAAAATGAACTATTGGGACTTCATCAAGATTCAGCAAAGGAAACAGTCAACAAAACCAAGAGACAACCGACAGAATGGGAGAAGATATTTGCAAATGACATATCAGATAAAGGGCTAGTATCCAAAATCTATAAAGAACTTACTAAACTCAACACCCGAAGAACAAATGATCCAGTCAAGAAATGGGCAGAAGACGTGAGCAGACATTTCTTCAAAGGAGACATCCAAATGGCCCACAGACACATGAAAAAGTGTTAAACATCACACGGCATCAGGGAAATCCAAATCAAAACCTCAATGAGATACCACCTCACACTAATCAAATGGCTAAAATTAACAAGTCAGGAAATGACAGATGTGGAGAAAGTGGAACCTCCTACACTGTTGGTGGGAATGCAAGCTGCCCTAGCCACTCTAGAAAACAGTATGGCAGTTTCTCAAAATGATAAAAATAGAGCTACGCTATGACCCAGCAATTGCACTACTGGATATGTACCCCAAAGATACAAATGCAGTGATCCGATGGGGCATGTGCACCCCAATATTTATAGCAGCAATGTCCACAATAGGCAAACTATAGAAAGAGCCTAGATGTCCATCAACAGATGAATGGATAAAGGTGTGTGTGTGTGTGTGTGTGTGTGTGTGTGTGTGTGTGTGTGTGTGTGTAATGGAATACTATGCAGCCATCAAAAAGATGAAATCTTGACATTTGCAATGAGGTAGATGGAACTAGAGGGTATTATCTAAGTGAAACAAGTCAATAAGAGAAAGACAAGTATCATATGATCTCACTGATATGAGGAAATTGAGAAACAAGACAGAATATCATAGGGGAAGGGAGGGAAAAATGAAACAAGATGAAACCAGAGAAGGAGACAAATAATAAGAGACTCATTCTCAGGAAACAAACTAAGGGTTGTGGGAGGGGAGTGGGGTGGGAGGGATAGGTTGGCTGGGTGATGGACGTTGGGGAGGGTATGTGCTAAGGTGAGTGCTTTGAATTGTGTAAGACTGATGAATCACAGACCTGTGCCCCTGAAACAAATAATATATTATATGTTAATTAAAAAAAGAGTTAAATAAATGTCAAGAAAGCCATGAAGGAAAGGAGTTGTGTGAAGGAGATACTTCCTGTGTCAACAAAAAGGGTAGGTTAGAAACGAGATTGAGGAGGGAGTATAAGGCAGAAAGTCAGCTAAGGGATGATGCAAAGGCAGTGGGATGAGGCCAAGTTGAAGATTGTCAGTGTGGGGAGGAACAAGAAGGAAAGAGAGCAATGAGTCTGAAACTATTCAGGAGCCTTGCCTTATAGGATTGTGTAGGTAAATAATACAGAAGAGACAGGTTTCAGAGAAAAGATGTTCAGGTTTATACTGATTGAGTTCAAGACATAGTGCACAAGTGTATTGGCTTGTCAATTCCTCATCCCTATACCAGGGTTTGAATTATGGTTCCACCACTTACTATCTGTGATGCCATGGGCAAGTCTCTGAAATTCTGTGCCATAGTCTCCTCATCTAAAGTGAGAATAATGATAGTGTCTACATTTTGAAGTTGTGTTCAGTATTTTCTTATATATATATATGGAGAGAGAGCATGAGTGCGAGCGGCAGAAGGGGCAGAGGGAGAGGGAGAGAGAGAACCCCAAGCAGGCTCCATCCATGCCCAGCATGGAGCCCAACTCGGGGCTCAATCTCAGGACCCTGAGATCATGACCTGAGCTAATATCAAGAGTTGGACACTTAACTGACTGAGCCACCCAGGAGCCCCATAATTGTTTTCGGTATTGAATGAATTCATTGTCTGTAGTTATTATTATTGTTATTATTATTTTATATGGATGCTCAACAATCCCCTCTCTAATCAATCGCTTTTCCCAACACAGCTTGAACAAAAAGTAGTATTTGGCATCTTTCTGAATTTGTACCTGTATTTATTTTATTTTTTTTTAAAGATTTTTTTATTTATTCATGAGAGACAGAGAGAGAGAGAGAAGCAGAGGGAGAAGCAGGCTCCCAAGGAGCAGGGAGCCCGATGCGGGACTCGATCCCAGGACCCTGGGATCATGACCTGAGCCGAAGGCAGACGCTTAACCATCTGAGCCACCCAGGCGCCCTTTGTACCTGTATTTAAAACTGATAAAAAGCAATAACTCTATAGTATAAAATATACATATTTAATTTGAACATATTTACGTTTTGCTAAGTAAATGATTCTGCTTTCTCAGTTCCTAATCAGAGTTATTTGATTTGTTATATTTCTGCTTTGCTGTGTAGCTGACATCCTCAGGAAACTCGGTTGGAATGGTTATATAATAAAGTCAAATTCCTCAAATTAGAATATATAGCAGGTTTTTTTTCAGAGATAGAATATAAACACTTTTTACAAAACCTCTCTCTCCCCTCTCTTTTCCCATGCTAACATGGCGTATTTATAGCTCACTCTGTCACACTTCTATTAAGGCAACAAATTTTCTCTTAGCTGTTTTTGTTTTTTGTTTTTTTTTTTTTTTTGGTTTGTTTTTACTTCCCTGTAAAAAATATTATTTTCTTATTGCTCTTTTTTGACTTATAAATTTTAGACCTTATCTATATTTACTTGCTGCTATTATATGTTAGGATTACATATGTTATATGTTTAATACATTACATAGTAATACATTATGGTATATGAGGATTCTGTTCCGTTAACTCACCCTGCCATTTCTCCTCCTCCAAGAATTAACCTCTAGGTAATTCTGTCAAATGTTAAATATAAATATTGTTAATTATAGATCAAATGATATACTCATTATCTTTCCTTTCTTTAAAAATTTTTCAACTTTTTAATATTTCACTTGTTCTGTGGTCTGTGTGCCTGAACTTAATTTTCCCTGATAATTCATAAGCTCCCCATTCCCTCAGAAGTATCTTTCCCCAGAGTACCCCATCTTCTATCCTGCTGCAATTTGGACTGTTTAGTCTTAAGCACTGTTATATAGCTGTTATCCTCAGACTTTATGATAATGTATTTCATTTTTCTTTTTTTCTAAGATTTTATTTATTTATTTAGAGAGAGAGAGAGGGAGAGTGCGCACATAGGAGAGTGAGTGAGCACGAGCGAGGGGGAGGAGCAGAGGCAGAGGGAGAAGCAGGGAGCCTGATGTGGGGGCTCCATATGGGGCTCCAATGGGGGACTGGATGTGGGGCTCTATCCCAGAACACTGGGATCGTGACCTGAGCCGAAGGCAGACGCTTAACTGACTGAACCATCCAGGCCCCCCTCTCTGATAATGTATTTATTGCTTCCTGGATGTCATATGTTTTTCTTTTTTGCTTCTTTCTTTCCTTTTTAAGGAGTAGTCTCAAAGGAATTAGTAGGGCATTCATGGAATGAAAAAATTACAATTTTTCTGAGTACTTGCTTTTGAGAATGTTTTTAATTTAACTTTTATTTGGTTGATATGTTGGTTGAATATGACATTCTAAGTTAAAACTCCTTTCCTTCCAGAATTTTAAAGCCTTTCTTCTCTTGTCCTCCATCATCTATTGCTGCTTTTAAAAACTCTAATATAGGGGCACCTGGATAGCTCAGTCAGTTAAGCCTCTGCCTTCAGCACAGGTCATGATCCCAGGGTCCAGGGATCAAGCCCCATGGTGGGATCTCTGCTCAGCTGGAGCCTTCTTCTCCCTCTCCAAGCCACTCCCCCTGCTTGTACTCTCTCTTTCTCTGTTAATAAATAAATAAAATCTTAAAAAAAACTCTAATATAATTCTAATTCTTTCCTTTGAATTTTTTTGGAGTTTTGATATTTCTTTATTCATTCTCTTTAGAAGTTTTTGTAGCTTCTTTTTATTCTAAAGATCTGATATCTTATATCAGTATGGATTGGTGTTGGCATTTTTTATTTGTGGTGCTGGGGGAGTATTTGGCCACTTCGATTTTGAGGAGGATGCTCTTTAATTCTGCATAGTTCTGTGCTGGATTCTCTATGGCCAAAGCAATAGCATCACAATCACTTTCTACTCTCTCCTGTGCATGGTAGAGGAGAATGATCAAAATCCCTTCCCCAGACAGCTATGTGTTACAATCTGTCAATGAGAGCCACTCCAGGGAGAGATGCATGCACATTGGGCAAATGGTAAACTCTTTTTCTTTTTTTAAGATTTTATTTATTTATTTTGAGAGAGAGCAAGAGCGCACAGAAGCAGGGCAAGGGACAGAGGCAGAGGGAGAGGGAAAAGCAGGGTCCCCGCTGAATGGAGAGCCTGATGTAGGGCTCCATCCCAGGACCCCAGGATCATGACCTGAGCCAAAGGCAGATGTTTAACCGACGGAGACACCCAGGTGCCCCAAACTCTTGATTCAGGATGACCAACACTAAAATCAATAGCAGTGATCCACCTTCCATAAGATTCTTGATTTATGGTAACTACCAGGCAAAGCTTCTGAGGATCACCCACTTCAGCAGCTGAGTCTTGTGAGCAGCGAGTTGAGGCTTTCAGATGCCAGATACTTCCTGAAAATCTCCAGCCTCTGTACTTCCCGGGTAGCAGCAGATAGCAAAAGTGGTTGGGGCTCATGAGAGTTCTCAGACTCGCAGTAGGTGCATGGAGAGCTTTTGGGTATCTCATTTCCTCTTAGCCACATTTTTCCTGTACCACTGTGACCTTTTTCAAGGGCTGTGCACATCGCTAATTTTCTGTATTAAAAAGTTTACTACTTGGAATGTCAAAAATAGCTTCCTTTTTCTTGAATAAGTTTGACTAAGACACCTTCTTTTGCTGTTTCCTTGATAATCACTTTCTTTTGATTGTCGCTGTCTAAACTTTCTAGAATTTCTGCTTTTCCATTAAAGGAATTCTTATATTGATGCACTTTATTTTTATTTATTTTCTACTTTTTCATTTCTTTATCTTTTGGTTGTACACTTAGGAAGATTTCTTTTTGTTGTGTTCTTTCATCATTTTAGTGCTTTTCTTTATTTTAGCTCTCATCTTTTTCTTTTTTTCTTAGACTGTGCCAGTGGAGGGGGAGGGGCAGAGGGAGAGAGAGAAAGAATCTTAAGCAGGCTCCATGCCCAGAGTAGAGTCCAACTTGGGGAAGGGTCTCAGGACCCTGAGATCATGGCCTGAGCCAAAATCAAGAGTCAGACACTTAAACCGAATGAGATACCCATGCACCACCTATTGTCATATTTTTCATTTCTAATATTTATTTTCTGATCTCAGATTGGTCTCCATAGCTTCCAATCTTTTATAAATGCTATATCATTTTCAGGATATTTAATTGTTACAAGTTTTGTTGGTTTTACCTTCTGTTGCCTGTATGTGTCTTTCCCCTAGATTTTTTCCCCCGTTTTTTAAGTTAGTGTCTATAGTATGGGAGGCATTCCACAAATATTTGATCCTTGGATTACCATTTAAAAGTGCAAAAGCTCAATGGAAGTTGCATTGATGGGGCTGGTGAATAAATGGATTTTGATAAAAGTTGCTCAGTTACAGAGCTGTCTTTTAAAGGATCCTTAATTGCCATTATCCAGAGAACTTTCTTGGCACTTAGTTTTGTTGGAGAATAATTGTCTCTTCTCCCCCAGAGGCTAATACCTGGCTAGAAATTTTCTGTGAGTTAGAAAGGGGAGGGCTGGGGCCTTTGTTGTGAAGTATGCCAAATTTAATAAATCTCCCGTTTCTCATCCCATAACTCACTCCTTCCATCTGCCATGGCTGAGATGCCTGAAAAGGGGGGCATAAGTTGTTCAATTTCTGTAGAGAATAGATTACTAGTCTTATGCCTAGGTGGCATACTTTAGGCCAGACTCTGATATGCTAAGTATTTGCAACTCCTGAGTCTCCTTTGGTATTTTCTTAAAACAAGCAAATTATAGTTTATCTCTTTTCTGCTCTGCCTATCTTTTTACCACCTCTGTCTCCTTTCTATCTTTTAAAAATGTAGTTATCAGCTCCTTTCCACTGAAGTCACTTCTCCCATTTTATTTGAACTTGTAGTTTTATATCTTTTAAATTCTAGATTGTCTTTTTATGGAGGACTTGGGAAGGAAAAGATAAATGTATATGGTTAATCTTCCATGTTCAGTTGGAAATCCCAGAACCCATTATTTATCCACTATGATACACTGCTTTATAGTGCTACTTATTCTGGGGACCAGTAGAGGAGGGTAGAGCAAGGACTGAGGAGAACAGAGGTTAAACTTGACGAGGAAATTCCTTTTCCACTCTATGATTAGTCCTATTTCAGATCAATTTAGTGTAAATGCTCAATCTTACAGAAATTTTATTTTTATTCTTATTCCATAGAACATTTGAATGTAAGGCAGCTGGTGGACAAGTCTTATGTAATTAGTGTCCATTCTATTGTGCTGTATTCTCTAGGCCTATGTGGTGCCATCACTTGCCCACCCTGGGCATCCAAATGCTGCTGAAGTCAAAGCAAGTAAAATCATATCTGTTCTTTGTTCTGCATCAGCACTACTGGAACCATGGAAGCCTTACTTGACACACATTACTCTGCCATTTCTATGTGGCTGCTGATGTCCCATGTTGGGATGTGTGGACTTGGGCAGCAGTTTCTTTCTTTCTTTTTTTTTTAAAGATTTTATTTATTTATTTGAGAGAGAGAGAATGAGAGATAGAGAGCACGAGAGGGAAGAGGGTCAGAGGGAGAAGCAGACTCCCCACCGAGCAGGGAGCCCGATGTGGGACTCGATCCTGGGACTCCAGGATCATGACCTGAGCCGAAGGCAGTCGCTTAACCAACTGAGCCACCCAGGCGCCCTGGGCAGCAGTTTCTACCTAGAGTTGCAAATAGGAAATTAGAAGAGTTGTCCTTTCTCAGGTTTTCCCCAAGCCTATTAAGACTTTGAACCTGCCACTCGAATTAGCTACCTAGCATCTCACCTCCTAATAATACTATTCCTTGATCTATTTGTCAATAGTGCAAGAATACTTATGTTTTAAACCTTTTCTGTTCTTTTTTTTATTTTATTTTTTTGAATAGGCATATCTCTTACACTCTGTGTTCTAGTTACCTATGACTGACAATAGTGTCCTTTGTTCTGAACTGTCCAGGCCTAGATTAAATATGTAAGAGAAGCTGAGAAAAGTGAAAGAGTACAATAACATAAAATGATATAAAATGACATTCATTATTATATCCTTTCCATCATGTATCAGCTATTCTCTTGCATGCTCCTGATTTACACATGAGAATCAGGGCAATCTGTGAGCATATATTACCTCTCTTAACCCAGTAATGCACAGACACTTGCTTCTAGATTTTTTTTTCACATTAAGCTGTTCACCATATCTTCCAACTTATGGGGATTTGCCAGTGTTTTTGTTTTCTTATCTTGTTTCGTTCAGCTGCAGGGGTGGTTGGAAGTTTGGGAGGAAGTGATAAAAAGATATTCTGCAGTTTGCATCACTTTTTAATTATATATAAAATATTGTTTATTTTTTTTAACTTAGAAGTAAGTACTTGGCATTTGACTTGTCTGAATAATTTTTGACAACTGCTTGTAAAATACACCTCTAACAATTTGAACAGAAGAGACTTGAGAAAGAACAGAATTTATGAGTGTTCTTAAATTATTTTTTTCTACCTTGTCTGTTAACTTTCTATAATCATACTGTAGAGTGACTCCATTAAATTTCATTTCATCATATTCAGGTTTGAGAGCCAATTTTCTTTCATGTTGCTAATGTGCTACAGCTGAGTCACATGGAAGGTAAATATAAGGAGGTCAGAAGTTATTGTGCATTAGCTTCCTCAACTGAATTGTGTAAAGAAATAAATAAGAATAGTTTCCCAACTTGAAAATTCTTTATAAACCACTGTATTGTGCATCCAAAAATACATAATAGAATATACAATGATTGCAGTTGTATGATTTTATACTGTTAGTATTTAAAATATACAAACACCATGATACATTTTCATTCATTCTTTTTTTTTCTTTTTCATGTTCTATCTTTGTGCAATTTTGATCAAAGTAAATTACATTTCTTTCTGAATTTTCCCTTGACTTTCTAGTGGGCAGAATGCCAATACTACAATTTAAATAAATAAAAAACTTCCCTCAGAGCAGGAAAATCAGAAATACATGCTGTGTCTGGTAGCAGAATTAAAGTCTTTTAAGTGTAGAAGTTGAATTGCTTCTTTCCTAATCACAATATTAAAGTGTGTGCAATTATTAAATCACAATGGAATAGATATGAATATTTTACTTACATCAAACACTGCCTGCAGTATGCTTGAATAGTTATTCCTGAAATATTATGCAAAAAAGAACCTAAATTATTTATTGAACTCTTGAAGTGTTTAGTGTTTCTGACTATAACAAGGTACTATCGTTTATTCAGTTGTCAACTTTGGATTAATTCAAGGGTTAATTATCCATTTTATGATTTGTCCACATGTCCTTCCTCCTTCTGTCTGCCTGTTGACCATCTTATTTGATGGCAACTGAACCATGGCATATAAAAGGAACTAGTGTTAGATGAAATGCAATATGCTTCTAATAAATGTAAAATGCCTATATGAAAAGGTTGAATAGTACTAGAATTAATTTTTTTTAACTTGGATCTGAATTAGCCTTGATGTTAAATGTCATATCGAAGTGCATTTCTGTCAAAAATGCTCTCTGAGAAGAATTTTTATACTAATAATGACAATAAATAAATTGAATTTATTTTCAAGAATGGAGATGCATTTTTATATATTTAAGCACTATAAAACAAGCTATTTAGTCATTTAAAATTATACATAACAATTCTAAATATGAGAAAATGATTACACTACACATATTCCCTTATCCATGTGTTGAAATTTTTAAAGAATTTTAGAAGTTATTTTATTTATAAGGGAAAATATAAATATTCTTGCTTTAGCACAAAGAAAGAATTAGTATTTTTTTCTGTAACATAGAAGAAGGAAATGAAAACAAAATTATCTTGAATAATCATCTAAACCATTTGGTGGCAGCTCACTATCTGGATGGCAATAGATTCAAACCTGGAGATAAAAAACGATACCCTTTTAAGTCCTGAAAATGTTTTGTATCTCCATTTATTTGCCTAACATTAAAAAAAAAACACAATAACTAGGTTTTTGTAATGCTTTTTCATATTACATATTACAGGTTGTGGCTGCTGTGTGTTAGTTGATTAACCTTGATTAAGTTCCCACTCCCTTTAGTCATTTGAATTTGGTACCTCAACATCAACGGTTGTTAAATTGAGATGCCAGGAGAGAATGAACAAATACACCTGGTTTTAGCTCCTGTATTTGGGAAGAAGAAGGGGTTTGAAATCCCAGCAGTTACATTTCTCACGGTTTAAGTCTTCCCTAATACTAAGAAATTGTTTTCTCCTTAATATGTACCTGTTCATTAACTATACACCCGGCCAAGAATGATTATATATCAGCTATGCAACAGTATCACTCTGAAAAATTAGCTTATCTGAGTCCAACATATGTCTTGAGATTTTATTTTATTAATTAATGTGAGGAAACTCATTCTCCAAAATCAGTTTGGTTAGAGAAAATTCGGTGGCAGTGAGAAGACCTTGAATTTTTTCCTCCCCCCACCCTTGAATTGATATTTATTGTGGTAGGGCAAGCTTTTATACTTACGTTTTTGGTTTCATATTATTCAGCTGTAAAATGAACAAAGTCATAATTGCTACCTGCCTAACTTAAACAGTGTTATAAAAGTTCATGAGATGAAAGCCTTAAAACATTTTGATCTCTTTAGATCAAAGGTACTTCATAAATATGAAGTAGTTTTATATTTTTAAATTAAATTGAATAGGGTGTACATTATATCTAAATCATCACTTACCACTCCTTATAAATACAAAATAATCTAATTAGCACAGTGGCCCTTCTACTTTTGCTTTGTGAGATATGAAAAGACAAAGGCACGCCTCAACATACAGAAGATTAAGCTCCTGGAATTTTAGAGGGGAGATAGCCTTCTGCTCTTCGCTATTCCTAGTGTATTTGTGAAATTTCAGTTAAATAATCTGATCCTACGGCATAAAAATGAAATGAGAGAAAATACTTTATTAATTAAGACAAAGGAATGTCCTTTATCTAGGTAAAAAATATATCTTTCTGGGGCACCTGGGTGGCTCAGTTGGTTAAGTTTCTGAGTCTTGATTTTGGCTCAGGTCATGATCTCAGGGTTGTGAGATTGAGCCCAGCACGGAGCTCTTTGCTCAGCGGGGAACAAAGAGCTTGTCCTTCTCTCTCTGCTCCCTCTTGCTCTGTCTCTCCCTCTAAAATAAACAAATAAAAATTTTAAATGAAAAAATATGTCTTTCTACAAATACATGAAAAGAACAATGAACTAACTTACAAATTATCTTAAACCCATTTTGTTATGGTTGACCACAATAAACTGATTAAATAAAAAAATATACAAGCATTAAGAAGGTCAGTATTACCTAAAATATGGAAAACATGGCTGGGGCAGTTATTTGTCATTCTTTTGGTGGTACAGCATCTAAGCCTTTCTTGACATTTTGGGCATTCCCCACTAAGCCAGAAGCCAAAGTATGCCAACTACTAGAGAAGTTGAAAATAATAGAAACTCATTTTCCCACCACCCTTTGCAGCAAAGATACATATGTGACCCAAGCTTTTCCAAGGAAATTCGTTCACCCCACAAAATGGAATCTAGTGTGCAAATATGTGTGACCTAAGAGGCTCTCACTAGAAAGTTTCCTAGCCATCAGTGGCAGCACTGGTGTTCAGAAATGTAGAATCCGCCATGTCAGTTACAATATTTAGCATCTTATCAGCTGTGGCACGTATGTCCTCAGATGGGTCAGTTCAGTGCCCATTTGGGTGTGTTCTTCCTGTCTGTGTATCCTCAAACTTACATTTCTAGTTGCCCTAGCATCTATGTGAACTAACCAAATCTGATTTTATTTTATTTTTTTTAAGATTTCATTTGTTTATTTGAGAGAGAGAGAGAGAGAGTGCACGAGCTGGGGGAGGGGCAGAGGGAGAAGCAGACTCCCCACTGAGCAGAGAGCCGGACACAGGGCTTGATCCCAGGACCCTGAGTTCATGATCTGAGCTGAAGGCAGACACTTAACTGACTGAGCCACCCAGGCTCCCCAACCAAATCTGATTCTTCTGTTATCAGAGAGAAGGGTTTATATAGCATCTAATTTAGATTTCTAACTGAATCAAACTAGAATTAATAGTTATATGGCAATATTAACCACATTAAAATCCATTTAACATAGTATTGACAAAATATTGTCATTTTAATCCTCAGAATGAAAGAAGATCAGCAAGTTATATTAATAAAATTTTAGAAAATAGATTGGATTATCTTAATCAGCTCTTAATAAAAAAGAATGTTTTATTTAAGTGGAAATATTTTATCATATTTTGTTTTGTTTTAAAGATTTTATTTATTTATTTGAGAGAGAGAGTGAGAGAGAGAGCACATGAGAGGGGGAAGGGTCAGAGGGAGAAGCAGACTCCCTGCTGAGCAGGGAGCCCGATGCGGGACTCAATCCAGGGACTCCAGGATCATGACCTGAGCCGAAGGCAGTCGCTTAACCAACTGAGCCACCCAGGCGCCCTATTTTATCATATTTTGTAGTGGAAAAAAATAGATGAACCTCTGAGCTTGTGAAATGAATTGATATCTGGCTTTTGTACCTTCCACCACGTGGCCTTGGGTAAGTCATTTAGCCTTTCTGACTCTTGACTCCCTCATATGGAGATTAAGGGATGTACTATTTATATTATATGATTGTTGGATTAGAGGTAATATATTTCAAATGCTTATCATAGTGTCTAGAGCATAACTGGTATCCACAGAATTATATTACATGATGTATTACTGGATTTTAATGAATTATTTTCTCAAATTGTTCTCTGTTGATATGGGTTTTAGCTCAGTGTGGTTCTTTTTTTTTAAGATTTTATTCATTTATTTTGAAAGAGATAGAGAGAGTATGAGCAGGGGGAGGGACAGAGGGAGAGAAAGAATCCCAAGTAGACTCTATGCTGAGCATGGAGCCTGACATGAGGCTGGATCTCACGACCCTGAGATCATGACTTAAGTCAAAATCAAAAGCCGGATGCTTAACCAACTGAGCCACCCAGGCTCCCAGCTCAGTGTGGCTCTTAAACATATATAAGGTGGATTATGAGTCAATCTGCCCTTGTGTGCCACCACTTGATAATTATAGTTCCTGTCCTTGATGCTTTGGTGTCTCGGTTATATTGATGATTATGTATTTTTATATATACAAGAATAGGGGACCACTGATTAAAAATCTATTATGTTGGGATGCCTGGGGGGCTCAGTTGGTTAAGTGTCTGACTCTTGATTTCAGCTCAGGTCATGATCTAAGGGTCCTAGAATCAAGCCCTTCATTGGGCTCCATGCTCAGCATGGAGTCTGTTTGAGATTCTCTCTCTCCCCTTCCCTCTACCCCTCTCCCCACTCACATATTCTCTCTCTCTCTCTAAATAGAAATAAAGTCTTTTGTTTAAATTGTATTGTGAAACATGAAAAACACTTTTGTAAAGTGTGACCATTCATGTTTATATTTTATATCCTTCCTGAGCAACAGTGACGAACACTATAGGTTGGCTACCCTACCTTAATTTTCCATTTTACTTGATTGCTTAAGTTCAAGCCGAAGATCCGTGAAATAAAGAGATATGTTATCTCTTCCAATACCTTCAACATTGCCTCTTCACACTGACTTTAGATACCCTTTGATACAACACTAGTCTTTGATAATTTCCTTGCTATGTAGTCTAACAAGATGTGCTAGACTTATCTTGTATTTTCTGCCCCAGATGCATCTATCTCTCTTTATTCACACTGAATAGTCTAGCTTTCAAGTACAGAAAGGATAAAAGAATTAGAATTTCACATAGTTATTCACTGGCTTAATTGTACATTTCATGTACACTATTTTCATTTAATAATACCAGTACTACCACAACCATTATGATTCAAAACAGAAATTATGTAGTTTTTCATATGTACTCCTCATTTCACTGCATTTTAAAGTAGTCATATATTTACATCCTCAGAGCATATATTCTCTACATAATAGTTCTTCTGTTTTAAAACCCTCATTTAGTTTTGGTACTAAATGCAAATTTTTATCTACCGTTTACTGTGAATCTTTATGTCAGTGTCTACCTAAGTCATTTTGTTTCTGTGAAATGTGAGCCCTCCAATGGTAGGGTTTAAAAGAGGAGATCAACTCTTAAATAATTACTTTTACTAGGAATAGGACTTAGCTTTTTCTAAACTCATCTCCAAAGTCAATAGTTACAAACCATCTGTTCAAGTGCTCCCTAGTGTTTATTGCTTTAATCTAGTATATGGGTAGGTTCTATAACTTGGTTCAAATTATCCTGAGCTGTTCTCTGTACATACCCACCTTCTTCCTGCCCCCCTCCGGCAACCCCCCCACCTCCAAAAAAAGGGAAAAGGAAATAATTAAATACACACATGCAGATTTCACTAAACTTTTTCTAAAGGAATGGAGAGAGCATTGTATGTTAGATATATCTGATATCCCAGTTATTTTTAAGTTACCTAACCATTGAAAGTATAAGTCAGTGGTGAAGTAATAACTATTTTCTCAATGGATTTTTTTTTATGTCTCAATATCTTCTATCTCTTAAAGATAAGTGCGTTTGTCATCCCCTTCAAGAAGAGTGAAAAAATACTATGGTCTAGAATAAGGAATTTCTGGTTGTTATACTGTTTTATTGTTATTATTTTATTATTTCCAATCTAATCACTATTTTTAACTAAATTTAAAAGAAATTTTCTTTATGAATTCCACTTCTTTGCCAGTATTTTATAGATAACACTGAAAATGTAAAACAGCAGGATACTCTTTAATTCAAATAAAGAGAATGACTACCAATTAGAATTGCAACTGCTAGATGATATTTTATATCTCCCCATGAAGAGCAATATATGACTGATGCATAAGTTTTAATTATAATGGGAAAAGGGACTTTTATTTATTTCAATATTCTTTCATCAAAATGAAATGTTGTTTTCCATTTTTTAGTACTAAATTAATACTAATACTAAAATATATACTTGATGGATACATTTTAATGATAGGTGTATATTGGCTATATTTACATATACTATATATATGGTTAAATAAATGTATTCCACATTAGCCTGTAGAACAACAGACTCTGGCATAAATGCTCCTCCAGCACCACAAAACAGGAGATGTTTGTTTGTTTTACTAATGATTTTAAGTATCAAGAACCATATCTGGAACATATTTGGTTCCCCACAAATAGTTGTTGAGTGATTTTTCCTAATATATCACTTCCTCTCCATCTACCGTCTTTTCAGGAAGAAAAAAAAATGGGCATAGTATTGGATTTTGCTATAGTAGTGTGCTTAACTCATGATTTAGGGGTTTGGAAGAATAATTTTGTATAGAAGAATATAATATAGTATATATTGGAAAATAGTGTATATTACATAAGATTTCCTTAATTATATTTTTATATAACATTTAAATTTGTTTCAAGCTAAAATACTCCATGTCCTTGAGGATTTATAGTGTGTACTAAACTTAGGGTCAGGGTATAATTCTTTTTCATACCACTGGAGGAATAACCTTTGCGATTAATACTGCCATGGTGTTGATGAAGTACATGGCTGTGACTATATATTTCCTTAGACTGAGGGACTGGAAGTGAGGGCAAATGGGTAGAACTTAGTAATTCACATTTCCATACAATAACTATTTCCTAATAAATACTTATCTGCATTGGAAATATTTATTTGTTGTCCAGGATATGACTTGCCTATTTTTGTGGCTAAAATCCAAATATTTATTAGTCCATGAAAGAGCTGGACTTTGTATTGTGCAAGGACTCTCTGTGTGCAATATGGTACAGAAACAACAAGCCTAAGGAGAATCCCATATTTTCCAACATATTTTTACACTATAACCCATGTAACTTACTTCTCAGCCCCCTTTTACTTGAAGGTGTCATTGAATACCTAACTGGCTGAGGTTTGCAAAGTCTCAACCTGACTTAGATCTTTTATCCAGAGACCCAAACAGGTCATATGCTAATAAATTTACAAATAGTAGCATTCTTATCTCAAGAGAGATTGTTTTAACCTCAGTTGTGAGGCAGAACCTCATTTCTCTGTTCACTTCAAGATAATTTTCTACTAATCAGTCATACCAGATTGACTACTCTTGTCATTTTGTCAGTTATTCCCACACTGGTAGTTTTGTATCAGAATCTGCTAACTTCAGATGTCCAATAATTTGTAATTTTCTGTCTTCAGTACTAATCACAGGTGTTTTGGGGTCATCACCACAGAGGAATTTTGTGTTAGTATCTCAAGCACACTCCTCCTCATTCTTGGCCTTATATAGAAAGATATGGCATTCCCAGGGGCCTGCTTCATAATAGTTCAAACTCCTTGGTGTTTGTTTAAGTAAAGCTTAATTCCCTTACTAAGTTATTGGTTGATCTGATGCCAGGCTTAGCTAGCACTTTGTTACATGGTTAGCAATTCTTGAATATCCTGAGAACCATGCCCTCCAGTGGTAGGGTTTAAGGGAGGAGATCAACTCTTAAACAATTACTTTTACTAGGAATAGGACTTAGCATTTTCTAAACTCTATGGATAAGGAAACACTGAAAAAAAGTGTATTTTAACTTACTTACATAAATATCTGGTTAGATGGTCCGCTGAATTTTTTTCAGCTCAGAATTCCAAGTCCATTAAGTTGTCTATAAGGGTAATTTGTTTATAAACTATCATGATTCCCTTCTTGTATATTCAATAATATTTTATTTTGAACAAATTATTTAGTATTTTTTGCTTTCTACTTTTCCTTCACTGTTGCTGCAATAACATGTTTGTTTTATTTGAAGTTATAGATGAGAAATAACATCTTGGTTTATTATGGGATACATTCAGGGGACCACTGTTACTTCACTTATGACGTATTTTGGCCAAAAAATGGATCCAAATTCATGTTTACCCATTCCTCTTAGGATGAAGAAACCTGAACTGAAAGAGAGATTCAATACTGTTCATTTACTGGTATCCACATCTTTCCACATCTTTCTTTGACTTGCAGGAAGAACATTTCTGAAAGTGTGACTTGGCCAACTGATACTTAGAGTAATTTGCTACAGCAACCGACACAGCCCTCATATTTAGGAGAGCCTGTGACCCTGGTTCCAGTGGCAACAATGAAATGTAGTTCCAGTGTCCATTATGGTAGATTGTATTACCGTTCGTAAATACCTGTTTTCCTAGTCTGGAAGAGGTGTTCATTCCTTCCCCTACTGAAGTCAGTTTGGCCGTGTTAACGCCTTTGGCCAATGAAATGTAAATATCAATTCTGGGAAGATGCTGTATGAGCACTTTGTGCGTCACCAGATGTTCTCTCTATATATTCTGTTGAGTCCAAATAGAGTGATAATAGTGGTCTGAGTCCTGGGGTGAGGATAATTAGAGTCCCTTCCATGTTTACAATGCTTATTAACTAAAAATGGGCATGTAATATAAGTGAGAAATGAACTTTTATTGTTATAGGCCACTATACTTGTTTTTCTTAGACCTTATTTATAGCTAACTCCTATTAGAGGAAATATCAAAGTCCCCAATTTACTAGTCAAGGTATTTCCATATTCTCTAGGACTATATCATTATTTCGATATTCTACATCCCATATTCCACATCTTAGCATATAGAA
Organism: Eumetopias jubatus; assembly: GCF_037043125.1. Taxonomy (NCBI): domain Eukaryota; kingdom Metazoa; phylum Chordata; class Mammalia; order Carnivora; family Otariidae; genus Eumetopias; species Eumetopias jubatus. The sequence goes on from NW_028274808.1 coordinate 66,019,911, forward strand.
AATTATTGCTTTCCATTGAGTCAACTTTTTTTGTTTGCTTATTTTTTTTCTCCACTCCCAACTTATAATTTCTTCTGTTGAGGTGACATTTGTGACAGCAGATGAGGTATCTTTACTTTCCAGTGATTTTCAATCATATAGTGGGTGGACTACACTGTGAATCATGCATCTTCCTAGTGTTTAAAACATTTGGCACTATGACCGGTTTTCCAATGTATGTGCTGTGTGATTCAAAAATAACAACTGGAACCTCCTTATTAGGCAGGAGGAGACTACCTGTTTTAGGATCTTGTTTCCTTCTTAGAACTCCTTTAACTTGTTATAGACATATAACTTCAATTTAATTTTGGAATAATTAAGTATAAATGCCTAACTGATGGGATAGAGACCATGAAATATTCAATTCATAATTGAATGTATTGGTAAAAAAATAATCCAATCCTAATGTTGAATTTCTAAACTCACTAGAACTCAATACAAATTGCAGTCATGTTTTAAAATGTGGGACTTTAAAAACCTCTTTTTTTAAAAAAAAGATTTTATTTTACTTTAGAGAGAGAGAGGGAGAGCATACAGGGAGAGGGAGAAGCAGGCTCCCTGCTGAACAAGGAGCTCCCAACATGGGGCTTGATTCCAGGACTCTGGGATCATGAACTGAGCCTAAGGCAGATGCTTAAGGCAGATGCTTAACCGACTGAGCCACCCATGCACCCCAAAACCTTTTTTGAAAAGATTTATTTATTTATTTTAGAAAGAGAGCATGAGTGGGAAGGGCAGAGGGAGCGGGAGAGAGAATCTCAAGGAGACTCCATGCTGAGCGCAGAGCCTGATGTGGGGCTCGATCTCACGACCCTGAGATCACTACCTGGGCCAAAATCAAGAGTTGGACGCTTAACCAACTGTGCCACCCAGGCACCCCTAAAGACTTCTTTAAGATCTTTTGGCTTCTAATCCAATTTCTAAACAATATAATGAGAAGTTTTAGAAAATTCCAATAAGATATCATATGCCTTTCAGCATATACTTAGACCACATTTTGCCCAGAAACTACAATTGAATACTACCTTTCCACTGAAACTTGTAGCTATATAGTGACTTGTTATGAAAATCAAAAGATGATTATCAGGTGAGGTTATATGCCATGGCTAGATGGCAATTACTTCTACATTACTGTCCTCTAAAGATCTGTGTGTGTTGAGGAAGGTAGCATGGGAAGGAATTGTCATGTGAAAATTATTTAGTTTGATGACTTTTAGTGTACCTGTGGGCCACTTGTACAACCATCCTCTGAGGCCACGAATGATGATCTGAGTTGCTGTTCTAGAACTAGGATTGATAGTGTCCGTGGGGAGGATATTATTCTGGAAGAGCAGAGAATAAGTGGTGGCACTAGACCCTCAGAAGCAAGATAGGTTTACTTACAGGGATCTGAGATGATGATTAACAGACCATGGTGTTCCTAGGACATAGTAATCCAGAAGTTCATGAAGATATTACTTAGTTTATAAAACCAAAAAAAAAAAAAAAATCAAGAGTTAATGAGCAAAATACTGATGCTAGCTGCTATAATAGAAACTTGCACTCTCTTGGACAGTTTCCAGATCTAACTAGACTGATTGAAAAGGAGGCCAGATTTCCTTGAGAAAGAGTCCGTCAATGACTAACAAATGTTTAAAGTAAGTATCAGCCCCACTTTTCCCCCAAAAGACCTAAAATTTATATTAAAGTTATGATACTTTGGAAGAAGGAAACCAAGATCTTTAGAAAGCTGAGGGGATTAGCTGCCATAAAACCCATCATAGCCTCTCTCTACTTAGTATGGAGATATAAAAAGGCCAGATGATAAATGTCATGTCATTACAAGTCCATCTACTGGGTGTCTTATGATTCTGTAGACCAAAATTGTGGTTATTTCCCTAGTGCATAAATGTACTATCGAGATGAATATAATTAGTAGCTGGAAGAACTATCACAATGGCTTCCTGGCCAAGGGAATGAGAGCCATTATGGTAAAAAAAATGCAAGATGAAGGTCTCTGAAATGTCTCCCTCTAACTAGAGAAGATAGTAAATCAGATTCAGTGCCATTCCCATGTGGGATGGCAGAAAGTAGTTTCTTTCTTTTTTTTTTTTTAAAGATTTTATTTATTTGACAGAGAGAGACACAGCAAGAGAGGGAACACAAGCAGGGGGAGTGGGAGAGGGAGAAGAAGGCTTCCTGCGGAGCAGGGAGCCCGATGCGGGACTTGATCCCAGGACCCTGGGACCTGAGCCGAAAGGAGGCGCTTAACGACTGAGCCACCCAGGTGCCCCAGAAAATAGTTTCTTAAAGGATGTAATATTACTAGTCCTATCACATTTTATTTAACTTACCAATATGACCACTGAGGGCGGGGGGAGATGGATGTTGACAGAAGACAGTGGACTGCCTAAACATAATGAAGTGGAAGTCCCAAAGGTGGCTGCTGTGGTGGATATGATATCCTTATTAGAAAAGATTTAATCAGCTCTGGAAATTGGTATATGGCTAATGATCTTGTGGCATGCTGTTTTCAATCTCCATAAGGAAAGGGGATCCAAACCAGTACACATTCATTGTCTTGCCCCACAGCTATAAATTTCCTATACGTTTTAAGATAGATCTAACAGAAATTTGGTCACTTTGATATTCCTTAGATCAGTTAACTCTATTGATGAATCACATTACCTTATGAGTAGGAATAAGCAAGTACTTTCACTTCCCTGATAAGATGCGTGTTAACAAAGAGTAGAAAATAAATTCCTGCAATCATTCAGGGACCTGTCATGTCAGTGAATTTTTAAGGGCTCCAATTGTCTGGAGACAGTTGCCAGGGCATCCCTCCAATGGAAGGACGAATTATTACATTTTACCTCTCCTATTTCTAGTAAAAAGAACAGAACTTTGTAGGACTTTGGATTTTTGGAACAGAATATAGCTCTTTTTGGAATATTGCTTCAACTTATTTATTAGATAATTCAGAAGCTGTCAATTTTTAGTGGACCCAGGACAAGATAGCACTATGCAACAGGTCCAAGCTCTGGTACAAGCTGCTTTTCAGCTCAGTCATTTTATCTGATAGACCCAAAGGTGCTAGAGGTAAATGAAGATGATTTATGGAGTTTCTGAAAAATAACAGTGGGGGACTAGCAGTGGAGACTTCTACATTTCTGGAGAAAGGTTATGATTTATTTAGCAGAAAACCAGCAAAACCCAGCAGTTTCTGACATGCTTTTAGGTTCCAAAAGAGATTGAATACCAGACCACAGCCCAGTAAGTGACCATAGGACAGAGCTGACCCTTGTGAACTTGTTGTATCAGACATGACAAATCCCAAATTTGGGCAGTGCAACAGCGACCTATTTTATTATGAGGACAGTATATTTGTGATGAAATCTAACCAAATGTAGAGTATATAAGTAAGTGGTAGAAATAATTACGTGTGTCTATGTCATCTCTGTTGTGCTGACACAGCTCCTTAAGCTCACTCCTGTGGTATGGTAGGGGGTGGAAGACTAATGATTCCTTATGAGTTGCTGATGTAGAAGAATAATCTTGGGCTGGATCAAGAATGGGTCAGCTATATAAGTTTGGCCATAAAATGGACCTCTGCTCCATTACAATCCAAATTAGAGGTGGCCCTTAAGACAACAGTGAATCAAAAAACTTCTATCAACCAAAAAAAAAAAAAAAAAAAAACTTCTATCAACCAGTCTTGAGCCATACCCATGGCTCATCCTTCCACTTTGAGTGGAGGAAAAAGTTGTTAAAGCAATGGTATCTATAGATTTCTGGACAGTGATAAATGGCATGGAGAATAAGTGTAGTCTTGGAAGGTGCAAGAGTAGAAAATCATATACAGAAAATCCTGGAGAATAGAGAATAGGCTTAAAGATGGAACTGGTAATGGGTTTAAGAGGAGCAGAACTTGGTGTCCTATATTAACTTGGATACTGAATATCTCACCCATCATCAGCAGCCCATGGTATGGATCTATTTGCCGTATTTTCTGGAGAAATTATTACACTGAAGTTAAAGGCTGGAGAGAATATTGGAGTGGCCTCCTAAAACATATAAATAAGGCATCGACTCTGGAATGTCACCCAGTAGGAGGTTAGTGTGTATTTCTAGATGTGGTCTACACATTGAACAGATAAACATTATATTATGTCCCTAAGCCCTAGAATATGAATCTAGAAACCAAAGAGAGAAAGTAGGATTGGTTCTTTTCACCATTATTTCTAAGCACAATTTGGAGAAACTTATGCTTCCAGTCACAGCTCTTGGCTGTGTTGAATTAGATGTTCTGATCCCAATTCTGCCAGTTGACATGGCAGGATTTTCATAGATCCTAAAGTTACCACTATCAGCTCGTCATTTTGGCCTTCTCAAGAAATGACATATTGGGGGTGCCTGGGTGGCTCAGTTGGTTAAGCAACTGCCTTCGGCTCAGGTCATGATCCTGGAGTCCCAGGATCGAGTCCCACATCGGGCTCCCTGCTCAGCAGGGGGGTCTGCTTCTCCCTCTGACCCTCTTCCCTCTCATGCTCTCTGTCTCTCATTCTCTCTCTCTCAAATAAATAAATAAAATCTTTAAAAAAAAAGAAATGACATATTGGGGCACTTGGGTGGCTCAGTCAGTTAAGCGTCTGCCTTTGGCTCAGGTCATGATCCCAAGGTCTTGGGATCGAGTCCTGCATCAGGCTCCCTGCAAAGAGCCTGCTTCTCCCTCTCTCTCTCTCTGTCTCTCATGAATAAATAAATAAAATCTTAAAAAAAAAAAAAAGAAATGACAGATTGAACTTCATATATAACCGGAGTAGATCTGAGTTCTGCAGGGCATAAGCTGTAGTAGATGTTAATGGTGCCTGGCCTATATCATCTCATTTTATTTTTATTCAGCTGAAGCTTCAGTGGGTTCTTGTACACACTGTTTGCTTACCACCTCTAACTTCTGTGTCTTCTTACTTGAGGACTTATTCTTACTACTGAAGCATTCTTAAAAGTTTAACAATCATAGTATTAATTCTAATTATTTGATTAATATTACCATTACTTCACCACCTCTATGTTTAATTACAAACATTTCCAGGGATAATTAAATTTGTTTTCTAAAACATCTCAGGCAAATTTAGTCTTCTCTTTTGAAAATTTAGAAACATAGCAGAGTTGAGTAACTCTAAAGATTAAAGATTGTCCCCCAGGACACAGAATCTGAGTGCTACATGTCCTTAGGTTAATTATATCTGAGTCACAATTGGAGACATTAACCATACTTGATAATGGGCTACTTTTACAGTCTCTTTCTACATTTTTGACCCCATCTTGCTCTTTGGTGTATGGGCTCTCCTGATATTTCAGCTATGTCCTTTTATTGTCTCAGACTTTGGCTGTGCATTCTGCACCCGACGATTTGTAACCAAATGGCTGTCACTCTGGTTCTCACTTTTACAGAAAATTTCAACTTTACTTTTGAGCATCATTTTGATAAGAACCATGTCACGTGTGAGCCATATTTCAAGAAGGCTCTCTCTCTCTGCTCTTTTCCATGTATATCAGTGTTTCTGTGCAAACTGTGAATCAGCTTTGGAGGTTTTAAATCTAATAATGATTTTTTTACAACTTTCCTTCCCATTACCTGTATTTGATCCATCACAAGACTGAGTCATAAATTGAAAACCTCCAGAATTCAATCACCTTTATCTCACACACTATCATACTAATCCAGGCTACCATCATTTCTTGCAATAGGCTCCTAAATAACCAATCTTCCTGTCCCAACTCTTATTTGCACCCACTCATTGTTAGCCAGATGCTATTTTTGAAATATAAATGCAAGTTTGTTAGTTCTTGTTCCCTCCTACAGCACTTATTCACATTCAAATCATTCCAAAGGCTTTGCACAGTGCTTAGTTCTTAATCCCTCTAGTCCTTGGTGCTCTCCACAGGACTTTGCTTTTGGTGGTCCCTCCACTTTTAACGCTTTCCTCCACACTTGCACCTGTAATTAATTCCTATTTATTCTGTAGGTCTCAGCTCACTTGTCACACAATCAGTCTTCTCTGTGGGCTCCACATAATCCCAGAGTACCACTTTAATTAGCTCTTATGCTTTTATTTATTTTTGGATGATTGTTTGTGTATCTCCCTCATTACACTGTCAGTTTCATGTGGTCAGGGGCTGAATTCACCACTGTATTCCCAGCATTTTTCATATGGTAGTCCTTAATACACTTTTGTTGAATAAATAAATCGTTTATCAAGTTCTACCTTGCAATGGCAGATATTAATACTCCCATCTCCATACTTTATTCTCACTCTGAAAGCAAGTCTGAAGAATTTCCTTTTGTCCTTTTTCCAAGGGCACTTACAAGAAAGTAGGAGGGTAGGTTTCCAGAGTATCAAGCCACAGGTTCTTGGAAACTGAAACTGGTTTAAGTGGGCCTGTATCTGGGAGGGTGTGAGAAGCTGGAATAATGATGTTAAAGTTGGTGAATAAAGGAATATGATGGAGTATAAGAGATAACCAATATGGTGGTCCATGAAATTAATGAAGGAAAGGAATATTGTGGTCCTTTTACTCATGTTTTCTTCCCCTAATCTCGCCACTGTTTTATTATCACCAATTAGTTGTTGACTCCTTTCAGAGACTGTGAAAATTGGGCAGAAGTGTTATTCTGCAGTGTGAGGACACAGTACTTTTTACATTGATTCAACGGGAGCATGCATTTCTGAGCTCAAGCAAACTGAATAAATTGAATAAACAAGAACTCTTGATATACAGCTCATTCACAACCTGTGGAATGCATGTATCAAAGAAGTTCTTTCCCAATATTTTTCATTATTGTGTCTCAAAAACATTTATGTCTCACGATAAAGCAAAGAAAATGTATTCTCTTTGAAGGAGAAGATATTTTTATAAAACAATGCCATATATACATTATACAGAAAATTGTTGGATTTGGTCCACATAAATTATTCATCATTTTTTTCCTGGACAATGCTAAGATTTTAAAGTAATGGATAAGTTTTGCTTCATCTCCATAATGTAATTTTTAAAATATTTCTAGTTATGCTTTTTAAAATTTATTTCAGCATTTATGAGTCAGCAATAACAGCTACTCAGAGTAAAAAAATTGCTGAACTATATTTTGTTTAATAAACCATCCATTCCTTTACAATTACAAGTTTATTATCTAGTAGCAAAAATACAACTCTTAAAATGTGCTACCAGCATAAAATCTCAATTTCTCCAGATCCCAACTATCTGTGATATATTATCATATATATTATATAATATATATAACTGTCTGCAATATTAACATGAACTCCATGAGCGTTTACCTGTACCTTATCATGGGGGTCCTTAAGATCCTTTGTATTTCCCCTCAGATATGTCCGTATTATTTGTGCTTAAAGATTTTTTAAAGATGCCAGGGGGTGTCCTATTTGTCTTTTACAAGTACATTTATCTTGTCAGTGGTATTCTGCCAGCTCCCTGGTGTTTTCACCATTCTTCAGCAGACACTGCGGTTCTCTACCTGGCATAACTGAGGCCATCCTGAGTGTTTTTGTCCCTATCTCCACTGGGTCATTAGGCACCACTGATGCTACATTAGGAAGTGCAGGCTTTGGCAGGTGCTGCCACTGCTCTCCTGAGTATGATGGAGTCTCAGCTACTGCAGCTGTTCCCCTTGTACAACCCCAGGAATGCCATGAGGTAGTGGTGCCAAAGCTGTCCTCTCTCCTTCTGGCGAAGGGCATGAGAATGCATCTTTCTTTCTCATAATACATTCTCTTAAGCTTAGAGACATTCATGAGGAGTACTCATTGTACTGTGTCTTACGTAGGTTTAGGCAGACATTCTTACCCGTGTTTATTTTGTTTTATTTTACTTTATCATCTATTTTCCATAGTTCTCAAGCACTAATCCATTGGGAATTCTACCATGATACAAACCTTGGCATACTCCCTCTGACCATGCTCTTAATACAAAAAGCTTGTGGTCACAGCAGATCATAACACATCTTCAGATTCTACTTTGAATCAATCACTGCATGCCACCACCCCCTAACACAATTGCAACTGATTTGCAGAAATAATACATTTTAGAAAGTTCTCTTACTTCCAAATTCTTCTGATAAGGGTACTGGCTTGAAATGTTCTATTCCAAAAAAAGACAATATTGATTAAGAAGATAAAAAATAATATATGAGGTAATACAATATGGAACATGCCACACAAAAATAAATAGATAAATAAGTTAATTAATTAAATAAAATCAAAAGCCTGCATATCTTGTAATGCAATTTATTTCATATAAACAGATCCTGAAAATTAAATGCAGACTGCTTTGTGCCTCTTGTTCATTTACCACCATTGAAAACCTTAGCTTAATTGAAAATAGAAAAATACCATGTTATATAAATTATGAAATATAGCATGATTGTAACAAATACAATTTATTCTTTTATTTTTGCACTCATAATCAGCATTTTTAAAAGCATGTAAATTCCCTTAAAATAAAAAATAAAAAGTACCATGCTATAATGCAAAATAAACTAAAAAATATTAATTACTAAAAAAAATCTTTTTTGATATGCAGATGGGAATATGGAAAAATCTAGCCTCAGGATTTATCCTAATAACATGGACAAAAAGTAGCATCAATCACTAGGTCATAATAAGTTAGGTCACTATGTGGAGTTAAGCCAAACTTCACAAGTTAAGGACACATTCTTCCACAAGGTTGTTCTCACTTTAGGACAACAGCTGCAAGCTTGGAGATTCCTAGGCACCCACACTTTTAACCAGCTGGTTACAAATTTGAGAGTTCCTGTTACTACCTCAGATTCAAAAATTCACTAGAATGAGTTAAAAAATTCACTGTTATACTTATAAATTCAGTTTCATTGTAGCAAAAAAGATGCAAACCAACCAAGAGATGCATGGGGTGAGGTCTGGGGAGGGTCCCAAACATGAAGCTTCCATGTCCTCAAGAACCTGTCACCTTCCTTGCATATTAATGTGTAGCAATACACAAAGGATCTTATTCACCAGCAAAGGTCACTTGACCTTTGGTGTCCAGAGATACTATTGGTGTTTCATTATGTAGAGGTGATTGATTAAATCTTTGGCCATGTGACTGAACTTAACCTATATCCCCTTTTATTCCCTGGAGGTTGAGCTGATACTAAGTGGCACAAAACCCCAACCTTCTAATCATATGGTTGGTCTTTCTGGCATGGCCAGCCCCCATCCTGAGTTATCTTATTAGCATAAACTGTCTAGGCCTCTACCATGGGTCACCTCATTAATATAAACTATAAGAGCACACCATGGTTAACAGAGACACTTCTATCACTTGAAAAATAAAAAATGTAGATGTTCCCTTCCAGGAACCAGTGACAAAGGCCAGCCAAATTCAGATGAACCATGAGAGATGATGGACTCTGAAAAACAAACTGAGGGTTCTAGAGGGGAGGGGGGTAGGGGGATGGGTTAGCCTGGTGATGGGTATTGAGGAGGGCACGTTCTGCATGGAGCACTGGGTGTTCTGCACAAACAATTAATCATGGAACACTGCACCAAAAACTAATGATGTAATATATGGTGATTAACATAACAATAAAAAATTAAAAAAAAAAAAAAGGCCAGCCAAATTCTTTATTATACAATAGAAAATCTGTTCATGCTGTCTATTTATTTTGTTTCATCTTTTTCAAATGTTTTAGCCAGTAATTTCAAAGTGCCTCTTTAGTAAATTGCTTTTTTCATGTGGAATTTATTAAATTTTTATATTAAACTGCCTCAGGCTTCCTTTTTGATATCTCCATTACCATTTTTATTATCTTATTCCTATCAAACTGATTGTAGTATTTTATAATAGTAGTTCCCTAACAGATGACATCTTCACCATTTATACAACAAACAAACCCAAAGAAGACTAAACCAGAACATATCATAATTACACTTTGAAACTAATGATAAAAATTTAAAAGTAATCAGAGAGAAATGATAAATTATTTGTAGGAGAAAAACAATTCAAATGAAATTTGATTTTGCAAATGAAACCATGGAAGCCAGAAGAAAGTACCATGATTTTTTTTTACATGCTGAATAAAATAATTGTCAACCATGGACTCTGTATTTGGTGAAATTATCTTTCATGAGTGAAAGATAAAAAAAATTCAAACAAAGGAAGTTGAAAGAACTTGTGAATAGCAGACCTATCTTTAGAAACTGGTTAAAGGAAGTTTTTCAAACAGAAAGGAAATGATAAAAGAAGTCTTGGCACATGAGGAAGGAAGAATGAACAATGGAAAGACCAGAAATATGGGTACATACAATAGTCTCTCCCTTTAGTTTTTATTAAAGAGGGCATGTACTGCATGAAGCACTGGGTGTTATACGCAAACAATGAATCATGGAACATCAAAAACTAATGATGTAATGTATGGTGATTAACATAACATAATAAAAAATAAAATAAAATATTCCTCATAAGTTTATATATGAATATGTAAATATGTGATTTTTTTAAAAAAGATTTTATTTATTTATTTGACAGAGAGAGACACAGCGAGAGAGGGAACACAAGCAGGGGGAGTGGGAGAGGGAGAAGCAGGCTTCCCGCTGAGCAGGGAGCCTGATGCAGGGCTCGATCCCAGGACCTGGGATCATGACCTGAGCTGAAGGCAGACACTTAACGACTAAGCCACCCAGGTGCCCCTAAATATATGATGTATAAATCATATTTGATTATTGAAATAAAATTACAATTCCATGTGATCTTCGAGACAATATTTAAAATTGGAGAAAGTAAAAGAACACAAATGGAAATGAAATTTTCTCACTTGACTTGAAGTGATGAAATGTTGTTACCAGTAAGCGGTTATAAGCCACATATGTATATCACAATATACTGAGTAAGATGGAAAATAATTGATGAGTTTTATCAGAGAAGTGATATATTGTGGTTTACATTAAAACGAAACCAAACAGTCACGTTGCTGTGTGGAGAATTAATTCCATGATATAGAAGAGACAAGTTAGGAGGTTACTACATTAACTAATGGAGAGACAGCTTGGCACAGAGTGGTTGTGTTCAAAACAATGAGAAATGGTAGATTCTGGATATATCATGAAGGTAGAAGTATCAGTATTTGGTTGTTAGTGAATAGGGTTGTAAATTGCTAAAAAGGGAAAAGGATGGTCCAAAGACCCTTGATCTGCACCAAAATATGTAGTTGTCATATATCCAAATAGAATATTTGTGACAAAATGAAAACAGGCTTTGAACATTTTACTAATGACTATTAGATGACAATTAGATGTAGATGTATAGAACTTATAAAAATTATAGGACTCAAGAACACAGAGTATAAAATAGGACTGTAGATATATATATATATATTTACATATGTATCTATATATATAATCTCCACACACACGTATATATACATATACGTACATTTGATATATATTATGGATAATATGAAAGCCATGAGACAAGATTAGATCACGTTAAAAGTTAAGGTACAGAGAGAAGAGAAATGGTGTGAAAGTTAACCCTGATGGAGTCCAAAATTAAGAAGTCAAGAAGATGAAGGTGAACCAGAAAAATAGACTGAGAAGGAGCAACAAATGAGTATAAGAACTGAGAAGGAGGTATTGTAGGAACTTATTTAAAAAAAAAAATGGTTTCAAAAATAAGTTGTCAATCCCCTGTGACAAATGCAGTTGAAAGGTTAAATGAGACGACTTAAGACTTGGCAATTAGATTTGTCATACATTCTGTTGTCAGGATCTGAGACTAATTTCAGTGTTCATAAATCTCTATAAGATGATTTAATAATATGGTTAAATGATAGATTCTATTTCGATAAGATGTATGAAACACTGTATACCTGAAAGAACATAAAGATATTTCCTGTCCATTTCCCTACCTGCACCCTATGCACACTGTCTTTCTCTAGGCTCTCAAACTAGGTACGTTTCACCCAGAAAATATACAAAATGTCTTAATTCATAAATGTTGTTTCTAAGACAAGCACAATAATGACTTCTGTCCTATATTAAAAGTTTTTTGAAGATCAAACTATGAAGGAATCATGCAATGAACAAGAGTAAGGAGACTGTCAAGGGCACAATTCTTTGCATTTGATTCCCCACATTTCCTCCACCTAAGTACAACGCTATAAGCAAGCTCTAAACAGAAAATGCATCAGTAGCCATAAAATTCTAGGTTGTTTGTTCCACACACACACACAAATCTAGCATTTCTCTCTAAAAGAGATCTAGATATTGTGAAGATGCAAAGACCCCATCTCAGTAAAATTAGACAGTGTTTGGTTAATGGGAATTATATACATCAAACTGTAGATTTAAGAAGTGAATTAAAGCATTGCTTAAGCAGATAGGAAATGAGACTAAGGATGTGTGATTTTCTGCATATCCTTTCTGTTGAAACACTGATTCTGCTTTCAACCTTCTGTTGAAACACTGATACATTTCCAAGCCTGTGATTTTTGGAAAAATACTGCAGAAGTAGGATCAGCATGTCATCCTGAAGACAAAATGGTGTTGCGTCAGTTGAAAAACATAACTCTGGAAATGATGTACAATAAAAAACAACAACAAAAAGAATAAAAAATGGTTTTATAATTTAAAAAAAGCAGGAAGTCATAAGAAAAATGAAAGCTCAAAATGATATCTTGAGATAAAAGGATTAATAGTTACAAGAGTAAGAATTTCATGAACAATAAAACTGTAAAAGGAAAATGTAGGGCGCCTGGGTGGCTCAGTTGGTTAAGCGACTGCCTTCGGCTCAGGTCATGATCCTGGAGTCCTGAGATCGAGTCCCACATCAGGCTCCCTGTTCAGCAGGGAGTCTGCTTCTCCCTCTGACCCTCCCCCCTCTCATGTGCTCTCTCTCCATCTCTCATTCTCACTCTCTCAAATAAATAAATAAATAAAATCTTGAAAAAAAAAGGAAAATGTATACTGATAGTGTTAAAAAACAGTGAGAAATACTATATTAGAAAAAGAGTATTGCTACATTATAGCAAAAATAAATGGAAAAGTAGACATACCAAGAACTGTCCTATAAGAAAAGTTTTATAATTATTATCATCATAATAAAAAAAGTCTACAATCACTGAACCCTCCAAAAAAAAAAACAAGCACAATAACAAAATTAGAGGTCTTTTGGGGCTCCTGGGTGGCTGAGTCGAATAAGTGTCTGACTCTTGGTTTTGGTTCAGGTCATGATCTCAGGGTCCTGAGATTGAGCCTTGCATTGGGGTCTATGCTCAGCATGGATTCTGCCTGAGATTCTCTCCCTCTCCCTCTGCCCCTTCTGCTTATGCTCTTTCTTGCTCAAATAAATCAATACAATATTTAAAAAAAATAGAGGCCTTTCTATAAGTGATCAAAATTATTATACACTTTTAGGGAAAATAAATTTGAAACAATTTTGTATGAAAGAAAACAGTTTTTAAAACATATAAATGCATTTCAGATAATTAGTGACTCAGAAATTTTATCATACATGTTTTAAATTTTTTATAAACAGGCTAACAAGTTATATATAAGCATGCAGCAAATACACACATGAGCTGGCTGAGAGATGGATCAAAATTTACACTTTAAGAATGGGGGGCATTGCAAAAAATGATTACTGTTAAGCAATATAGTTCAATTAATACTCAATTTGTTTTTAGAACTGAATATGACTATCAAAATAGTCAGAAGCAAAACCTGAAATATAAATTATGAGAATGTTGTAATAAACTCTAAACCTTAGTTTATATTCACAGAGGTAATTTTGGTACAGTGGTTAATAATAAAGACTTTTGAGTAAGAAAAACCTGTTTTATTTATTTATTATTTATCTATTTTTTTCTGAAATGTAGTTGACATATAATATTATATTGTATGTATAAAATATACACAACAGTGATTCAACATTTATATACATTATGAAGTGATTTAACATTTATATATGATTCAATATGTATATATATTATCCTGTGGAATGTTACGATATGATACAATTTCTTATGACGAGATTATACTGTAGGCTTGGTCTGTTGATATAACCCTGAGACACAATGGTGAAGGGGTATTGCTGACCATACAAACTGAAAACAAACTATCTCTGGTGATATTCACAGGAATAGAGAAAAATGTTTTTACATTTAATAGCTGCATACATGTGCCAAAGGATATGTTCAATTTTTTCAAGCGTTAGAACTATATCTGGAGGAACAGGTGCAATTGAAGTCATCACCTATTCAAGTTTATAGGAATTCACTATCATTATACAAAATACATCTCTCTTCTGCAGAATTCAAATAGGCACGTTAAATATGAAGGTGATAGGAATCACTACCTTTTGCTTCTTTTAAGACAGTGGTGATGGCAGTAATATCTGTAATTTTTGCAGAAATGCAGGTCTGCTTTAATTTACTATTTTGGCAGACTGAGAAAGTGCTGTGGCTTCTGTTGAGCTTTTGCTACAAGATTATCCTCATGACATGCATCAAGGAACTAATATAAGAATTTTGACAGTTTGTTTATTCCTATTAAGCACTTCAGAATTGGGATAATCACAGGATAGGATAAGATGCGTTAAACTCACTGTGAGACAGACCTTAGACAAAACTTAGATTGATTACCTGAACGTCATCTGTCTCTATTGTGACTGGTGGTATACAGCAGTGTTTTAATGTCCAAAAATCTGAATAAATTAGAGACAGTGTACAATAATCCAAAAATGTCTAACTTTCCCATTAAGGTATTTTGGGAGTTTGTCTGGCATACCCCAAAATTCCTATGTTGAAACCTTAACCCCAATATGATGGTATTTGGAAATGGAGCCTTTGAGAGATAATTAGATTTATCTGAGGTCACAAGGGTGGGTCCCCCATGATGGGATTAGCGTCCTTATAAGAAGAGACACCAGATAGCTCGTCTGCTCTGTTATGTTAGTACACAGCCTGAAGTTAGCCATCTGTAACCCAATAAGAGAGTCTTCACCTGAAACAGACCATACTAGCACCTTGATCTTTAACTTTCAGTCTCTAGAATTGTGAGAAAATAGGTTTGTATTGTTTAAGCCACCTAGTCTATGGTATTTTGTTAGGATAGCCCAAGCTGACTGAGGCAGATCTTGGTATGGACAGTGGGGGGTGCTATTGCAACAAATACTTTAGAATGTGGAAATGGCTTTAGAACTGGGTAATGGCTCAGGCTGGAAACTTTTGAGGTGCATGCTAGATACATGGAGGTTAAGGGCAATTCTAATAACGTCGCAAATGGAAATGAGGAACATGTTATTGGAAACTGAAAGAAAGGTGTTATTTGTAATAAAGTGGCAAAGAGCTTGCCTGAATTGTGTTCTAGTGTTTTGTGGAAGTTAGGACTTGTGATCAATGAAATTGGGTATTTAGCTGAAGAGATTTCTAAGAAAAGTATTAAAGGAGTGCTTTGGTTCCTCCTGACTGCTTGTAATAAAATGTGAAAGGACAGAGATTAATTGAAGAAAGCATTGCTTAAAAAACAAAACAGAACTTGATGATTGGGAACATTTTCAAGCTACCTATACTGCAAAAACTGGTAAGTCGTATAATGAAGAAAACACCATGGGTGTGTCTACACTGTCACTCAATAAAGAGCTTATGGGATCATACAAGTAGGAGCACTGCCATTCTGAACTGAAGGAGACAGAGATGGGACAAACTGAAGAAAAGTTGTTGGATTTCTTGGATCTCACAGTATGTGATAATAGATCTAGTTCAACTGTGAACGTGTGCCATTCTTCAAGAAGAAGGAAAAATTACCCTGAAGGAGATTCAGAAAGAATCAGGGTCACCACCAACGTTTAAATGGAGGTAGGTCCATGAGAATGGCATCAAGTATGTCCTGAAGTAACAAGTAAGTTGCATGATTAAGTGACACAAATAGGAGTAGTAGAGAGGTATGCCAGACAATCAAACCTACCTTCCCTACTAATACATTTGACCACATGACTGTATCTCCTAACTTTATGTATATACATATATGTGTATGTATGTGAACATAAACATTTATATATATGTGTGTGTATACACATAGAAAATTACTTTCATATGATTTTCAAGAATGTAGAAATTAATCTATGGCAATAGAAATAAGAACAGTGGCTTTTGTTAGAAGATGATCAACTGGAAAAAGAAACCTAAAACTACTTATGAATCTATAATTTGGAGTGAGATCATTAGAGTTGCTCTGCATAGAGAAAGAAGAGAAAATGCTTGGAAAATTGCTTATTCTTATGTAAAAAATATTATAGAATTAGATCATTTCTTTACCTATACAATAACAACCATTGAGGTGTATTTAAAACTTAGGTATAAAGCACAAAACATAATTTTCATAGTTTAGAATAAAAGGAAGAAGTCAGTTTTTCACATAGCCTGGTAAGTGGATAAACCAGTAAGAGTTGGCTAGATGACATTGGCTAGATTAAAAATAAAAACTGTCCAAACTAATGCATCATCCCCAAGGAAAAAGTAAAATCATAGACTAGGGAAATATACTTGTGACATATATAACTAACAGTGGATGAATGAGCAGAATTTATTTTTTTAAAATCCCCAACCAATCAGTAAGAAAGAGCAACTCAATAGAAAATGGGTGAAGGTTATTAACAATTCACAAAAGTGACTAAAGAACATAAGAAACAATGGTAAGCTTATGAACAGTCACTGAAGTGAACATTAAACAACAGTAAGGTATAATTCAGCATACAGCAGATGTGGGGAATATGTAAAATCTGCCAACATCAAGCACTGGTGAGAAGTAGCTCAAGAGATATTGTTGGTGATGGTATAAATTGGTGTAACCACCTCTGAGAACATTTAAAAAAATCTGGTAAAAAGCATATTTTCTACCTGAACAACTACATTTGTAAAATCCTTGCATACTTTCATTTGGAAGATTATTCTAATCTTTATTGTGGAAATTTTTGTACCTGAAAAATTGGAAGCAACTATAATATGGGAATAACTATATCCAGGCATATATATTTGCATGATTAAATATGTAGAAAAATTACAGAGAATGAACTCATGCTATACATGCACATGAAATGGATACATCTGAAACAATACTTTAAAAGAAAGAGCCAATTGCAGCATAATCTCACAGGTACAATATATGTCAACTTTAAAAACATACTATAATTGGCATACTCTGTTGGAGGCCCATACATATGTAATATAATTCTAAAATGCACGAATATGAAGAAAATACACTACCTTTTTGGTTGAGTTTGTTATTGGGAATGGCAATTGGTGAGAATAAATGTGATGTGGAGCATTACACAGGACTTCAACCGAATCTGTAATATTTTTGTTCTCAAAAAAGGAAGTTCCGACCATATATGACAAATATTAATGTTCAGTAAACCTGGATATAGGCACATGGGGCTCTTTTATACTATCTTCTTTTATGTATGGATCAAATATTTCTTTAAAAATTATATAAGAAATAAATCACCACCAACAAAATAAAGCATGGTGCAGCTGAATCAGAATCTAGACATTTTAACTCTCAGTCTTGAATCATAGGGAGTAAGAAATTCAGGAATCAAATACGTGCTCAGGTCCTGGAAGCCATAGCATGGAATAGAAAAATGGTAAAGGACATGTAATCAATCTACATGGGCACACATACATTCTTGGATACTAAATTTTTTTTAAAGATTTTATTTATTTATTTGACAGAGAGAGACACAGCGAGAGAGGGAACACAAGCAGGGGGAGGAGGAGAGGGAGAAGCAGGCTTCCCGCGGAGCAGGGAGCCTGACACGGGGCTCGATCCCAGGACCCTGGGATCACGACCCGAGCCAAAGGCAGACGCTTAACGACTGAGCCACCCAGGCGCCCCTTGGATACTAAATTTTAAAGGCTGAGCAAAAGAAAACTATTAAGTAAAATAGAAAATGCTGTTTTAGTTAGAAAAAGATTTTAGTTCTTTAAATTTACCACTCGAGAAGCTTTGCGCAGTGGCAGTATCGTAGCCAATGAGGTTTATCGGAGGCGCAATTATTGCTAATTAAATTTACCACTCAAGAATTAAGGAAATTAAAGCATTATAAGTTTTAGAATACAGGTTCTAAAATCATAGCAGAAACTTTTATAGATTTATATAATAAAACTTTTTTTTCTAAATAATATCACATCACACCTCATTAAGTTCTTGAACTTAACTTGTGCTTTAGATTTACTGCTTCCTTTACTTTTGACATTTTAAATGAATGGAAATTAAAAATACAGTAGCCAGTTGACACGCACAGTATTTCTTTCCTGCTCCATACAAATGTGGTTTAATATGAGTTTGAATATAAAAGTCAAATGACATTATGCTAAATTTAAATCATATGCTTTTTGTTTGAAGACAAAACTTTCAATCTACTTAAATACAAGGCTAAAAATGCCAGTAATTCTGAAGATAAGACTAGTAGTTTAAATGGTGGTGAATCAAGAAGTCTAACAGACCACAAGTTAGAAGTGACGACTAGAGTCCATCGTCTCTCATGGGTATTCAAGGGGGCACGTTCTGCATGGAGCACTGGGTGTTATGCACAAACAATGAATCATGGAACACTACATCAAAAACTAATGATGTAATATATGGTGATTAACATAACGATAAAAAAAGAAGTGACGACTAGATGTCATTTTACTTAGCAGTTTCACTTTTAATACGGAAATGGACAACATACTGTGTTTCCATATTTAACATTATAGGTGGAAAAGGATATACATTGAAAGGAAACTACCAGCAGTGTCCACAGTTGCCAGTATTACTTCATTGAAGAGACTTTTCAGAATTGAAACAAGTGTGACCAAATTGTGTTCCATAAGGAGTATGAAATGACTAACAACAAAAAGAGATCTTCGAATATTTATTAATTTTTCTCCCATATGTGTTGCAAACAATTTAAGAAGAGGACAGTGTCGAATAGCCATTAGAGTTCTGAGCCACTTTGGTGAATTTTTAAAATCTGGAAGCTGCAAGCTAAGGCACAGGAGTGAAGTGGGATTAGTGCAAAGATGAGAATGTGGGGAGATAGAAAAAAGGGGATCACACATAGAAAACTCAATCCAGTTGCTACTCTGCCACCTCAGCTGTGTAATTTTCTGTATTGCCCATCTTCTCTAAACTTATTTAGTTGATAAATGCAGTAAAGTGCTTTTTTATCTTATCTCACAGGGTTTTCCAGATGGTTGCTATAATTGTTCAATGATAATTTATATGGAAATACCAACATATTTTGAAAGCCACATGGTGTTTTGCACAAATGGAAATTAATATAATTTTAATCTCATGTATTTCTGGAGACCTGTCAAATACACAAAAGTAAATAATATGCTTAGGAACAAAGCTATTGGGTTTAGTAGATTAATTGTACAACACAGTTAGGTGAGGGAGGAATTTGTTTTAAATCACATTAAGCAGATTTAATTAAGGGGCAAGGATCATCAGGGTGACTACATATATGTTGTTATCAGGATGCTGAAGATCTGAGAAACAAGAAAGTTTCCGGTTGCTAATCTTTTGGACTTGCACATTTGATAGTTGGCAGATACGGTTTGGTAAATTCTACTAAATAGGACTAGAAACAAATTTGATTTCAAACTCTTACTCAGGTACTTACTGTTTCTATCACCCGAGTGAAATTACTTGGCTCTTGAGTTCTATATTCTTAAATCTCTACAGTAGAGATGCTAATAAGAATGACAATAATACTCGTAGTATGAGAAGCTAACGAGTGCTGATTGTAGCAGGTCCTGTATTCAGTGCTTTCTGTATGGAATAATCATGTACAAGGTTGAGAAGAGTGAAGAATATTTTATATACAAAAGATTGCTTATACTCCAATACATATATATGCTAAATAAAGGGCAGTCACATTTTTTAAAATTAATTTGAGAAGCATAGAATAGTAGCTGTGACATTTGGCTTTGAAGTAAACAGAAAAGGATTTGAATTGACTCTGAGATAAAGTAGGTTATTTTAAAATAATTAACTTCTATAAGTCTCAGTTTTCTCAATTCCAAAAGATGAATAATAATAGCAGTAACAATAGGGGTAAGAATGTTACATGATTTTTATAGTATTGGTTTTTTATAATATTGTCATAAAGATGAAAATAAATATTTGTGCTTTGTGTAAATGAGTGTCTTTTTCAGGTTCTAGACTTTGAAACACTTTGGAAAAAGTCAAAGAGCAGCATTGTACCAAATTCTGAGTTTGTATTAGCTATCATTTTGAAAGTTTTAAATAATATTTTTTGTAATGTGATAAATTACTTAAAATGGGCAGTTTCATTTAAATCAATAGTACTTTGTTTTCAATTCATTCTTAGACATTTAACATTAAAAGTAGATTTTTTTATTTGTCAATTTATTCTTTAGTGATTTATTTAACTCATGTAAATAGTCATTTAAAAATTTTTTTTAAAGGGGTGCCTGGGTGGCTCAGTCGGTTAAGCAACTGCCTTCGGCTCAGGTCATGATCCTGGGGTCCTGGGATCGAGCCCCACATCGGGCTCCCTGCTCGGCAGGAGGCCTGCTTCCCCCTCTCGCTCTCCCACTGCTTGTGTTCCTGCTCTCGCTGTGTGTGTGTCTCTCGCTCTGTCAATTAAATAAATAGAATCTTTAAAAAAATAAAATTTTTTTTATGAATGATCAGGGAAAATTATTTGGAGAAAGTAAGATAATTTTCAACATAATATTAATTCTTTCCTATTCCAACTAAGATACTATTTTCAACAAATGCTGTAAAAATTAAAAATAGAACACATGATATGTATCAAGGTGTACTTGTGCGGTTCAGTCATTTGAATATCTCAGCAGCCCAGAATCAAGTGCAATTAAGAGATAAGCTCAACTAGACTTCTGGTTGCAGGTTTTACAATTGGAAAGTCATCTGGAGTGCTCTGAGTATTGAACAATGGTTGTTGGTCCATGTACATAGGTGCATGGCACAGAAGAGGCAGATTGACTCATTTGGCTAAAAGGAAAAATCTAGTGGAGTAAAATCATGTTTACTTCATTTTCTAAATTAAAAAATAGATTTAGATCATTTGAATGCATACAAGGTGTAGAATACTCTGCTACATGCTATTAAGAAAAAAAAAAAGTTTTGAGAGGTAAATCAAATATAGACCTGGTGCTTACCCTTGAGAATTTTCCTTTAGAGATAGATAACATTTGTGCAGACACCAAAAATAAAATATTTAAAAGATGAGGACATGTAGGCAGTCAGGCAATCCTGGAAATAATTTTAAAGACGTTTCCTCTGGCCCAAAATGTGCACCAGAGTTTAGTGATATGTCACTATTGATGTAGTAAGCTATTAGTCAAAGTGAATTGACTGAAGCATGGATCATCAGAAAGACAATTTCCAGGGAAGAAAATGCACATCCAAGCATTATCCTTTCTTATTTTTTTTTGGGGGGGGTGTCAGTTATAAAATGTTTCCAAAGCTTTCTTTCTATGTTTCTCTCAGTCTCTATGCCTGAAATTTATTTCCTGCTTTGTATGCTGATTGACTCCCTGGATTTATGAAGCCAGGGGACTTCCTGCCAATGTGCCATTCATTCATAAAACAAGTATTTGTTACTTCTTCCTATTTGTGAGTTTCTAAGCCAGAAATTTAAAGTTAAATAAGATACAGCCCTTGCCCTATCAAACTCAGAGTCCTACTATTTTTACTGAAGAGTAGAGAAGAAAGGCAGTAGATTTGCGAGAAAAGAGTCAGAGAAATTTTAACATAAAAGAGTTCTTTTTGTTTTCTTTGAGTTGAGTAGTGCTCCTTAGTAAGAGAATTCTAGAGAAAACTATTTTTCTAAAAGTGTCCAAGCTTAAAATTCATTATCTCTGAAGTACTTGTGAAACTGCAAGTAATTTAAGATGGAACATAGGAGTTTTGAAGAGAGGCAGGAAATAAAGGCTGTTCAGAGCATATATTAGTTTGTTATTGCTGCTGTAAAATATTATCACAAGGAAACAACATAGATTTACTATCTTAGAATTCTGTAGTTCAGAAGTCTGATACTGAAGCTCACTTCAAGGTTTCTGCAGGGCTACTTTTCTTTGTGGGGGCCCTAGGGATGAATCCATTCCCTTACTCACTTGAATTTTTGACATGTAGCAGTTTCTTGTAGCTGTAGGGCTGTGATCCTTGTTTCCTGGGTGGCTGTCAGCTCTAGAGTTTGGCCACATCCCCTTGGCTCAAGACCTCCTTTCTCCAGCTTCAAAGCTGCCAATGGTGGGCTAAGTCCTCATCATACTTAGAGTCTCTTCTGTCCCTTTTTCCACTGTTGGTGGCTCTGATAGTCGCTTCTGCTTTCTTTTCCACTTTTACAAGTCCATTCAATTTCATTGATTCCACCTGGATAATCCAGGCTAACTCTTTAGCAAAAGGTCAGCTGATTGGTAACTTTATAATACCTTTTTGAGATGTAAAGTAACATATTTACAGGTTCCTGGGATTATATCTTGGACATCTTTAGGGGTCCATTACTCTGTCTTCCATGAGACACATGTGTCACCTTTGTTTAAAGAAAATAAGGGGGGGGCGCCTGGGTGGCTCAGTCGTTAAGCATTTGCCTTCGGCTCAGGTCATGATCCCGGGGTCCTGGGATCGAGCCCTGCATCGAGCTCCCTGCTCGGCGGTAAGCCTGCTTCTCCCTCTCCTGCTCCCCCTGCTTGTGTTCCCTCTCTCTCGCTGTCTCTGTCTCTGTCAAATAAATAAATAAAATCTTTAAAAAAAAATAATAATTATAGAAAAAAAGAGCAAGTAGAAAAACTATTCAGCTGATTTTATTAACCAGTTAGGTATGATGAAAGAAAAAAAGACCATTTAATTTATGAATATTAGGAATATATTGTATCTTATCTAATTCTGTAAAAGGTATATTACTGACAGAACCAGCAAATATACTTAACAGAGAGACTTTAGGCACATTCTTATTAATGCATTTAAGTTAGTATATTATCAGTGATACTCTCACTTCTAATGTTTAACATTACTGGGAGAGAAGGGTAAAGCTATAAGGAAAATGCATGAGAAACATGAGGATTGGAAAAGAGAATTTTTAGAAAATGTGATATAAACTCAAGTGAATCAACATATGAGAAAATTCATCAAAGTGGCTGGATAAAACAACTTATGGCCTTTATATCACTTCTTTGTAGCAGCAGAATCAACTAATAAGCATTATTTAAACAAATATAACTCATAATAACAACAAAAGTATTAAATGCCTAGCAGCCAACATAAAGAGCTAACACTTTTATAGAGTAAATTACAACTATAATAAAGTAGTAAAATACAAAAAGTTATAAAAATAGATTTAAATAAATAGAAAGTATACCATGTACAGGGATAAATAGCTACATTTATATACCTAACATGTCAATTCCTTCCAGAATAACACATATTATCAATACAATCAAAGTAAGATTTCAGGCTGAGCAACTGAGTATCCTCAGACATTTGACAATCTTATTCTAAAATGGATATGAAAGTATTCAGTTGCAGGTCAACATTGATAAACAAGATAAGGAAGGATACTCTTGCTGACAGATATTGATGTGTATTGAGAAACCATAGTACTAAATTGGTACAAAAACAAGGAATTTGACTAAGAGAACAAAATGGAAAACACAGTAACATGTGTATATGAGAAACATGTATATTTATGTGAGAAACGGTTTATTACAGATGAGGTGAGGATGCGTTATTTAGGAGGTAGTGTTGAGAAAACTAACAACTCACTCTATGGAGAAAAGTGCAGCTGTATCACTATTTTATTCCAAATGATGTTGCACTTGAAGTGTATTAATGTCCTCAAGTACAAGGGAAAAAAAGTGTAAAGACAATAGAAAATAACTGGGAAGAGCTTTTGATGTTACCAAGGGGGGAGAAGAACTTCTTAAATGAGGCCCAAAAAGCACAGCAGACAAGATCATGAGAAAATGGATTTGATAATACACACACAAATGTTTTAAATTATCTTTACTGACATTCTCTATAACCAAAGCTACAGATATATAAACAACGGATGAAAGATCTTTCTAAATATCTTCTAAATATATAAAACTAAAATAAACTGTTAATAATATAAGTAAGAAAGAGTTCTAATTATAGGACAATAAAAAGAAAGGAAACTATTTCAATAGTAAAACTGACATAGAAATGAACAATAAGTTTACAGAAGTTGTAGCCCAGTGGCTGTGCAAACTTCCTAAGTCGTCAGGGGAAAAAAGCAAATTAAAACAAATTGAAAATGTTTAGATGTGGATAAAATCTACTGGTGACAAGGCTGGGAAGAAAGGGAATTCTTGACAGTATCTAGGGAAATTAAACATGCATAAACTTTAAGATTTAGTGATCCTAATCCTGAATGCGTGTGTTCCCAAAGGGGGGAAAAATTCTCAGAGGACCTGAGAAGACCTATAACAAGGTGTTCGTGAAAACTGTTTGCCATCACAGGGTGTCTGTCTCTAGGCACATAAAAAATAAATAGTAAAGCAAAAGTCGTAAAAAGAAAGAGACCACAGTACACACAGCACATGGATAGATCTCCAAAATCTGGAGATGAATGAGAAAAATAGTAAATAGGTCTTAACCCCTAAGGCCACTTGAGTAATGAAAATAAAATATTCATGAAACAAAGGCATATATTATAGTAACATTTGCAGATTAAGAACATGTATGGAACACATTAGTTTGTTGCCTATGAAAAAGAGGGATAGAAATAGGTATTAGTAAGAAAAGGGAAAATAAGAACAGGAATAGTTTATATCAGAAAACTCCATGATAGTGGATTACACTCTTAAATATTCTTTCTTTTTTTCCTAATGTAAAGCGAGTTCAGAATTAGGTAAAGGTAAGTTATTGTAGCAGCTCATGATATTATCAAACTCTTTCTGTCTATCTGCAACATGTAACTGTGTTCATCATGGCTGCAATATGTCTGTCTCACCCCCAGGTTTGGTCCAATTGGGAAGAAGGGTAGGACCTGGAGACCAAACACAAGAAAAGATACCAGTTGGATCTTTCTCTATTAAACTGCTTTCCCAGAAGTTCCACTCAAAAACTTTGATTACATCTCATTGACCAAAATTACATCACATGGCCACCTGTAGTTGCAAAGACACCTGGAAAATCAGATGTTTAAAACTTTTAATTCCAAAGAATAGAAGAAATTGTAGTAAATGTCATTATAAATGTGTGCCCAATAAGAACTTGTATATGTATACTATATAGATGTAATGGGCTGATAATTTCCAATAGAAAATAAAAGGGACTAGATCTTGGTGCCCGGTAGATACAATATAAAGTGGATTTGTTGATATAATTATAAAATGTTGTAGTGTGGAAAGGTAACAAGAGTCACTGGGAATTCCTGAAAATAAGAATGAAATGATGAAAATGCTATTTTTGAAAGATCAATATGGCTGTGAGTTGTGGGATGTGTTATAAAAGTGGTAAACTAGAAACAGAAAAACGGAGTAGAGAAGTGCTTTATAATATAATAAAAGTTAACAGACCACATACCCCTCTGTTTAATTCTGACCCCCATATGTAGTTTCGTGACCTTGATGCTCACTGAATCTTTGAATCTTATTTTCTTCATCTGGAACTTAGGGATGAGGGTACTAATTACTGCAACAACTAAGTGAAAAAAGTCTGTAAAATTACGTAGCAGTGTAGCACTTTTAGTATAGACAGAAACATTCTTCCCATGACAAATGATATCTACTATAAACCTTTCAGAACTATCATTGTTACTGGTAAAGTACTGGAGTTTTTTCTCCTTAAAGGCAAAAACAAGATAATGTCCACTGTATAGTATGTTTCACATATCAAAATGTTGCTCTTAGCCAATGAAATAAGCAAAGTAGAAAAAAGTAATTAGATTATGGTTCTAAGCTAATTTTTATATCAAGGGACTAATAAAAGCTAATCTCACAAATCCTAGCGGGAGTTTAAAGAAGACAAATGGAACTTGCCTAGTCACAATTCACAGTGTGCCCAGTTAGTCCTCAAACCCATCCATCCTCCAGTTATTTCCCCACTTGCTGAATACATCAGACTCTATGGCTCAAGAACATTTTGCCTCCCTAGTAGTATGGTCTTTATATAATCTCTACAGTAACACCCAACCTACTTTGATCATTTTTCTTAAAAGGTAGACATTTATAGAATGCTAACACTCCCAAAGTTTACACCCAAATCTTGCAAAGAGTTGACTATGTGAGCTCTGCTAAACTATCACACAGATGGTGGTTGAGAAGATAAAGAGTATCCTTGAGGTTATCCACTCTAGGATACTGTCTATCAATGATTATTGGTGAACATGAGTTCTTTTCCCCCCTTTCCTCCTGCTGAAACTACACTGCCATTTCCTTACCCACAAAAACAAACTTAGTAAAGAAATCTTGATAAGACAAATGTAATTTTTAGATCTTTATTGTTCTGTAGATGTCTGATTATATATAGATCTCTCTCTATATTTTTCTCTCTCTCTACATATGTATATCTACATATAATCAGAGATCTACAGACAAAAGGATAACAGCAAGAAGTATATTCAGAAGATAAATGCAGGCCTATGTAAAATTACTGTCATCTACATAATGAGATTTTGGTAATTGTGGCACAATCTTGAGGATCATGAAATGTGTATTAAATCTGTTATTTATTTTTTTTTAATTTTGTTTCTTTTGCCCAGTCAGGCCGAAACTTTGTTATTTTGCAAAGTTTGATTAATAAATAACAACACTTTATTTCTTACTGTAAAACTATGATGTATTCAGATTTTAACAAAGCTTCAACATTTAAATTAGCATGAATAATTCAGCATGTTTTTAACTAAGCATGCTCATAAACAGTAAAGGACTTTAATTGTTAGTTTTTGCAGAAAATCTCATAATTAAGAGAATGGCAGTTTACCATATCTTTATCAGGATTCTCAGGTAGCATGTAGATAAATATACTAATTTTAAGCAGATAATGTGGGGGTGCCTGGGTGGCTCAGTCAGTTAAGTGTTTGCCTTCGGTTCAGGTCATGATTCCAGGGTCCTGGGTTCAAGTCCCGCATCAAGCTCCCTGCTCCACGGGTAGCCTGCCTCTCCCTGTTTGCACATGAGCACACACGCTCTCTCTCTCTGTCAAATAAATAAATAAAATCTTTTTAAAAAAAGACAACAATGTGGTTTCTTCTTTTTATCCCATTCTATAAAGTGTAATGGAAGACCAAACAGATTCTAATACTTATTCAACTCTGTCTCAAGTTGTTACTATATATTATCTCTTACAATCCTCACAACTCTTTGAGGTAGGGGCTGTTATTTCTCCTACTTTACAGAGGAGAAGATTAAGGGTGAAAGGGTAAGTGACTTGCCTTAACCAATGAAGCCAGTTGGTGATGGGGACAGATGGGCATCATGAATGTTGTGTTCAGAGCTGGCTCACTTCACAACTTTGCTCAACTGCCTTTTCTAAGAGATTTCCTATATTCTTTGTTTAAATTGAGGCTATGCCTTGACCTAACATAGAACCTGAATATGAAACTATCAGTTTGCATGCCAGTGATTAAAGCCTTCATTTAGTCTTGTAGCTTATTGCATATCATGACTGTAAGAGTAGAGTTATGTGAAAGGAATAAAACAGTTGTTCACTTTGGGCACAAATAGATTGCCTCCTTTCTGGGCCCTATGTAAACCTATGAAAGGATTTTCCTTTGTAAGTTTAAAAGTATTTGGCCTCTTACATGTGATTTATGAAAATAGGCTGAATGAATTCAGAAAAACAAGTGATTTGAAAGCTTATTATTTGCTTCTATGGGAACATAACAGAGAAGCCAGAAGCAAGCAAAATGAGTTTATCCTGTTGCCTGTATGTCAGAGATGGCCCCGAGGTGCCTTTATAATAATGTACTATGAATAATTCTGTCTTAACAACCAGAGTTTAATAAGAATAAATAATTCTCTTTTTCACATTGAGAATTGAAAGGATGTGCTTTGGTATAAAATTCTAAAAATTGTTTTCAATATTGAACAGGAGTGAATGATATTAAAGCTGAGTAATGAATTAATGTATTTCTTTACCTATGTTGGATCATCTTTTTAAAACAATTATTCTCTGGTAATCCTTTAAACCTACAGTATTTTTATCAGATAAAATTATGCTTTTGTCAACTCTCATTATCTGGATTTTATTTTTTTATACTTGTCCTTTATACTATAAGTAACATCAAATACTAAAATATAGTTGAGATATAAATAATGTTTAATATTTTTCTATGTCCCTTTAATTATGTAGGTAAAGGTAAGAATTTTAAATGGCATTTTATTCACACATATCCTAAATAAAATTGCTAAAATTAAACATAATTTGAGTTTTTCAGTAAATACCAAGATTAAAATAGCTGTTGGACTAATAAAAAGCAAGTAAAGCCAAGTCTTCATCATGCATTGCCTCCAATATAACACTTTATAGTGTTAACTCAATACATAAATTAAATATATTTAGAATTGTTTTCATCTACATTTTTTGAAGATGAGATGTCCACATCAATATATTTAGGAATATTCCCGATAGGGGTTGAGCTTCATATCTAAAATAGATGCTCAAATTTTCAAATGAAGTAGACCATGAAATGCATCTGGTGCCCAAAATAATTTATCTTCTCCACTTCCCTTCAAGTCATCACTGAAAGGGGCTGAGATTCTCTAGCAGTCCCTTCTGGTTGATGCCAACATATTGTGCAGAGCCAGTTGGAACTATCATCATTTTTATTCGTCAGTCAATAGATCATAGGTAACTTCTTCACAAAACCCTAGAAGGGAAATGAGGGAAATACAGTTGTGAGGTAAGAATATGCACCCTGGGAATATATGCAATTTATGTGTTTCTTTAAGACCTATGTGAAAATAATCCTTGTCTCTACCACTTCTTTCTTAATTATCAAGTGTTGTTACTATGCATCCCCAGCTATATTTTAGTATATACTCTATGTGATGACACACTATGAATCTTGTGGATTGATAAGAATAAGTATGTATTTAGAATGGATTATGATACACGTATCTCTGAGGCTATTGAGGCATGATAGAAAATGTGCATCACTGTTCTTTCCAGGGGAAAGCAAAGGGTTTCTTTTGTTGCTGCTTAGCGATTTCCCATAGATAGCTGTTTATCAGGTGTTGGGGCATATGCTTGCTCTCTGCTCCAATAAAGATACCACGTCTGAAAAAAATTGAAATTTGAAAACTACCTTAAGATTATAGTGATCCACTTTTACTTTTAAGACCCATCTGTCTTTTTTTCAGAGTACTTCGGGTAGGTTATATGGTGATATTATAGGCATAATCACCTTTGAAAATTGTAAATCATTGATGTGGTTCTAACACTATGATGACCTTAGGATATGGCACTGCATTTTCTGTTTGACAGGGAAGATAATTTCTGAGCACATCTTCTTGGCTCTTTAAAACAAAACAAAAGACAATTCTTTATACCCAGGATCATGGACCAATAAATGAATTCTACATTTGCTCCAAATATCTATTCCAAGTACATGCTCACAAGTTGAAGTTTCACCATTGTATGGGGGATTAATTTGGGGTTCCACTACACTAAGAGGCAAACTCAAGCCCCAAATTCTTTTATTAACATACCATGATGTATACATGATACTTGATAGAAGGACCTTCCTCAAGAGTATGTAGACTCTACTTCCTTCAGAGAGCATGCAGTGTTGAGGGTTCACATTTGGGAAAAGAGAAGGGTTCTCGCTATATACTGGATTGACCTTAGTCGAAATGGTTTATAAATCTAGCAGTAACCATCATACAAATGCCATCCACACACTCTTAAAAGTTTCCTATGATTAGATCACTTTTGTTGCTATTTTTCTGTTCTTCATTACCTCTGATAAAGAACTGCCTCTGCCATATGAGAATCTTATTATTTTCAGTGATTTGGAAACCCTGTTTAGTGGTATAATCTTCCATTAACATCCTCAGACTACACATAACAACTACTAAAAGTATGTTTTGTCATATTGCTATTCATCTCACTAATACAGTTTTCAAGGAGGTAGCCTTAGAGGATTCTTGGAGGACATAGTAGGTGTGATTAAATGGGATTCCCATGATGCGACTTCTTTAACATTTTTAGCTCCTTTGATTATTTCCATTACATAATAAAAATTAACTTTTAGCACCCAAACTCAATTTTACCATATAGGTCAATGTGAAGTCCAAAGAATAGGCTACTCAGCCAGACAAGTAAATACCAGACCATTTAAGCATTCAAGGTTTCTTTTATTCATTACATTAGCCATAAATACAGTCCGATATACTGCTATTATCACAAAAGACCATAGACTGGCTAACTTAAACAGCAAACATTAATTCTCACAATTCTGGAGGTTAAGAAGTCCAAGATCAAGGTGCCTGGTGATGTAGTGTCTCAGGAGGGCCCCCTTTCTGGTCCACAGATGGTCATCTTCTATTTATGTTCTTCCCATAGCCTTTCCTTGGTGTGTGTAGGGGGAAGAGAGAGAAAGAAGTCCTTTATCTCTCCCTCTTTGTATAAGGGCATCAGTCCCATCATGAAGGCTCTACCCTCATGACCTTATAATCTAACCCTAACTACCTCCCAAATGCTTCACCTCCAAATAGCATCACATAGGGGATTAGGGCTCCAACATATGAAATTTTGGTGTGACACAAACTTTCAGTCCCTGAGCCTTTATGAGAAAAAAATTTTTTGAAAATAAGAGATGTTAAAAGCACTCTCTTTCGGACAATGTGCACTTTGAGGTTGTCATTTTCTTTATGCTCTCAAATGCAATTTAGAACAATCAGGCCACCACATAGTCCTTGTATAAAGCCCAGGAAGAATTTATAATAGCTATTAGGTAACTTACTCACAGAAACAACTGGAGGGTTGGATAGTGTCCAAAAGCACAGGGAAAAACTGGTATGATTGTATAACTTAACTTGGATGAAAAAGTAGAATCTTTTTCCTTACTTTTCAATCTAGAATAAGTCCTTTCTTCTAAAGAAGTTTCTTTAAACTACTGCATCGACAAGAAAGTTTAATGGAGACAATTGCTTATTTCTTGACATTTTACTGTTAACAAAAATGATGGTAGCAAGACCGCTCTTTCGTTTACTTTTCTATAGTCTATAGTAGTCAAGATTTATGCAGTTGTGGAATTTAAAAAAAGAATTTCTGTAAATTGAGCAATGTGAGTATATATACATATTTTTATTAAAATAACATGTGTTTTTATCTTTTGTTGTTTATTAAAGGATGGCTTCCTTGGGAAACTTTGTAAAAGAATTTATCATTTCTGAGCTCTAATGAATAGATGGTTTTTTGGTCAAAGAATCAGCAATTTATTAAATGTTTTCATATAATTAAGTCGATATAATATACCTTTAATCAAAATCTTTACTGAGACAATTGTAGATCTGCATGCAGTTTTAAGAGTTTATTGTTAGAGGTTAAATGAAGAGATCCTGAGTATGCTTCACCCAGTTTCCACCAATAAATTTTCATACCCGTAATATAGTATCACAAACAAGTTATTGACATGATACATTCTACTGAACTTATTCAAGTTTCCCTTTTTACTTATACTTGCGTGTGTGTGTGTGTGTGTGTGTGTGTGTGTGTGTGTGTGTGTAAGACCTACACAATTTTACCATATATCTAGGTCCATATATCCACAGTCAGGACACTGAAAATTTCATTGTCAAAAGGATCCCTCATTTTGTCCTTTAATGACCACCCCTACCCTGACACCCTCTTTCTGTCTCTAACTACTGAAATTCACAAATCTGTTCTTTATGTTTCAGATTGTGTCATTGCAAAATGTTATATAAGTGCGTAACCTTTTGTGTTGGTTCCCATCCCCATCTCATGATTCATCCAAGGTGTTGTGTGTTATCAATTCCTTTCCTTTTTTTATTTTTGAATTAAATTTTTTGGTACACATACAGCACAGTTTGCTTAAAGATCAGTTTATTCACCTGTTGAAAGACACCTCATGTGTTCACATTTTGCAATTACAAATAAGGTTACTACCATGTACATTGATGTACGGGTGTTTGCAAGAACATAATTTTCATTTCTTTGGGATAAATGCCCAAGAGTACAGATTCTTGATCATATAGTAATTGCAGAAACTTTCAAACTGTTTCCCACACTGGCTGTACCATTTTACATTCCCAATAGTAATGTATGAGTGATCCATTTTTTCCACATTCTTTCTGGCCTTTGGAGTTTTTCACTATTTTTTTTTAACCATTCTGATTGGTGCATCATAATTATCTTATTGTGGGTTTAGTATGCATTTACCCGATGGCCACTGATGTTGAAAATCTTTTCATGCACTTACTTGCCATTTGTAAATTCTTTTCAGTGAAATGTCCCTTCATGTTTTTTCTTGCCCACTTTCTAGTTGGGTTTTTTTTTTAACTGTTGAGTTTTGAGAGTTTTTAATATAGTCTAGATACTAGTGCTTTGTTGAGTGTGTGGTTTGCTCATATTTTCTCTCAATCTGAGGCTTGTCTTTTCATCCTTTTCTCATAAACTTTCATGAAACATTTTAATTTTGATGAGACTCAGTCAACTTTTCATTTTGTGGATCATGCTTCTGGTATCCTGTGAGAATGCTTTGCATAGGGCTAGATCTCAAAAATTTTGTTTTGTGTTTTTTTTTCTAAAAGTTTTATACTTTTATATCCTCCATTTGAGTCCAAGATCTCTTTTGGGTTACTTTTTGTACAACTTGTGATATTTAGATTGAGGTATTTTTTCATTTTTTCACCTTGTTGCTCCAACACTTTTTGAAATGGCTATCCTTCCTCCATTGAACATCTTTTGCAATTCTGCCTTTTTGTCAAACATCAGTTGAGTATATCTGTTAGGTGTATTTCTGGGTTGTCTGTTATGTTCCATGAATCTATGTTTCTATCTGTTTAACAATACCACACAGTCTTTTTTACTGCAGCTAGGTGGTAAGTCTTATTATCAGGTTTCTTTGAAATACAGTGATTTCTTTTTGTTATTGTTGTTGTTATGATTAAGACTACTGTTATATAGCTAGTGTAGGATAAGCTTATCTATGTTCATAACAAGCCATGTTAGGATATTGATAGGAATTGTATTAACTTTACAAATCAATTTGATATTTTTGAATACTGTATGCCTCTCCATTTATTTAGATCTTTGATTTCCTTCATCAGCTTTTTATAATTACTAGTTTACAATTAGTATGTAATCATAGTATGTAGTTTTAAGTATATCTGTTATTAAGTATACAAGTAAGGATTTCATTCCTTTGGTGCATTTGTTATTTACATTTTTAATTTTAGGTTCTGCATGTTCATTTTTAATATAAAGAAATGTGACTATTTTATGTTGATCTTGTATCCTGAAACCTGCTGAAAACTGCTTACTTTTTTTCCAGTCTCCCTTTTTCCTTTTACTCTGGTAGATTTTTTGGTTTGTTCTACATAAATATTCATATCATCTGTATATATAGTTTTATTTATCCCTTTCCAATCTGTATTTTTTTTTTTTATTTAGTTTCATTGCCTTATTTCAGTGGCTAAACCTTCCAGAAATATGTTGAGTAAGAGTAGAGAGAGCAGCCATCTTTGCCTGTTCCTGATGTGAGGGGGAAACTATTCAGCCTTTCACCATTAAAAATGATACTATCCACATGGTTTTTTGTAGATGTAATTTATCGGTTTGCTGTCATTCATTTCTGTTCCTAACTTGATGATTTTTTTTTTTAATTGGGAATGGGTATTGGATTTTGTCAAATGCTTTACTATGTAAATTGACAGGGTCACATGGTTTTTCTTTTTCAAATTGTTTATATGGTTTATTTCATTTTTTGATTTTAGAATACTGGACCAGCCTTCCATTTTTGGAAAAAATCTCACTTGGTCATTGTATATGTTGCTGGATTTGGTTTGCTAGTGTTTTGCTGATGATTTTTATATCTGTATTCAAAAGAGATATTGGTCTGCAGCTTTCTTTTCTTGTGATGCTTTGTCTGGTTGTAGTATCTGATCCCATATAATGAATTGTTAAGGAATTTTTTTCTTTCACACTGGAACATTTTATGTAATTGTTGCTAATTCTTTTACATGTATTTGGTAGAACTTTCCAGTGGAATTATCTAGGCCTATAGATTTATTTTTTGGAGTTTTTAAATTATGAATTCAATTTATTTCATAGTAATAGAAATATTGAAATTATCCCTTTCAGTTTGGTTGAGATTTGGTACTGTGGCTTTCACAGAATTGTTTACTGAAATCAGAAATTTTTGAAGTAAATGAATAAATAGAATGAATAAAAATAGCAAATTAGACATAATATGATTATAAGGTTGTTATTAAAATTTTTACAACAAAAAAGAGTTGATAAACTTTTAGCTTAAAATTTCTGTTTCTGTAGCTAGTTAACTCAGTAAGTCAAGCCACCTTTTCAATTGAGGACAAGTAGAAAAGCTACTCAAATATTTTAAAGTCTGCCCCTTATGGCATGAAAATTAATAGTTATACAGAAAATAATGCAGAAAAAACCCAGTCATATCCCAACATATATTGTTCAGAAAAAAAAATGTGCTCAGGGAAAATGTTATTGATACCAATATTTTATGTAAAAGACCGAAAGTAAAATAAATGCATATTAAAGTAATTATAAAATGTAAGGAAAATAAAAATAAATTAAAAAAAACAAGGCACACTAAATCCAAACGTGACTACTCATTTCTAAAATCACATAAATAAAGGGAGAGGGGATTTATTTATTTATTTATTTATTTATTTATTTATTTATTTATTTTTATTATGTTCAGTTAGCCAGCATATAGTACATCATTAGTTTTTGATGTAGTGTTCAACGATTCATTAGTTGTGTATACCACCCAGTGCTCATCACATCACGTGCCCTCCTTCATACCCATCACCCAGTTACCCCATCCCCTAACCCCCCTTGCTTCTGTAACCCTCAGTTTGTTTCCCAGAGTCCAGAGTCTCTCATGGTTTGTCTCCCTGTCGGATTTCTTCCCTTTCAGCTTTCCTTCCCTTCCCCTGTGGTCCTCTGTGCTATTCCTTATGTTCCACTACAGAACACTATGAAAGAAATTGAGGAAGACACAAAGAAATGGAAAAGCACTCCATGCCCATGGTTTGGAAGAATTAACATTGTTAAAATGTCTATGCTGACCAGAGCGATATACACTTACTTTAAATACAATCCCTATTAAAATATCACTGACATTTTTCAAAGAGCTGGAACAAACAATCCTAAAATCTGTATGGAACCAGAAAAGACCCTGAATTGCCAGAAGGATGTTGAAAAAGAAAACCAGGGCGCCTGGGTGGCTCAGTTGGTTAAGCAACTGCCTTCAGCTCAGGTCATGATCCTGGAGTCCCAGGATCGAGTCCCACATCGGGCTCCCTGCTCGGCGAGGGGCCTGCTTCTCCCTCTAACACTCCCCGCTCTTACGTACTCTCTCTCTCTCATTCTCACTCTCTCAAAAAAATAAATAAATCTTAAAAAAAAAAAAGATTAACGCTTAAAAAAAAAACAAACCTGGGGGCATCACGATGCCTGACTTCAGGCTATATTACAAAGCTGTGATCATCAAGACAGCATGGTATTGGCACTAATCAGACACATAGATCAATGGAACAGAATAAAGAACCCAGAAATGGACCCCCAACTCTATGGTCAACTAATCTACAAATCAGGAAAGAATATCCAATGGAAAAAAGACAGTCTCTTCAATAAATGGTGGTGGGAAAATTGGACAGCCACATGCAGAAGAATGAAACTGGACCATTCTCCTACACCATACACGAAGATAAACTCTAAATGGATGAAAGACCTCAATGTGAGATGGGAATCCATCAAAATCCTAGAGGAGAACATAAGCAGTAACCTCTTCGACATCAGCCATAGTAACTTCTTTCAAGACACGTCTCTAAAGGCAAGAGAAAAAAAAAAAAACAAAAATGAACTTTTGAGAGAGGGGATTTAAAGTACAATAACTCCCCTGAAGTCATGCCTGAAACATAACCAGGACAAAAGGAATGATGCAAATGTTAACATACATGTAAGTAGGGATGTTAACCTCCAAGATAAGCAGAACCTGTCTGGAGTTCACATTACTGTGTAGAGTCACGGAGTGACTATCAAGAAAAAAAAAAATGAAGGGTATCAGGGGCCTAGCTGGGAAAGAACAAAATTAATTCACCAGAGAAGGCAGTTCCACTGTGAAGGCAGTAATACCTAAAATGGAAATCAAGGATGGCACATCAGCATGCTGGTTTCTGGGCACTACCTTGAAACAAGTTTGAAATTGCCCATGACCATAGGTAATAGTCTCAGGAAGGCATTACTATAAGAAACCATTTGGAATGGGAGATGATAAGTAGAGAAAATTCTGAGTCCTCCAGAAACAAGAAAAAGTTACAGAATCAGAAATCAACCCTCTTGTTTTTAAATATTTTCTTTCAATGAAACCTCATTTCACTATACCACCAAAAGAGTTTCTTTTTTCCTTTTTTTTTCCATTTTAAAAGGGGTTCCTTTTGAATGAAGATGCTAGAAAGGAACTTAGAACCTTCAAGCCTCCTCCCAATGGAGACATATCTGTTATGGTCAGTTTAGAAAACTTCAAAGTTTTGTATAATGAATACAAATACCAGGAATCCCCCCAAAACAACTATTACAAGAATAGAATAGGCAGAATCAAAATATTATATCTGATTAAAGTGCTAAATCAAGCAAAAAGCAAAGAAAAATATACTATACACTATAATTTAGTGTATTCAATATAAATTAAATAATATTGAACATCCTTTATAGAAATAACTCCTTAAGTCAAAAAATGTGTATAAAATGGACAAAACCAGAAAACTTTGAATACAAATTATAGGCAGAACTCAGTAAAGAATGACAACTAAAATGCAATGCCATTGTATAAATGGTAATTAAATTAGGATGCCCAAAGGAAAATAAAGTTTAATGAATGTATAGCAAGAGACATTAAGAAATGAAAACATCAAGAAAACAAAAATAAAATAGAGAGTAAAAGGATCAGAAGATATAGATATAAAAAATAAGCAAATTGTGACATATACATAATTGGAATCTCAAACAAAAACAGAACATGAAAGAAATTGTATTTTAAACTATGATTCAAGAAAATTTCTGAAAATAAAAGTCCTGAAACTACTAATTGAACAGACCTAAAGTATACCTGGAGAAACTGACATTGAACAATCAACTCTGTGACATTCTAGTAAATTTTTAGACATTAAATAAATGAAGAAAAATATTTATGGGGCCGCCATGCAAAAACAAGCAAGTTGCTTACATAGGAAAAAGAAAAAAAGGTTGGAATCAGTCCTCTAGAAAATAATGGAAAGATTAAGACAATAGTGGAGTGTGGTTCAGTAAATTCAAGGACAGAAAGTACGAGTCAGTAATTTTATAGCTAGGCTATAAAGGCTGTAAAAATACAGTTTACTACCTGTAAAAACTCTTGCAATAATGTAAGCATGAAACTTCCTTGCACAATATACTAAAGGATGGGTATCATCTAACCTAGAAGTGATTAGGTAAACATTAGCTAAAGAACTGTCAGTGAGAAGTGAACATACTTATTATAATCTAAGACAAAAACAAGGTTGTGACAAAAAAACAAAATATAAATGTCATCTATGCCAAAAAGTGGGAATAGAAGGAAAAGAGAAAATACAAAAGTCGAAAAACTCATTGATTGTTGAATAGGTGAAAGTCAACTCAACTAGTAGTAACTTAAGGAGAACAAAAAGGCATTTAATAGGTGAGAGACAACGCATATATTTTAAAGCAGAAAAAAGCGAGTAGAAGCTTAACTAAAGGTAAAAAAAGAATTAAGGATATAATGAACTATGTTGATAAGAAAGTAACTCCTAGAGCAATAATAAAAGTTTTCATGTTTCAAAATAAATACAAAAAAATTAGTGAAGAACTATATCACCTAGAGAAAGAAGCACATATATCCCTCACCCTCTCCCCTGACTCTATTTCCACCCCCCATATTAATTATAAAATAATGGAAATGGTAAGAATAAAATAAGATAATATGGCAGTATTGAGTATGGTCATATCAGATATATCAGTAACTACAGATGGATTTAAAACCCTGCTAAAAGAAACAGCTAGGAAAAGTTAATAAAAGATTAGTGAAAGATTTGTTTCCAGAACAAAATGCAACTCTGTTATAAAACATGGGAAACACCTATTTTAAAAATATGATTCAGAAATGACAGAGGGAGGAGAGATATATAGATAGAAATAGACGCGAGACAGAAAGATATTGAGAGAGAGAGAGGGAGGCAAAGAGAGAGGAGAAATAGAAATACTGAGCAGATTTTCAGTCTTATCAAACTAGGTAGGATCAGGCCTTAACACATTAAAATAGACAAAGAATTTTCTTTATGATACAAAATGATGCAATGAACAATAAAGTAGAAAAACAACAAAGGTATAACAGGCATTATGTATGTACCAAGTAACAGAGTTACTATTTTTTTTCTAAAACATATTCAGGGAGAAATAGAGAAAAACATTAGGGAAGTTTCACAGTTATTTCAAGTTTGTGTTAAAAAACCTCAAGTAGACAAGTAAGTATATAGGAGGCCTAACCAATATCAAAAGGATGGATAATATGGAGAAATATCAAATATTACACACTAATAATAACTCTTTATGTCAAGAGCAAATGGATAATATATTAAATGTATCATAATATTGAAAACAGAAGGAAAATAAGTTTAACACAATAAAGTTATTATAAACTACACTTTTCCATCAGTATTTAATAAGACTAAAGATCAGTAACAAAATTGAAAAGATCCTTAACCTGGAATTTATATATTTTTTGTTAGATTAGGTTTATCATGGATCTATGGTCTAAATATGTACTCCTCCCCCTTAAAATTTATATGTAGAAATCCTAACCCCCAAGGTGATGGTAGTAGGAGGTGGATCTATTGAGAGGTGATTAGATCATGAGAGCAGACCCTCATAAGTGGGATTAGTTCCTTTATAAAAGAAGTCCTGCGGAGGCCCCCTGACCCTCCTGCCACCTAAAGACAAAACAAAAAAGGTGCCATCTCAGAACCAGGAAGTAGGTCCTTGCCATCTACTGAATCTGCCGAACCATGAGCTTAGATTTTCCAGCCTCCAGAATTGTGAGAAATAAGTGTGTGTGGTTTATAAGCTATTTAGTCTATGCTTTTGTTATAGCACCCAAATAGACTAAGATATATGGTATAACTATATACAG
This sequence comes from Eumetopias jubatus, assembly GCF_037043125.1. NCBI lineage: Eukaryota > Metazoa > Chordata > Mammalia > Carnivora > Otariidae > Eumetopias > Eumetopias jubatus. Next base: position 66,059,376 of record NW_028274808.1, read on the forward strand.
TAAAAATCACTTTTTTTAAGTGTACATTTCCCTGATTTTTTTGATAAATCCAATTTATCACATATTCTTTTATGATTCATGTTTTGCATCCTAAGACCTTTTGCCAAACCAAAAGTTGCAGAAATATTATTTTTTATTATGTTATGTTAATCACCATACATTACATCATTAGTTTTTGATGTAGTGTTCCATGATTCATTGTTTGTGTATAACACCCAGTGCTCCACGCAGAATGTGCCCTCTTTAATACCCATCACCAGGCTAACCCATCCCCCACCCCCCTCCCCTCTAGAACCCTCACTTTGTTTCTCAGAGTCCATAGTCTCTCATGGTTCTTCTCCCCCTCTGATTCCCCCCCTTCATTTTTCCCTTCCTGCTATCTTCTTCTTCTTCTTCTTTTTTTTTAAACATATAATGTATTATTTGTTTCAGAAGTACAGATCTGTGATTCAACAGCCTTACACAATTCACAGTGCTCACCATAGCACATACCCTCCCCAATGTCTATCACCCAGGCACCCCATCCCTCCCACCCTCCACTACTCCAGCAACCCTCAGTTTGTTTCCTGAGATTAAGAATTCCTCATATCAGGGCGCCTGGGTGGCTCAGTCGGTTAAGCGACTGCCTTCGGCTCAGGTCAGAATCCTGGAGTCCCGGGATCGAGTCCCGCATCGGGCTCCCAGCTCAGCGAGGAGCCTGCTTCTCTCTCTGACCCTCCCCCCTCTCATGTACTCTCGCTCTCTCTCATTCTCACTCTCTCAAAAATAAATAAATAAATCTTAAAAAAAAAAAAGAATTCCTCATATCAGTGAGGTCATATGATACATGTCTTTCTCTGATTGACTTATTTCGCTCAGCATAATACCCTCCAGTTCCATCCACATTGTTGGAAATGGCAAGATTCCATTCCTTTTGATGGCTGCAAATTTTCCAGTGTATATATGTACCACATCTTCTTTATCCATTCGTCGATGGACATCTTGCCTCTTTCCACAGTTTGGCTATTGTGGACATTGCTGCTATAAACATCGGGGTGCATGTACCCCTTCAGATCACTACATTTGTATCTTTGGGTTAAATACCCAGTAGTGCAATTGCTGGGTCATAGGGTAGCTCTATTTTCAACTTTTTGAGGAACCTCCATACTGTTTTCCAGAGTGGCTGCACCAGCTTGCATTCCCACCAACAGTGTAGGAGAGTTCCCCTTACTCCTCATCCCCACCAACATCTGTCATTTCCTGACTTGTTACTTTTAGCCATTCTGACTGGTGTGAGGTGGTATCTCATTGAGGTTTTGATTTGGATTTCCCTGATGCCGAGCAATGCTGAGCACTTTTTCATGTATCTGTTGGCCATTTGGATGTCTTCTTTGGAAAAATGTCTGTTCATGTCTTCTGCCCATTTCTTGATTGGATCATTTGTTCTTTGGGTGTTTAGTTTAAGAATTTCTTTATAGATTTTGGATACTAGCCCTTTATCTGATATTTCACTTGCAAATATCTTCTCCCATTGTGTCGGTTGTCTTTTGGTTTTGTGGACTGTTTCTTTTGCTGTGCAAAAGCTTTTTATCTTGATGAAGTCCCAATAGTTCATTTTTGCCCTTGCTTCCCTTGCCTTTGGCGATGTTTCTAGGAAAAGTTGCTGCAGCTGAGGTCGAAGAGGTTGCGGCCTGTGTTCTCCTTTAGGATTTTGAGGGACTTCTGTCTCACATTGAGGTCTTTCAACCATTTTGAGTTTATTTTTTTGTGTGGTGTAAGGAAATGGTCCAGTTTCATTCTTCTGCATGTGGCTGTCCAATTTTCCCAACACCATTTGTTGAAGAGACTGTCTTTTTGCCATTGGACATTCTTTCCTGCTTTGTCAAAGATAAGTTGACCATAGAGTTGAGGGTCCATTTCTGGGCTCTCGATTCTGTTCCATTGATCTATGTGTCTGATTTGTGCCAGTACCATACTGTCTTGGTGATTACAGCTTTCTAATAGAGCTTGAAGTCCGGAATTGTGATGCCACCAGTTTGGTTTTCTTTTTCAACATTCCTCTGGCAATTCAGGGTCTTTTCTGGTTCCATAAAAATTTTAGGATTATTTATTCCATTTTTTTGAAAAAAGTGGATGGCATTTTGATAGGGATTGCATTAAATGTGTAGATTGCTCTAGGTAGCATTGACACCTTCACAATATTTTTTCTTCCAATCCCTGGCATGGAATGTTTTTCTATTTCTTTGTGTCTTCCTCAATTTCTTTCATGAGTATTTTATAGTTTTCTGAGTCCAGATTCTTTGCCTCTTTGGTTAGATATATTCCGAGGTATCTTATGGTTTTGGGTGCAATTGAAAATGGGATCGACTCCTTAATTTCTCTTTCTTCTGTCTTGTTGTTGGTGTATAAGAATGCCACTGATTTCTGTGCATTGATTTTATATTCTGCCACTTTACTGAATTCCTGTATGAATTCTGCCACTTTACTGAAGTCTTGTATGAGCAGTTTTGGGGTGGAGTCTTTTGGGTTTTCCACATAAAGTATCATATCATCTGCAAAGAGTAAGAGTGACTTCTTCTTTGCCAATTCGGATGTCTTTTATTTCTTTTTGTTGTCTGATTGCTGGGGCTAGGACTTCTAATACTATGTTGAATAGCAGTGGTGATAGTGGACATCCCTGCGGTGTACCTGACCTTAGGGGGAAAGTTCTCAGTTTTTCCCCATTGAGAATGATATTTGCTGTGGGTTTTTCATAGATGGCTTTTATGATATTGAGGTATGTACCCTCTATGCCTATATTCTGAAGATTTTTGATCAAGGAAGGATGCTGTATTTTGTCAAATGCATTTTCTTCATCTACTGAGAGGATCATATAGTTCTTGTTTTTTCTTTTATTAATGTATTGTATCACATTGATTGATTTGTGGATGTTGAACCAACCTTGCAGCCCAGGGATAAATCCCACTTGGCCATGGTGAATAATCCTTTTAATGTACTGTTGGATCCCATTGTCTAGTATTTTGGTGAGAATTTTGGCATCCATGTTCATCAAGGATATTGGTCTGTAATTATCCTTTTTGATGGGGTCTTTGGTTTGGGATCAAGGTAATGGTGGCCTCATAAAATGAGTTTGGAAGTTTCCCTTCCATTTCTATTTTTTGTAACAGTTTCAGAAGAATATGTATTAATTCTTCTTTAAATGTTTGGTAGAATTCTTCTGGGAAGTCATCTGGCCCTGGGCTTTTGTTTGTTGGGAGATTTTTGATGACTAGTTCAATTTCTTTAGTGGTTATAGGTCTGTTCAAGTTTTCTATTTCCTCCTGGTTCAGTTTTGGTAGTTGATACATCTCTAGGAATGCATTCATTTCTTCCAGATTCTCTGGACATCCTACCTCCCAGAAAGTGGTTGCTTTTCTGTTCAGAGAGTTGCTGCTATTCTTTTTTCAATTTCCTGTTGGGTTTGTAGGTATTCAGAATGGTTTGATCCCTATCTAGCTGAATTCCTGGGACCAGATGAAATATAGGTCTCCTACTCCTCCGCCATCTTGCTCTTCCCTCTGCAAAAATATTTTTTTAAAATAGGTCTCATGTTTAGGCTGATGACAATATTAATTTTTGAAGATTATGTAAGGTATGAGTACATTTTCATTATTTTCCATATATATACCTACATGTTTCAGCACTATTTAAAGAAAGTCATTATTTTTTCCATTTAATTGCTTAGGTACATGTATCAAAAATCAGTTAGCCAAATACATGTGGGTTTATTTTTGGAGTTCATCTCTGTTCAGTTCCTTTCCTTCTTTAGATGATCTCAGTTCTCTCATATTTTATTATACACATTGAGACAAGCCAGGTGGCACCTTAACACTGTGCCTAGAAACCCCTTTAGGTATCTCACTCAGTTCAGTAAGTATATTTTCTATTTTCTATATTACTGCAGCTGGTACTGTTGCTAAATATTCTGTTACTACATAACAGAGATCCTCCTTCCTCAGGTAAGTTTTCACACTTCCTTATAAGCCCTCACTTGCAGCCTTCTCAAAGTTTATAAAATAATAGAGTTTCTTCAAGGGTCTTGATGCTTTCACAAACACTTTCCTCAAACTTTTTTTAGCTTCCCAATCCACTCCAATAGTTTAGGATTTTGTTATGCTGCTATAAAACCCACTCCCAGCACCAAACTAAGTATTCATTGTATATAGCTGTTAAAGCAGTTGCCTCAAAACATAGTGACTTAAAACAGAAAACCTGGGTTAGCTAAGATCTCTGTAGGTCAAATATTTAGAAGTTTAACTGAGTGATTCTGACTCAGAGTCTTACATCTGGTTGCAGTTAAGATGTTAATCAGGCCTGCAGTCATCTCAAGGATTGACTGGGACTAAATGATCCTCTTCCAAGCTCACTCACATGGCATTTGCCCAGAAACATGAGTTCCTTGCTGGCCATCTCCAATCAGTCCTCTCGTAGGGCTGATTGGTTGACGTTATAACATGACAGCTGTTTTTCCACAGAGTGAGTGATCCAAGAGAGAGAAAGGAGCATCCCGCAGTGTCTTTCATGACTCAGTCTCCAAAGTGATGCACTATTATTTCCACCATATTTTATTCAATAGAAGCCAATCACTGAGTCACTGTACACACTGAAGGGATCGGAGTTAAGTTTCACCTATTGATGGAAAGAGTCAAAGTTAAGCTCTACCTATTGATGGAAAGAGAGTCAAATAATTTGTGGACATATTCCTGCTATCTATGGCAGGGATGTCAGGGGTATATTTGGATATAGTGATAGGATCATACAGCAGGAGTTTACCTAGATTGGGAAATGCCATATTGATATTTGGGGACTTGGAAACTAGATAATAGAGTTTTTTTCTGCTGGTCAATTAAAATGGGCATTAAATAATCATAAACATTATTTATTTTAGTTCAAATCCTTAGAAGGATTGCAAATTCCTGAGATGATTTCAGTTTGCTTGCTTTAGGGAATATTCAGCTCATGGTGGAGAGGGACACAAGTTTCCTCTTTTCTATCTAGAATTTCTCTTGAGCTCAAATGCATCATTGAATAGAAAATAAACACGCAGGGAAAAAAAAGAATAAAGCTAAAACACACAGAAAATGATACTTAACAACCAAAATCTGTTGGGATAAATAATGTGTATTTTGATACAGTCTATCTTACATGATTCATTTCTCCCAAAATTTCATATGAACAGTAAAACAGCGAAGATTATTGTGGCTTGAGCAAAAATAGTACAGTGACTACCCATGCACAGGGATAATAATACTGATGATAACTCTAGAGATAGCCTAACGTATTGATCTGAATACTAATGTGCTAGGTACTCTAATAAGCAATTTATATGTATTGCCTCATTTAATTATCCCCCAAATCACATGAGATTGATGTAACAAGGAAACAATTATTTTCCTTAGGAGAATTACTTTCTGTACTATGTTAATATACATTGATAAGAATCCAACTCCCCTGAAGTTTGTGTTAGCACTGTGTTTTCTGATTTATTTTCTATTTACTTATTAATATTTTAATTGATTTAAGGTCTAGTGATTATGATGATGATTATTAAGAATTATCTAGTTTTCGCATTCACTGAATCTACTTTTTTTAAAAAAATCCTGATTACCATCATTTTAGGCAGTTAAAAATAAAATAATTATGCAAAACTTTTACACAATGAGAAAAAGAAATTTATTTTTCTGGTGTTTGAACTATGTACTGGTAAACCATCTCTCTTAATTCAGATCGAGTTTCTCGTACTTACACTATATTTATTTATTTATTGTTTTCAATTCATTGTCTAAGACGTAGCTGATTTCCCTAGAGCTATGACAGTGCCATTTGTAAAAAGATTAATCTTTTTTCAATTCTAGACCATATAGCATATATGGAAACATTTATTAACTTTAAATTTGTTCAAATGTAAGAGCACTGTCAAAGTATTATTCCAGCCCTGCTATAACACATCTGAGGAAATACTTTTTCCATTATTTTTCTTATGATTGGAAGATACATGCTAATTATAGAAATGAGAGAACATAAAAAAGGGACTCAACAAGGAATTACTTAGCAATTTCCAAGGTTAACAATCTCCTGTATGTTTCTGCTTATATCCATAAATATGTACAAATATATACATATATATACAAATATATATACACATTTTTTGAAAAATAAAATCATACTATATAATTTTATATCCTTTAAGGTTTTTATCAAAAATATTTCCCTGTACCATTAAATAGTTTTTCAAAACATAATTTTAGAAACTGTACAGCATTCTTGAAAACATACATGCTATACTTAATTTACTTATTTTCCTGTTGTTGAAATTATAATTGATGAAACCTGACAATTTAAGACACTGGAATATACTTTAAGGGAATTCAGGGTGTTGATATATGAACACAGTGGGATATCTTCTTAATATATTCCTCAAGAGAATTCATCAGCCTTCTTTATGATTGGACTTCTAGTTCCCCAAGGTTCTATTTTTTACTGGGAAATGTTTTAATATCTAGCAAGCAATTATAATAGCACTATCATAGTACCCGAGGCATTTAATCACACATGATTCTACCCTCTTTCCCCACTATATCTGAATTATCTTGGTGAGGAAAAAGATACTTATTCTCAGCATGACTGCAATAAAACTAGTGAAAAAAAGTAATATAAAAAATCAAGTAGAAAGGACCTGGAAAGAGCAATAGAAATTGCACCTGAATTTAGGGGATTGGTTCCTACTCCCTGTTGAGTACTTAAGTAGTTTTGTGCCCTGGGGAAAGTCAGTTAAATTCTCTAGAACTCTGACTCCTTATCTGATAATTTATCTTAAATAGTAATTTTTGGCTCTGAAAATTTTAATTTATCTTTAAAGGGAATAAATACCTCGATTGATGTAATCTTGTTTCCAAGTGATCTATCTGAAACCAGGTAAAAATTATATAAATTAATTCCATGTACTTAGATATGTTTACTACTGAGGTTTTGTTTTCTTTTTATGATTTTATTTATTTATTTATTTGAGAGAGAGAGAGAGAGAGAGAGATTTTTCTAAATATTGTTTTTCTGCAATTAACTTTTTTATCCCTGCACTAAACTCAGCACATTTTTGTAAAATATACAGTAAATACATTAACTTATTTTTCATATGAATATTACAATTACATTTTTATCTAAATAGTCTATTTCATATTGATCAGAAGTGTGTTTAAATTAGAAACGATTTTGGGAAGAGTTTGTGTTAATATAATATTGAGTCCCACATGATTGGAATTTTAAAATTGCTTTGATAAAAAGAGTCTCTTAAAATCTGATATTTTCACCTCTCAGAAGATATGCTAAACAAGAAGAAGCTCTTCCTGCCAACAAGACTAGCCCAACTTATTTTGTATGAGTAGAGAAATGAGAGGGAGCTTGCCCAAATAATACTAAACCAGTGTGATGTCAGCGCCTGAATAAAAACTGAGATCAAAGAAACAGAGATAAGAATATACAAACCACAAGTCTGACATTAATAGTAAAATAATTAAATATTCAAAAATGAAACTGGGGCAATTTTTAGATACTTGGATCTAAACCAAATTTATACCCTCTTTTTTCAACTTTATCAAAATAAGTTCAATATGAATCAAAGTTAAAACAGCAGTCTTTAGGGGTACCTGGGTGGCTCAGTTGGTTAAGGTTCCAGCTCTTGATCCTCAGCTCAGGTCTTGATCTCAGGGCTGGGAGTTCAGGCCTCACGTCAGTCTCCACAGCATGGAGTTGGGCTCTACAACATGGAGCCTACTTAAAAAAAAAAATTCCAAAAACAACAGTATTTGTAAAATGTAAAATAAAACACCACAATTATTAGAAAATGTTCTTGATGTATTTTTGTTATTATTACTGTGCTTTAGAATTACTTTCTTAGCAAAACATCAAAAATAAAAAATACGTAAAGAATAAAAGTGGTAGATGTGACAGCAAAAGCTACTATCATCAAAATGCAAGAGAGAAAGTCAAAGGTAAGATAAGAAAAACTAAAGAAAGCAAGTGCATCACAGCCAGTAAGTATCACAAGTGAATGTTGAGTTCAGTGTACTTAACAAGTAAGGAGACTTTATAAATAAATATGAAAAGTTTATGCGTGATAAAAAATGACATAGATATGAAATAGATTAATTAGAAAAGAAAGTATATAAAGGCAAATAAACACATGTAATGTGTTTGACCACATGTGAAACAAACAAAAGCAAATCAAAGAAATATATGAGATATAATTTTTACCTGCAAAATTTCTATTATAAATGCTGTGGAACACTATCTAAGATTGCAGTGCCAAAGCATAAACTTTCTTTACTCCCTTTTATCATCAAAAGCCTTCAAAGTTCATGGCCTTTTTTTCCAGCAATCCACTTCTAGCAGTTTATCTTCAGTTAATAATGGGCAAGTGTGAAAAGTTATGGTTATAAAGATGTATTGGGGCAGCTTATACCAGTGAAAAATTGGAACTTAAAAGTGATTTTCAATAGGAGACTGGTTAAATTAATCATGGTGTATTTAAAAGGAAAGCTATATCGGTCAAAATGATGAAAATAAATTTATATGTTCATTAACAAGCAAAAATGTATACTTGCAGTATGTCTAGTTATTTTTTATGTAATTTATTGACTGTACATTTAAATGGACCAGATTCAGATCCACTTGTTTCCCCCTAAACGCCATTGCTATAAATGCCACTTTCTGAAAAGCCCAATTAGTACACACACACACACACACACACACACAACACATTTACAAAAATATAAACAAATATTCTGTCATTTTTTTTACAGTGTAAGGTAGTTGACAAAATTTTTCTCTAACTGTTTAAATTAATGTGAATAGATGAGTGTTTATAGGAGGTCATTTTAAAAGGAAATATTAAACATGAAATTAACAAGTCATTTATATAATTCAATGAACATTATTTATAATTTAGGCCCATTTCAAGGAAATTAACCAAAGATGGATAATTTTAAAATGTTGCTTGATATCTCCTATATGCCTTATGTATTTACTAAATGAGCACTTATAGATGTGAAATTTTATGTACATCAACCTGTTAATAAGTTATCTTTGGATAGTATAAACACAAGCTCTTTCTGATGCTTCTGGAACTAAATATCTCTTAGATGATGTTCAAAGTGATTTAGCCTTATAGTAAATTTCACAGTGAATTGAACATTGTAAATTAGCTAAGTAATTGTATATTCATTTATATGCCTTCTGACATTTCATTAAGTCCTGTGTGGTGGTGTGAAGTTTATATCTTTATAAAGGGTACTTCTGGAGTGGACTTGAAATTCATTGCTGCTAAGGCAAAAAAAAAAAAAAAAAGGCTTGTGTGGGATTTACTAATTTTTGCATTATTCACAGTATGCTTTTGCTAGTAATGATACTTGAAAACATGTTCAATTATATTCTTGGTTTGCATGTATGTCTCAGAATTAGGGAAATTCTGACCTGGCTATACCTATCTAGTAAAGTATTTTAAATATTTATCATTTTAAACAGCTGATGTTGGGTGTTAGGTCAGATAACTGAACAAGCTGTTGAAGAGCACTTAGTACAACAGGAATGAGTGTAAGATCAGAGCCGTCTGAGGTCAGTCTATTTCAAGATGGAAGAATAAGCAAGGTGAGGAGAAAGCCCAAAGAAAACTACATGTAGAGGAGGCTTGATTGCAGTCTTATTATTTTTTAAAGATATCAAATATTTGTTATCTAAATCTATTCCTGTGTAAGGTATTCAAAATTTTCAAAGGGACTGCAACTACCATGCTCCCTGTCTTTCAGTATAGTCCTTGGCGGTAAAATGGACCCAACTGCCCTAATGCTGCTGACAAAGCTGCTTTGGTGGCTATTTATAAAAACATCATGTAAGTTTTATAGCACAATGGAGGTGTTCTGCACTTTATGTCTTTGTCTCCTGGATAAATACTTGTTTTCAGTTTTATTTTATTTTAAAGATTTATTTATTTTAGAAAGAGAGAGAGAGTGTGCGATTGGGGGAAGGGGAAGAGGGAGAGGGAGAGAGAGAATCTCAAGCAGATTCCACACACAGCATGGAGCAGAGCCGGAAGTGGGGCCTCCATCAGGACCCTGAGATCATAACTTGAGTGGAATCAAGAGTCCCCTGCAACAGATTGAACCACCCACATGCCTCAAGCATTAACTCTTAATCCACACAAGAACCCCATGAAATAGATACTATTATTATCTACTTCACAGTAGATGTGAAAGATTGCACAGATGAGAAGATTGCAATATAAATTGTCAGAGTGGGGCAGCTGGGTGGCTCTGTCTGTTAAGTAGCCGTCTCTTGATTTAGGCTCCAGTTGTGATCTCAGGGTGTGATCTCAGGGTAAGTGGGGAGTCTGCTTAAGACTCTCTCCCTCTCCCTCTGCCCCTCCCACAGCTTGTGCATGTGTTCTCTCTCTCTCTCTCTCACATGGATGGGTAAATCTTTAAAAAAAATTGTCAGAGTATGTGAGGTCCTAGTTTCTGATCCTTTGAAGGCTATGCTGCTTCTTCAAATAATGAGTACATTTTTAAAGAAAAAAGTCATTTTTGCTACTTATTCATCTTTAAAATTTAATGGATGTTTTATTAATTTTAAATTAAAAATATTTTTGTATTATTATTGGCATTATATTTCCTTATTTTGGATGCTTCCCCCCCAAATCACAAATCACAGGCCAACTTTTAAAAATATACTTATAAGCAGTTATTTGCAAAAATGTTAATATAAATGATTAATGGCTTTATCAAGTTTTAAAGTTTTTATTAATGATATTTTAAACTTGAAAATCAACTTACAAAACACAGATTTGGAGTTGTTCAGTAAAAGACCAACCATCTCCTAAAAATCCAAAATTCATGGAAATAATTATAAACTGGGCAATTAAATGAAGCTTTACATTCTCAAATAAGCTAACTAATAGAAGTCATTTTACCTTTACTTAAAATGCATTATTTATAATTTAATATAGGGTGGTTAAAATATATCATTTCAAATTTATCATTGCCATCTATTGGAAACAGCATATCTAAGCCAATTCCCGTTCTAAAGAAAATATAAAATTAAATGTTTTTCAAGGACTAGACTGTAAGTTTGAGCCTTAGATATTGTGTATATTGTATTTGAACATGTAGAGCTGCTGTGCTATATATTTAGGTTTAGATATTCCACCGTAATTTTAAAATTATATGTGTTATATGTGCCCAGGACTGATATTTTTGTTTTACTGTTTTTTAGGGAATGCTATATGACAGAATAATGTAGGAGAGTGCATTAATATATATATACCATTCTCTGCAGTAAAAGACGTCTGTTTTATTTGAAGCTCTGTTTATTACATATCTGCCTTATTGCTAACAAATGTAAAGTCTCATGATGAATCTGGTCTGCTACAAAAAATGCTTTCAGTGTTAGTTTGTGCTTGTCAGGGTAGTAGGGAGTTTTAATAATATATCCCGTATGCTTTCTTTTTATATGGTGCATCAAAATCAGATATGGTAAAAGTATAGTCTTAAAACATAGCAAGAATACATAAGACTAAAAACAAATAAATGGTGGTCAAAAGAAGTATAAAACTGATTCTGAATTTATTTATGCACTCTGGGGATATATGAAGCTTATCATATTTTTAATGCAGAATCATATACTTGGGAAAAAAAATCCTAACTCTTCTGAAAACCCAGAACTCCTCATCCTTTGATAATGAATAGAAAAATGACCTTATGATTCTTTATTTCAGCTAGAAGAAAGGCTCTGTGAGACCACAATACTCACAATCTATGCACCCTAAAATAGAGCTTCCTTTTTTTTCTGGGTTCACTCATTCACACATTGACGATTCACACTTTGAAATGCACATTTCAGATGAGTACCCATACTCCTGAGACTGTCATCCATCACTACCTTACACAAGTAAACCACCTCCCAATAGATAATCCTAAAAATTGTCCAGATCCAACTGTCATTCTGATACCAAATACCTCCTGCTGAACTGGAATGTTTGAGACTAGACAGTTCCAGCTATATCTCTCATTCCATTTTCTTCTTTACGTCCTAAAGGCAGACATCAGGTGCATCCCTTCCTGGCTTTCTGATGTTTTATTGCCTGCTTGTTATTATTCCTCCCCAATCCTACATTTTCCAGTATGGAACCTACTTGCTTTTGTATTGGCTATTTGTCATCTTTTGGTAAATTCCAGTTGGCGTAATTCTACAATCTCAGTCTGAAAATCATCAAGTATTTAATATATTTTGAGTCTTAGTACATGGTCAGTATTTGTTAAAGTTATTGTGCATTCTCAAATTTGAGGGTGTAATTTTCTATGTTTAACTTTTGGGAGATCAAGTTTGTTTTTTAAACTTTTTTATATTTGCCCCTCAGTTTATTTGATGGATCACTTAAAAATGGATCACTTAAAGTGAAAGTTAATCACTACTTTTTTCTTCCACCTGAGTAACATATGGATCTTAGAATTAATTAAATGAGATCACTGTGGTGCTATTTAATGCTTTATTTTCCAGTATCTTAATTCCATGTTAAAGTTTTTTTTCTGATTTAGTTATCATTATTATTTCATTTTGTCTGTGTTCAATTTTTTTTTCTCCCAGGAGAGCATTCTTTAGAAGTTATTTGAGTGAAAATATTGGTGACAAATTTTTTAAGTTTTATTTGTCCAAGAATATTCATCTAATTTCTTGTTCTTGAATGATATGCTCAAAATTCTAGTTGGCAAATTTGCTCAGAACTTTGAAGAACCTTACTCAACTGTAGACTCAGTTTTTCCTCTTTTGAAGTTTTCTCTCTATAATTGCAATTATTTGTGTTCCCCCCCTTTAATTTTATTTTAATTTTTTCTTTCTTTGGGGTGTTAACCAGTTTCATTTTGATGTGTGTAGGAGTGATTTGCTTCTTTATTATGCTTGGAATTTGTGAAGTTTCTTGAATCTGGTGATATATGCCATTTTCCCCTGGAATATTTCCTCCCCTACTCCTTGTTTTTGTTTTGTTTTGTTTTGGTAGTCTTTCTTCTGAATTTCTTTTTAATTTCTTCCATTTCATTATTTTTAAGTTCCCCTATTTTTTCCTACACCTATGTCTCTGCAACCTATTGTGAAGAGGGGTAGAGATCTATTTCCTAACGTATTAATTATTGCATCAGTTATATCTAAACAGATGCTTAATTTATTTTTTGAATTTGATTGTTGTACATTTCATATCTAGAAATTGTATTTCTCTTTAAAATCTAACACTTAATGGTATATTACTTTATCATGTTTTCAGTTTCCTCTAATATTGTAAAATGTATAATTTGCATTTTTCATCTATAGCCAATGTTTTTATTTTCTAGAGTTTGACAAAGTTCTAGTTCAGCTATTTGTTGTTTCCCCTAACCCTTTTTCATGAGGGCTTGTCTTACTGTGCATTTTGTGATTTAGAATTGTGACTTTGTATTTTGTTGTTTTCATCTGCGGAAATCCTGTGAGATCCAGTTTGAAAGTATATCCTGGGAGAGCCTGGGTAGCTCTGTCAGTTAAACATCAACTCTTAGTTTTGGCTTGAGTCATGATTTCAGGGTCCTGAGATCAAATCCCAGGTCGGGCTCCGTGCTCAGCACAGAGTCTGCTTGAGATTCTCTCCATCTCTGTCTCCCTCCCCTTCTGCTCCTCCCTTCACTCATGCTTGCTCTCTCTTTCTCTAGAATATAAATAAATACATAAATACATATATAAATAAATAAAATCTTTTAAAAAAAGAGTATATCCTGGCAATTGATATGTTTGCTTGCTTCTAGCCAGTGATTTAGGAATTAGATGGTACAATAGTACGTTTTGTTGCTAGTATGATTGCCACTAATATCTTAGATTCTTATTTGAGTGATCACATAGATGGTAATTTGGAACTCTGAATCTGTTTGAAGATAACCCTGTGATTTTGAATTCTTAGAGGAGAACTTTTTTTTTTTCCCTCATCAAAATCTCAGGGCAAGATAGACCTGCTTTAATTTCACTTCCCTTTTCCTATAGGCAGGTTTATTTTTTAATCCCCCTTTAATTTACCCTGTAGCTGCTGTATCCCACTTTGGCTCAGGTGGCCCCAAAGCATTGTCTTCCATATGTGCATAGCCATTAAACTATCAGCCAAATCCCCATGAGGCAGCTAAAATATAATCAAGGGCTTAGCTCTAACTTTTAGCACACTTTATTTTTGGCTCCTGGGAATTTTATTTCTTTATAAATTCTCCTACTATTTAAGAAAATGTTTGCTAAATGTTTTCAATAATTTTTAAAATGTGTATATTCATAGCTGATTCCTGAGTTTCTCTTAAGGAATCCACTTCCCTTTCAGCTCACTCCAGTGGGAATTTTTACTCATTCTTATGTATCCCAACATAAAGCCAGGAGGAGAATCTTCATTCATCTATTCTTGGAGTGTCTGGGTGGTTTAGTCGGTTAAGTGTCCAATTCTTGATTTTGGCTTAGGTCATGATCTCAGGGTCATGAGATTGAGCCCTGTGTCGGGCTCTCCTCTCAGCACAGAGTCTGTTTGAAGTTCTCTTTCTCCCTCTCCCTGTGCCCCTCCCCCAGGTCTTTAAATAAATAAACAAGTAAATAAATAAATAAAATCATAAAAAAAGGTCATTCATCTGTTTTTCTAACCTGCTTCCCAGCCACTAATCTTACAACTGCCTATCAAAGCTCCCTCCTTGGAACCCACCTGACTATGTCAACATAGTGATGGCATTAGTATTAATTGTATTAGTAATAGTAATAATAATAATAGTAATAATAGTGTACCTAATATTAATCTAGGTAAAATTCTAAGCACTTTGCCCATACTGATTCATTTAATATAGGTAATAATTACTATTACTGTTCCATTTCACAAAGAATCTAAAGTATGGAGTGAGTAAATAATGTCAAGAGAATTAATGATGAAGTCAAGATTTGAATCTATGAAATCTGTTTTCAGAGCCCCTGCTCATAATAATTGTTCCATAGGTTTTACTCCCCACAGTCTGTTTTTTTTTTCCCCAAGATTAATTAATATTTAGGTATCTGGTTCACCAGCTTCCTCTTAAAACCAACTCCTCCATAATTACAAAATTTCAAAATATTTGGGACAACCTATCTAAAATACTAAGAAAGTGTCCCTTGATTTTTTTCAGTATCAATAATTTTTACTTCCATTTTACTTCAACTACTTATGTCAAAGTTTCCACTGTGGATATTATTATTAATTTTAATTTTTTTTGCAGTTCCCTCCTCTAGAATCTTAAACTCTAAACATGTACTGTTATTGTGTCTGCTCTTCTAATATTTTATTTACAACAAATCTGTCATTTGAGAGAGATCTCTACATGAAGTGTTTTCATAACCTATCTCTACCTCAGTTCCCTCATCTGTAAAGTAATGCTCTTTCCCCAAATATTTATGACCTAAATAAGATAGTATGTGTAAAACTGTACCATAAATCCTAGAGAATGATTCTGATTAAAAGCCTAAAATCTATTCCTTATCAAATGGTAACTACTCTCATAGCCCTTGAGCTATGTCTTAATCTTTTCTTCATTCATTGGCCAATTCTGGTTTCTTATAGCGCTTACTATCTCTTTAATTATCTAGCTTATATAATTTACTTGCTGATTGTCTGACATTTTAAGCAGAAAACCATCAGTGTTACAGCGTAAAAAGCAATGGTTAACAATCACACCAAATGGTTAATGAACAGAAACTGCTTATGTTTTAAAGAACGGTTTGCATCCTAGCATGATAGATATTATATACAGGTATTTACTATATTTCACTCAAGTTTTAGTGAGTTGTTTGAAGGTTTGGGCATGGCATATTTTATAATCTTCCCCTCCTGAAAATAATGACAAATAGCTGTGGTTGATGTTCTGGGCTGTGCGTCTGGTTGTCAGGAGCACATTATTGACATCAACGGGTCCATGTGTATTTGGAAAAATGCCAAAATTATAAAACAATTTTAGATTAGTAAAGGAAATAACCTTGTATCTGGTTTTCTGTAAATTATCATAGAGGGTGATCACATTTTTTTCCTAACAAACTAATAATTTGAGAAGTGTGAAATATTTGTTTGGCATGAAAGTTGTTCTTTTCTTGTAATAAAGTCAAATATTTATAGCAAATATATCTTAATATTCAAAAATAGTTTAAAATTTCTGTATTTGTAATCAAGAAGTACTTGTGTAACTTAATTCCTGCAGTTAATTAAGCACAATTAAGAAAAATAATCAAATTGTGCTTTTTACTTGATTTTATGTGGCATACACAGATCTGTTTAAAACTTTGACATAGATAATATACCAGCCTATATTGAATTTTAATAATATGGATTAGATTTGATGCCTGTTAATTTACATGCAGTGGGAATAATAAGGGGCATTTTGGTAAATACTGTGAATACCAGGAGAACTGAATGCCTGATCATTGATTTATTCATTTATCATAAAATTTTATTCTCATTTTGTAATGGCTATTACCCATTTCCAAGCAGAAAAAGAATATGAAGTAATGGGCTGATGGAGAGTTGGAATAAAATGGGGAAACTATTTTTACGAATTGTCAGCATAAGCATTTAATCTACAAATACTCATACTTCAGTTTAACAGGCTTGGATGTGTCAAGTCATAACAGGAATCCAACCCCTCAATTCAAATATTCCTAAAATTACTCTGGAGGTGCTAGTAACGTCAGCATTTTATCTATCTGTCCATTTTATTTATTTATTTATTATTTATTTATTTATTTATTTATTTATTTATGCCTGCAGGGAGATTTGGTCTCTTACTTATCTAGGTGGCTTTATTTGTGATGTGAGATAAAAGACTGTCTGAGCTGCATATTTTACTCCTTCCTGAGGAAGAAGCTAACCTAATTAAAATCTGGTCTACTGTATTTTCAGGAATGTCACTTTTTGTTTGCTCTTTTTATGGTTTATACACATACCTAAAAAGAAAAACAAACAAAAGACCTGGCAATTGTTTTTATTTTTATAAAGTGTAGCTTTTTTAAATGGTTTATATTCTACAGTTTAACTTCCAGTTTGTTCTTGTAACTTAAAATTGGTCAGCTAATGATATCCCATTACTGCTGATGTTGGTAATAACAATGAAAGTAGGATCTTAATATTTTTTCCTTTTCATTGTTAATTAATATATTAAATCCAAATTCCAGAGAAGTGTATATCTTGTGGCAAAGGAGGAAACTGCATTTGAATAAGAGACATATAAAACTGTTAAGATTGAATCATATATTTCTGTGCACTTTACTTTCATCAAAGTTAGAACAATTTTAGGCTTAAATTGATTTTCTGATATTCTAATAAAGTGATAATCAGCTTAATCAGGTCTGTGATCAGGCAGAGACCCATCTCTATAATTAGATATTGCTATTTTTGCCTTACATTTGTGACATATCTAGTTTGTTTGAAGTTGAACACGGTTGTATTCACATAAAACATTATTTCTGGATTGTTAATTGAACCTGTAGAGTGGCCTAGGGATATTTCTGAGAGCACATAAACCGACTTGCACTTTCTGTAAATATGGTGATGATGGGTAAAATACCAAATGCAAAGTGTGATGCAACATTTTTAAATCAGTCTCAACTTCTCTACTTGTGAACCCTAGCCCTCACAGAAAAACACTGCTACTTAGACTCTGAGCTGTTTCTTGGGCTTCTTTGGACAATATCATAGCTATATTTCCTTGGGAAATTTGTGGTTGCATGCAAAATTTGGTTAAACAGCACAGTTTATACCTAATTTTTTAAAAAGGTTATTTGTAAGCAATGTATTAAACTTAGATAGGTCTAAGAAGATTCAGAGTTTTTGCTGTTGTATATACTTGTCCTTTGAAAAAGATCTCAGAATTAAATATGTGTAAACTCAAAAAAATTTAAATATTTTGAAAGCAAATAATTTTTAATAAAACAGAAGAAAATACTTGATGAAAAATTTACATTTTCACTAGGCTACAATGTTTTGAGAGGAAGAATTATTATTGAATTTTATATCCCTAATAATAGCTCCTTCAGGGTCCTACATATAGTTGCAAGAAAATAAAGGTATTTATAGTATCTTATGGGCCTCATTTTTCTTTGCTGATTTCTTTCTTTAAATTCCTTTTCAGGTCTGGTTTACATTTTCATTTGAGACAAGATATTGAAGCAGATTACATTCATGGTCATTACTTCATTCACCACCTAAACATGAATGAAAATTTCTATCTCCATTCCAGATTTCTCTTTTGAGTTCCATACCTATATAGCCAATGGACTCTTTCAAATTATCTCTAGAATATCTCAGCAGTACCTCATATTCACCACAGAGAAAACTTTCCCCATGAATAAGAGACACTGAGAAAGTATTTTTCATCTCAGTGAAAGAATCCTTAACCAAATGTTGCTCAAGTCAGAAGCCTTATAGTCTTGATGATGGTCTGCTTGTAGAACAAGTAGTCTGTTACCAAGTCCACTCTATTTAATTTACCAAATATCTCTCAAGTAATCAGCTTCTTACCACTTATGGTACCATTACACTAGTTCAATGTTTCATCAAAGCAGATCTCCTCCTAAAGATAATATTCTCCAAATTAGTTTTCTTATATCGACGTGTCTCATTCAATATGGTCACTGCACTCATACCACAGAGATTGCATCAAAAATGCAAATCTGAACAGGTCAGTGCTCTTCTTCCTACCCCAAACCTTTCTCACAGCTCAGAGAATAAAAATTCAAACTTTAATATGGTTTCAAAATTCTGTGTCATTTAGCCAATTTGAGTTTACTTTTCCATGTGATCTTTTAATTTTAATTACAACAACCTCTTAGCAGTTTCTCAAAAATGTTGTGACCAGTGCCACTTCAAGTCTTTGTAAAAGTGCTATCTTCTCCCCCTAGATAGCTACTCTTGCCTTTTCCTCTTGGTTAATTCCTACTTGGCCCTTAGTTTACAGCTCAATGTTACTCTCTCAAAAGGGCCTTCATTAAGCCTAGGACTAAACCTTATCCCCTGGTTATATGGCCATTTAGTTCCCTTTGCTTTTCTTTCATAGCACTTACCATAGTTTACAATTTACAGTTTGTCATTATGTAAATACTCTCTGTTTACTACACTACTAAGTTTTATATGACCTAGAGTCATATCTATTTTTTCCATCATTGAAATTTTGGCCACAATTGATTGCCTGAAATCAACAAATATATGTTGACTGATAAATATTTTGCCAGAAGAGTAATCTTGAACTTTTATTGCTTTAGTACCCATTCACAGCTACCCACATACCATGATATCCAAAATATTAAAGACTGTGGTTCTTAAATTGGGTGTGTGGATTCCCCAGCAACCTATAGAATTATCATTATTTGATTACTCACCTGTGATTGTACCAGTTCAGAATATAATCAAGTGGTTTTCTCTTTTCTTTCGTATTGCCTTTTCCTGAAATCACTTCTTTATCCTTTTTATGTCAGCATAGAACCATATGTGCTATAAAGTTATCATTCTGCACCTGATCTGTTTCTTCCATTAATTTTCAAAATGGAAATATTTTGTTTAAGAAAAAGAAGCTTAGGAGTGCAGAAGGAATAAAAAAGCAAGTTACAAATTGTGCATGTCATTACTTGATTAATATTCTTGTGAGATATTCTCCTAAATAATCAGATCCCAAACCAATTTTCTACATGAACTACACATTGAAGGTCGTTGGAAATGTCCTTAAAGTTCTATTCCTATCTCATAGTAGTAAAAAGAGGGCAGTGCCTTGTGATGCAGATTTGCTGCAGTGTTCAACCTAGTTCTCTAGCAAGCAGTTTCCCATGAATATCATTATCCTGCTCATAAAAAGAAGCATACCTAGTAATGGGTAAAACACTACCCACAGTAAGATGAAAGCCCTCACAGCTAGCAAACCCAATTACCTGACATTTGAATGTTTGGGAATTACCAACAGGTGCAAGGAAGCAAGACAATAAGGATATTAGGTGACAGTTTAAAGAATTAGGAAGAGAGTTTAGTATTAACCACCGAGAGATGTTGAACTGAGCTTGGTATTTGGCAAAGGTTATAGTTTGAGAGCTACAATAAAATATCAAAGACTATGGAAATGAGTGTACTATTTAGAAGCAGTACCAAGAAGAAGTCTTAAAGGTCTTTCTCAAAAAAAAAAAAATGTAACATACAATAAATAAGCCAGTTTCCTATTATTATGTTCTTTCAGAATAAAGTCTTGAAGTGAAAATGTATGTTCTTTATACCATCCTATATATATTGTATTATGGCAATGTTTTAATACCAATTTGGAATTCTCAAAATAAAGGTAGATGCACATTTAATTTGTAACTGAATTACTTTCAGTAAAATTTATTTGTATAACCTAATGTGAATTATGTACAGTTGACCCTTGAACAACATGGGGGTTAGGGGCACCAACCTCCTGTGCAGTTGAAATCCACATATAACTTTTGACTCCCTAAAAACTTAACTTCTCATAGCCTACGGGCAGCCTTACTAATAACATAAACAGTCAGTTAGCACATATTCTCTGTATGTATTATATACTGTATTTTTATAATAAAGGAAGCTAGAGGTAAGAAAATATTAAGAAAATGATAAGGAAGAGGAAATACATTTTACAATGCTTTACAACATCAACAAAAATCCACATAAAAGCGAACTCACATAATTCAAACCTGTATTGTTCAAGGGTCAACTGTATTAAATTATAAAGACTACTAATAAATAACTTTTGTCATTGCAAGAAAAATAAAATTTAGACCTAAAAATCTGGAAATTTTGAATGAATATTAAACATTCAAGATTCAGACTTACATTAAGTTCATACAGATTTTAATAGAAATATGCCAAAATGGACATTCTATATCTAGTATTTTGTCATTGTGAACACTTCTTAGGTTGCTATATTAAACAAGGCTACTAATTTAGAAGTAAATATTCCTTATTGGTATTTTTTTAAAAATCAGTGATTGGTACTTATTTTAAACTTTAACTGTATTGCTGTAAAAAATGATCATGTATTATTCTAACATTTAAAATGTTACAGTCCTTTTGGACAATAAAAGAACAATTATAAACTCTGGACAAAACATAAAATAAAACTACCTGAAGACTCTGCTGAGTAAATGAATACAGGGAGAATTTGGAAAGGAGTTCAGTTTTAAAGGAAGTGACCAAATGACTATGTTTCCTGTTTTAGGGCACAGGTAGCTAAAATACCAATAGAAAGTATAGCTGTATTTTTTGATGCAAGAACCTTGTTCCCTCTCTCCCTGCAACACACACACAAAGGAGTCTGGGAATTAGGGTTGCCAAAGAATGACCAGGAGACTCTGGGAAGGAAAGGAACTGTAATTCTGTATATGTTTGCCTAATATTATATATATTTGCAGAGAAAAATGAAAGTAGTCTGGTTTGAGATCCGAGCTCCTCTATACCAAAGATTCCACAAATTTTTGATCCAACTTAGATTTTGCTAGACAGAAACATTAACTCTCTTCACAACAAAATAAAATAATTGCAAATACCCACAATATAGTGTTCACAGTGTCCAGTATACAATCCCAAATTACTTGGCATATAAATAGCCAGGTTGGTGGCATCATTTTCTCAAGGAAAAGAAAAGCAGAATACATCAAAAATGACCCAGATATTCTCATTATTAGAAAAAACTTTAAAACAGCTTTTAATATTTGTTACTGAGGTAAGTAAACTAAATTTAGAGCATTTCATCAAAGAAATAGAAAATATTCTTTTAAATGGAAAATTTACAATGGAAAAATGCAGTCTCAAAGTGTTTAGAGGCAGAGCTTAATAACAGAAAGGAGATGTCAGAGGAAAGGGTCAGTATGTTTGAAGATGGATTAATAGTGATAATATCATCCAATCTGAGAAAGAGAGAAAATTAATGATTAAGATGGTCAGAGCCCCTGGCACAGGTGGGGTACTTTTTCCCCATAGGCTTTGGCCATTTTATTCATTCATTTATCTGCATATGGGTAATTGAAGTGTCAAAAGAAAAAACATGAGAGAATTGAGCAGATAAAATGTTTGTATGAATAATTGCTGAATATCCCTAAATTTGGAGAAAACATAGATTTATATATTCAAGAAACTGCAAAATCCAAGCAGGATGAATTACACACACACACACACACACACACACACACCCCAAGTTCATCAGAGTTAAACTACTAAAAACCAAAATTAAGAAAATTTCTTGAAATCAGGGATACCTGGGTGGCTCAGATGGTTAAGCATATGCCTTGGGCTCAGGTCAGGATCCCAGGTCCTGGGATCAAGCCCCGCATTGCGCTCCCTGCTCAGTAGGAAGGCTGTTTCTCCCTCTGCCTGCAGCTCCCCCTGCTTGTGCTCTCTCTCTCTCTCTGACAAACAAACAAATAAAATTTTAAAAAAAAGAAAAGAAAATTTCTTGAAATCAATTAGAAGAAGAATTACACATTAAATATGGAGGAACAATGATTCTGTGTGTGTGTGTGTGTGTGTGTGTGTGTGTAAGAACAATGATTCTAATGATCTCTGACTTCTGTACAGAAACAATGGAGGCCAAAAGAATAAAAAAAATTTGTAATGCTAAAAGAAAAAAATAAAGATGAAAACAGAGTAAATCTAGGAGAAACTGTTGATGCCAGATCCACACTACAAAAGACAAATGTTAAATACACTTCTTAAGGCTGAATTAATTATTCCAGAGGTAAATTCTAATCCTCAGGAATGAATAATGAAAATAATAAGTGTTAAATGTCTATGTGAATATAAATATAAACAAATATATATGAAACAAATGTATATATGAAACAATACCAATGAAAATAAAAGCACACTTTAAAAATAGTAACAGATCAATTTTTAAAAAGTATTTAGTTCCAGTATAGTAAACATACAGTGTTGCATTGTTTCAGATGTACCATATAGTGATTCAACAATTACATTCATTACAAAATACTTATCATAGGTGTACTCTTAATTCCCTCCACCTATTTCACTCCTTCCCCCACCCACCTCCCCTCTGGTAACCATCAGTCTGTTCTCTATAGTAAGAGTTTATTTTTGGTTTGTCTTTTTTCTTTGTTCATTTGCTTTGTTTATCGGATTCGACATATGAGTGCAATTATATGGCATTTGTCCTCTCTGACTTGTTTCACTTAGCATTATATTCTCTAGATCCATCCATGTTGTTGCAAATGGCAAGATTTCATTCTTTTTTATGGCTGAGTAATACAAAAACACTAATTTGAAAAGATATATGCACACCTATGTTTATTACAGTATGATTTACAATAGCTAAATTACGGAAGCAGCCCAATTGTCCACCAATAGATGAATGGATAAAGAAGATGTGGTGTGTGTGCATGTGTGTTTATTTTCTGTATCAATTTCAACGTTGATATGGAAGTATAAACAACTTACAAAGTAAATTTAAAATAGAAGAACAAAGTTGGAGGAAAAACACTATCTGGCTTCAAGGTATAAAGTTACAATAATCAAGACTTTTGGTTCATAGATTTTTCTGAAAGAACATATCGTAAATACCTCAGCATTTGCAAGCCATATATATGGTCTCTTCACAGTTACTGAACTCTGCCATTATATTCTGGAAACTACATGAGCAACACAAAAACAAATGAGCTTGTTATATTCTTGTAGAACTTTTATTTACAAAAATTGGCAGGATGCCCAACTTCCTGTAGGTCATAATTTGCTAACTTCTGATCAAAACTATGGAATTGGCAAAAGGATAGACATATAGATCAATGGAACATAATAGAGTGCCAAGAATAGACACACTTATTTTTGGTCAGTTTTCAACAAAGATGCTAAATAAATTCATTGGTGAATATTTGATAGTAGTTTATGTAGTTATAATTTGCATTTCTCAAGTAATGGTGTCAAACATCATTTGTCTGTGAAAACTTTATTAAGGTATTTGGGTTTTTTTGTTTGTTTGTTTGAAGATTTTATTTATTTATTTATTTGACAAAGAGAGAGATAGTGAGAGAGAGAGTACAAGCAGGGGGGATGGCAGGCAGAGGGGGAGGGAGAAACAGGCTCCCTACTGAGCAGGGAGCCAGATGTGGGGTTTGATCCCAGAACCCTGGGATTATGACCCGAGCTGAAGGCAGACGCTTAACCTGCTGAGCCATCCAGCCACCCCCGAAGTATTTGTTAAAATCTTTTTTTTTTTTGATGACAATTTAAAAAGATTGGCAGTACAAAGACTTGATGAAGATGTGAGGCAACTGGAACTCTTATATATTGATGAAAATGTAAATTATACAGCAGTTTGGAAAATGGTTTGGTAATTTCTTAAAATGGTTTAGTAATTTCTTAAAATGCTAAGAAAATACCTACCAAATAAGCCAGCAATTTGACCCCTAGTTATTTACACAAGAAACATAAAAAGATATGTCCACACAAAGATTCGTAAATGAATATTTATAGGAGATTTTTTCCTCAATAGCCAAACCTGAAAAAATCCTGTGTGCATGAACTGATGAATGGATGGAATGACTATGGCATATCCATACAATGGAATAATAGCAATAAAAAATAACCAGTCTCTGAAACAAGCAAAGGCAGGGATGAAATGTCAAAATCACTGTGCTCCCTACTAGGTGTTATGTGAGTGGTGAATCACTAAATTCTACTCCTGAGATCAATATTACACTCTATGTTAACTAACTAGAATTTAAATAAAAACTTGAAAAAAATAAAATTAAAAAAATTAAAAATCACTATGCTGCTTAAAAGAAGTCAAGTATATATAAAATTTTAGAAAATTCAATCTAATTTACAGTGAACAAAAGACAGTAGTTCCTTATGACTGGAGATGGAGGAAAGAGCAGACAGTGATGAGGCGTAAGGGGTCTTTAAGGGTAATGGAAATGGTTTGTATCTTGCGTCTGGTGTTGGTTTTATAGTAGTATACAATTTTTAAAACTCACCACATTTTGGGGCACCTGGGTGGCTCAGTCGGTTAAGCGACTGCCTTCGGCTCAGGTCATGATCCCAGAGTCCTGGGATCGAGCCCCGCAAGGGGCTCCCTGCTCAGCGAGAAGCCTGCTTCTCCCTCTCCCTCTGCCTGCCACTCCCCCTGCTTGTGCTCTTTCTCTCTCTGTCAAATAAAGAAATACAATCTTAAAAAAAATAAATAAAATTCCCATTTTTAATTTGAAATGGATGCAGTTTGCTATATATGGTTTATATCTTCATAAATTTCATAAAATGAAAATTACATGAAAAAATTATATTATTTACAAGTAAACCTAATTTAGGAAGGTGTTCATAATGTAACTGGATGCAATATAGAGAACTGTCTTTGTGGTTCATTCTGTTCTAGTATTTGAAAGAAATTTTGAGGAGTAATAGTCCAGTAACTTCTTGTGAGATAAAATCTGGCATGTTAAAATTTTGAGACTAGGGTTGTATATTGTTTTCACTTTTAATAAAAAAAAAAAGTCCATTTTTGCAACAACCAGAGTGCATTCAGGAAAAAAAATCACTAAGTGATTTAAAAAATTGCAGATTATTTAACTATTAACAAGGGATTGGACTATTATTAATTAGTAAAATGAATGGCTCCTTGGGTAAAGAGAAGTCTAAGGAAGATGGGAAGAGCAGTTAGAGGGATAGGTTGTAACAGGATCGTGTGCAATAACAATCTGATGGTAAGAATATCCTTCCTTAATTACTTTGAATGGCAGATAAAGACAATGGAGTCATAAACCAATTGTGAATAAACAAAACACAGTCTAATTTCACCTTACATGGGAACTTTATCTTAATTGATTAACAGTTGGTCTTAATTCTTTATTTATTGTATTGCCATAAACAGAACAGATGGACATTTGACAGCACAGCATCTGATTTTCAAATTTATGTACAAACGCTTTCTAGTTTTTCTTAGTTATAGCTGATTTCATTCTTATAGGCAGTCTTATATTTCTAGTTTTTTATATTACTTTCCGCAGAGAAAAAAGACACATTCTGTTACACATTATTTTATATACTAAAGTAGAGCAGTTGTTTGCTTTCTTGTAGTTACAGAATCCTAACTGTCCTCAAGAGATCATCTAATGTAATCTTATGACCCTATATTATATACCCGATTCCATTAAAATTTTCAAGCACAACACTAGTTCTTTATCAAGTTCCTAAATGGGCTTCCTATTTCTGTTACTCTCTTTTATCTTAAACCTACCCTCTCATATTCCAATTTATGTATGTTATTAGATATTATCACTTCATGTTCACTGGGATCAATATTTGACTGGTTAAGGGAAAACATTGGCTCTAGCAGGAGATAATTAACAAAGTTATAAACATTGTTTTTAAATTAAAAACATAAAAAAGCACATCCTTTCAATAATCTTTTATGTAGATCCAATTTTCCCTTAAGTATGATCTTGATAATGCCTAATATGCTTCACCATTTCCAAACTACATCCATAGGACATCATCTACAATATTTTCTTGGGTTCTTTTTAAGCTGTGCATAATTCTAACGACAAAGAGAAAGTAATCTGAATTCATAATCATTCTAGATTTCTATTATTTTTCTCTAGTATTTTATAATTTTTGTCCTTCTGTTAAATTTAGTTATATTTTTAGTAACTTGCCTTTACAAAGTAGATATAAAGCCAGTAACATTTACAGAAGTTATAGGATTTCAAGCAAGTTGTCATATTCTTTTGTTTTTTACTTCCTCCATTGGCTTAAGCACTATTTATTTAAACTATATGATACAATTATATGTGCAACTAACTTACATGATAACAAACAAAATAGAATTATGGTAAGCATATATTTCATTACACAGAACAGTTATTCCCAAGTATACTAAAGGGTAACCTAGAGAATGTCAGCATTAGATAAAGTCAGTACAGTAAGTGGATGAATAGTGGTAAAAATGGCAAAGTTTTTTGAGCTGAAATTGTTTTTTAGAGTCTCTATTGACTTACTCTTCCTGTTCCACTATACTACTGACTAAATTGGCCACTAACACATATAATGAATCTCTGCAAATATATGCAGTACAAAGATATACAGCATGTTTTAGTGGGAAAAGTACTAATTTCAGAAATAGTTACTTAGCTATACATCCATTTAAACATTTGCCCAACAACGTATTTAATCTCTTCTTGTTTACTGGGCTCTGGGCTGAACAATGGGGACATGTAGAGATATCAAAAAATTCAAAGACTAGGTGGTTTCAAGTCCAGTTTCACTTACTAAATGAATGATCTGTAAAGAAAAATCACTGTCTGACTCTAATCTTCAATGATTTTTTTTTTTTCTAAGATAGAAAGTATATGTACAGATCTGATGAAAACTAAAAGAGTTAGTACGGGAATGGGCCACTCACAAATATTAATATAAATGATTGTTGGGAATACCTGTTTTTCTTAGTACACTGAGTTTTTTAAATGATGTTCAGTATAGGTAAAGAGAGAAAGATAGTAAATGAGAAGTAAGGGCAATTTCAAAACACGTGCAGAATTAGGAGATATTGAGAAAATACAAGGAATTAAAACACCTCTTGGCTCTTAAGAATACATTCTTGAAGTTTCTGAAAGAGTTTGGGGGGTTTAGTTTGAATTGCCCTGATAAGCATTTTGTTAGTTTTGTTTTGTGTATTTTCTCAGATATGATATAATTATATTAGAGGTAAAATCGTAAGCATTGAAGAGAGGAGTCATAAAAATTCCCTGGATACATAAAATGAAGGCTCTATTAAGTTGAACTAAGAAAAATGCTACTTAAGCTAAACCAGGGTTTTTCTATTAAAACTTTCAAATTACTTAGCATTCATTATTGTAAATGCATAAAATGAATTACCAGAAATTGTTTTTAGCTATTCTCCCTTGAAAAACACCTTCCCTTCTCTTTGGAAACACACAATCATAGGTGATAAAAAGAAGATGGGTAGTTAAAATCTACGGATAAGTCATAGTTTTGTTTCTTGATAAAAGCACTTTACATTTATTTCAGTTTTTACAATATTAAATTGAACTATTTTTATTTTCAAATGAATGGCTCAATGTAACCCCTGATAAAATGCTAATCAATAGGGAAATACATACTGTTTGCTAGAAGTACATACCTTAAGTTTTAGCCAATAATTGCTTTTGTGTAATTTATTTAATTTTCTGCATTTACAAGTTTTAGGATCAAAGTTTCAGAATTTTAGTTTCTTTCATTCATTTTAAGCTAATATTTCACCTATAGAAAATAACTTTCTTCTATGTGCATTACAGATGACGTCAGGCTAGTAGGTAGAATATGACAAGTGTAACAGAGGCAAGAATTGAATATTATGGGGTACATTTTGGATAATCATGTTTGGCAGGAATGTATTAAAGTATAGACAATAATTAAATTTGGAAAAAGAACTAATACATTTATTAAACAAATATTTATAGACAAGTGTTCCATGTGTCAGGCACTTTCCTGTATGCTGGTGATAAAAAGCAGAAAATGAAATACAGACACCCCCCCCCACACACACACACACATACACGCAATTCCTGCCCTTAGGGATATTTGATTTTTGTTGTTTTATGAATCCAGGTTTATGAGTAGTTAGGACATGAGGATATTGGGGATAGAAACTTCAGCAAGTTGTAAGTGATATAAACCAATCTTACGGAACAGGTTTCATTCAGGAAGGGGCAGACAGAAGTCCAACTCAGGCAAATACA
Organism: Eumetopias jubatus; assembly: GCF_037043125.1. Taxonomy (NCBI): domain Eukaryota; kingdom Metazoa; phylum Chordata; class Mammalia; order Carnivora; family Otariidae; genus Eumetopias; species Eumetopias jubatus. The sequence continues at coordinate 66,088,179 of NW_028274808.1, forward strand.
CAAGGTCAGCATCCAAAGTCTAAAAATGAGGGAGCAGGTTGGGAAACAAAGTGAGGGTTTAGAGGGGAGGGGGTGGGGGGATGGGTTAGCCCAGTGATGGGTATTAAAGAGGGCACGTTCTGCGTGGAGCACTGGGTGTTATGCACAAACAATGTATCATGGAACACTACATCAAAAACTAATGATGTAATGCATGGTGATTAACATAATAAAATAAAATTAAAAAAATAATGGAGCAAGATAAAAGGGAAAAGAGTGCTGTACAAACAAGGAGTAATGAACTGGTGGAAAATAACAAATGATAGATGGCTTATGCTTCAGTCTTAAGCCAGTGAATGAAATTTCAGTGAATGAAATTTCAGAGTGAAGCAAAGCTTACCACTAAGCTTCCTCCATGACTGAGGTGGCTGTATGGCAAGGAGAGAGAATCAACTTGGCATGCTTACAGGTAGAATAAAAAAATCATACACTTTCTTCCTTCAAGCCAGCTTCTAAAAATTAATTGTTCTGGATTATTTACTTCCTTATTTAAGAGAATAAAATTTTGATTTTGTTTTAATTATCATTATAGAAAATTATAAAATATGCCAACTTTGTTTTTTTCTGTTGAGTTATCAAAGATATGGCATTAGCATTTATTTCTGCCTTATGTCAAAGAAGACTAAAATTACTATGAAAGCTAATTCATACAAAGAAGACTACGGTTAAATAATATGAATCTAGGCCTTGGAGGTTCTAGGGTAAGACAAGATTCACTTTGTCCTTCAGAGTGTTGCTTTTGTACAAACGTGACATTTTGGTTGGAATTTGTGTTTGACAGCTCTATAATGTAATTTTCCAGAATGTGTTGAAGTGGAACCAAATATCATTGGCTTCATTCAGTAGATTTTCTGCCTGATGGAAAACACCATTACTATTCTATTTATTTTTACAACCAATAAAAAATTGATTATTTTGATTTGTGGAGTTCTTTTATACATAATTTTCCAGGAGATAAAGACCATATATTAGCCCTTATATATGTCCATGACTGAGCATTAATTGACTGTGATCTATAAGAAACTGCCTATGTTTAGTTCCATTTTGGCATTACTTGCACTGACAGTTAATAGGTAGCATATTGGCTTAGGAAATAGATGTGAGTGGGGGGGGATTCTGCAGAATAATTTAAAGGGTGTTCATGTAAAAGCTATTCCTAAGTACAGAGAATGAAAAAGGGATTTTATAATATAAAACCAATTCATAATTTGAGAGTAGAAATGAAGCTAAGTCAAATACAACTGCCAAATGAAAAAACACTGGGGTCCGGGGATACAGTCCTGTTGGAGAAAGGAGGCAGAGTAAAAGTTGAGGTTATTGGAGCTCAGAGGTCAGATATAGATCACGGTGTAAGTCAGAGTATCACACCTGGAAAAAAAAAAATCTATACGTGGTAGGTATTGAAATAAAGAAGCCCAGGCAAACATGAATTTTTGTTTTGTTTTGTTTTGTTTTTGTTTTAACACTAATTAACTTGAAATCAGTATTTTATTTTATTTTATTTTTTAAAGATTTTATTTATTCATTTGACAGACAGACACAGTGAAAGAGGGAACACAAGCAGGGGGGCAGTGGGAGAGGGAGAAGCAGGCTCCCCACTGAGCAGGGAGCCTGATGCGGGGCTTGATCCCAGGACCCTGATAAAACTGAGAGGAAGGCAGATGCTTAACCCACTGAGCCACACAGGCACCCCAAAATCAGTATTTTAAAGCAAAACATTACTTTTTTCTATCAGATTAATCAAAGTTACCTACTTTTATGACTCTAGGGAAGCTGTGAAACTTAGGAAAGAGGTTATTGGGTGCCTGAGTGGCTCGGTCGGTTAAGTCTTGGACTCTTGGTTTCAGCTCAGACTCAGGTCATGACCTCAGGGTCCTGGCTTGGAGCCCTGTGTAGGACTCCACACTTGGCATGGAGTCTGCTTGTCCCTTTCCCTCCCCCTTTGCTTCTCCCCTAACTCACACACTCATTCTCTCTCTCAAATAAATAAATAAAATATTAAAAAAAAACAAAAAGAACATAGGCTATTACTGGACACTACTGTAATTTTTGAACTTTTTTTAAAGCACATTTTGCTGCTTATCTTTTTTCCCTTAATAAAAGGAGAGGAATCTCTCTTACCATGCACAGTGTAACTTTAATTAAACTATTTAGCATATTGACCTTGAGAATAAAATAATTTATTAGTATAAGAGAAACCTAAACCACAGTGAGTTTGTGATTTTTAATGTATAGACTTAAGGTCTTTATTTGCATTTGTCTCCTAGCAATACTTTTCAGCATGAAGGTAATATATGTAGATAAGAAATCAGAATGCTGAAATGGTAGGTGGAACATGGAAATCTTAGAACTTCAAAACAAAAGTCCACGACCTGATATAATATTGATTATTTTGCATAGTAAGAGCATAGACATAAGGTGTTAGAACAAAGGTATTGTGAATCAGCTACCTGCACTATGTCCTGTGGTCCCACACAGTCGAGTTTTTATTATTATCATTAATTTTCCTGCCTATCATTAGGAAATATAGCAAATAATATAAGAACCCCCTTGTAGTTTCAAGTCTATCTTAATCAGCAGGTAGCTTTTCATGGGAGGTCATTTGAAAATGAACTGGCGGGCTGTGGATCTTTTTAGAGTATGACACTTTCACTTTGCTTGAGTCAGAGCTGTCTTTGCTTTCTTCTTCTAATTCATTATGTATATAAATCTCTGTCCCAACTTGCCCAGGCCTGTGAAAGTTGTTCATGTGACAGTGGAGGCAGAGATTGGATGGATGCCTTGCAAGCCACTGGATACCAGTGATTGCTGGCAACCACCAGAAGCTAGAAAAGAGGCAAGGAAGGATCTTCTAGAATCTTCAAGAGAGAGCATGGCTCTGCCACCTTGATTTTAGGTTTCTACCTTCCAGAACGGTGAGAGAATAAATGTCTGTTGTTTTAAGCCACCAAGTCCGTGGTACTTTGTTACTACAGCCTTAAAAAACTAGTAGAATGTGCTACAATGAAACACCTCAGGCATACAAAGGAATACACTACTGACATATAATAAAGCATGGATGAATTTCAAAATACTATGCTATGGGCGCCTGGGTTGATTAAGCGTCTGCCTTTGGCTCAGGTCATGATCCCAGGGTCCTGGGATCGAGCCCCACATCGGGCTCTGTGCTAAGCAGGGAGCCTGCTTCTCCCTCTCCCACTGCCTGCCTCCCTTCTTGTGATCTCTCTCCCTCTCTCTGTCAAATAAATAAATAAAATCTTAAAAATCGAAACCAAAATACTATGCTAATAGAAAGAAATCAAACTCAAAAATCATATATTGCATGATTTCAGTTATATGAAATGTCTGCCTATAAAAGCAGAAAGGAGATTAGTGGTTTTCTGGAGATGTGAGTGAGAAGCAGGTTGTCTGCAAACGAGCAGAAAGGATATCTTTGAGATGATGGAAATGTTTTCAAATTGAATTCTTCTGATCATTGCACAACTCTGCAAATTTACTAATTCCTATAATTTGCTAATTATAATTTCTATAATTTCTAAATTTACTAATAATTATTGAATTGTATATTTACATGAGTAAATGTTATGATATTATATTATACCTCAATAAAGTTCTATTAAATAAAAAAAAGATGCAGTGAAGAACGGTGAAGGAAGAAATTAAGTGAAAGAGTGGTGGCCCTTGAGAATATAAACAAGAGTAATGGCATCGGGGAAAAAAAGAATCTATAAATATAGAATATTTCTTTTTACCCTGTACATACTTCCCAGTTTTTCTTTTTAATTATTAAAAACACATGTTCCATTTTTATGTGCACACTGTAATCGGGGAATAGATTGGGCAATTACGTAATGGCAACAGGGAATTAATAACAGAGCTTAAATATTTGAATCTGTCTGTACCAGCAAATGACTCTGATCTCAGTGGTCGCCAACCTGGGCCTCAGGTTCCTGTAATTCATTTAGAGTAATAGGTAATCTCAAACAACTTTTGCTATTTCTTTTTAAAGATTTTATTAATTTATTTGAGAGAGACAGAGAGAGCACAAGCAGGGGGAGGGGCAGAGGGAGAAGCAGGCTCCCCGCTGAGCAGGGGACCCAATGCTGATGGGAGGGGGGGTGGTCTCAATCCCAGGACCCCGAGACCATGACCTGAGCCAAAGGCAGATGCTTAACCAACTGAGCCACCCAGGGGTTCCAACTTTTGCTATTTCAATAGGCGTATTATAGGTCGCAATTCTGTTATAAAGACTAACTTCTACATTTTATATGTTTGTGTACTTTTAGATGCAATTATATTCACTCCCTGTTGTGACAGCATTTCTCTAGTGATTAGAGTTTCTAATGATATATGTTTTGATTAATAGAAAAGTTAGTAAATTACCACTTGGCACATGCTATTGTTTAATCAAAGATACTCTTAAGTACCTAATGTCTTCTATGAGAAGAATGGAATGAAATTATGGTGGTAAATAATTTGGGAACAATTATTTTAATTTACATACAGCATTGTTTAATATGTGAAGTGTGTCAAACATTTACAGAAGGGGAGGACAATTGATAAGTAATAAATAAGGCGTTGGCAACATACTTGTACCAAAATATTATGGAAACTACTAATGTTTTACAACTATTAGAGATATAAGTGTAACTGACAACATATAATTTAATATATTTTTCAAATATAATAATGCAAACATAGACTCTGATTAATCTGCCTAACTAAAATGATTATAAGCAATCTAAGCAATGTTTATATTACCTTAATTTTTTGATTGAAGACTTGCAGAATGCAAACCAAAGTTCATGCATTTTCTGGTTCAGTATTTTCTCTTTAAAATGGAAAAAATATTATTTTCAGATACCACAAAATTATTGCTATGTACAGTTTTATGTAGGATTTACATAGAATATGTAAATAAAATACAGTAATTTAAGCAATATTAAATATTTTCATGAAGAATGTGAAATAAGTTTTATAGAACTCAATACAAAAAGAAATCAAGAGTATTTTACCCACTTACCTTAAATCTTTCATTATTTTGGACTAGTCCTTTCATTTATTATGTACCAATTTGCTGTAAAATCTGGAGTATAATAAAATCTCTTATATGGGATGATACTGTTCTGGAGTGGTACATAAAAGCAATCACACATCCAGTCAGCTAGATAAACAGAAGGGAGTTTTCCCCAGGTTATCAATATTAAATGTAAAGCATGATTTACATAGAATCCTTCATATCCTTTACTTTCCATGCTTCTTTATTTGATACACTCTTGTTCTTTAAAACAATAACTTTTGGGGTGCCTGGGTGGCTCAGTCATTAAGTGTCTGCCTTTGGCTCAGGTCGTGATCCCCAAGTCTTGGGATTGAGCCCTCTGTTGGGGCCACCTGCTCCGTGGGGAGCCTGCTTCTCCCTCTCCCTGCTTGTGTTCCCTCTCTCGCTGTGTCTCTCTCTGTCACATAAATAAATAAAATCTTAAAAAAAAAAATGAAACAACAAAAACTTTTGCTTACTTTTTACTAGCCTCTTCCTCTGATGAGATCTGTAAGTTGGCCTCAAATACAAACTGTCCTCTATCTAATTATGTCCTTTTCAACTCTTTATTTTACATATATTCATGCCCAATAATATTAAGCCAGGTCAGCAAAAACTCCATTCAGTTTTATAAAGATATATATTGGCCACATAGTTTTAAGTATATACTGACACCATATATAACTACTTTTTTAAATTGTTGACATACAATATTTTGACATACAAAATTTTAAATAGTTGACATACAATATTCTATCGGTTTTAGATATACTACATACTGATTCAACATTTATATACATTACAAAATGATCACCACAGTAAGTTGAGTTATTATCTGTCACCGTACACAGTTATTGCAATATTATTGACTGTTATTCCCTATACTGTACTTTATATTTTTATAACTTATTTATGTTATAACTGGAAATTGTACTTCTGAATCCCATTTACCTATTTCTCCCACCCCCTAAACCCCAATTCTCTGGCAACCACCAGTTTTAAAATTCTTCTCTGTATTTCTGAGTCTGTTTCTGTTTTGTTTCATGTGTCTACTGTTTTGTTTTTTGATTCCACATATAAATTAAATTGTACACTATTTCTCTCTGACTTATTTCACAGCATAATATCCTCTAAGTCCATCCATGTTATTGCAAATGGCAAGATTTCATTCTTTTTATATGGCTGAGTAATATTCCTCTGTGTGTGTGTGTGTGTGTGTGTGTGTGTGTGTGTGTGTGTGTGTGTACATACACACTACATCTTCTTTATCCATTTACCTCTTAATAGACATCTTAGGTTGGTTCTGTATCTTGGCTAATGTAAATAGTGCTGCAATAAACATAAGGGCACACATATTATCTTTGGGTAAGTAGGGGAGTTTTTATTTTCCCTGGATAAATACCTAGAAGCAGAATTGCTAAATCATATGGTATTTTTATTCTAAATATTTGAAGAATCTCCATAACATTTTTCACAATGGCTGCACCAATTTACATTCCCACCAAAAGTGCATGAGGGTTTTCCTTTCTCCACATCCTTGCCAACATTTGTTACTTCTTCTCTTTTTGATAATAGACATTTTGACAGGTATGAGGTGATATCTCATTGTGGTTTTGATTTGTATTTCCTTGATGACTAGGGATGAGCATCTTTTCATGTGTGTGTTGACCATCTTTATGTCTTTGGAAAAATGTCCATTCAGGTCTTCTGCCCATTTTAAAATCAGATTGTTTGTTTACTTACTTATTTACATTTGTTTTTGGTGTTGAGGTGTATGAGTTCTTTATATTTTTTGGATATTAACCAATATCAGTTACATCATTTGCAAATATCTTCTCCCATGTAATAAATTGTCTTTTCATTTTGTTGATGGTTTTCTTGACCGCACAAAAATTTTTAGTTTGAGGTACTCCCAATTGTTTATTTTCGCTTTTGTCCTTCCCTGAGGGCATATATATAAAATCCTGCTAAGACCAATGTCCAGTAGAGTACTGCCTAAGTTTTCTTTAGAAATTTTATGATTTCAGGTCTTTAATCCTTTTTTAGTTCATTTTTGTATATGGAATATATGTATAAGAATTGTTTCAGTTATATTCTTTTTCATGTAACTGTCAAATTTTACCTGCACCTTTTATTGAAGAGACTCTTTTCCTTTTTGTATATTCCTGCCTCTTTTTTCATATATTAATTAGCCATACAAGCATGGGTTTTTTCCTTGGATTTTCTGTTCCATTCTATTGATCTATATGTCTTTTTTTTTCCCATTACTCTACTGTTTCAATTATAACTGCTTTGTAGTATAGTTTGAAATCTGGGATTGTGATACCTTCAGTTTGTTTTTCTTCCTCAAGATTACATTGGCTATTCTGTCTTCTCTGGTTCCATACCAGTTTTTGGATTTTTTGTTCTAACTCTGTGAAATAAATGCTATTCCTATTTTGATAGGAGTTGCACTGAGTCTGTAGATTGCTTTGGGTAGCATGGTCATTTTAACAATATTAATTCTTCCAATCCATGAACACAGTATATCTTTCTATTTATTTTCATTGTCTTCAATTTTTTTTAAGATTTATTTATTTTTGAAAGAGAGAAAGGGCATGCATTCGAGTAAGGGGAAGGGCAGAGGGAGAGAATCTTCAAGCAGACTCCCTACTGAGCATGGAGCTGGACGTTGGGCTCGATCTCACAACTCATGAGATCATGACCTGAGCTGAAACCAAGAGTCAGACATTCAACTGACTGAACCACCCGGGCACCCCTGTTGTCTTCAATTTCTTTCATCACAATGCCTTATAGTTTTCAGAGTAGAGGTTTTTCATCTCTTTGGTTAAGTTTATTTGTAGTTTTTTTTTTTTAAATGCAATTATAAATGGGCTTTTAACAAATTTTTCCTTCTCATAGTTCATTATTAGTATATAAAAGTGCAACAGATTTTTGTATTTTAATTTTGTATCCTGCAACTTTGCTGAATTTATATTAGTTCTAATAGTAGTTTGGTGGCATCTTTAAGGTATTCTATATATAGTATCATGTTATCTGCAAATGTGACACTTTTACTTTTTCCTTACCAATTTGGATGCTTTTTATTTCTCTTTCTTGTCTGATTGCTGTGGCCAGGATTAAAAGTGGTGAGAGCGGGCATTCTTCTTTTGTTTTTGATCTTAAGAGGAAACACTTTCACCATTGAGTATGATATTAGCTGTTGGTTTATCATATGGAGCCTTTATTTTGTTGAGGTATGATCCTTCTATACCTACTTTGTTGGGAGGTTTTTTTTTTTTTATCATGAGTAGCTATTGTACTTTGTCAAATGCTTTTTTATCATCTATTGAGATGATTATTGATTTTTATACTTTATTTTGTTTATGTGGTGGATCATACTGATTCGTATATGTTAAATAGTCCTTGTTCTTTGTCATAAATCCCACCATAAATCATGGTGTATGATCCTGTAAATGTATTATTGAATTTGGTTTGCTAATATTTTATTGAAGATTTTTGCATCTATGTTCATCAGGGATATTTGTCTGTAATTTTCTTTCTTTGCAGTGTCATTGTCTGATTTTGGTATCAGTAATGCTAGCCTCGTAGAATGAATTTGGAATAACTCTTTTTTCTTTATTATTTGGAACAGTTTGAGAAGAATAGATATTAACTCTTCTTTAAATGTTTGGTAGAATTAACCTGTGAAGCCATCTGGTCTTGGACTTTTGTTCTTTGGGAATTATTTGATTACAGATTCAATTTTATTACTTTTAATAGGTCTGGTCAGGTTTTCTATTTCTTCTTTACTGCTTCTTGAGGTAAGCCTATATTGCATAACCTTCCCTGTTAGAACTGTTTTTGCTGTATTCTACAAGGTTTGAAATGCTGTGTTGCCATTTTCATTTGTCTCAAGGTATTTTTTGATTTCCTTTTCAGTTTCTTCATTGACCCATTGGTTTTTTAGTAGCATGTTGTTTAGCCTTCACGTTTGTGATTTTTCCAGTTTTTTCTTGTAATTCATTTCTAGTTTCATACTAAAATACAATTTAACTCCAATCCCTATGGTGGTGGGGACAGTTCTGCATGTGATAGCAACACAATTAGAAGAAATTAGATATAAAAGTTGCTATAAACACAGGGAGGCCATTTCACAGAGTTATTGTGTAGGTAAAGCAGAAATTAGAGGTCATATTTTACATAATGTTGAAATATTTAAGGGTATTAGTATCCGTAGAGAAAGAAAAGTTAATAAAACCACTTGGCAATATGATTATAGTCTATAAATTGCTAATCTGATGTGCAGACAGCAGCTGTGTCACTTTGCTGGGGATGTCAAGGAGCTGCAACTGCTTTTTTTTTTTTTTTCCTGCCTGAAGGAGAAAAAGGCAAATGGCCAGCTAGTCTACTGGCACCAAAGAATTTTATAAACAAACACTATGTGTGTGTGGGCACAGATGAATGAGAAAAAAAGACATTATGTTTCTAAGCTAGTACTGTCTGGCTTATTACATTAAAATACATCATTTTACAGCACGGTATGACTTAGTGAGTTCTTCTAGAAAAAGATGTAATAATCTCTTGGAAAATCATTATATGATCTCTAAAGGCTCTTCTGGTTCAAAAAGTTCTAAAACTTCATGTCTTTTTGCTTTATTGTTATATACATACACACACACAATATATATATAAAATTTAAAAATTACAGTAGAGTAGTTTGAGAAAGTTTTCAAAAAAAATCCTAGTTCACTCTCAAATATTTCTTCAAAATTATACCCTTTTCCTTAAACATGGAAAAAAAATATAACCACTATATTTGAGGACTTTCTCTACAGTAATGAAATAGTCAAAAAATAAAAACATAATAAAATAATTTAAAATAGGACATTTCATTAGAAACCATCAAGGTGACAATGAACTGAGAAAGTTGCATAAGTAATTAAATAATCATATAAATTGTGATTCATACAAAGTAATAATTCACTTATATATACTTATAAAAATAACTTTAATATGCGTACAATAAACTCATTCATTCAGTTGATTATATTCTAATAAATAAAATACCTCATTTTACAATGTTTATACATTATCATATGAGAACACTTCTTTTTTCATTTGCTTTACTACATATGTGCCTTTGCATTTATTTCAATTTTGGAAGCTGCCATTTAGGAAATAGTTAAGAAGCAGTAAGGCAAGACCTAAGTACATTAATTCCAAGACTGAATTAGTTCTGTTTAAGGCTCTAACCATTATTCACTGTGTTCTGTATCTTATATCCTCTGCATTTTATTTTCCTTATTTTCTCTCTCTGTCTTTCTCTCTCTCTCTTTTTCCTTTTTGGTCTTTTTATGGAATACATAAGCAACTGCCTTTAAAATAAAAGCAACAATCATCTATTATTGTTCCATCTTGAACATTATTCTCCTCCCAGTCCCTAGCAATTACAATACAGCAAATTATTTACGTTTCAGAATGACCCAGTAATAAGCATGGTATATTTTAGCTTTATTGTTAAGAACCTGAATATGAAATGGCAAAAGCAGACACAGCATGTATTCTACAAGTGTGCTGTGCAACCTCTTTCTCATATGCTTTGCTTTCCCTTTACACTTGCAAATTGGATAAATGCAGCCATAGGTGTTTTGACAGCTAATTAAATGTGAATTTGTGCATTTATACGTCAGCTTACTACTACTATTTGTGGAAATAAGATAGGATTTGTATAATTTGTACAGAAATACTTTAAATTCAGTTACTTACAAATCTGATTTTATGATGCATATGGAAACATTCAGATTGAAATTTCCATTGTGTGTGTGTGTATCTATGCACTCATTCCCTGTTTGAAAGTATACTATATCTCACATAACAACAAATCTGTGGGGAGAAAATAATGTTAGTTTGGAAATAAATTTGAAGGCCTTAGCTATTTCATTGTTCTTAGCCTTTGTGTTTTGTAAAATTCTTATGGAAAGAATGTACTATAGGGCTTTTAGAATACTTGTGAGAAAACATCATTCTTACTATATTGGAGTCCATTATCTTGGGTTAGTCACAGGGACTGTGAGCAATAATCCAGCCTTCTGAGTTATGATGGAAGATGAAAGAACCCAGGAAAATGTATGTATGAAAATATACCATAAAACTGATTCCTAATTCAACAAAATATTTTAGATTTTAAACAGCCTATACTTTAACTGTGTTCTTTGCATCCTGCATTTCCCTATAAAGTTGACCATAAAATATATGGAAAATATAGGTAACCTAAGGTAATCATAAAAAGAGGAGTAGGGGTATAAAATGGGACATCAATTAGGATAATAAAAGCATATAATATAGGGGTGCTTGGGTGGCCTCAGTCATTAAGCGTCTACCTTCGGCTCAGGTCATGATCCCAGGGTCCTGGGATTGAGCCCCACATCCGGCTCCCTGCTCCACAGGAAGCCTGCTTTCCCTCTCTCGATTCCCCTGCTTGTGTTCCCTCTATCGCTGTGTCTTTCTCTGTCAAATAAATAAATAAAATCTTTTTTTAAAAAAAGCATATAAGATAAATCCAATATAAACAAAGAATGGACCTTAAATTTGGCACTAAGTTTTGGAAATTAAAATCAAATGAGAAATTGAGCAGATTGATAATGCACAATGACAGCAAAATATAAAGAAAAAATTGTTCATCTTAAAGTGAAAATTAATTTTTTTCCTTGAAGTTACCTGTAAAAAGAACATCACTGTTATTAGCAATGCCTTTAACAGCAGGATTATAAGAAACATTAAATTTGCCTTCTAACTTCCCTCAAAAAATGTTAATGAGATTTCCAATATGTTCAACAAAAACATTACCCCAAGAAGCAGCCATATAAGGCAAAATCAAGCTCTCTGCTGTCTGGGTTAAATTTTTTTGTAGATGTTTACTGAATATCTTTCTATCATTTCTTTTTTTTAAGATTTTTTAATTTATTTATCTGAGAGAAAGAGAGAGAAAGAGAGAACAGAGGGAGAGTGAGAGAGAGAAGCAGACTCCCCGCTAAGCAGAGAGCCTGATGCCAGCTGGATCCCAGGACCCTGAGATCATGAACTGAGTCCAAGGCAGATGTTTAACTGACTGAGCCACCCAGGCGCCCCTCTTTCTATCATTTATTCATAAATACTATTATTTCCCAAATATCTTGTATTGTATACAAATGTATTCACAATAATTTGTTAATTTTCTGAACTGATTTTAGTTAAATAATTCCAAAAATTACCTTTCAGAAACCACTCATGTTATTTGGATATTTCCCATCCTGCCAATACCCTGGAGGACAGTGATTGGTCCTAACCAGACAATTATCATATACTTTTAGCTAAAAACAAAGATTCAGGAAGAGGCATCCTTCCTGAGCAAAGCCTATGAAAAATTATGATGCTTGCTGAGACTTTTGTGACAGAGTTATATGCTTTCCTTTAAAAACAAATTTAGATGTGTATCTTTTAGACATATGGCCACTAATTTTTATTATCACTATATGGCATTTGAAAATGACTCCCTCCTAATATAGGACAGAAGCACCATGTGTTCTAATGTTATGTTTGATAATTTGCTAGAAACATGGAACAAACTACTGTTAACTTATGTAAGTCAGTACATTCCCTTTTTTTGCTAGATTTTTTGTATTTGTTATTAATTTATGTTTAAAAGTTTAATACTTACAAAGCAGTATATACACAGGATAAAAATTTAAAGGGTAAAAATGCAATCAGTATACAAAGTAAATAGTTTTCTAACCCTGTTCCTTCACTACTCAGTTCTCTACTGCATGAGCAAAAATTTTTAGGACATTGTGTATGCAATCAAAAATATTCTATGCATATACAGACAAATATGTTTATATTTTCTTTATTACACAAATAGTAACAGGTTCTATACTCTTTTTTACCAAATTCTTTCACCAAAAAAAGTTATCTTGGAAATTCATCCATATTATAAAGAAAGATTGTCTCATTTGTTTAATGACTTTGTGATTTATATAACTAATTCTCTAGAAAAGTCTGGTTAACTGATCTAATCTTTTGCTACTATATATAATAATGCAATGAATAACCTCGTATATGCATTATTTTGTGCGGTTGCAAATATTCATAAGTATGTGTGTATGCATGTGTATCATTTTGTGTCATTTTTACACATACCTGCTATTTATATACATACACATTCACACATACAAAATTGTTTTCCATAGTGATTATACTAATTTGTTCTTTTACCAACAATGTATGAAAATACTAATTTTCCTCTCCAACACAGTGTGTTACCAACCTTTTGAAACTTTGATCATATGAGAGATTAAAACACTAATCGAATTTTTTTTTTCTTATTTTGAATAACATTAAATTTTCCTATCTTCAAATCATTTGAACTTCTTGGTTCGTAAACTAACTTTATATTCTTTGCCAGATTTTATTAGATTGTTAATCTTTATTAGTTTTTCTTATACTTTTAAGAACTGATTGTGGAAATCAGCCCTTTGTTGTAAGTTGCAAATTTTCACCAGTGTTTTGTTTGTTTCTTCACTTCGTATTTGAAGTTTTTCTCCATGAAGATTTTAAAATTTGTATTCATTTGAAGGTAAGTTTAAATTTCATTTGTTTTATCTTTGTGTGTGAGTGTTTGCAATTTATAGCATATATTTGAAAGTCTTTTCCATTCCAAATTACTCAAAAACTTATATGAGATTATCTCTTGTTTCCTTTTTTAAAATTTATATCTTTGATATACCTGATAATAATTTTGATAAAAGGTGTGAGATATGGATCAACTTATTTTCCCAGAAGACTATTGAGTAATTAGCATTATTTTTTAAATTTTGTACTTGTACCCCATGGCTATGGAATCACATTTTGATATATTCTACATTTTCTCATCCATTTCTTGCTTATTTCTTTTTCATGTTATGAAAGCACCATGATGCTTTAATTATTTGAATAGTATTATATGATATTAATGATCTAGCAAGTGTCATCCTACATCATCTACTATTTGTCATCTACTATTGTCATAATTTTTCTTATTTTCTAGTTTGTATTATTTTTAAACTTTGAAATCAACTACTCTATTCTCTAGGTAGGAAGTGAAGAAATAAACAAAACACTGGTGAAAATTTGCAACTTACAACAAAGGGCTGATTTCCACAATCAGTTCTTAAAAGTATAAGAAAAACTAATAAAGATTAACAATTTAATAAAATCTGGCAAAGAATATAAAGTTAGTTTATGAACAAAGAAGTTCAAATGACTTGAAGATAGGAAAATTTAATGTTATCCAAAATAAAATATGTTTTTATTGGGATCTCTTAATGTACATACTAATTTAATTTATAATTATTAATTTAAATATTAATGTAATTATATTTATTGTAGGTCTTTATTTTTTCTAACTTTTGTTTAAATATTCTTTCTGTTCCACACAGCCCCATTTTAAAGTTTCTTTATGCCTCTGTCACATATACCTCTATCGCATATGTGATATGTTTACTCTCGGATATTATTCTGTTACTTAAAAAAACAATGTCGTAGGTAGAATTCTAAGATGATCCACAGTTAACCTCTACCTCGTATATCCCTCCTACATTTACATTGAGCCTGTGAATATGATGAGCTAGCAATACCATGTTATATTACATTACATGGCAGAAGGGAGATTATCCATAGTTGGACCTGAGCCCTTTAGAAACAGAACTTCCTCTAGCTGGTCATAGAAGAGAAAGTCAGATATTTGCAGCACCAGAAGGATTTGACACTCTGTTGCTGGCTTGAAGATGAACAGGGTCATCAAGTAATGACCTGTGGGTCACCTTAAGGAAATGAGAGTGGTCCCTGGCCTACAGCCAGCAAGAAAACAGGGACTTCAGGGGCGCCTGGGTGGCTCAGATGGTTAAGCGTCTGCCTTCGGCTCAGGTCATGATCCCAGGGTCCTGGGATCGAGCCCCACATCGCGCTCCTGGCTCAGCGAGGAGCCTGCTTCTCCCTCTCCCTCTGCCTCTTTCCCTGCTCATGCTCTCTCTCTCTCTCTGTATCTCTGTGTCTCAGATGAATAAATAAAATCTTAAAAAACAAAAAACAGGGACCTCAATAAGATAACCACAAGGAACAGAACTCTACTAATAACAAATATGAGCTTGGACAAGTATCCCGAGCTTAAGATAAGAATTCAGCAAGTTGACATCTTGATTTCAGTCTAAGCAGAGAATCCAGTTGTGCTGTGCCAGACTGACAAACAGAACTATGTACTAATAAATAGGTGCTTAATAAGCCAGTAAATTTGTGTTAATTTGTTATGCTTCAGTAGAAAACAAATAGAGGCATGTACATCCATTTTATCTTATTTTTTTAAAGATTTTATTTATTTATTTGAGAGAGAGAGAATGAGAGATAGAGAGCATGAGAGGGAAGAGGGTCAGAAGGAGAAGCAGACTCCCACTGAACAGAGAGCCCGATGTGGGGCTTGATCCTGGAACTCCAGAATCATGACCTGAGCCGAAGGTAGTCGCTTAACCAACTGAGCCACCCAGGCGCCCATCCATTTTATCTTCTAACAGGCTGTTATTTGTTACTCATTTTCTTTATTTTTTTGCCAAATCATTTCATTTAATCACCTCATAATTAGCCAAAGGAAAAAATAATCCGTTTTTTTCTTTAGTTTTTCAGGCAAACAAGCATAGCATCTGCAAATAAGAATGAATTTGCCTTTTCTTTTCCACTTAAGATGTTTTTCTCTTGTTCAACATTTTTGACTATTACTACAAAATAATTTTACTGTATAAAAGTAATTGCAGACATTCTTATACTAGTAGCTGTTGTTAACCCTATCTATGTTAGGTTTTTATAGGGAACACCTGAAACTCTCTGCCTGAGAGCTTTTACTGGCTGGAGGAAGGCTGCAGTCATTACACAGGGCAAGGCATAAACATTGAGAATTATCATTACTTTCCTATTGCTGCAATAACAAATTACTTCAAACTTAGTGGCTTAACCAATACAAATGTATTATCTTACAGTTCTCTAGGTAAAAATCTGAAACAGACACACTGGGCTCAAAAGCAATGTATTTCTGTTTCTGTGCCAGTACCATGCTGTCTTGGTGATCACTGCTTTGCAATATAGCTTGAAGTTGGGCAACGTGATGCCCCCAGCTTTGTTTTTCTTTTCAACATTTCCTTGGCGATTAGGGGTCTTTTCTGATTCCATACAAATTTTAGGATTGTTTGTTCCAGCACTTTGAAAAATGTCATTGGAATTTTGATCGGGATGGCATTGAAGGTATAGATTGCTCTGGGTAGCATAGACATTTTAACAATGTTTATTCTTCCGATCCATGAACCTGGAATATATTTCCATCTTTTTGTGTCTTCTTCAATTTCTTTCATGAGTGTTCTGTAGTTCCTAGAGTATAGATCCTTTACCTCTTTGGTTAGGTTTATTCCAAGGTATCATATGATTTTTGGTGCTATTGTAAATGGAATCATTTCTCTAATTTCTCTTTCTACAGTTGCATTGTTAGTGTATAAGAAAGCAACTGATTGGGTGCCTGGGTGGCTCAGTTGGTTAAGCGACTGCCTTTGGCTCAGGTCATGATCCTGGAGTCCCGGGATCGAGTCCCTCATCGGGCTTCTTGCTCGGCGGGGAGTCTGCTTCTCCCTCTGACCCTCTTCCCTCTCGTGCTTTCTATCTCTCATTCTCTCTCTCTCTCAAATAAATACATAAAATCTTTAAAAAAAAAGAAAGCAACTGATTTCTGTGCATTGACTTTGTATCCTGCCACATTATTGAATTGCTGTATGAGTTCTAGTAATTTGGGGATGGAGTCTTTTAGGTTTTTCACATAAAGTATCATGTCATCTGCGAAAAGAGAGAGTTTGACTTCTTTTTTGCCAATTTGAATACCTTTTATTTCTTTTTGTTTTCTTTTTGTTTTCTGATTGCTGTTGCTAGGACTTCTAATACTATGTTGAACATTAGTGGCAAGAGTGGGCATCCTTGGCATGTTCCTGATCTTAAGGGAAAGGCTCTCAGCTTTTCCCCATTGAGGATGATATTCACTGTGGGTTTTTCATAGTTGGATTTTATGAACTTGAGGAATGTTCCCTCTATCCCTATACTCTGAAGAGTTTTAATCAGGAAAGGATGCTGTATTTTGTCAAATGCTTTTTCTGCATCAATTGAGAGGATCATATGTTTCTTCTCTCTCCTCTTATTAATGTGTTCTATCACACTAATTGATTTGCGAATGTTGAACCACCCTTGCATCCCGGGTATAAATCCCACTTGGTCGTGGTGGATGATCCTTTTAATGTATTGTTGGATCCTATTAGCTAGGATTTTGTTGAGGACTTTGGAATCCACATTCATCAGGGATATTGGTCTGAAATTCTCCTTTTTGATGGGGTTTTTGCCTGGTTTGGGGATTAAGGTAATGCTGGCCTCATAGAATGAGTCTCTTATAAAATGGAATTGGTACACCCACTCAGGATAAGGAGCAAGAAGTTTCAGAAGAATAATTCATTTTCAGAAATAAGAAGAGCAGGCCATCATGACACCTATCGCTGTTATCTAATGCCTATATTCTAGCTAATACCTGTAGACATCAGGGGAATTTTCCTACAAACGGAGGAGGAAAAACCTGAGACTAGTTCTCTGTATACTAAAGTGAACTGAAAACAGACTACGACTCCAATACAGCTCCATGTAGTGGTGGCCTCAAAAGGCAATATAGACCCATAGAATTTAGGACACAGTGTGAAGATCTTTTTTTTTTTTAAGATTTTATTTATTTATTTGAGAGAGAGAGAATGAGAGATAGAAAGCACGAGAGGGAAGAGGGTCAGAGGGAGAAGCAGGCTCCTCGCTGAGCAGGGAGCTCGATGTGGGACTCGATCCCAGGACTCCGGGATCATGACCTGAGCCGAAGGCAGTCGCTTAACCAACTGAGCCACCCAGGTGCCCAGTGTGAAGATTTTAATTTGTCAGCACTCATCAGCCAGGAACCTTTCAGCTGTGGTAGTAGCTAAATGGACTTCTATGCTAGAGAGACATGGTAGGTTCCACCATTTATGTCAAGAGCAGAATCTACTGCTGAGCCTTTGACATGGTTCTGTTCTTTAAGAGACCAACCCGCTCTTGGTATCAAGTTGATTTTATTAGCCTTCTTCTATCTTGGAAAGAGCAGTAATTTACCTTTACTGGAATTGATAGACATTCTGAATTTAGCTTTGCCTTCTTATTTGACATGACAACAGAGCTTTGTGAAACTCTTAAAGTATCTGACTTACTGACATATAGTGTTACATAAGAACACCTTGGACAAAGAGACTACTTTGTAAGAAAGAAGATGCAACAGATGGCTTATGTCCTCAGGATCCATTTTTCTATTTACACATTAGAATATTTTCTTTATAACTTTATATGGAAGAACATAGCCTGAAAGAATATTCTAATTTATTCTCAAAGGTGTACCTAAGGGGTGACACTTTGCATAACTGAGCAGGTCTTATATATATCTGAGCCAATGGTCGTTATATGTTGCCAGGATTTCAACAACTACACTATACTGATCCATAAAAAAATTTTAAAAGATACTGTTCTGTCTGCCTCCTCTAACCATTGAGCCCAGTGATACCCATTTGGAAAATACACATCAGAATCAGGTTTCCAGAATTAGAGGTTCTGGTTCTTGGAGCATAGACGCTACAACCAGGCAGTAGCAGCAGCATAGCAAGGGTAGAAGGTGAGGGAAACATGTGAATGGTTCATTCCTGGCAGGAATATTTTTTATCACTGAAATTGTTTAGAATTGCTGGTGATTGTTGATAATAAAAAGTAACCAAAATTTTAATTAGTTTATTACTGTTTTTGAATTCTATACAATGCACCCTCTTACTGTTTGAACCTAAGAAAGGACCTTCCATAACCTTTCTCCTTGGTATATACCATTGGTCCACAGTAAAGTTTCCAGCGAACCTGAAGCTGAGACTGCCACTTGATCATTTTGCAATCCTCATGCCTCTGGACCAGCAAGCAAAAAAGCAAGTTTCTGTCCAGGCAGTTAATAGTTCACTGTGGGTTTCATAAAGAGATAGGGTTCGATTCTTCGTAGTGGGGGACAGGAAGAATTATGTCTAAAAATCAAGGCGCTCCCTGAGTAGAGGCCTCCTATTTTTTCATGTCCAGAGTTAATCATTAACAGACAAATGCAGAAACTGTGTCCTGACAGGGACACAGTAGCCAGAGGCTAAACTCCTCAGGAATAAAAGTCAAGGTTACTATATGAGAAAAACAACTAGACTAAACACTGGCTGGGTGTGAGGGGAAATCTAGAATGTGTAGTAGAAGAGGGAGATGATGTTTATAAATTCCAAATTTGGAACCAACTAGAGCAATGATATCTATAGGTATAGCTTTTATCTCTAATTCCTTAGAAATTCTGACTGGCTACTACCTTGATAAATCAATGATAGAATAGAATGAAAGTATTATGGGGGCATGAGTGGATCTCAGACATGCAAAGAAAAGAATGTAAAAGCAATAGCAGAACCAAATAGTCACATACATGCTTCTTAATGTAATCATCTGAGATTTTATATGGACTTTATATATTCACCTTGCTATAGGAACATTCTCAGCCACAGATGGGCCAGGATAAAATCACCAAAGACTTATTGTGTTTAAAAGAAACCCCCAACTAATGGCAGGTAAGAATTGATATATAAATACCCCAACTTCCTTACTGTAGTAGGTAGATTAATCCCTCGCTCCCACCCCAAGATATACATATCCTAATCTCTGGAAACTATGAATATATTGGTACATGGCAGGGAGAAATTAAGGTTGCCAATGAAACTAAGGTTGTTAATCAGCTGACCTCAAAGAGATGATCCTGGATTATCCAGATAGGCCCATTGTAATGACAAGAATCCTTTAAACGTGGAAGAGAGAGGCAGAAGAGTGTCAAAGTGATGTGATATGAGAAAGACCAACCGTTGCTGCCTTTGAGGATGGGAGGACACAGCCAAGGAATGGAGAGAGCTTCAGAAGTTGGAAAAGACAAGGAAGAGATTCTCCCCTCAGCTACCAGAATTGGGAATGCAGCCAATACCTTGATTATAGTCCACTGAGATCCATTCTGGACAACTGACGTTCAGGACTGTAAGATAATAATTTTGTGTTGTTTAAAATTTGCTATGTTTGTAGTAATAAATTATGGCAGCAATAGGAACTAATATACTCTTCCTTTTTGCAGAACAACTCTGAGGCTTGCAGATTATCTCCCATTGGTGTCATTGTGTAAACTTGTCATTTGCACACCCTCCACTGGCTCCCTTCCCATTGCAGTTCTAGTTCCATTCTGCACTACTGATACTTCCCGGGATTACCTGCCAAATAAACTACTTACTTTTAAATCCCAGTCTCGGGGACTACTTCTGGGGCAATTTGCCCCAAAACAGGAGTTATTGGAAGTATTGGAAATATTTAATGGAAAATTGATAGAAATATTTCTGTTTAATGGAAATATTTCTGTTGTTTCACCTAAAGCATGATGCAGGCTTTGTGATTTGGCTTTTTTGAGTCTTGCAATCTTAACCATTCTAACTGAAACAAATCGCTACCATGATGTAGGGTGTTGCAAGTGAGAGTATTCCCTAACCACCACACCATCCCCCCATCTCAGGCATTGGCTGAGGGTGAGATACGGTGGAGAACAGTTCTGAGAGTTGGAAATCCTTATTCTAAGATACAAATGGCTGGTTAAACTTTAATATAACTTGGAAGTCAAACAGTGTGTCTACCAAGATCACAGCCATAGCAGACTTAAAGATGAAATCTAGATATATTTTATTGGCTACTTATTGTACCTTTCATTAAGATTCTGTGTGTGCGTTTGTGTGTGTGTAAATTTTTACTGAAAAAAAAATAGCCTGTCAGTAGTGCTCCATAAGTTTGCAAATCCTAAGACAAGTCCAGGCATCCCTAACCATATGTATAGAAAGTAGACTGCAAAATAAAGATTCTCCAAGAGTCATCTATTTCTAGCTTCTATCTGGTCATGAAGTATCGTATATAAGAAAAAATTTCCCGAGGGTAGATTTAGGAAAAATGAAAGAAAATGCTCTGAAAAATATGGCAGTGATCTGTGTTGTTTCTTCTTTTTCTTTCCAGATAGATCTGTCCACTTCAGTCATCATGTTCACAATGAATGGGCTATGTTGCAGGGGGAGAGTTGATTACACCTGTCATTTATTCATTGGTTGCCGTACCCAGTTATCTACCAATAAATCTATCTATATATCATCATCATCTCCTTCAATCTGTCTTATCTTTGTTCTCTGGAAAATCCCTAAAATAGACCATTTTTCATTTTCATTACCTGAAAATGTAGGCTAATCTGGGTATCATTCTGTTTGCATTTTAGCTGTTTCTGTAATGAGTGATGTCAATAAGAAAAAAGGAAAGGTCTGAGAAATTGGAGACAGGATAGGAGAAGAAAAATTAATTTCCCTTAAGCCTCATTTACTTTATAGCATTTGGCAACTTTAAAAATAATACAACATTTTTGTTTGTATTTGTAAATGATCCCTTTATTTATCAAGATTCTAATTACTGGGACGCCTGGGCGGCTCAGTCAGTTAAACGTCTGACTCTTCGGTTTCGACTCAGGTCACGGTCTCAGGGTCATGGGACTGAGCCCTGGGTCAGGCTCTGCTCAGTGCAGAGTCTGCTTGTCCCTCTCCCTCTGCTCCTCCTCATGCTCTTTGTGTTCTCTCACACGCCCTCTTGCTCTCTATCTCTAAAGTGAATAAATTCAAAAAAAATCTTTAAAAAGTTCTAATTACTACTTTTTTGCTATTGGTTTTAAAAAATTGTTAAAGGAAAAATTGTTTCATTTTACTGTGCTGCACAATTAATTAGCTCCTTAGCTTAAAATCAGAATCTCATGTGAGAATAGAACATTGAATCAAATTTATACTCCATTTTTCACTGCCATTGATAACCCCCCTCCCTCCCACTTTCCAAACATTTCCTGTTCAAAAGCTATCGGAGTAATCTCCATTTCTGTCGTGGGAAGGCTACGACTTGAATACAGCGGTACTACTTTGCTGTAATGTGATAGTGATTGTTAGATAAATATTACTCTGTGTAATGGGCATTGTCTATTCTCTAATTAAAAATTGAACCTTAATTACTGTTGCTTTAAAACTGCTAGGTTCTTTAAAAATCTGTTCAGGTGACTGAGAACTGAGGGACCTGAGATTCTTTTTTTTTTTTTAAGATTTTTATTTATTTATTTGACAGAGATAGAGAAAGACACAGCGGGAGAGGGAACACAAGCAGGGGGAGTGGGAGGGAGAAGCAGGCTTCCTGCTGAGCGGGGAGCCCGATGTGGGGCTCGATCCCAGGACCCTGGGATCATGACCTGAGCCGAAGGCAGATGCTTAACCATCTGAGCCACCCAGGTGCCCGGGACATGAAATTCTTTGAAGAAAAAAGTACCTTTCAGAAATGGCCCTAAAGTAAAAGAGATGGTCATTCTCTTAACTACGTTTATAGGTTAGCTGGAGACATGGCATGAGCTGGGTGAATTACTTAAATTTTCGAATAGGCTTTATTTGACGCATAGGCAACAGAAAAATAAGTAAAACCCAACCTTGTAAAGTTATTGTTAAGTGTTAAATAAATGTATTTAAAGCTCTGAGGGACAATGCCTGGCATGGAATAAACACACAAAATGTATGCACAGGTAGGCTGTTATTATTAGGCTATTTTATACATTATATTTATGTAATGTTACATGCAATAGATAAATATATTTCTCACATGCATAATATTAGATATTAAATATAAATTAAATATATTTTAGATATTAACATAATATAAATATAATATTTTTTTACAAGTGATTTTTCTCTCAAATTCAAATGATAGCATTTTTGATCCCCAAAACTGTGTCTTTCATTTATTTTGAACTCTAGTCCTGCTAAGTCTACAAAGAGCCAAATAAAGAGCCTAACATAGACCTTGGCATATACTAAATGCTCAATAAAGGTTAGCTTTACCAAAATCACCCTCACTGGCTTTGTTTCTTGTAGCTCAAGTTTTGTCAACATAGACTATGTCTTATGTCTGTTCTTGATAAACACACATGCCTTCACACCTTTCTCCAAGGTCTCAAAGAAGAAGGGTAATGCTAATTCATTTTCTTTGGGGTCACTATCTTCCCTCTACATTCTCTTCCTCCGCCATAACACTTTCTTCTAATCAATATTATTTCCAGAATCTTCTAAATTTATTTTCCCCTCTGACCAATATGCCTAGGAAATCTTTCATAATTCATGGACTGTTTATGCTTAACCATAGCGTTACAAATTTATTAATAAAATGATTATGCATGATAACGATTAGGCCATTTTTGTGCATTTCTTTGCAAATAGTGACAAAATCTGTCAGTGTGTGTTTCATATGCTTTATAGAATGCCTTCAAAGTCATTTGCTCAGATTTCTTCCTGAATGCTTCCTAATTATTCTTAATTAATTTTAAAGATATAAACAGAATGAGATATCTCCTTTGTTTAAAGAAATGCTATTTACCATAAAAGCAGAGCATGCAATAGCTGCTTGAAAAGAACCTATAATGAAGAATTATATCATGAACAGAAAGATTTTCTGTCTTACTAACTTCTTTTGGTTTTTGGAACTAGTTTGCATTTCTTTTGAAAACTGATTGGATGGCAGGGAGGACATAAGCTATGTTAAGAATATCTGGATACTGGAATTAGATCCATTTGGGTATGGCCTTGCCTTTCCCTAGCTGCATAACCTTGGACTATTTATGTAACTTCCCAGGACTTCAGTTTTCTCATATGTAGAATGGGTATGATATAGTTGTATCTACCTTCTAAGATTTTTCTGATTTTCTTTAATTATGTAATGTTTGTAAAAGACAACACAATGCCTTGGCATATAATAACACTTGTTGCAACTCTGGAGTGATTGTGTCAGCTAGGAAAAAGTTTTGCTTATTTCACAGTGTATCAGTAATTTTCCAGGCAACTACTTGGACTGACATTTTCTGCGGCTTTGAATTCACTGGAGCTCACACATGAGCTTGTTTCCCACATATTTTTGTAGATAATTGTCCTAAGAACTATTTTTCTAACTTCAAAGTGCTAGCAAAAGAAAAAAAAAAGTCACCGTATTTTTTTTTTTTTAAACTAATCTCTATACCCAGTGTGGGGCTCGAACTCACGACTCCAAGATCAAGAGTTGCATGCTGTAATGACTGAGCCAGCCAGGTGCCCCATCACTGTAATTTTTAAAAGACTTTCCAAAGTGAAAGGTAATATTAAATTTAAAGTACAAAGTAGGAAAAAACTACAAAGTAGAATAATGAAAGGAAAACATTTCCTTTATATTTCACAAAAGTAGAAAAACATCCCTGAGTGGTAAAATGTGTGGGGTGTTTGTGTGTGTGTATGTGTGTGTGTGTGTGTGTGTGTGTGTGTGTGTGTGTGTGTTAGAGAGAGAGAGAGAGAGAGCATGTGTGTCTTTTTTTTTTCAAGACATTTACTTGAGATGTTAGACGGATTTGGTTCTATAAAAACAAAATAGGTAGATGTAAAGCACTGGGTAAATAGTGATGAAAATTCACATTGCTGGTTGAGTGGCCACTGACTATCTCGATTAGATTTTTTTTCTGAAATTTTTAAGTCTATGAAATCTTTTTTAAATTAAATATTATAGAAAATCATAAGCACAAAATTACATAAACTTGAGACTGCTGTGATTTCAAGGAGGGGCGGCTGTGAGGATACAAAACTTTCTGTCATCTACTCACACTTTCTGCTTTTTCCCCAACCAAACACATTTGCAAACACAAAATATGAAGCTTAACTGACAAGACACTGAGTTAAGAAAGCAGAATGAGGAATGCCTGGGAGGCTTAGTCAGTTGAGCATCTGCCTTCAGCTTGGGTCATGATCCCAGGGTCCTGGGGTTGAGAGTCCTGATTCGGGCTCCCTGCTCAACCAGGGAGGCTGCTTCTCCCTCTCCCTCTGCTGCTCTCTCTCTCTCTCTTGGTCAAATTAATAAATAAAATATTTAAAAAAAGAAAGCAGAATAATCCCTAATTTTTATGAAAGTCAGAGTAAAAATAAGGAGAGTACAATATTTAGTACTTTGTCCTGAAGTTCTCTTTGAAATATTTTTATTGTGGTCCTTAAGGGTTTTCCAGTTTAGTGCTGTGTGTCTTGGAAAGCTATTTAAAACTTTTCAGTCTTTTAGGAACACACTCATACACAACCAGGAATACAAAGTTTCAGGTTTAAACTCACTCAGATTTTTGTCTTGGATGTCTGAGGTTATGCTGGGTTACCTGAGTTGAGAATCCTGGCTAATTGGGGAGTGTTTCAGGCCATTATTCTGCCTTAAAGTAGAAGGCAGTAGATCTCATATTGCATTCCTAAAACAAACAAACAAACAAACAAACCAAAACAAAACCTACCTCTTCCTCCATACACTGTAGATCTGAGTGAGAATGCATTTTTCTTACTACATTTGGATGTCTCTGCAGTTCCTGTTTAGTTTTTACTTACTTGGCCAAATTCCCTCTGAGTATTCTGAGTGAGGTTTACTTTGTTCATTTTTTTTTTTTTACTTTGTTCATTTTTAAGGCCTAAACTTATCTTGTCTTAGAATGAATGATAAAATTGGACTCCGCGGTCTCTAATGTCTATTCTAGTACTAACATTTTATGATTCTAAGTTTTTATATTACTTTATTTATTGGGTAACAAAACAATACATAAGACTGTAAAGGATACCATATTTTCCCAACATCTAAATCGGTGTTTTCCTATAAAATGATGTTGTTCATTAATTTTTTGAAGGGATATTATTTATTTATGTAAGTTCTTATAGAACAAACATACAAACATATTACTGCTTTACATGTATGTTGTTGTTAGCTATTCATGAATATTATTCTATGGGATCTGATACTCCTAATAGGGGATTGTCATCCAACACAGAGCAAGGAAGGCAAATCCTTCTGCTCTCCTGTATTTATATCTTCATTGCTCAGACACATTTATATTCTAATGAAGAAAATATTTTTCAAATCCATATTCTATGGTCTTTTCTTCAGGGTTTGATATACATTTCCTTTTGTATAATCAGTAAAAACCAGTTCCATTTCTTATACCTTACAAATTGGTAATTCTATTATGTTCACTGTCTTAGAGGAATAAAATACTAGTGAATAATAAGGAAGGCATTCAATTTCAGCTGTTAATAGTTAAGACTTAACTCCTGCTATTTAATAGCTATCTGTCTGTTAACAAGTTACTTTCCTCTTTCTTTGTTGTTCTATTCATAAACAGTGTTAATGACAAGATGTATTTCAAATATTTTTTCCTCCTCTAAAGGAGGAAATAAGTTAATTAATATAATGTACTTAGGATGTTCCTGGAATATAGTAAGCATCCAGTAAATATACCGCATTATTATCAACCTATTTGTCCTGTGGATTAAAGGTGTACATCCTATTTTACAGTTGTACAAAGAAATTACGGCTTTGTTTATTTTCTGCAACTGGTGTTATCTTTCATACATGTCACCCTTCCAATCCCCCACCTAGGTAATAGTAGAAAAAACAAAAATAACATATAAATATTTGTTGCTTTTTTAAATTAACTTTTAGTGTTAATTCTTTCTTTTGGCATTTCTTATATTAAATAGACTTACTTAGGGGCGCCTGGGTGGCTCAGTTGGTTAAGTGTCTGCCTTTGGCTCAGGTCATGATCCTGGGGTCCTGGGATTGAGCCCCACAGTGGGCTCCCTGCTCAGCAGGGAGTCTGCTTCTCCCTTTCTCTCTGATTCCCCTCCACCCCCCAGGCTCTCTCACCCTCCCTCAAATAAATAAATAAAATCTTTATTTTTTTTTTAATTTAAAAATAAATAAATAGACTTAAGTAGCTCAGGGTCTTTTAAATATCACTTTGCTTACCACTCCCCTTCCATCTCTCCTAATCCCAAAATATCAAATGAATATATGAGGTATTTATTCTGGTGGCAAGGGAGAGAAGGAGACATCTGTGCTGATTGTGCAGAATTTTGTGCTGTCATCTTTTAAGAGGTGTGTTGTCTCTGATCACCTTGGAACTGATAGCTGCTAAGATATAACTGGTTCCATCCAGCTCTGGGGTTCTGTGCTACACCCATGGTAGAAGACCACTATGTCTTCCTTAGTCATAGTGGCCCCTCTCATTGAAGCTTCTTCCTTCTGTCCCAGACATTTACAAAGCCACAGATTTTCACACCATCTTCACATCCTCACAGAAGGATCCCCTGCACATCATACACAAGCCATGGAAAACCTTAATCAATATTATACTTATGTTTATCTAACATAAGATTTTTAGCACAGCCAACACTAGTACTCCTCCAGAAGCTTTGTAATCCCTTCTAGCTATGTGGGAGAGAGCAGACCTGTAGTCCCGAAGTATTTTTTCTCCATTTCTAAAATCACCATTTCCAAGTGTGGGCCCTAAAAGAGAATCCAAGAGGTAGGCTGTTGGTGGTGAAGAACCTGATATCTTTCATTTTTGTGACACCTTTATTTCCTCTTTATTTTTGGATGTTATCTATTCCCTTTTCCCAAGATTGTTAAGACTCATAGCATATATTTAAGGGCAGAATGTCTAATTTACATGTAAGGACATATTTATTTGTAGCATCAACCTAACCATATTTATCCTTTCTTTTTATCCTTTCTACTCTAGATACCTGTGAAAAAGCCCTTCTTAAGCAATCTCTCTTTACTCATCAGATACCATATTCTATTTCTTCTGTATCACATATATCTCTGGGGTCCACTTGCTCCATCCATTCCATTTGTCATTGCCTTATCACAAGACTGCATTAGATCTTAACTAGGTTATTGCACTCATGATATTGTCACTAATCTATTTTAATGCATCTGTTTATCAAACAATCTATCTAACTTGCTTAACTACCTAGCAGGTACAGAGAGGAAAACTGACACAAATACAGACAAATGCCCAGCTAGTAACATAAATGTAATAGAGAGCAAGGAATGCACACTTTACCTTAAAAGAGTAAGCATTACTCAGTTTCTGCTGCAAAATTGTGACAAAAAATAGTGTTGCTAGATCTTTTGATTTTTCAAGGTAAGATTGGTGTTTTGATTTTTGTGAGAAATTCTTCAATGTCTGTTTATAACTAAATCAGAAATTGTTAAAAACATTTTGTAAGGCATTAAAATATCTGCAGTTAAATTCAACCCAAGAGTAACCAGTTATCAAAATCCAACATGCAGAAAAAGGAGGCATTATTCTCACAACTTCGATCAGCATTTACAAAACCTCTCGTATCATTCCCTAACATATATATTCAACACTACAGTTAAACTGAATCTTTTCCTGTTCTCATATTTATTTGTGTATATGTGCTTTTATATGTGTTGATCTTTTTGTCTATAATGTATTCCTCCTGGCAGAATTCTCTTTAATGTATTAAGTTTGAAGTCAATGATTGTCTCCTAGTAGCCATGTTAACCAGCTCTTTATCTGTGCTTCTGAGATAATTTTCTATAAAGTTTTATTATATAACAACATTTATTTGAAGAGTAATCTAATTATAACTTCACTAGACTATTAATACTTCAAGACAGGTACCGGCTATATTCATTTTTATTTCCCAACTTTCAAAGAACATCCAAGAGATAAAAGCCCTAACCTGTTGTGTTTGTTCACGTGGACCCAGGATTTCCCCCATCCCCACCCCGACCATATAGCACCAGTCTATAAGTTCTAGTAATTTTCATAATGCATTTGTAACTCATTTTCTACTCCCATTGCCAAGACCCTACTTTGTCCCAAAATTATCTCCCTCATTCCAATCTGCTCTAATCTCCTCTACAATATCGTTAGGCTACACCTTTGCTCAATAATCTGTCTTGGTCCTAAACTCATCTGTTTGTCTTGCCCCTAAACTCATTAACCCCTTTTCTTGGTCGAGCGATACAGCATAAAATTGTATAGATTATTTTCTGCATAAAATCATCTGTTTGAAGATGTACTAGTGGGGTAAGATTGCACCTTAGAGTTAGTTATGTCACCTGAAAGGAAGAATCTTTTCTAATTAGTCTATGCAAAGGGAAAACCTTTATCTAATAACTTGGGAAGGGGTACCAATTGCAATTTGTCAGTGTGGTAGGGTAAAATTATTAAATTTGCACAATGGTATAGCATGTGTAGCCAGGGGGATCTATTCTGAGTGAATTCCTATCTTTTTAACCAGGTATTGGCCCCCCTTCCTAATTTTTTTAGGTATAATTTACATACAATGAAAGGCACAGATATTAATTGAACAATTCAATAAGTTTGGATCTATGTATAATCAATACTCCAGTCGATATGTATAAGATGTCTATCAACTTACATCACTCCCTTGCACCCTCTCCTAGCCAAACCCCATCTTCCATGGAAATCATCAGTCTCATTTTTTTTTTAAGATTTTATTTATTTATTCATGAGAGACAGTGAGACAGAGAGCGAGGCAGAGGGAGAAGCAAGCTCCCAAGGAGCAGGGAGCCCGATGCGGAACTCGATCCCAGGACCCTGGGATCATGACCTGAGCCGAAGGTAGATGCTTAACCATCTGAGCCACCCAGGCGCCCCATCAGTGATTTCTATTACTGCAGATAATTTTACATGTTATTATTCTTTATAAATAGAAATAATATAATATGTATTCTTTGGGTCTAGTCTCTTTCATTCAGTATAATATTCTTGAGATTTACCCCTGTGTTTTAGTTATACTGGTCATTCCTTTTGATGGCTGTGTAGAATTTCATTATATGAATATACTAAAATTTGCTTATCCTTTCTCTTGTTGAAAAGCATTAGAGCTGTTTCCAGGTTGGGGCTCTTAGGAATTAAACTGCTGTAAACATTTTTCTATGAGTCTTTTGTGGACATGTATTTTCTTTCATTTCTCTAGAGTAAAAACCTAGGAGTACAATTGCTAGAATATAAGGTAGGTTCAAGTTTTATTGTATGAGAATGTACCTAACAGTTTTCCAAAATGATTGGACCATTTGACATTTCTACATATAGTGTATCAGAGTTCAGTTTCTCTACATGCTTACCAGCATCTGATGAGGTCAGTGTTTCTAATTTTAGCCACACTAGTCGGGGTGATTTTGTACTTACAATTTTGGTAGTCATTTCCCAATGATCAATGATATTTATCACCTTCAGTATGTATATAGGTCTTTATCAAGTCTTTCATAAATTATCTGTTTAAATACCTTTTTCCATTTTAAAATGTTGTCTTCTATTTTTATAATATAAAATAATATCTAAATGTTTTGTATATTTTGTTTACATATTATTTAGGAAAATTGGTCCTCCTCTTGTGTGTTTCCTTTACTCTCTCACAATGCTACCATACTCATAACACTTCTGACACCAGATAGGTGTCCTACAATTCAGCACAATTCTGGTATTACCTACCTGATTATATAGTTTCAGATCCACAGGTTAAGTCCTCAATCCTACAAGACTGACCCACCTCGCAACTTCAGATTCCAACTGCAAGTCCAGGTTGTCACCTGGCTGTCACCAGGCTTCTGACCAAATGACTATAGATTAGAGGTTCCAGTGACCCCCTTCTTGCGTTCCATTAATTTGTTACAGTGGCTCACAGAATGCAGAGAAACATTTTACTTACCAGATTACTGGTCTTTCACAAAAGGATATAATTTAGGAATAGCCAGATGGAAGAGATGCATAAGGTAAGTCATAGGGAAAGAGTTCAGAGCTTCCATGCTCTCTAAGCCTGTGCCACTTACCCTGAATTTGTTCACTAACCTGGAATCCTTCCAAACATCATCCTCTTGGGTTTTGATGGAAGCTTTATTGCATAAGCATGATTGATTAAATCACTGGCCATTAGTAATTGAATTCAATTCTAGCCCCTTTCCACTCCCAGGATGTTGGAGGTGGGACTGAAAGTTCCAATATTCTTTTTTTTTTAAAGAATTATTTATGTATTTATTTTAGAGAGAGAGCAGGAGGAGGAAGAGAAGAAGAGGGAGAATCTCAAACAGACTCCCTGCTGAGTGGGGAGTCAGATGCAGGGCTTGATCCCAGGTCCCTGAGATCATGACCTGAGCCAAAATCAAGAGTTGTACACTTAACCAACTAAGCCACCCAGGCGCCCCTTAAAGTTCCAATAACCTAATAATTCTATATTTTTTTAAGATTTTATTTATTTATTTGAGAGAGAGAGAGAGAGAGAGAGAGAGAGCACTAGAGGGTGGAGGGTCAGAGGGAGAAGCAGATTCACTGCTGAGTGGGGAACCCAATGCTGGACTCCATGCTGGGACTTGATCCTGAGACTTGATCCTAGGACTCAATCCTGGGACTCTGGGATCATGACCTGACCAAAGGCGGATGCTTAACCGACTGAACCACCCAGAAGTCCCTATATTATGTTTTTGTTTGCTATAATAAATAACATTATTTTAAATTTAATTTAAAAATTTTTGTTTGTAGATATAAAATTCATGTTATTGTAATTACTGTTGTTGATATTTATGTATTGATCTTATGTGCTGCTGCCAAGTTAAACTAAGTTTTTAATTTGAGTAAATTTTCTTTAATTTTTGGAATTTTTGTTTTTTAATTTTTATTTTTTGTTTCAAGTTTTTATTTAAATTCTATTAACAATAATTGCGCCTCAGATTAAAATATACTGTAATATTGGTTTCAGGGTTTAGAATTTAGTGATGCATCACTTATATAGAACACGCAGGGCTCATCACAACAAGTGTCCTCCTTAATACCCATCACCCATTCAGCCCATCCCCCCGTCCACCTCCCCTCCAGCAACTCTCAGTTTGTTCTCTATAGTTAATAGTCTCTATGAAAAAAATGCATTTTATTCTTTAAGATTTTATTTATTTGAGATGGGGGAGGAGCAGAGGGACAAGCAGACTCCCCGCTGAGCCGGGCTCTGCTCAACCAACTGAGCTACCCAGATGCCCAAAAAAGTACATTTTAAATATGTTTCTTTTTGTTGTTTATTTTGTCATATTTTATTGGCTGGATTCCAGTACAATGTGGAATAGAAGCGGTGATAATATATCTTTGCCTTTTAGGGAGACAGCATTCTATATTTTAACATCTTAATGTTAGCTTTAGTTTATTTCAGTTTAATTTTTTTAATAGATTTTTTTTATCAGATTGAGTATAAATATTTGTTCTTGGTTTGCTGATAGTTTCATATTGATTGGTTGGTAAGATCACATGATTTTTGTTTTGTTAATGTGGTAAATTACACTGTTTTTCAATGCTAAAATAAGCTTTCAATCCAGACATAAACCCCACTTGGTCATGACATAGAACTCTTTTATATATTGCCAGATTTTGTTTGCTAATATGTTATTAGGGATTTTGACCTCTTTCTTTATAAGGGATATTGACATGTAATTTGTTCCTTTTGGTGTCCTGGTGAAGTTCATGCTGCTTTAAGGTTTAACCTTTTCAAATAAGCTGGAAAGTTATGTACTCTATTATTCAAAGATTTTGTGGTAAATCAGTATTCGTTTTTCCATAAATACATAAAAGACAACCCAGTGAAGCTGTCTGGGCTTTGAATTTTCTTTAAGAAGTCTTCCTTTCTCTTTGATTTGGTTTTTGTTTGTTTGCTTTTCATTTTCAAATTGAATTTCTTTGCTAGAAATATGGCTAATTCAATTTCTTCCTTTGTTATTTTTGATAAGTTTATCTTTAAGGA
Source organism: Eumetopias jubatus (assembly GCF_037043125.1). Taxonomy (NCBI): domain Eukaryota; kingdom Metazoa; phylum Chordata; class Mammalia; order Carnivora; family Otariidae; genus Eumetopias; species Eumetopias jubatus. The sequence continues at coordinate 66,121,092 of NW_028274808.1, forward strand.
AATTGCTTATTTCATCTAAGCGGTTTATATCGGCATAAAATTATTCTTAGGTTCTCTTCCTATCCTTGTCTTGCATATAGTATCTCTAGTAAAATTTCTTCTTTCATTCCTGATATTGGACATGTTTTTTCTTTATTTCTTGAGTAGTCTTTTTAAAAGTTATGCGTTGTATTCATCTCTTTTAAAGAACCATCTTTTTGCTTTATTAATTTTCCCATCATTGTTCCCTTTTATATTTCATTGATTTCAGCTTTAATCTTTATTTTCTTTCTTCTAATTTCTCTGGACTTAATTTGCTGTTTTTTCTTACTTCCTTAAGGTAGAGGATTATATCTTTAATTTTAATCACTTTTTTTATAATATAAGAATTTCATTTATAGCTAAAAATTTTCCTTTGAACACTGCTCTACTACATTCTATAAATTTTTATTTTTGTGTGTAAATTTCTGTTCAGTTTGAAGTGATTTCTATTTTTCCTTGTGGGTTTCTTTTTTGACTTTTGATTTATATAAAAGTATGTGGTTAATTTCCAAATATTTGTGGATTTTTTGGATACCTTACTGTCATTTATTTATTATTTTTTAAATTTAATTAATTATTATTATTATTTTTTTTAGTGAGGTGGGGAGGGGAAGGACAGAAAGAGACAGAGAGGAAGAATCTTAGGCAGGCTCTGTGACCAGTGCGGAGCCCGACACAGGGCTTGGTCTCACAACCCTGAGATCATGACCTGGACCGAAATCAAGAATTGGGCACTTAACTGACTGAGCCACCCAGGTGCCCCTTTATTGTGATTTTTAATTTAATTATGTTGTGCTCAGAAAATATGCTCTATAAGATCTCAATTTTATAAAATTTATCCAGGTTTATTTAATTGTCTAGCATATGGTTTCTATCTTAAAGAATGGTCAATGTGCACTTGAAAAAATGCATATTATGTGATTATTTCATGTCATGTTCTATAACTATCAATTAGATAAAGTTAGTGCCCAAGTTATATGCCCAAGAATTCAGAGCTATTGAAAGTCAGAGTCAGGTTTTGAACCAAAGTGGTTTAAGCTCTGAAGCAAATATGCATGTGTAGGATCCATCTTTGATTTGTCACAAAAATAGCAGCAACCTCTTTAACCCTCTAAATTTTCAGAAGTGAGATAGAGACTGATGTAAGAGCTCTGATTTATCCTGTCAACCTGCCAATGCCTTCACTATGTCTGTATAAAGTGATTAAAATGTTAGCCCTTGGTCACTACTACAGGCATACTATCCTTAAATAAAAGAGTAGATAAATAACCAATGTAAATGCCATTTTATTCATTAAAATTCTACACAGCAAAATATCTAGTCATTATCTCAATGAGTTATATACTCCAGTGTCTTCATGTATATCATTAAAACATAGTAAAATGGATAATGGATATATTCCCCTTAATAATATTGCTGCAATTTAAATTCCTATTTAATGACATGAATAGGAGCACATTTCTGTGCATAAAATAGTAAAATGTCAGATTATAGCTCAACAAAGAGCAGCATTATTATTTAAAAGAAAATTAATGAATCATCCAAAATAGCATATAATAAATTTTTTCACATTTGTTTTCTATTGGAATTATTTCTTCCTACTCAAAGAACAAAACCAGTATATCCTACATCTCTCAGCATTACTTTCCACTAGAATTATTACAAGATATATTTTAACCAATTGCTATTTAGAGATAATTTTTCTTGATTCTGACCATGATAAGACTCTTCCATTACTTTTCAAGGTGCTATTAATAAACTAAAAATGGTATATAAAAGCAAAATCTTCCTATTCTTTATTCTTTAGCAACAAAAGTCTTACAGGTATATAATATCAAAATCTCCCACAAAACTACTGCCCTAAAATGACAACCTAGTATACACAAGTTAGAGTTACTACACTTCAAAAATAGCATCAAACAAAATGCTCACAAATCCCAAATACTCTATCCCAAGGCATACTTTATTCTCTTTATGTCTTAAATGGAACATTAAATGCGTATCTGCAAAAGAAATCCATAGCACTCAATCTAAGTAAAGACATTTCTGGGGAAACGTTATAAAATCAAGTGAAGCCTATTGCTGCGAAGTCACCCAGAATAAAGTAGCAACTTCCAAAATTTTTTTACGAAGTTTTCTATCTCAAAGACTTACTAATATTTTGTGGGAACATTTTACCAGTAGTTTTCTTTCTTCTCTGTGTTCCTCCTTTCTCTAAGAAATGTTCAGAAGGCATTGTAAATTCTGGAGTAAGATAGTTCTCTAAATCACTGATATATTTCAAAATTTGTAAATGCATTGCTACCCATGAAAACACAGGTTGTGTAAATGTATTTGTTTTAATTTTAAGTACTAATCATGAATATTTTCTTAAAATATATATTAAACAATGTATGTGGGTATTAGTAAAAGAATATATGCACTTTTAATTTATTACTTTGAGCATAATTACTGATGATTTGGAAAAAAAAGTGGATAAGTCCTAAAGTACATTTGCGACCTGATGAATATGTGCATATTTAGTCATAAAAAGTAGTTATGATCTAAGTAATTGTCATCTGTGTGTTGTTTATTTTATATGAATATGGATCTGTCAGATTCAGACATTCAGAAGTTTTTTAGAGAAATTTTGGAGAATTTGGGGGAAATAACTTTTAACTTTTATTTTAAATAGAGTCATAGTATGTACCTTTCAACTAATTTTTCTCTGTACTATTTAATGTTATGAATCCTGACTGCATTTGCTATGCTAAATGAATAGAGATCAAATGAATAGAGAGAAAAATGGAGAAGGCGGTGCTAGCTTCCCAAAACTAAGAAGAAGCAAACTATTGGAAGAATAACAAATACAACCCTGAAACTTCAAGCTTAGTCAATATGCCTATATAACGAAGGAAGTGAGTTTTATGATGATCCTGAAAATGTTGTTAAAGAGACACAACAGTGCATGCAGGGCACACTATAACATCTAATTCAATAAACTCCACTTCTTTTCTTCTTTTCCCAACATTATTGTATATATTTATACAGTGCCTTCTTTACCAAGGTGCTAACACATTTTGGAAGCTATTAAGAAAAAAACATTCTTTATTCCATTTTCTGTATCTTTATTTTCATTGTCTATATACAAATAAGTAGGTTTTTTATACCAAAAGAAAATCACTCCAGTTTTTTATTTATATGAAAAGCATAAACCCCAAAACTTTATGGGAAAAATTAGCTTCTATAGTTTTGTAAGGAGACTCCCTAAACAAAAGACCCATTTAAATTATACATTAATAATGCACTATATGTTAACTAATTGAATTTAAATTTAAAAATAATAAATAAGTAAATAAATAATAAATAATGCTAGCTTTAATAATTGTCCTTGCATATACCTTTACTGAGATCTTTATTTCTTCATTAAACTTCAGGTTACGGTCTAGTGACCTTTCTTTTCAACCAGTAAGACTCCCTTTAGCATTTCTTACAGGAAGTCTAATGGTAGCAGACTCCCTTAGCTTGTGTTTATCTGAGAATGTCTTTTTTTTTTAATCTGATAATGTATTTTCTCCCTCATTTTAGAAGGACAGTTTTCCAGATGTAGGTTCTTAGTTGACAGTTTTATTCTTTTAGCATTCTGCATATATCAGGTAACTGCCTCGGGCTTCCAAAATTTCTGATGAGCAAGCTGCTAATTCTCTTTTTGAGGCTCCTATATGTCATGTGTCCATTCTCTTTTGCTACTTTCAAGAGTCTCTTTTTCTTTGGCTTACAAAATTTTGATTATAATGTGTCTTGGTGTGGGTCTCTTTGAATTCATCTTACTTTGAATTCATTGAGTTTGTTGAATGTTTATATTCAGGTCTTTAATCAAACGGGGAAAGTTTTCAGCCATTGGTTCATCAAATATTTTCTCTGTTCCTTCCTCTTTTCTTCTTCTAGTACTCCTACAATGCATAAATATATTGACTCATTTGATGGTGTCCCACATGTCCCCTTCTTTGCTCTAAAAACACACACGGGTCTGCCTGCTGTAGAGCTGAAGTGTAGTGGATGGGTGGATTTTACTGTGCTAGAACTGAGATTACCTATACTTTTCATTGCATACCTTCTCTTGGAAGTTGAAAACCCTGAATATACTCCAGATCTCCAATATAGTTACTACAGGTAGATTCTTTCTTGCAATTGCTGTATAGGTGGAGATGCAGATTCATTCCCAGTGCTTCTTACTCCACCATTTTCCCAGAATCCTCTCCTTTTAATGATTTAACCTGGTGTTTGACAAGAAATCTGGGCACCATGGACTAACTAAATTGACATGCAAAATTAAGCATCACAGACTCCAACCAAGCAAATCTTAAAATCAAAGTCCAGTGACTATTATTTCAGTAGTTTTAGATGAGATTTACATGTGTTGGACAGCCAGCACTCTTATAGTTTATCCATAGAAAGAATGTTAGAAAAATGGATATATTCTAGAAACAACATGATTTCCTTTGAAACTCCAGCTGGAATTGTTTAAAATTGTACCAAAGAGTGACCCTGGAGTCACTGTGACCCTGGAGTCACAGAGTCAAGTGACCTGGAGTCTTAACACAGTTTCTGGGTGAAGTAGTTACCAAAGAAACAAAGACTGAAGGGGTACAGGAAGCCAAACAAAAAGAGATCGCTGACTTGATGTAGAAACAAGGCTTTTGAAAGGAAGTGTCAGCTTTATTTTCCTGTCAGATCCAAAGAATATGCAGTAGGTTAATGAAAGAACCAATTAAGAACATCTTTGTTCCCCTTATCTTTCCATTTTCTCTTGCTTCCTTGCAGAAATGTCAGAGAGACTATGAGAAGCTAATGAGAGGAGTGATTCAGTGAAGAAACTAGATAGACTAAAGAAGCCATCTAAAATTTTCTTGCTTGAAGCAAACTCTAGTTGCATGAGCAAGAGTAGCTACAGTCTTATATAAGGTTGCAATCTTAACTAGTGTGACTGGACCTGAATACTGAATCAGATCCATATTTATGTCTTCAAGATATTATAAACCACTTTGTATTAATCATGAGTGGTCAGAGCAGGGACATGAGTCTTCACCCAAGGTAAGAGGAAGAACTTGTTCCACTTTATGCATTTTTAAAATTAGGGGAGGAAGAAAGAGAGAGAGCAAAAAATTTTCTCATTACAAAGTATGAATCGTGCTCAAAAAAATACAAATTTAAATGAGAATGTTTAAAAATAATAAGAATCCATGTTACCGTATTATATGATCTACAACCGTACAAAATAACTCTTATACCAGTAAAGAACAAGAAAGACATTGGAAAACCAAAAAAATTGAAAAATGGAAAAAAGTTTGCATTTATAAACCCTCCCCCACAAATCTAGCTAATTTATGAGGAATTGTGTAAAATAGTCAAATATTTAAATCTTTTAAATGTTCATTTTTGTTGACTTAACTATATACCAATTATAAATGTTTACCTATTTTATATTCATTTTCTCTTCAGATCATAAAAACAATTTGATATTTTAAATGGGACAGCCATGTGCTTCTGTATCATTAAATAAATGGGACTAAATAATTTGACTCTAAGAATGTTACAAAATAAATTTACATTGGAAATAACATTGTAAATTATATATAAAATTTTCTGATATGCTTATTCTTATGTTTATTACAATGCACATTTTGTAACATAAATTATAATGCTCTCTAGACAGAGTAGCAATAAAAAACATGAAAAGAGAAGAAACAATGTGGAATTTAGGCATAAAATACTACTGTAAACATGGATATATGTACAGACCTCATATCCTACATGCTTACCTTAGAAGAACATTACCATATACCATCTTTAATACCTCATATTATTGTTAGTTAACTCTGTGTAATACTCTATACCATGACATTACTGGGCACAGTGGATTGTTTATATATTTCCAAAGAAGAAACATCAACTATTTGGAGAAAATACATACAAGTTTGAGAAGGTCCTTGGGCTTGGCAATTGTCAGTTTTCCTGAACTTTGCCTTAAAGTCATCTACTAGAATCTCATATGCCCTATCAGGATGTGATTATACTATCATGCTGTTAGATAAATGATTTCTATCAGCTTCAGTGAGTTCTTGCCTACTATTCATCTTCTTGATTTCCACCTTCAATGTGTGATATAATCTACAAGCTTAAAATTGGTCAAGGTTACTAAATAAATGGTCTTTGGAGATGAATGCTGGAGTGGACAATCAGATTTTGACAGGGGAAAATAAAGTACCTCAGATTTCTGCCAAGTGAGCACTGTTCAAATAAACTTCTTAGGGTGTTAAGCTGCTGGAAGAATATCATCAACTGAAAACATAATTTTTATCTTAAGCTTGTTATTATTACCTTCGGTTGACACAACTCTTGAAGGATTAGTATGCATCTACATTACATGGAGCATAACAGTATTAAACTGAAATGGAAAACCCAGCACTATTTCCATATCATTTCTACTACAGCATTCATAATGATGTACCTTCTTATATAATGTGATATCTGTCTTTTTCTCAATAGATTTAGAAAACTTGGTATAGTTCTTCTCTGTTAAGCTAACAAATATGAGTGCTGAATAATTATACCCAGACAAAAGAGATCTTTTATGCCTCTTGCCATATAATTTCTCCATCCACGAAGAAGAGGGGTTACTATGAAATGATCAGTTTGAAGGACATTACAGTGGACTAAGTGTTTGAATCTTAAAACTTTTAATAAGGCTACTCTGTCAGTGCTCATGAGATTAGTCCCCTTCACTCTCGCATTTTTATGATCAAAATGGTAAAGACTAGCATTACCCATTTAATAGACCAACGTGATTTCTTTCCTCAGAAATATTTTATTCTCACTCTTAGTATCAAGCACAGCATTTCTGCTGTGATCAGATGTCTAGAGTGTACAGTTTCAACCTACTCTGGTAGCTATCAAGGACACATTTAGCTATTTTAGTTCCTTGATTTCTTTTTCCTGGCTAGTAGTGATAAACCTTTTTTGCCACTGAAGTGTTAATTTCTATTATTTGAATTTGTATATTGGTGGTTGTGGTGGGTGTGGATGCAAGAAGGAGAATATCCTTACACTAAAGGATATAAAGAATAGATTTGAGGAAAATGTCATGTATTTTAAGAGAACATACTGCTCTTCATAATTCCTTGTACTTGGCAAACTATTTGTCATTTTCAAAGTCAGAACAAAAAGCATCGTTATAAAAAATTGAAATTCATTTGTTTGAAAGCTAAAAAGAAAGTTATGTTGGGTGTGAGACTATGTGAAAATGACTAGAATGCAAATTGATTTGCTTAAGAAAAGAAATGATGTACTAAGGGAGAAAATCATGACTTTTATGAATTTACAATTTTTATATTTTCAAGTTTATGTTTGTTACACATTTGAATCAAGTTTATAATAATTTTGAAATATACTTGAGGAGTGTAGTCAAATATTAAAAATTTGGAAAGCTGTGGGAATTTTTTAAACAATAGTTTGGTCATCTATACCAAACTTGCAAAGGTATTTTATCATTCCATATACATAAAGTTTATTTAAATTGTTCTATTCAGCTGCAAGTTCTTTTCTGAGCTATAAACTCCTTTAGGATAAGATATATGTCAAAATTGTCTCCATAGCCTTGCTAGTACATTCTTCAAAGCCTTGTATTTAGCAACTCTCCACTGTAATATCTTGAATGAGTAAATGAATAAAATCTGTCAACTTTCAAAATATCAAAAATCACAAGATCCTCTGTCAAACATAAAAATGGCAAAATAAAAATAATACAATAATACAACATATATACAACTTCTGATAAATTATAGTTATCTAGCAGTATGTAATTTAAAATAAATTTAGAAAATTAGGTAGAAAACTATACTTCAGGTCATTTAAATCAAATATAATTTTTAAAAAGAATGAAACTTTCTTAAAGCAAATATTTAAGTTGAAATTATGTGCCTAGGAAATTTATTCTCAATTATCAGAATGACATAGAATTATTTGCAGATCAACCAGGCAATTTATTTCAAATTTGAAGACGGGACAGCATGCGATAGAAAAATAATTCAAAAACAAGGTATGTTTTTAGGCACTCCTATTCAATGAATCATTTTTATGACAAAAATTATAATAAGCTAAGTATGGTACAAAATCCATCTCTTTTAATAAGGTGAGAAAATAGTATTAAATTATACCATCCTCATTACAATCCCAAATCAGTCACTTCACATTATTTTTTGCTCAGGTTGATATGTGCATTCATAGTCATTGCCAGACTTCCATTACTAACTTCCCCTGTCATTTATCATTAGTGTAGGATAGAAAGCAAAAACAAAAACAAAAACAAAAACAAAAACAAAACAAAACAAAAAACTAACGTGATAAGGAATATATAAAAGAAATATAACAAGTAAAATGAAGTGTTCCCAATAATATTCATTGCATATTCTGCTATAAATTGAGGAAGAGTATTATTTCTTTCATTTTCTCCCTTTCTAATATTATTATAACACAGCCCCTATGGGAAATACGTTAATGAGATATTATGAAACAATGTGTGATCATGCAGCAGTTATAAATTAGTAAAGTAAATTAAAAGTTAGCTTCTTATCCCAGTACTCCTCTCAGAATTCATGGAAATGGCAAAAAAACCCCTAGAACTATAGGCTGAAGTGAAGTTATTCTATGGGGATTTGAAGCCTAATCCTGTGCCACTTTCCATTAATGAGGCCCATTATCCTGAGAGCTATCACCTTTATTTAGTTCATTAAGCTTTCTACATAGATCAAAACTAATTCTTAGAAGGCTGGGATAGAGACAAATTTTCTAAATATCTGGAAAAGTCATAGGGCTCAGTTTAGCAGTACAGGCTCTTGGAAGTGGTCTGTATCATTATCAAGCATGATGGGCCAATTTGTTCCCCAAATGGACTACTGTCTCTCCATATCTTTAGCTATCAAATCCATGGAGTTATTCTAATAATTGCTGCAAAACCAGCAAAATTAATTTCAAGGAAAAGAGTAAAGTAAGACAATGAATCTCATGGATCCTCTCTTTAGGGTTCATAAAAATACCCCTTGGATTTTCAGAGAAAAATCAATTATACCATGTAAAAGAGGAGTATTTAGCCAAATTAGGAATACAATTGCATTGTCATAACTGTATTTAAATTCAAAGTAATTGGTCATTTGCAAGGAGATTGTTGACTATACTATGTAGAAATCAAACATAAAATTAATAATAAACCTCTGACTTGAGAGGGGCACATAGTCAATGATATTGCAACCAGGATATAATAAAAATGTACAAAGTGATTAGACCAAAGTCTAGTGTGTATTCCAGGCAAGATATTGGTCAATGTTCTTACTAACAATTAAGAATATAGAGAAATCATCACCCTCACGTATGGGTTTCCTTCAAAATGGAAAAAAAAAAAAAAACTAACAACACTCTTGAAAATGAAAGTATTTCCCATTAAAACTGAAACATTTCGATCATGTTATATATTTTGCTTAGTTATCAGTATCTCCTATGTGCCTTGCTCTACAGAAAAGGAGATGCTAAAAACTAGAATTTTCCAGAATCTCTTGCTGGATGTTCTAGATGCAAACTAGTTTTTACTAATTTTATGAACTCAACAGATTGATGAGGAAAAAGGAAAGCTGATGCGATCTTACTGGTGTTTTGCTCTTTTGTCTAGCAAGAAAAGCCTATGAAGACATAGGTGTCTCCCTATTTTAGTCCACACCTCTATGGACATGTAACAAAACTGCAGATTTTGTGGCAGATCCTGGTTTTCTTCTCCCTAGATCAATAGCTTCAGCAATGGCCACATGATTCTCACTAGCCTTTCCAATGATTTTGTTAAATTCCTGGATTAAATGCCTTTCTGTTTAAAATGTCTAGAATAGGTTTGTTTCTTGGAATAAAACCTAACTGATATAAGCAACGGGAAAAAAAAGGAAATGGAAAATATAGATTAGTTTGTTTCTTATTCCAAAACAATCATAATTATTCTGCAGAACAAGCTAGGTTTACTTGTGGAACTGACAGAGGTACCAGGCATGTAAACACACGGGCAAAGTCTTTTTCAATATCCTGTTCTCATTATTTTGAAAGGTACAACTCAAGCTCTATGCAACTACTATGTAACCATTAAATCTGAAATTTTTTCACTCAGTCATTAAGTGAACGATTTGAACATGTCTTCAACATCACCACTCGTGAGATCCATTCTTTTAGGATCAGCAAAATAAAAGAAACAGGCCATTAAAAATTGTAGAGAAAAAAGTATTAAGCAGATAACACTGAAAAATGCAACATTTTTTTAAAAGAAAGGGACCATAGAAAAGTGCAGAGAGTGTTAAGTTTGTATCACTGAAAAATTCTACATCTAGAAAACAGAGAAAACATTAAATCGCTGATTATAGTTGTTAAAGGAAACATGAAACCAGAAACCACTGAATATATTCCTTACATGAATCTTCTGGATTAATTTAAGAAAAAAATCAGCAATTTTTGGAGAATGATGTGATAAAGCTATTAAACAACATTATGGAAAATCTACTCAGCAAAATCAGTCAGACCATAAGCTGATTGACAAGATACCATCTCAATTTTTTTAGTAGTTTGAAAATACATACATACATACGTACATATGTACATACATACATAAATAAATGCATGCATGCTATATAAGGTGTTATTACCTTATCAAATATGTGTTCTGTCCAGCAAATGACATACATAATTTCTGCTTAAAATCCTTGGCCAGAAGCAGATCAGAGATTTCCTAAGAGACAAGGAGGCCCTAGATACTATTCTTCCAAATGCCAGACTAAGGCACAATCACTAAGAGCTGGAAAACATGCAACTTACAAATGCATCAGGCACTCTACAAGGCACTGAGGATTTTCTTCTACCTGTTGTACTTTCTCTAGAATTCACTTTAGTATGGGTCTATTACTGATGAATTTTCTGTTTTTGTTTGTCTGAAGGGTAGTTTCACTGGAACTAGAATTCTGAGATGATAGCTTATTTTCTTTTGCATTTCTAAAAGGTCATACTGTGTTATCTTCTGTTAAGAAGTCAAATTCAATAATATTGTTTCCTTTGAATTTTATTTCCCCAAGTTTATTTTCTCAACCAATTTCAAAGGACATAAAATATACAGAATGGGTCTTTGAATTGGAATTAAGCTAGAAATGAGTAGCAAAAAGAAAACTAGAAAATATAATACTTGGAAATTAAGCAATATACTTCTACATAATTCATAGGTCAAAGAACAAATGATGGATATTAAATAATACTTTGAAGTGAATGTTGATGAAAATATTTTATGTTAGGGGCGCCTGGGTGGCTCAGTTGGTTAAGCGACTGCCTTCGTCTCAGGTCATGATCCTGGAGTCCCGGGATCGAGTCCCACATCGGACTTCCTGCTCAGCAGGGAGTTTGCTTCTCCCTCTGACCCTCTTCCCTCTCGTGCTCTCTATCTCCCATTCTCTCTCTCTCAAATAAATAAATAAATAAAATCTTTAAAAAATAGCTATAAAAATATTTTATGTTAAAACTTGATTGATGTAGCTAAATAAAGCTTATGGAAAGACAATCTCTTTAAAGCATATAATAGAAAATATGACAAAATCACTGAGCTAAGCATTCTTCTTACGAATTTAGAAAAATATTATTTCTTTTTGTGTTATTTTATTTTATTTTTTTTTTTAGAGAGGCAGAGAGAGCGTGTGTGCAGGTGGAGGGCCAGAGGGAGAGAGAGAATCTTAAGCAGGCTCCATGCCCAACATGGAGCCTGATGTGGGATTGGATCTTACGACCCTGAAAATACGACCTGAACCAAAATCAAGAGTCCGACACATAACTGACTGAACCACCCAGGCACCCCTTTTTTGTTTTTACAAATTTTTTATTTGAGTATAGTTGGCTTACAATGTTACATTAATTTCAGGTTTACGACATAGAGATTTGACATATTTATACATTATGCTGTGTTCACCACAAGTATAGTTGTTATCTGTCCCTTTACATTGCTGTTACACTATCATAGATTGTATTCCTTATGCTGTGCCTTTTATTCCCATGGCTTATTCATTCTATAACTGGCAGCCTGTATCTCTCTCTATCCTTCACCGACTTTGTCTAAGTGCCTACACCTCTGCCCCTGGAATGATAAGTTTGGTTTTTATGGTCTGAAAATAAATAGCAAACTGGGGAAAGTGTGGAAAGAATGAAATAATAGCAAAATTGAGAAAGTGCGGAAAAGAATGACATATAGAAGAAACATACTACAGAGAGTCATTAAACCAAAGTTGGTTTTTGAGACTAATAAAAATGATATATCCATAGGAACACATCAAGAAATGTATAGAGAAGGTATACATAAACTAATGCATAAATGATATTAGTATTTAAAAAGTTACAATAGAACTTATAGTTATTATACTAGTAATAAAGTAATTCTATAAAAACGATGTGGAATAAACTTGAGCAATATAAATGTAATGAACACATTCCTAGATAAACAAGTGTAACTAAAACTGACTAGATAAACATATTCCTAGATAAACAAGTATAACTATAACTAAAACAAAAAGAAATAAAGACTGAATACACACACGCACGCGCACACACACACACACGCAAACACCTCTCACAAAGCACAAACATGAAATCCATAATTTCTTACAAAGACAACTCAAAGCTCAAATGACATGGTGAATGCAACGTGGCATCATATTGTTTGAGATAAAAGGAGGTGAGGAAGAGCGCTCCAAGTCCCAATCACCTCCCACCTTATTTTAGGAGAAAGTTCCAATTCACGCAAAGACACTGTCAGACTAAATAGAGAAGAACAGTATGCTAGTCTAGGTTCAGATATAAGCTGGCTATTATATTTACGTGTACATTAGTGGGGAGGAGTAAGAGAATTATATTACTGAATGCACATAGGGTGGCTCACTTAAAATTTCCAATAAATATTCCTTTCAAGGACCTAATAAACTGCATCTTTGGAACTGTGAGATTTGGGTTATACAAAACTTGAAATTTAATAAAGATATAAAACAAGGAATCATCTTAATATCTTATTTAAAATTGAGCAATTTATAGGTAAATATACAGAAAGATTAAGAGTAAAGGTTTTATTTTTATCAAATTTATAGAAAAAGAAAATAAAAGGATTATAAACGGCCAACTCTATATTATATTTTTCTTCTCCTTCTCCTCCTCCTTTAGTTTCCATTTCCTTTCCATGATTTTGGATTGATGGTCTTATTTATTTAGTGGTTTTTCCATAAACAAAATAACATAAATTACATTTAGGAATTTCTTAATATTGAGATACGTGAGTTTTAGAAGTTGTTATGTAGTGTTTGCACTGACATTATTTGTTCTTATTTTCTTTTTAATTAATTTTGAAAATTCAAAAAAGTAATCATGTTATTTAAAGTTTAAAATGAATATCTAATTATTCAATATATAGTTAATGAGAGTTTATATCTAGTATTGTGCTAAGTAAAAATAAGAAATTAACATAGTCCTTGGGGTGCTTGGGTGGCTCAGTTGGTTAAGCATCTGCTTTGGCTCAGGTCATGATCCTGGGGTCCTAGGATGGAGCTCCGGTTGGGCTCCCTACTTGGCAGGTAGTCTGTTTCTCCCTCTCCCTCTGCCCCTCCTCACCATTTGTGCCCTGCTTTCTCTCTCTCAAATAAATAAATAAAAAATCTTAAAAAAAAGAAATTAGTACGTTCCTCAACATCAAAGAGCTTGCAGAATATAAGGGGTAACAATAAAATTATAAATAACAAATAACAGCATAAAAATATTTAAAAACTTTAAAATTCAAATTTTATGGAATGGTTTTTACTCATTATTCATTAACCATATTTCATAAGTAAAATTGAATAAATTAAAAATTGAAATGAGTAGGGTATGTTCAATGTATATAATTGATACCACAATTTAAGGAATAATACACTCAAGATTTTATGATTTATCTAGAAAAACTATATTATAAAATCTTCAAAAAGAAAATGTCAAGAAATCAAAAATTTTAAGTTTTCAAGATACAATATTTAATCTCAATGGCAAAATAAGAAATTAATAAAAAAAGAGTACTATTTTATATAACATCTTACTCAAAGGAGGAATTAAAAACACAAAACCAGAAAATTTAGAAGAAAATAATGTAAATGCAAATGTGACATGGCAATGATTGAGACTCAAAAAGTGAGAATTCATGAACAAATTCACTTACAAATGATTTTTAAAAGAAGCATTAAATAAACATAGTGGGTTATTTTAATTTTGCAAGTAGAATTGAAAATAACCCAAAGAAAAATATGAACGTGATGAAGATAAAATTAGAAATATACACAAACAGTAACGTAAATTATAATGAAACATCTAAATTCTTGTTTCTATGAAAATCATCAAAATATATAAAAGACTTTGTGACTTTATTCTAGAGAATGACAAGAAGCAGAAACAACAATATTTTAATAAAATAGAATTAGGAAAATATAATGATGAAGCCTGTGTAGTCTACACTTGATAAAGTTGATAGTGTCAACGTAATATATTCTTTCCTATATAAAATATAATTTGTTTTATAATTAAAATTGATAGTGCCCTAAATTTCCAATAATAGCACTCCAGAATAATTATTTAGCTATTAAAAATAAAAACAAAAGTGTGCAAATTAGATACTAATTCCTATAATTTTACAGTAAACTTTGGTTAATGTTATGTTCCTTTTGAAAATCAATAAAATAAAAATAATTAAGTTTTTTTAATTTTTAAATTTAATTGATTTTAAAAATAATTAAGTTTTAGATGTGGTGTATATATACATATACATATACATATACATATACATATATATAATGGAATATTATGTGGCCATCAAAAAATGAAATCTTGCCATTTACAAGGACATGGATGGAACTAGAGAGTATTATACTAAGCGAAATAAGTCAGTCAGAGAAAGACAATAATCATATGATCTCACTGATATGAGGAATTTGAGAAACAAGACAGAGGATCATAGGGGAAGAGAGGGGAAAAGTGAAACAAGATGAAACCAGAGAGGGAGACAAACCATAAGAGACTCTTAATCTCAGGAAACAAACTGAGGGTTGCTGGAGTGGTGGGGGATGGGAGGGATGGGGTGGCTGGGTGACAGATATTGGGGAGGGTATGTGCTATAGTGAGCGCTGTGAATTGTGTAAGACTGTTGAATCACAGACCTGTACCTCTGAAACAAATAATACATTATATGTTTTTTTTATTATGTTATGTTAATCACCATACATTACATCATGAGTTTTTGATGTAGTGTTCCATGATTCATTGTTTGTGCATAACACCCAGTGCTCCATGCAGTACGTGCCCTCTTTAATACCCATCACCAGGCTAGCCCATCCCCCGACCCCCACCCCTCTAGAACCCTCAGTTTGTTTCTCAGAGTCCATAGTCTCTCATGGTTCGTCAATAAAAAATTAAGTTTTAAGTAAGTCACCTACCTATTCAGAATCAGTGCATATCTAAACATTGTGTACTGTCCATACATAACTGCTTCATTCAGAAAAGTTGCTTATCTTCTCTTGTTATTAAGCATAATGCCTTCTCTGTATTAAAATCATTATTAATAGGATATTAATGGCAATATTAATTATAATTATGGAACACTTACAATATGTCAGCAGTACTAAAGTTGTATGGAGTAGATATTATTATTATCATTTTTAATATTTAACTCTGAACTGTGAAATTGCTACTATTAATTTCCACATTTTACAAATAAGAAAACTGTCCCAGGGAAGATAGTTAACACACCCAAGATTATAATGTTCTTAAGCACCAGAATTATTGCTCAAAACCAGATTTGTCTGCCTTCGAGTCCTGTGATCTTAACCACCATAGTAGGTTGGTTTGCCCACCTGATTTTTATTGCTTTCCTCAGTTTTCATGGCAAGTATGTATGATGCTATACTAAATAGCAGCTTATTTCTAAATAGAAAATATTGAAGCAAACTCTTTATCCAAATCAATTGACAGAATTGAGAGAAAAAGATAAATTGATAAGATGAACTACATATATATGAAGCCATTCCAGATCAAAACCCATGATTTTCTAGTATCTGGGGAGGACCATACTTAAGTGAAACTTGCTTTTTCCCCCACGTAGTGACGTAACAACTAGCCTCAATGATTCTGGTCTGGGCTCTTGGTATTAATATCCTTCTTTTCTTTCTCTCTGTCTCTTTTTCTTTCTTTCTCTTCATACACACACACACACACACACACACACATGCATATATAAATTAAATACACACACATATATATTTATTCTTTTTTATCTACTGGATTATGTAATGATATTTGAATATGACCAAATATACTGAATAAATTCTGAACATCGGAAGGATCTGTTGCCCACAGGATGGAGCTATACACCCTTATGAATTAGGTAGCCCTGTAAAGGGATCTCATATTTTTTGAGTGCTAGCAACATGATACTGTCTGGTAATGTAGGTATGAGGCAGGGTTTTAGCATCTTTCTATAAATGAAGGCATTGAGTTTTACAAAATTAGGAGACTTGACTAGGGCCACAGCCAGTTAATAATAGAATTAATGTTTAAATTCTGGACTAATCCAAGTATTTTTTTTCTACTGTAATCTTATACATAAAGGGAATGTGCATATGGGAGTCAAAAACCTTTGTAGGTGAAAATAAAGAAATTTTCTTTCAACGGCTCTAATATTATTTAACATTGTTGAGAGAAACAAAACTCCCCAAGTGTGTGCAGAATGTCATTGGTGACATTCATGAGCTCAGGCTGCCTCAATGCATCAACAGTGCTTTTCCAGCAGTCCAAATCACCTTCCATTATAAGTTTTGCCCCAGCATTGATAAGACACTGCTGTCTTAAATGCACCGAGAGAATCACCATGCATTCTCTCCCTACTTCCTATGCTTTACCCAAGTGAAATAACAGCCATGCAGGGTACTGCCAATTATTTCTGTATTGGTCTCTTTTTTACTCTTCCTACTTAATGACTAGGGGAAAAACAACTGGCTTTGTAAACATCAAATTCACATTAGAGTTCTGTATTTTCTTCCAGTTACTGTTTATTTTCCTAAAATTCTGGTGATTCATATCCCTATTATGCACTGTTTACTGACGTCTCTCTCGTCATTCTAATTTATTCTTTAACCACCACCCACTGTTACCATTTCGTTTACCTCGTCCAGGTGCTGAGGATGTTTCCCCATTTTGCTTTAGGGGCAGAGAATGAAATCACAAACCTAAAGATTTTTTTTCAATTCACGGCTTCTTCTTTCATGCGAGAGAAGAACTTGTACATGTCTGAACTATGGGAAGATCTTATTTGTATTCCTCTTGTGCTGAGCAGTTCCCTGCAGAGTCCTGAACAATCAATTGTATATCTCAGCAGTGAGACTAGCAATGCTCCTCCCATATCTGACATTTGGTTGATTATCTTACAGAATGTCCTTGTATCACTTTCTTTTCTTGTTGATGAAATATTTGACGAATTGTGTCCCTGTTCTATTTCTTTCATTCTTCTTTCTCGTTATTATTTAGATGAGGAACATGACATAAGCTAAATTTTTTATATAATTTTTTCCCTCTTTATATCAATGGTAAACTATGTTTCCCTTTGTGTGTGATTTTCCTAACATATTTGGATTCAGTCTAAACTTGTGATGATTGTTTAATGTGATATGGAAGAAAGCATATAACTAGATAATTTAAAGTAAGCACTTAAGCTATTAATACTTTGTGTAACTCCCTCATGGGATCGTTTATTTCCTCCTTCAGTTAAAGCAGGAAAGATTGTCAAATCCAAAACACAGTGCAATTATCTTTCTGTGGCTTCCTTTAAAATCTGCTTATAGTTATATGTTAATGTATCTTATTTAGATTGGAAAGCTTTTTTACTTCTCTTGGTAATTCCAAGTACAATATTATTCATGCAAACAAACATATGTCACTTCACATTTAAACTGAGAAAAAATATTTAGGAATTTACTACAAAAATCCGTTAATTTTAATGAGATGAATGAAGTTAATATATTAACTTGAATCTTAAATATTGATAATACTTAACAAATATTAAATTATAGAAGATTACACTATTTCATAAAATTACATTAAATCTTTTAGAACATATTCTTTAACTATACAAGAGTATTTCAAAATGCTAAGTATCTGTCTATATGTATGATCAGTTCAGATAATGCAAAGGAAAACACATGGAGAATGCCATTCATGGAGTCATTTAATACAATTTATTGGGTAGTTATATTGTGCCAGATATTTAGCTAAATTCTAGGAATGAAATATTCCTTTGAGAAGGTGACAGTTTAACAATGAAATATGTAAACAAGTAAACATTTTTGATTATTTTATTTTTTTTATTTATTTTTGTAGGGTTTTTTAAATTTTATTATGTTATGTTAATCACCATATATTACCTCACTAGTTTTTGATGTAGTGTTCCATGATTGTTTGTGTATAACACCCAGTGCTCCATTATTTTGCTTTTTTTAAGATTTTATTTATTTATTTGAGAGACAATGATTGAGAGAACATGAAATTGGGGGTGGTGCAGAGAGAGAGGGAGAAGCAGACTCCCCGCCTAGCAGGGAGACTGATATGGGACTCGATCCTGGGAGTCCAGGATCATGACCTGAGCTGAAGGCAGACGCTTAACTGACTGAGTCCCCCAAGCGCCCCTTTTTTTGTTATTATAGTAAGTGATTATAGATATTTTCTTTTTTTAAGATTTCATTTATTGAGAGAGAGAGTAGGAGAACAAGCAGGAAGAGGGAAGAGAAGCAGACTCCCTGCTGAGCGGAAAGCCTGATGTGGGGCTCGATCCCAGGACCTAAACTGAAATCATGACCTGAGCCGAAATCAGGTGCTTAACCAAATGAGCCACCCAGGTGCCCCTGATTGTAAATATTTTCAAAGAACACAGATATAAGCAAGTAATTCCATCTAAAAGAGTCATGGAAACTTGCCCAGGGTTAATAACTGAGTTATGCTATGGGTAGTATAGAGTGACATTTATCAGGGGACCAGAATCAATGACATTAAAACACATAGTATGCCTTGGGAATAGCAAGAAATTTCTTTTAGCTTCCTAGGGCTGTCTTAACAAAGTGACACTAACTAAATGGCTTACAACACTCTGTTTCTGTGTTCAAATTTCTTTTTCCTTTTAAGGACACCAGTCATTGGATTTAGGGCCCACCCTAATCTAGAATGACTTCATCTTAATTTGATTACATTTGCAAAGAATGTCACATTTGTCACATTCATAGGGACTGGGTTTCAGACTTGAACATATGTTCTGCAGGGGAGACACAATTCAACCCATAACAGAGTCCTACCAAGGATTCTTTGGAAAGAAATTGAAAGCAGCTAATAAGACATGCTAAGGAGTTTGGATTTGAGCCATTGGGGAAATACAATAAGTTTTAATCAAGATATCTACTAAGGTGCTGATTTTTGTTTTAGAAACCTATATATTGGGCCTATAGAAGATAAATTGGAGGGTGAGAATGCATAGACTTGAGCTAAGAAAGGACTACCAAAGACTGGCAAAAGGAGAAAATAAAATGGAAAAGATGGGCTTTGATTACTCTTATGAATTTGTCAAACTAACACTCACTAAGTGGAGAACATGGTGCTAGATATTTAACAAAAGACTACAAGAGGAATTAAAATAGAGTTTATTAATCACAGGTCCTGGAGGAAGTACCCTGCATGCTTCAAGGCCCCAGATGTGCGGTCAAGGCAGAATACAAACAGAGAGAGAGGCAGGATCTGGTGCATGTGATTTTATGAAGATCCATGGTTGGAGTATTTTGAGGTTCCCAGGCTAAAGCCAGATTAGTCAATTCAAACCAAAAAAGTGTGGTTTTCATAAGCTTCATGGGGTCTTATCCAAGGGGAACATAAGCAGAAGGCCTTGGAAAGCAGGGGAGACTGTTGATCACAAGGGCTATTGAGGAAGTCCTATCAGGAGCTTGCACTTGCTTGTGATTCTGTGGGGTGTTATCCAGGGGATATGTTTGCATGAAGGGCTAGTATCTGTTAAAGGTCCTTGTAGGCCACTTGGCCAAACAAAATGGCGACTGAGGCAGCTGTATCATGAAGTAGCTTAGCTAAACTCTCAACAGTGATAAAATGAGTGTGGGTTATGAGGGAGAAGATGGAGGAAGTAAACTTGATGCAAAAGTTTGTAGCTTGCATGATTATGTGGAAGGCAATGTGCATATATCGTAGGAGAATCTAGGAAGAGTTGGGTCAGGGGATATAGAAGGAGGAATTAGTCTGATTTTAGTTTTTTACCAGGAAACCCTGAGGTTTGGGGTAATGAGAAAAAGTTCCATGGGCAGTTGGAAATACCAACCTGGAGTTCAGGAAAGGGTTAGATGCTGAAATAACATCATCAGATGTAAATGATGATTGAATCCCTGGGGATTCAATGGTATTCAGTTTTCCTGGGGTGGTAGTAGAGAGAAGTAAAGACAAAAGTCTTGGGAAAAACTTAACACTATATCAAGTAAGACATCGTCATAAGTGTCTACATAAAACTGTACTTAAACTATTTTACAGAATTAAACAAAATGAAACATGACATTTAAATTATAGCTGTGGCTGGCACATAAAAATGTTTCATCACTATCATTAATATAATCATCATCATCATTATTGTTTAAATAAACTATGTTTATTATCTATAAGTCTGACAATATTTTAGGTTGCTAGACCATCATATTTTTTAATAAAACTTTTGGGTGAGGGTTATTTTAGGTTTACAGAAAAATGTGAAGATGGTACAAAGTGCTTCCATATATTTCATGCTCAGTCTCCCCTATTATTAAATCTTACATCACAATGTTACATCTCTCTCAGTGTGAATTAATATTGTTACTATGGACTCTGAGAAACAAACTGAGGGTTTTAAAGGGGAGGGCGGTGGGGGATGGGTTAGCCTAGTGATGGGTATTAAAGAGGGCACGTATTGCATGGAGCACTGGGTGTTATACGCAAACAATGAATCATGGAACACTACATCAAAAACTAATGGTGTAATGTATGGTGACTAACATAATAAAATAAAATTTTAAAAAATATTGTTGCATTATTATTAATTATAATTTATAATTTAAAATATTTTTCCTTGATTTTCTCTAATATCTTTTCACTTTAGTTATGTTTCCCTGGGCTTCTCTTAACTGTGACAGTTTCTCATACTTTTCTTATTTCTGATGACCTGGACCTTTTTGAGGTATGCTGATCAGATATTTTGTGGAATGTCTGATGTATTTTTAATGCTTAGATTGAAGTCATGGGGGTGCCTGGGTGGCTCACTCAGTTGAGCGTCTGACTTCGGCTCAGGTCATGATCCCAGGGTCCTGGGATCAAGCCCCATGTCTGGCTCCCTGCTCAGCGGGGAGCCTACTTCTCCCTCTCCCTAAGCTCCTCCCCCTGCTTGTGCGCTCTCTCTCCCTCAAATAAATAAATAAAATCTTTAAAAAAATAGACTGAAGTTATGGAATTTGAGGAGGAAGACCACAGAGATAAAGTGCCATTTTCATTGCATCATATCAAGGATACATACTTTCTTTTTTTTTTTAAAGGGATACATACTTTCAACCTGATTTTTACTGTTGATGTTGACTTTGATCACATAGTTGTATAGTGTTTACAAAGCTTCTTCATTGTAAGTTACTCTCTCTTTTTTCCCCTATGGAAACTTTAGAAGAAAGTCACTATGCAAAGTCCACCCTTAGGGAGTGGGGAGTTATACTTTTCTTTCTTGAGAGCAGAGTATCTACATAAATCTGGTGGAATTCTGCATGAGATATTGCCATATTTACTTATTTATCTAATTATATCAGTATGGACTCATTTTTTTTTTAGCATATCTTTGCTTGCTGGTGCTACAAGGGGCTTCTGGATCATCTTGTACATTTTTTCCTCAGTCCTAAAATCAGCCATTCCTCAAGGATCCCTGGTTCCTTTTACTGGAGAATGGTATTAGAAACCAATTCTGAGTGCTATGTGTGCTTATTGCTTTAGAAGTATCATTGCTTTTACACTTTCTCAAAAAGCACAACAAAAATATACTTATCTATAAATATTTCTATGTGTAATCATTTGTATCTAAATTAAGCTAAACATAAATTCATATTGATATCTCTAACTCAAATCTGTTACCAACTAAATTATTCTAGCCTCCTCTCCTTTTTTTTCCCTGAAACCTCCCAATCCAACAATGAGCAATCTGGCTCCCACTATCCAGCATCCATTTACATGGTTGTTTAATTCCAGTATATAAATATAAATATATAAATATATATATATATATATATATATATATAGTAGCAGAATTGTGAACCCGAATTCTGGTGGAAAACCACTATATCAACTAAAGTATAGTGTGTGTTTTAGTCTTAAGAAATTCCTTTTTTCTTTTTTTAAAGATTTTATTTATTTATTTGACAGAGACACAACAAATGAGGGAACACAAGCAGGGAGAGTGGGGGAGGGAGAAGCAGGCTTCTGCTGAGCACGGAGCCCGATGCAGGACTCGATCCCAGGACCCTGGGACCATGAACTGAGCTAAAGGCAGACGCTTAACCACTGAGCCACTCAGGCGCCCCAGTCTTAAGAAATTTCAATCGACTAGAAGTTACTTAGATTAGCACTTCGACCCACATCCTCTTTGGTGAGGTCATTTTATATATTTGTATAGACTTTAATATTTTAACAAAATGATTTAAAAATAATTCTTAAATACATGTACAAATGATTCATATTTTGTGAAGAAAAGAAAAAAACATTATTAATAAGTTTGAAAAACTGCAATTATAAAATAATGCTCTTTTCAAAGGCAAAAAAAGATACTTCTTTTAAACTATCCTTAAAAGATACTCATTTAGTATTATTTTGAAATTGTCTTTTGCAGGGTAAAAATAATTTTGTGATTATTTTACTTAAATATGATTTCAAAATTCTTTAAATTCAAAAATTTAAAGAAGGAAAGACAATTTCAAGATGGTAAGAGGGACTTAGTCTTTATATTAAAATTTCCATACAACTACATTTCTAAGGTTTTCTGCAACTAAAAATAAAACAGGATCTTGAGAAAAGCAAACCAATTTATGGTGTCTCCAGGCAAATTTGATGTATCTCATTTGTTTAGATTACCAGTCAACATTTTGGACAAACTAAATAAACGCTGAATCTTCTGAGATTGCTCTACCAAAATTAACCAAACAACAGCCCTCTGTGTGTAAAGATCTGTCCTAGGGAACTGTTAAATTAGTTCTCTATATAGAAAGAAGATAAGTATGTTTATTTTATCATTTCATAATAGCTTTCAAGTACCCTTTTTAATAAACTTACTTTTTTAAATTCACTTAGTTAACATATAGCGTATTATTAGTTTCAGATGTAGATTTCAGTAACTCATCAGTTACATATAACACCCAGTGTTCATTACATCACATGCCCTCCTTAATGCCCATCACCCAGTTACCCCATCCCCCCAGCCACCTTCCTTCCAGCAGCTCTTAGTTTGTTTCCTATAGTTAAGAGTCTCATATGTTTTGTCTCCCTCTCTGATTTCATCTTATTTTTCCCTCTTTTTAACAAGAATACTTTGAAACTGAGTATAATAAAATTCTAAACATTTGAACTTAGTTGCTTTCAGTAGCATAGCATTTTTCCTCATCAGTACCCATCTTTGACTTATGACTCTATTGAAATTTTACTCATTCCCTGAAAAACAATACTTGGAATAGGAAACCCAGGAATCAAACTAAGGTATAGTGGGAAAAACCATTACCAAAGAGCTGTGAAAATCTGTGTTCCAGACCTGAATTTTTCACTAAAGTGCTTGTGACCTTGAGCCCTTCCCATAACTCTTTGTCTCCACTTCATTTAAAAATTGTTTGGTGTAGAGGTGATCTAATGAATGCTCTAATATTAGTATGATGTGATTTTTCTACTAAAAATCACATATGACATTCTTTCTTCTAATCATACCAAAAACACATACAAAATGTGAAATGCCTCCTCAGAACAAAATAATATGGAAAGCAGTTGAAAAAAAAACTTAATTCCTTTCCTTTAAAAATCACTGTCCCTAAAACTTTATAAAAATCCATGTAGGAATTAGCTGAAACTGAAATAATAATTTTAATTATAAATATGAATCTGACTGTTAACCAAATCTATCCACACATACGGTAACCCAATAACCCAAATATATTTTACTAGAATAACTTTGCTGTTCTCAGTACAAGTACTGCTCCATAAAGGGTTTTGGAAATAACAAGCAGAGGATGCAGAACAATTTAGTGAGTGACATCTCAATAAATCATTGAAGACTCTACTCTTGACGCAGGATTTGCTTTAGAGTCAGCTTTTTACAACCCTGTATTTCTAAATATACCGTATTCTCATTCTTCAAAGCTCAATTACATAGAAAATGTAAGTGCATATTTATAGCCTCTTGCTTAGTACCCTAGCTGTTAATCATTCAGCCCGTCTGTATCTCAAGCCTCATGGCCCACTCTTCCTCATAGTTATGTATGCTACAGTCTTTTCAAACTACTCACAGCTGCCCAAATGGGACCTGCCATCAAATGCTTCCATACATGTCTTTACACATGCTGTTCCTTCTGAATGTGTTGACTCTGTTTCCATTTCCTTAGCTGGATGATTTATAAACAAAAATGAAGTGATTAAAATGCTATTATCATGTCATAAAATGACCAACTTAAGAGAGCAGCTGACTATTTTGTTAACTGAAGCCGTACATCAAAATATCAGAATTTGAAACTGAATTAATTTTTCTCCCATCATGGACATTTTCAGTGGTAGCTTTAGTAATACTTGGCTGAACAGTTAGTCTCAGAATAAAATATACAGTTAAATATTAAAACAAAAGTAGGTGACATGAATAGTCTGAAATTGGGTTTTGTGTTTTGTCTTTTTGAAAATTCTAAACTAATACTCTGCATATTTAAAAGTCATTTCCTGACATCCCACCAGAATATTATTCTGAAAACTCAAGATCCCTTACAGAGACCATAGCATCTATAGCATACAAAGATAAATCTGACCAAAGTGATAAAAATGTAGCAACTCAGTTTGGAAAATATGAATACAAGACAAATGCAATAACTCCTTTGTTGAAATTATTTGAGGCTGGTAAGAAAGCAATCACAGGTAAGACAAACTTAACTGTTTTTATAACTGTGATCAGCTCTTGACTCTGTTGTTTTAAAGCAACTTTGTTGATGGGGCACCTGGGTGGCTTAGGATGGAGCCCCACATTGGGCTCCCTGCTCGGCGGGAAGTCTGCCTCTCCCTCTCCCAATCACCCTGCTTGTGTTCCCTCTCCCGCTGTGTCTCTCTCTCTCTGTCAAATAAATAAATAAAATCTTAAAAAAAAGAAACTTTGTTGATACGATAGGAAAGGAAAGACCAATTCCTAGTAGGACTGATTTTCACCTTCTCAGAGCCCATGGACATTATCCACTCATTTTTGGCAAAACAAAAAACAGTGTTATCACAGTGAACTACAAGGCTTCGATAAATTCTCTCACACCTCTCTGATCTAATTTATTTCTGCTACTTGACTCAATCTTTCTATGCACACTTGCTTCTTTGCTCTTTCTGCAACAACCAAGTGTACTCTATCTTTTTTATTTGATATTCTTCTAACACGAACGCACGCTTCACTTCAAGATATATGGATAGTTTACTTAGTCTCCTTCTTCAGATCGTCACTCAAACGTCCCGACCTCAGTGTTGCTTTCATGGGTACATTATTTTAACATGACAAATCTCACTCTACAAATAGTCTCTAACCCCCTTCACTGTCATATTTTTGTTCTTAGTAACACATCGCACAATCTGGGCTGCTATAGACTTTACATATTTCGTTTATTGCCTCCTTGCTTGTACTAGAATCTACATTCCATGAAGGCAGGTATTTTTGTCTGTGTTCTTCATTGATGAGCCTAGTGCTGAAAACAGTGCCAGGCGCAAAGTAGAAGTTCAATAAAAGTGAGTTCTAAGAAAACAGTGAGTAGCATATTATTTTCTCTGAAATTAATCATAATTGTAGGTTTAAACAGGTTAAGGTAACTAAGAGTTCTACTTTAATGTCGTTGCCCATGATCATTTAAACAATGACCAACTTTTTTTCAGCATTACATTAATGCAGAAATTAGAATTAAAAAAAAAATAGCCCAAACATGGTTAAAACCAAATGGCTTAAGGAGTTCAATATGAACTTTGCGGAAGGGAATTTTAAGAGATGAAAGTGCATAAGGAGACTGAAAAAATATCTTGATTGTTTTTTACTTTATCAGGTAAACATAATAATGGGCAGCCTTTGGAGGTCTTAAATTCAGTGATGTTTTCTGATTATTACATTAAAATATAAGTTGGCTTGGGCGCCTGGTGGCTCAGTTGTTAGGCGTCTGCCTTCGACTCAGGTCATGATTCCAGGGTCCTAGGATAAAGCCTCACATCGGGCTCCCTGCTCCACAGGAAGCTTGCCTTACCTCTCTCAATTCCCCTGCTTGTGTTCCCTCTCTCGCTGTGTCTCTCTGTGTCAAATAAATAAATAAAATCTTTAAAAAAATAAAATAAAATATAAGTTGGCTGTAATATGAACAATGAATATAGTGCAATATCTTGGGGACATGTCTAGTAGCCAAATATAAATAGTGGTGTTAATGACATGAGGTGCCTAATGAAGACTTAAATTTGACGGGGATGCAAGTAGAAATTTTTTACTCCCTGTAGGACACTTATTTTATGGATATTTATTATATCCAAAAATTAAGTTTTCTGTTTTGAATCGAAGAAAATATCTGCATTCAATCATTGCATCAACACGTAACAATAAGTGTATTACATTTTAAAAATATCTAAAGATAAAAAAAACTTTTAATTACAGAAACTTAAGTGATTTGCTCATATACATTTGTACCACTGATTTATTTTATTTCTTCAGAGTGGTTAAATAAATGTCTATGCTTTTAAACTGAACAACCTTTAAAAAAATTTTTAATAAACTATAACTAATGCCAAAATTTGTAGCCTAATAAGAATTCATGTATACATGCAATTCACTAATAAGCATAACTCACATTATATCAGACAAAGAAAAGGAAACAAAAAGAGATTCATAAAAGATGTTTGGGCTCTCAAGCTTGCATTACAACAACCCTGGGAGTGTGAAGACCTGAATAAGGCCTTTAATACGTCAAATAAAATACCATCTCAGAAAGATCAATATGAGCAAAACACTCATTAGCAGTAACAAAATCCTCATGTAAACAGCTTTAAATAAAACAGTAAAGGGCATTAGAAAACAAGGAAAGAGAAGTTCGATCATTGTCTTACATAGATCACTATGATTCAAATTTTCTTCTGCTCAAAATGAGGACATTGGTGTTAACTTTATTTTTTCTACATTTTGAAAAATTTATTCACATAAGCAGTTAAAACTTGCTTCATTTTCCAAATTGACCTCATTGTCTAGCATCAGAAGTTCTTGGACGATAGCTTCTCTTTTTTTCTCACAGCTTTATTGTGATACAATTGCGTATTACAAATTTGTCTTTGTAAAGTGTACAATTCAGTGGTTTTGAGTATGTTCACTATCTAAAATCAGAACACCTCATCCCTCCACAAAGAAACCTTGTACCTAAGAGCAGCCTGTCCTCATTACCCCCTCTCCTAGCTGCTCATAAGTGTTATTTTCTCGTCTCTGGGTTTCTTATACTAGATATATCCTGTAAATGTAATTGCACAATATTTGATTTTTCATGACTGGTTCCTTTCACTTAGCACGGTATTTTCAAGGTTCGTTCTTGTTGCAGAATATGTCCATCCTTAATTCCTTTTTTATTGTCAAAGAATATTCTTTCATAGGGCTATACCAATTTTTTTGATTTATTTATCAGTTGTGAATATTGTGTCCGATTCTATTTTTATGTTATTAAAATAATGCTGATTCGAATTTTGTGTACAAATTTTTGCCTAAGTACATAATTTCAAGTCTCTTGGTTATATACTTAGGAATGGGTCGTATGGTAACACTAATTTAGCTTATTTTTCAACTGTATGAGGGTTCTAGTTTCTCCACATCCTCAACAACACTTGTTGCCTTGCCCTTTTTTTTTTTTTTAATCTTCATGGGTGGTAAGTGGTATCTCCTTGACATTTTTCTTTATATTTCCCTAGTGATTAATTACGTCGAGCATCCTTTCATGTTTGTATGAGTTACTTGTCTGTCTTCTTTGGAGAAGTGTCCACTTAAACCTTTTGCCTATGTTTGACTTAGCTTTTTATTGTTGAGTTTTAAGTGTTTATTACATATTTTAGACAGTGGCACCTTCTCAGTGATATGATTTGTGAGTACTTTCTCTCATTTAATTTGCTTTATTTTCACTTCCATTTGTCCTGTGAAGTATAAAAGTTTTAATTTTGAAGGAGTTGAATTGACCTATTTATTTGTTGCTTGTACTTTTGGTGTCATATCTAAGATACTACTATGCAATCCAAGGTCATGATGACTTAATTCTGTTTTCTTCTAAGAGTTGGTAGTTTAGCTTCTACAATTAGGTACATTATGTATTTTGAGTTAATTTTTGCATTTGGCCTAAAATGTGGGTGTGGGTCCGGCTTTTTTTTGGGGGGGGCATGTGTGTTGATATGCAGTTGTCCAGTACCATTCATTGAACAGACTACTTTTCCACAATGAAATTGCCCTGGTACTGGATACCCTGATAGTCAAAAATCAACTGACAATAATTTTAAGCATTTCCCTCTTGGCTCAGTACTGTTCCATTGATCTATATTTCTACTCCTTGTTTTTCCCCTTCAATTTTTAAAGAATCTAATTTATTTATTTATATTTTAAAGCCATAATCCATATTGTATTTTACCAATATATCTGCACACACAGTATTATATTGGTTTCAGGTGTATGCTATAGCGATTCAACAATTCTGCACATTACACAGTGCTCATTAATCCCCATCACCCATTTCACTCATCCTCCTGCCTGCTTCCTCTCTAGTAACCATCAGTTTGTTCTCTATAGTTAAGAGTCTGTTTTTTGGTTTGCCTCTTTTTTTTCTCTGTTCCTTTGTTTTGTTTCCTATATTTTTGATAATTTCTGTTCTTAATCCAGAACCACTCTGTCTTTATTACCATACCTTTATAGTAAATTTTGATATAAAGAACTATGGGTCCACTTATTTTGTTCTTTAAAAGATTGTTTTGGCACCTGGGTGGCTCAGTTGGCTGAGTGTCTGACTCTTGATTTTGGCTCAGGTCATGATCTCAAGGTCATGAGATGGAGCCTGGCGTCAGATTCTGCTTGTCCTTCCCCCTCTGCTCCTCCTTCCACTCGCTTTCTTACTATCTTGCTTGTCCCCCTTCAAATATTTGGTAGAAATCACCAGTGAAGCCATCTGGGCCTGGATTTTATTTGTGAGAAGTTTTTTTCTTATTATTAATTCTATCTCAGATTTTTTAGCCATCTTCTTGAGTCAGTTTTCATAGTCTAGGAATTTGTCCACTTCATGTAGGTTTTTTAGTACGCTAACATACAATTAATTGTCCATAGCCTTCTCTTAGAATCCTTTTTATTTCACTAAACTCAATAGTAATGCCCTCTCTCTCATTCTTGGCTTTAGTAATTTGAGTCCTCTCTGTTTTCTTCTCAGTGAGTCCGGTTAAAACTTTGTCATTTTTTTTTTTTTCTTTTCAAAGAACAGTCTTTAGTTGTATTGATCATTTTTTTTTTGTTTTTCTCTTCTAGTTTTCTTTTATTTCCACTCTAATATTTATTATCCCCTTCCTTCCCTTGCTTTAATTTGCTTCTCTTTTTCTAGTTCCTTAAGGTGGAATCTTAGATTACTGATTTTAGATCTTTCTTTTTTTTAATATAGGTACTTACACCTACAAATTTCTCTCTAACCACTTCTTTAGTTACATCCCATAATTTTGCTATGTCCTGTTGTCCTTTACATTCATATGAAAATATTTTCTAATTCCTTTCGTGATTTCTTTCTGACCCATTGATTAACTAGGACCATGCATTTTGAACCTCCAATTTTTTTTTATGTTTTTGTTTCTAATTTAATTCTATTCCTGTCAGAAAACATACTTTTATGATTTACATAATTTCAATTTCATGTGATTTTTTAAAGGCTTAACAATCTAGCCTATTTTTGAGAATGTTTCATGTGCACTTGGGAAGAATTTGTTTTCTGTTGTTTCTAAGTTGAGTGTTCTATATATTTAAGTCTAGTTGGCTTAAAGTGCTACTCAAGTCTTCTTTGATGATTTTCTGTCTAATTTGCCTACCTATTTTTGAAAGTGGGGTATTTAATTATCTAATTATTATTATTAAATTGTATATTTCCCCTTTCAAAATGTCAAAGCTAAAATAAGTTAATACTTTATAATGGATCAGAAGAATAAGCAATCATTGGCACCAGGGTATTGCTATATTTATTTGAAGGATCAGGTAATGCTTTTTGTTTGTTTATTCATTTGTTTGTTTTGTTCAAATATAGTTAATATGCAACACTATATTAGTATTGGGTGTACAATGTAATGATTCAACAATTCTATACATTACTCAGAGCTCATCATGATAAGTATACTTTTAATTCCCTATACCTGTTTTACCCTCCCACCCACCTCCCCTCTGGTAACCACCAGCTTGTTCTCTGTATTTAAGAATCTGGTTTTTTGTTTGTCTCTTTTTTTCTTTGTTCATTTGTTTTTCAAATTCCACATATAAGTGAAATCATATGGTATTTGTCTTTCTCTGACTTATTTCACTTAACATTATACCCTTTAGATCCATCCAAGTCATTGCAAATGACAAGATTCCATTCTTTTTTATGGCTGACTAATATTCCATTATATATACACCACTTCTTTTTTATCCAATCATCTACGGATGGACATTTGGTCTGCTTCCATAATTTGGTTATTATAAATAACACTATTATAAACATAGGGGTGCATATATCCCTTTGAATTAGATTTTTTTTTTTTAATTTTTTGGGTAAATACCCAGTAATGCAATTACCAGATTGCAGGGTAGTTCTATTTTTCACTTTTTGAAGAAGCTCCATACTGTTTTCCACAGTGGCTGCACCAGTTTGCATCCTTTCCAACAAAGTATAAGGGTCCCTTTTTCTTCACATTCTCACCAATACCTGTTGTTTCTTGTGCTTTTTATTTTAGCCATTCGAACAGGTATGAGGTGATATCTCACTTTTATTTTGATATGCGTTTCCCTGATGATGAGTGATGTTGAGCATCTTTTCATGTGTCTGTTGGCCATCTGTATATCTTTGTGGAAAAATATCTATTCATGCTCTCTGCTCTGTTTTAATCGGTTTATTTGCTGTTTTGGTCTTGAGTTGTATAAGTTTTTATATATTTTGGATATTAGCCCTTTATCTGATACCTTCTCTCATTCAGTAGATTGTCCTTTTGTTTTACTGAATTTTTCTTATGCTGTGCAAAAGCTTTTTATTTTGATGTAGTCCCAGTAGTTTATTTTGCTTTTGTTTCCCTTGCCAAAGGAGACATATTTAGAAATATGTTTCTATGGCTGATGTCAAAGAGATCACTGCCTGTGTTTTTTTCTAGGAATTTTATGGTTTTAGGTCTCACATTAGGTCTTTCATCCATTTTGAGTTTATTTTTGTGTATGGTGTAAAAAAGTGGTCCACTTTCATCCTTTTGCACGTAGCTGTCCAGTGTTCCCAGCATTTGTTGAAGAGACTGTCCTTTTTCCTTTGTATATTCTTGACTCTTGTTGTAGATTAATTGACCATAAAAGCATGGAACTATTTCTGGACTCTCTATTCTGTTCCACTGTCTATGTCTATTTTTTGTGTCAGTACCATACTGTTTTCATCAGGTAATGCTTTTTAAAAGACCTTTTTACATTCATCTTAAAAAAGTAATCCTAGACTTAATGTGGTGATTATTTCACAGTATATACATATATCTATCCTCTATGTTGTACACCTGAAACTAAAACAATGTTATCTGTCAATTATATGTCAATTTTTAAAAATAAATGAATAAACAGGGAATGAAAAAATGTAAAAAATAATCTTTTTTTAATTTTTTATTGTTATGTTAATCACCATATATTACATCATTTGTTTTGGTGTAGTGTTCCATGATTCATTGTTTGTTCATAACACCCAGTGCTCCATGCACAATGTGCCCTCTTTAATACCCATCACCAGGCTAACCCATCCCCCTACCCCCCTCCCCTCTAGAACCCTCAGTTTGTTTTTCAGAGTCCATCATCTCTCCTGGTTCGTCTCCCCCTCTGACTTACTCCCCTTCATTCTTCCTCTCCTGCTATCTTCTTCTTTTTCTTTAAAAAATAATCTTTTAAACAGCATCTAAAATGTCTGTTTTTAAATTATATGTTCACCTATTTGTCTAAACATCTAAATCTTTCACTATTGTGACATAAACCTTAAGTTATATAAAACACATATCTATTTTTCTCAATTGGACTATTGTAAAAGCAAACAAACTACCTAACAAATGCTTTTAATTATGTTATTACCCAATTAAAATACCCATTCCTAACATTTTCTAGACCTTATTCATCACTCAACAGCCCTTTTACTTTTTCAATGAAGTAATGTTCTTGATTTCTACAGAAGTAGTCTAAACTTTTTACTTTATATTTTTTAAAGATTTATTTATTTATTTGAAAGAGAGAGAGAATGAGAGAGAGAGAGAGAGAGAGAGCACATGAGAGGCAGGAGGGTCAGAGGGAGAAGCAAACTCCCTGCTGGGCAGGGACCCCCCGATGCGGGACTCCATCTTGGGACTCCAGGATCATGACCTGAGCCAAAGGCAGTCGCTTAACCAACTGAGCCACCCAGGTGCCCCATTTTACTCTATTTTGAAACCCTTATATTTACCTCAATACCAATTCTCCTCATGTATTTTTAAAAATTGAATGTATCTTTTCCTCTCATAAATTTTTTTTTTACCTTTTGTCTAAAAAGTAATGAGCACAGATTTAGTCATAGATATCACTTGCACCTTCTTTTTAAGGATAGTGTGATGTAATTGTGTGAAACTAGGCTTGAACTAATTTAGAAGAATTGGTTTTCTCTTAAAACCTCTTTATAACCATAGACTTTAATTCCTACTAATCTGTATTAATTCTACACCTCAGAGTTTGTGTGTCATTCTTTTTGACTGAGAATATAGCTTTCTAATCGGAATTGAGGAGAAGTACTAAATTAGATGAATAGTGAGAAAATTAAAAATCTCTCTTCCCTTACATTTTTCCTCCTTGTCAACTTGGTGAAAATATTTTCAATGAGAAAGATGAATAGATGAAAAATGAATAGCTTCACTCTTCTACTAAGAGTCAAGCTCATAAAAAATAACTTGCGAAACTTTGAGGTCATCACATTTTTAGCATGTTCTAGTCTTAATAAGGCATAAGCGTAGAAGAATAACACTTAGATTTAAAATAACCAGAAGCATTCATTGTCACATTTTTTTTTTCTTGGTAAACAGAAAATGCATGTTACACAGTTAAAACACCAAACCGGTTTTAGGAGTTCTGATGCATCTCCAAATATAGCCACATCACTGTTTGGCTGATGAGATTGAAATACCAATTTTTAAATCTAGAAATTGGAATCATTATCATTCTTAAGAAGCTTTTCCTGAAAATATTTAGCAAACTTTTTCAAATAGAAATAGCACTGCTTTTAAAAGAATTATAGTAGCTCTTTAATTTGTCTCAATATGGCACACTTGATATACAAAAATCCTTTTACAGACTACTTTTTAAAATTTGGATGAAATTACATTCATGTAACTTTCAACTTACGTCACTTCTAGCGATATATGTTAAAGGTGTACTTCTTTATTTTTTTAAAGACTTTATTTGAGAGAGAGAGAGCACATGCCAAGGGGAGGAGCAGAGGGAGAGGGACAAGCAGATTCTGTGCTGATTGCAGAGCCCAACTCAGGGCTCAATCCCATGACCCTGAGATCATGACCTGAGCCCAAATCCAGAGTGGGATGCTTAACAGACTGAGCCACCTAGGCACCCCCTAAAGAGGCACTTCTATGATTACAAAAAATTCAGATGCAGAGTTTGTCTTTGCATTGTTTGGAATCACAAAATATTGAAAACAATCTAACTGCTGTTTAAAGGAAAATGGTTGAGTTACCTATGCTACATTCATACAATGAAATACTATGCATCTATGAAGAAGAATGGGGACAATTTCTGTGAACTAATATTAAGTAATTTCCAGGATATGCTGCTAAGTAAAAAATTAAGCCACAAATGAGTATTTATAATGTGTTATTCTCTCTATAACAAAATTTAATTGGATGTAAAAAAATACATGTGCCTGCTTGTTTGTGATAAATGAAAAAAAATACATGATAAATATTAACCAGAGACTAAAGAGAATTTTTACTTACATGGAGGTTGGTGGGAAAAAGATGGAAAGAAGGTAGAATGGGAACATTACAGCAAGGATGAGAAGGAAGTGACACTTTCCTGAATATACCTTTTTGTTTAATTCTGTCTCTTAGAACCATAGGAATATTTTATATGCATTTCACATACTCTAAAAATTAAATGATTCAAAATAAATGGGATGTGAAGGAAATTCAAAATGGAATATAATCCCAAAGAAATGGAGGTAACTTTATAATAAGCAAGTAAAATATCCACATTGAAGGAGTTGGGAAAGGAAAGAACTAACCTAAGTAACTTTGGGAAACATCTTGTATGGATGTTGTAAGACTAAGACAAAAATAATCATAAACACTGCAGTCTCATCAGTAAATATATTTCTCACAATTTGGAAACAATTATATGTGTACACTAGAATTGAAGTAATAAGTAAATTCATTGTAGATACTAAGAATTGGGCTTGACAATATTGGGGAATTTACAAATAAGGAAAATGGGAAAGGCCCATATTAATTCTGTGTATTGGATTAGTATAAATACTAGTACAATTCTCAGTATAAATACATGTTTTTAGATAGATGATGGACAGATTATAGATAGATAAGTAGATAGATATGCATATGGACATAATGGATGTAGGTATGATATAAATATGAGTATGGAATAGATACACAAGTACAGAAATACAGGAGTGTGTATATTGTGCCTTTGTGTGTGTGTGTGTGTGTGTGTTTGCATTTCCTAGCTTGAACACTGAGATGACCTGGAAGTAATGACTTCTCATAGTAAAATTCTTGTTTAAGGCCCTTGCTTGATTTCTAAATACTATTATTAAAAAAAGAAAGAAACCTGTACATCTTGCAGAAGTGTTTGATTACAAGGCTGGAACAGAAAAAAAAAATACAAGAAGAAATAGAAGATGAACATAGAACATCTTGTGGGATCCCTGTGAAATTAAGTTTTAGAGAGGAAGGAAGGAAGGGAGGAAGGAAGGAAGGAAGGAAGGAATGGAGGGAAAGGGGGAGATGGGGAAGGAACTAGAAGAAGAGGGAAGGAGGGAATAAGGGAAAAATGGAAAAGAGAGGGAACTTGGTAAAAGAACACAGGATAACACTTAGTTATCCAAAATAACCAAATAAATGTTGATGTCTTTAAATTATAACCCATAGAGTCAAGTAAAAGTTTACCAGCCCATACTGATATAAATGAATAATCAATTAAATAAATACATGGAAAGAAAGACAGCTTCCACTTATAGAATTCTAGTTAACAAATGTAAAAGAAAAGACAAATTAAAAAAACACCATTAGGCAAAAACCTTAGTAATCATATGCACACAAGATCCAGTTATGAATACTAATATTAGACAGCATAAATTTGAAGAAAAACAAGCAAAGAATCTCCCTCAAAATATATGTTAAATAAGCAGGGAAAGCTAGTAACTTTAGAATAGAGAACTACACCAAAAACCACCTTAACAGAGTGATGAAGGTTAACATCATCATTAATAAGATATATGACATCCTATATCTCAAAATTTGATGCAGAGAAAAAGTACAACCTCATTTTGTGTTATTCTTTTAAAAATTGTGTAAACTTCATCCAATCATAAAAAAATTAGACAAACATAGATCAAAGGCTAATCATTAAAATAAGTGAACAGGGGAGCCTGGGCGGCTCAGTTGGTTGAGTATGCGACTCTTGGTTTTGGCTCAGGTCATGATCTCATGGGTCCTGGGATCAAACCCTGCTTTGCCATGCTCAGCAGGGAGTCTGCTTGAAGATTTTCTCCCTCTGTCCCTCCCCCCATTCATGCTCTCTCTCTTTCTCTCTCTGTCTCTCTCTCACAAATAAATAAGTAAATCTTTTTAAAAAAAAGCTGAAAATAGTCTTCAAAACTGTGAAAATGTGGGGCACCTGGGTGGCTCAGGTTAAGTGGCCAACTCTTGATTTGGGCTCTGATTATGATCTCAGAGTGGTAAGATAGAGCCCTGCATGGACCTCTGCACTCACTGGGGAGTCTGCTTGAGATTGTCTCCCTCTCCCTCTGCCCTTCCCCCTGCTTGTGTGTACTCTCTCTAAAACAAATAAATAAATCTTTAAAAAACGTGAAAATGTGAAAAACAAGGAAGGACAGAGGAAAAGTTATAAACAGCAAGAAAGGGACATGATATCCTGCTAGGATCCTAGAACATAAAAAGGATATTAGTGGAAAAACTGTTGAAGCCAATTGATATTTTGAGGTTAAATAGTAGCATTATATTAATGTAAATTTCCTGTTTTGGATAATTATACTTACAGTTATTTAAGATGTTAAACAACTAGAGGAGGCTTGGTGAAGAATTTATGAAAACTCTACTATTTTTGCTGTTCTTCTGTAAGTCTAAAGTTAATCCAAAATATAAACTTAAAAAATAATATCAAAAAGAGGAGAAAAAGAAGAGGCATAAATCTAGGCAAAAAAACAGACATTTACTTGGTGTTCTTTGCTTTCTCTAAGGGGCTGAGAGCCATGCGTTTATTGAATTTTTACTTAAGAGATAAGAGATATCCTGGGTAAACAGCCAAAGCAGGGAAAGAATCAGACATTATTATACAGGCATACCTCATTTTATTGTGCTTCATTTTATTATGCTTTACAGATTCTGTGTTTTTTACAATGAAGATTTGTGGCAACCCTGTGTAGAGCAAGTCTATTAGCAGCACCATTTTTCCAACAGCATTTGCTCATTTCATGTCTATGTCACATTTGGTAATTCTCACAATATTTCAAACATTTCATTATTCCATTTGTTATGGTGATCTGTGAAGAGTGATCCTTGATGTTCCTGCTACTGTGCCCATACAAGAAGGCAAATTTAATGGATCAG
This sequence comes from Eumetopias jubatus, assembly GCF_037043125.1. NCBI lineage: Eukaryota > Metazoa > Chordata > Mammalia > Carnivora > Otariidae > Eumetopias > Eumetopias jubatus. Next base: position 66,158,592 of record NW_028274808.1, read on the forward strand.
TGTGTGTGTTCTGACTGCTTCACCATTTGGCTATTCTCCATCTCTCCTTCTCCTGGGGCCACCCTATTCCCAGAGATAAAACAATATTAAAATTAGGGCAGTTAATACCTCTATAATGACCTCTAACTATTCAGGTGAACGGAAGAGTCACACATCTCTTACTTTAAATCAAAAGGTAGACACAATTAAGCTTAGTGAGGAAGGAATGTCAAAAACAAAGATGAGCTGAAAGCTAGGCCTGTTGCACCAAGTCTCTTGGACTTCTTGTGCCAGGTAGTCAAGTTGTGAATGCAAAGGAAAATTTTTTTTTAAGATTTTATTTATTTATTTGACAGAGAGAGACACAGTGAGAGAAGGAACACAAGCAGGGGTAGTGGGAGAGGGAGAAGCAGGCTTCCCACTGAGCAGGTAGCCCTGATGCGGGGCTCAATCCCTGAGCCAAAGGCAGACGCTTAATGACGAGCCACCCAGGCACCCCCAAAAGAAAAGTTCTTAAAGAAAATTAAAAGTGCTACTTTAGTAAACTTATGGATGATAAAAATCAAAACAGCCATATTGCTGATATGGAGAAAGTTCTGAGTGGTCTGGATGGAAGATCAAATCATCCACAGCATTCCCTTTAGTCAAAGCCTCATCCACAGCAAGGCCCTAACTTTCTTCAATTTTATGAAGGCTGAGAGAGGTAAGGAAGCTGCTGAAGAAAAAAACTGAAGCTAGCGGAAGTTGGTTCAGAAGATTTAAGGAGAGAAGTCATCTCCATAACAGAAAGGTGGAAGGTGAAGCCGCAAGTGCTGATGTGGAAGCTGTAGCAAGTTATTCAGAAGATCTAGCTCAGAGAACTGATGAAGGTGGACACACTGAACAACAGACTTTAAAGGTACATAGAACAGTCTTATATTGGAAGAAGATGAAATTTAGGACTCCATAGCTAGAGAGAAGTCACTAAAGCTTCAAAGGACTGGCTGATTCTCTTGTTAGGGACAAGGCAGTTGGTTACTTTAAATATTTATTTATTTGTTTGTTTGTTTATTTATTTAATGTATTTGAGAGACTGAGAGAAAGAGAGAGTGCATATGGGAAAAAGACAGAGGGAGAGGGACAAGAGGCTCTGTGCCATGCCTGGAGCCCCATGTGGGACTCAACCCAGGCTCCAGGTGGGGCTTGAGTTCAAGACCCATGAGATCAGGACCTGAGCTGAAATCAAGGTGTTCAACCAACTGAGCCACCCAGGCACCCAGCAGCTGGTTATTTTAAGTTGGAGCCAGCTCATCTAATATTATGAAAATCCTAGGGCCTTCAGACACGCTAAATTTACTCTGCCTGTACTCTACCAATGGAACTACAAGGCCTGGGGGACAGCACATCTGTTTACAACATGATTTAGTGAATAGTTTGATCCCACTGTTGAGACCTACTGCTCAGAAAAAAAGATTCCTTTCAAAATATGACTGCTTATTGACAATGCACCTAATCACCCAAGAGCTCTGATGTAGACAGACAATGAGATTAATGTTGTTTTCATGCCTGCTACCATGACATGCATTGTGTAGCCTATAGATTTAGGAGTAATTTGGACTTTTAAATCTTATTATTTAAGACCTACATTTCACAAGACTATAGCTGCCATAGATAGTGATTCCTCTGATGGACCTGGGCAAAGTAAATTGAAAACTTTCTGGAAGGGATTCACCATTCTAGATGCCATTAAGAACATTTGTGATTCATAGGAAGACGTCAGAATATCATTTTAAGAGGAGTTTTGAAGAAGTTGGTCTTAACCCCCACGGATGACTTTGGGGGGTGCAAGACTTCAGTGGAGGAAGTAACTGCAGATGTGGTGGGAATGGCAAGAGAACTAGAATTAGGCGTGGAGATGGGACATGTGACCGAATTATTGCGATCTCATGATCAAACTTGGACAGATGAGATGTTGTTTCTTACGGCTGAGCAAAGAAAGTATTTTTTGTGTTGGTTTGTTTTTGTTTGTTTTTTTTGAGATGGAATCTACCCCTGGTGAAGATCTTGTGAGGACCGTTGAAATGACAACAAAGGATTTAGAATAATGCACCAACTTAGTTGATAAAACAGCAGTAAGTTTTGAGAGGATTGACTCTAATTTTGAAAGAAGTTCTACTGTGGGTTAAGTGCTATCAAACACCATTGCACACTACAGAGAAATTGTGTATGAAAGAAAGAGTCAACCGATGTGGCAAACTTCATTATTGTCATATTTTAAGAAATTGCCACAGCTATCCTGACTTTCTAGCAACCCCCACCCTGATTAGTCAGCAGTCAGCAGCCATCTGCTTTGAGGCAAGATCTTCCACCAGCAAAAAGGTTATGATTCACTGAAAGCTCAGATGATAGTTAGCATTTTTAAACAATGAGATATCTTTTAAGGTATGTACATTGGCACGTTTTTGAGATACAGTGCTACTACATACTTAATAGACTCTTATCTAGTGTAAACATAAATTTTATATGCACTGGGAAACCAAAAAATTAATTTGACTCACTATGTTGCAATATTTGGTGTATTGTGGTAGTCTGAAACCCTCAATATCTCTGAGATACGCCTGTATCATAAAGGCTTATAACTTAAATGGGAGTACTAGATAACTTTGCACAGTGCATAAGGAGAGAGTGGTGACATTTTCCTGCCTCTGCTTTGTTTGTGAGTAGGTGGAAAACAAAAGCAAATAAACAGAATGAAGACTCAAACACACAAAAAAAAAAGTGAAAAAAAAATCATCTTACCTAATGGCAGTCCTCACAGTGAGAAATATCAAAGAAGAAGAAATTTAAAGTGGCCTCAAGGTGATAATATCCAAAGCTCATGACTCAACTAGACACTTTTAAAATATAGGCCTGAAAGAATTGGCGGAGATAGATATACAAAGACAACACCAAAAAAAAAAGTAAAACAATACAAAAGTTTCAAATAACCTTGGAAACAAAGCACTTGGAATGAGAACCAGCAGATACATAGGGTATATTTTAAATACAAAATATATTTTATAAATATATAAAATATATAAAAATATAAAATATAAAACACACACACACTTGATATATCCAGACGATGGAATATTATCTATGCAAAAAGGAAATGAGCTATCAAAAGACACAGAGAAACTTTAAATGCATATTACTAAGTGAAGGAAGCCAATTTGAAAAGGCTACATACTTTATGATTCCAGCTGTATGACATTTTTGAAAAGTTAACTGTGGGTTAACTTTTAACTGTGGAGACAGTTAAAAGATCAATGGTTGCCAGGGATTTGGGGTGAGGGATGAACAGATAGAGCACAGATCATTCTTAGGGCAATGAAACTACTCTCTATGATAATACAAAGGTGGAGATATGTCATTGTAAATCTGTTCATACCTATAGAATGTACAACATCCACGTAATGTAAACCATAGACTCCTGGTGCTAATGATATGTCATTTTAGGGTCACCATTTGTTACAAATTGCCATGTTAGCTGGGGATTTTGATATTGGGAGAGGCTATGGAAGTGTAGGGGCAAAGGGCATACGGGAAATCTCTTTAATTTCCTCTCAATTTTGCTATGAACCTAAAATTACTTTATAAAAATAAAGTCTCTTAAAAATATTTGATGTGTTCAGAAGCATGAGAGATAGTCTTGAAAGTACATGAAAGAAGAAATAGGTATCAAAAGGATGACAGTTTTGAAAGGTAATCAAATAGAACTCTATTAAAACTCTAATATATCTGAAAATAAATTCTTGAAATGAGTAACACAGTGGGTTTGACAAAGAGAACTGTGAAGTAAAAGAGCCTAAGAAATTACACAGGAAGAATGGTGATACAGTTTATGGACATCAGAAAAATAAAGATTACAGGCAAAGCCACCCAAAATTTCACATGATGTGTGGAAAATTACACTTATGAAATTCTAGTGTAGCTATTGTGTGCAGTTCAGTTGGAGAACGACAATACTCAAGGGAGTCCTCTTTTTGTGGTCTACTATAATGATTCCAGTGTGAGCTAATGAAGGGAATATGTCAGTGTTGTCACAGTGGAGATGCTATGGATGAAAGAATGTGGAAGCCATTTTAAAAAATACATTAATATTTGAGTTTATTAATAGGATTTTGCAGCACTTTCTTTTATTTGTCTATATGAATGAAACTAGAAAAACTAAAAAAAAAACCAAAGAAACTATACTAAAGCATATTAGAGGATGTTTAACCTCCATTTAGGGATGTGGCTGGCCTAATTTTAATGATTTTAATGATTATGTTGTTAAAATGCAGATACAATGCCATTTAACTCAGTCTCTGCAGCATTTCCAGGATGCATACGTAATTCGCAAGAAATAGGAAAATCACTCGTTCCAACAGAGGAAGTATAAGCAATTCCACCTTTAAAATACATATATACCAATGAATGGCACTAACAAATTTAACTGCCCAAATCCTCTGGTTAGCATTGTTTGGAATATGGCTTGAAAATAAATTTCCATTCTTTATCTGTGAGATGAACAAAGTCCTATTTATAAATCAAAGATAAAATAAAGATCGGTTTTCCTAAATCTATCAAGTATTTATTCAGTAAATATTATATATCACTTGCCAGCATGGAATGTAATGCCATCAACAAAAAATACCATCAACAAAATCTGGTTTACAGGACTTATATAACTATCCTAGGACAATACACATAGAAAGTGTCAAACCTAGAATTAAAAAAAAAAATCTTCAGGGGCGCCTGGGTGGCTCAGTTGGTTAAGCGACTGCCTTCAGCTCAGGTCATGATCCTGGAGTCCCGGGATCCAGTCCCTCATTGGGCTCCCTGCTCAGCAGGGAGTCTGCTTCTCTGACCCTCTTCCCTCTCGTGCTCTCTATCTCTCATTCTCTCCCTCTCAAATAAATAAATTAAAAAAAATCTTAAAAAAAAAAATCTTCAACCAGCATAAAACTATATTCTTTCACTACATGATGTTGCCCCTTCAGCTGTTCTACCAATTCACATATCAAGTTACTATACATTTATATATTACTTGGAAAACAAGTCTATATTTCATGCTTGTTCCGATTGTATTCTAATGCAATTGAAACATCAAGCATAATTTAACTTCTCTTTAATTTAATTTCAAATTTAAGATGGAAAAATAGAGAAAATCTTATTGTCTTCTGAATAACAAATTTTAGAATACTCCTTTATTAAAAAAAAATCAAATGGTTGCTCTTTGTTAGTGAAGTAATATATAGCACCCTCACTGTCACCACTCATAATCAGTTCCCAAACTAACTTTTTGTCTTGTCCAGGGCCTGTCACACTCACACATTCCACAGTGAATTCATATGCAATCCATGAACTTATTATTCTTTCTAAGGTTGGATGGCACTTTACCTAATACATTCCTTTTTAGCTTTCAATTACTGGTTCTTTATCTGCTAAGTCAACCAGTTCAGATTCATTCTTTTCCCATATTTTAAAAACTTATGTCACTACCCAACATTTTTTTTAGATTTTATTTTATTTTTTTAAGATTTTATTTATTCTTTAAATTTTTATTGTTATGTTAATCACCACACATTACATCATTAGTTTTTGATGTAGTGTTCCATGATTCATTGTTTGTGCATAACACCCAGTGCTCCACACAGAACGTGCCCTTCTTTAATATCCATCACCGGGCTAACCCATCTCCCCACCCCCCTCCCCTCTAGAACCCTCAGTTTGTTTTTCAGAGTCCATCGTCTCTCATGGTTCCTCTCCCTCTCCGATTTACTCCCCTTCATTCTTCCCCTCCTGCTATCTTCTTCTTTTTTTTCTTAACATATATTACATTATTTGTTTCAGAGGTACAGATCTGTGATTCAACAGTCTTGCACAATTCACAGCACTCACCATAGCACATACACTCCCCACTGTCTATTTTATTTTTAAGTGATCGCTACACCCAAAATGGGACTTGAACTACAAACCCTAGGTCAAGAGTCACATCTCCAACAACTGAGCCAGCCAGGCGCCCCACTACCCAATGTGTTTTGTGTAGCTAGATAACTAGAGGTCAGGCATAGGCCACCGAGATACTAGGGATAAAATAAAAATGAAAAATTAAAAAAATAGTAAAGTATTATTTATTTAGTTCATCTTAATTTAAAATATTAGAAACATTGAGAACTAAAGTATTATATTTATTTTTCAAAAAAACTTATTAAGGGTAGCATCAACAGTCTTTGCCTTCTTTTCATTATATAACACATTATGAAGGAATTATCTTTCATATGCCTTTCTATATTTGTATCAGCTTCCAAACATTTTATCTTACATGCTTTCAAAGCCATGCAATACCTTCTAGAGTGTCTTTAATATGAAGTTTGCCAGTGTCGCTCCCTTTGGGACATCTTCATCCTTTTCAACACAACCATGTTCCTCATTTATGTCCTTATGTTCACTTGACTAAGTTTGTTTAGTCAATCTGGCAGCATTATCTGTAGTCTGCTGAAGAGTGCCATTGTCAACATTCCCACCCCCCACTCTCTCCTCTATAATTCCATTTGTGTTTGATGTGAATTTTATTTCTGGTCGATTTATCACTTTTCATTTTTTTGCTACATTTTCATATTTGTGGGCCAGTTTCCCTTTTTATCATCCATGACGGGAAATGTCACATGTGTTTATCACTGGGAGGGAAGGAGACAACACAGCTACATGCCCTGACAGTGTGTGAACTGAATAACATGCACAGAGACCAGTTCCTTTTAGACTTCAAAAGAACAGTGACAGAAGTCGTCGAAGATCATTTTCGTATCTAGTATTTACTTACTAACTTGTGGACTAAAGATGTGGCAGTGAATTTTGTACTTCACAGTTTCTCACATGTAATGGTCAATGGTAACTAAAAATTGGACCATGTTGTTAGAAGATTTGCATTATTTAACTACATCATAGTAACTAAAATTCATTCTTCTCAGAGTCACTTAAAGCCAATTGTTGGCTGTAATTTCTACAACAGAAAGGAATATGAGATACAGTAAAAATGTAATTTTTCATAAACAGTTTCCAATAGGGATTAATAAACAGGATATTTATAGAATCTTGATGAGATTACTATGTTACATGCGCTCTTGTGTACCTTTAGAAAGCAGAATAGTGATTTCAAAAGTTAAATATAATTAGTATATGTTCTTTGATTACTTCACTTTTGATGTAATAAGATTACTCAGTGTCAGTCAAATGTTACTAAAAATAGTATTATTCAAATCATAAAAATTAAAACGATCTGTGTTTTTAAATGAGGTAAGGCTAAGACTCTAACTGCCTATTATGGATTAATTAACTGGAAAATATTGATAACATTAATGGCAGTTTTCTCATAGTCTAGTTCCATAAGTGAGAGTGCATTGACACTAAAATCTTAATTGATCTTTCAATAGGGTATACAGTATTAAATAAATCATATTGTTCATACTCAAAAATTCAATTTAAGGCATTGGCCATATAGGTTTCTCTGTGTCAAACAGCTGGTATGTATTCCTAATTAATTTTTTTGTTTTCTCCTCTCAAAAATCTACTTAGTCATAAAAAACATTCATGTAATAATTGATAACTCTTCGTAAGCTAACACATCTTTAGTATTAAAAAGCCTTTTATGCATGAGTTGTAAAACAATATACAGAAACAATGTTTAGTAAAAACAGTTATTTGATTTTAAAATGTAGTAGGATCAGGCATGTGAAAGACATTTCATGCCTTTGGTTTAAACTGGCTTGGTTTAAATTCAGCATGGTATATGACCACAGATAATATTTGCTGGAAAAATAAACAAGCTGAAGGTCAGAAAGAGAATGGGAAGCTCCTCCACGCTTCTATCATCCCACAGAAGGGCGTGCCGCAGTTAGGAACTGTAGCGGGACACTCGGGATTTGCATTTGCAAGGATTTAGCTGTGTTGATCTATCTTCTAGTTTTAGCCTTTTCAGCAATTTATCTGTGGACTACTGGGCCCAGGCAGTCAGGATTTAGTTGCTACCTCTTTGGATAGTTTTTCTTGAAAACTCAGATACCTGGCACTTAGGGGAAGTGATGTGAACACAAACTATTTACTGTTCCTATGGGATGAGGTGGCTGAAGCTCACTCTGGCAAAAAATGGGCGAGACAGGGTGGTTCCAGCTGTTTTTATGTAAATCAAGGCACAAAGGAGATTACGAGGCAGGAGAAATGCAGAAGGAACTTCCTTTCTTTTCATCTTTTTCTGTTCTTTTCTGCATCACTCCAGAGCCACCAGCTCACCCCAGCTTCCAGCTTTATTTGGCTTAAGAACAAGGCTCCCATAACCTTTCAAAAGTACCAACCTCAAGTAGTTGGTGCTCCTTTCTTAGCTGCCTGAACCCCAGATCTAAGGGGCTTCTTTGAAATCTTGATGTACCTAAATTTATTTTAATCAGTGAAGTTTGAATTTGATCTAATAAATATTGTACTTAAAATACATTAAGGAGTTGGAAATTGTGTGTGTGTGTGTGTGTGTGTGTGTAGAGTTCATTCAATAACAATTTAGAGTGTAGAAATTAGTTCCAAAGCATCAGATGAAAGAATAGATATGAAACGCTTTTGGGAAATTACCAATGGAAGGGGAGCAGTGGACATATTTTTAACAAACTTACTGAATGATTTAACACTTCAAAGTAAATACAGATCATACCTAGACACTTTGATAAAAATAAAAACTAAAATAAGATATCAATTCAGGAAACTAATTGCACACAATGAAGTCTAATTACACTAAATAACAAGAAACATGATATTACATATAATAATCTGGAACACATTCCCATTGAATTCAAGAATAAGATACTAATAGCAGTTCTTACTAGTACTTTTAGTACTATTGGGGGGTAGATCTTAGCTAATACTATAAGACAAGAAAATTCTCAAATTTATGCATTGTGAAAAAGTAGATAAAAATCAGGTTGTATGTTACAATTTTATAATCACAGTCAAACCAAACAACGGTCACAGTACAATTGCAAATGCTTATACATACAACATCTTGGCCAGAGCTGTTAAGATTGTCTTCACTTCAATTGAGTTAGTCTTTTTGGAACTACCCATGTTAAATTTAACCATCGCATGATAGACCTTCAATAAATAGATAGACATGCTCAGATTTGAAAAAAAAAAATAAAAAATACATTTCCCCACTAACTTTATAGGTCAAAAAGACATTATGTAGTTAATTTTTGTGTGTGTGTTTAAATTCATTTAAATTAAATTTACCTCCATACACAATTGAGATTCTTTATCTATGGACTTATACCCTATCGGTCATAATAATGTGTAGTATTAACCTCTGTTTCTCTATGTCATTTGTTAAAATAGTCTAGTGTATGGAGTATGAACCCAAATCTCAGCTCCACATTGTGTGTACTTGGGCAAATTAAACATATTCTCTGACCTCAGCTTCCTTGTCTGTACAAACGGATAGATCAGCACCCACAGGAAAAAAAAAAAAAACACAAAATAAATGTCAGTTAGTTTTAGGTTTAAATGCACACTCCTATTATTTCATTAAAATATTGCATTATTATTGTTCTTTTTTTATCTGACTGAAAGAAAATGTTATCTTCTTAGCTTAGCATAATGCTTAGAAAAGGGAATGCTTTTGTTCAATGTTTGTTTAATAAATGATTTATCAATTCTTCTGTGTGTATTTGTTCTCATCACACAGAAAATGTCAAGAGTTGGCTTCTGAATATTAGATATTAAAATGATCACACCAGTCTTCAGGAAAGTATGAATTAACATAAAGGTAATATTTGAATACAATATATGACCTTCCTACTCAGTACAACTCCAAAGTATCAACCTCATGGGTGTGATTCCATGCACACACAAATGCATATCTACATTGACACAATTCCTCTCTAAGTGAACATTAAGTCAAATAGGAATATCCTAGCATCAGCAAAATGTAGATAAAAGTAATTTTTGTTCACAATTCAAAAGTTTAATCACCTTGATGGATAGATCATAAAGATTTGTAAACATTTCAATAAATCATCAAAGAGATTTCCAAAATGAATGAATGAACATGTAGTAGACATAGGAATGAATTGAAATATCATTTTTTAACATTTCAGCAAAAAAGACAAGGTGTAATAATGAGTTCAGTAATAGACTGGATATTCAGACAGCAAAAAAATCCCTAATTGCCCTCAACTTGTATTAGCCCACTTAAAGGCCTTATTTTCTTTTCAGGTAATCAACATGTATCATAAAATTCTCAATATCCTGAACTATGATTCAGTACTCTATCTATCTATAGTAATCTATTATATATATATATATATATATATATAATGGATACTGTTTAATGTTTAGTTGAGAATGGAATAAACGAAAAGTTAAATGTGACTTACTAAATATAGTAAGTGAAACCAGTGCATGCTAATTTTGAATATAACCTCAACAATAGATTTTATGTTACTTCTATTCTTTTCAAAATGGAAGCTTTTGAGCTACTACTTGTTGTTTAATGGTTGCGAATCGCATGCCAACTTAGGAAATCTTCATCACCAAAAAAATATCCTTCATGAATACCTTTCTCTTTACCTACTAATAACAAAAATGTCTTATTATTATAATTGGAAATATTCATATAAAAAGTAAAAATACTTTTTTTCATAAAGTAGTAATAATATTAAAGTAATCATATCTAATAAAGTAGCAAGACCCACCTGTGTCTGCGCAGATTATTGCCTATACAACATTGGTTTTATTTATTCCATTCTCTATATAAAGTACCACCACACTTACTTTCTGAACATGAAGTAGTGGAAACTGGTAACATTACTTTTATTTCTATATACAGGATTTCTAGAAAATACTTTCCTAGAAAGTATCACTATACTTTAGAAAGTTACTAACATAGAAAATATTGTTTTATAGAATTCCAAGAGGCCCTTCTTGATGCCCTTTACTTGAGAAGGCCAGGTGAGGTGGTCCTGGCTAGCTGCCAGTTTTCTTCACAATGTTGGATTGTTCTTATTAAATTCTAGGTTCTGTGGAGAAAGGAATCAAATACCAAAATTACTTACAAAGACATTTTTGCTGTTGAGCATCATGGTATATCCAGAGTGTCCTCAGATCTGTAATGAAGGCAGCAAAGACAGGCCACAGACAATTGGACTAAAGGCCTAAATAAAAGAGGAACAATCTGAATGAGACTTGGTTTCTACACATTGAACTTATCAGTAAGGACATCTTGCAACTGTTACTATAAATTCCTGTGAAATGCTTGTTTGGGGTAGGGATGAGGATTTGGTCTGTTCAAGTAACCAGAATAAGACAACAGAGGCCAGAGTATATAGCACATACTCCCTTACTAAGGAAATTTGGCCATTTTTGAAATTCAAGCAAATCATTCCAAGTGACTTTTGATCTCCAAGTAGGTTTAATCACTTCTTATAGTTACTTCAACAATTAGATTTAAAATTTTCCCATATGCACTCAAATGTAGAATTTAAGAAACAAGACAAACAAGTAAAGGGAAAAAAAGAGAGAGAGGCAAGCCAAGAAACAGACTCCTTACTACAGAAAGCAAACTGATGGTTACCAGAGGGGAGGTTGGGAGGGGGGGATGGGTTAAATAGGTGATAGAGATTAAGGAGTGTACTTGTGATGAGCACCAAACATTGTATGGAAGTGTTGAATCACTATATTGTACACCTGAAACTAATATGACACTGTATGTTAATTAAGTAGGATTTAAAAAAATAAACTTTTTAAAAAGGAGCACCTGGGTAGCTCAGTCATTAGAGGTCTGATTCTTGGTTTCAGCTCAGGTGATGATCTCAGGGTCCTAGGATCAAACGCTGCATGGGAATATGTACTCAGCAGGGAGTCTGCTTGAGGATTTCTCTCCCTCTCCCTCTGCCCCTCCCCATGCTTGTGCTGTCTGTCTCTCAAATCAATCAATCAATCAATCAATCTTAAAAAAAAAACAGTTATTAAGATGCCAGATTTACTAGCAAAAAAATAAAATTTTCCCAAATGAAACTGTCCTTAGCTGCTTAGGCAAAAGGTAATGACCATACTTGGAAGGTATGGTAAGGGACTCGTTTTCTTTTATATAGGATCTCTAAGTTACCTACCAAAGCTGAAACGTTAAAAGTATTAGGATAAGATCTCAGATTTATATTTTGAATGCGTTATTCTGTATATACTTACCATAATAATTATAAATTTTGATTCAGAAAATATAAACTTCAAGAATACTTAGCTTAAGAATATGCAAGTGGAGAATTCTTGTAGAGAATTTCAACTAATACAATTAGTTGATAATGGATTTTTATTGTACTAATTCCAGTTTTTGTGCTAAATTTGACTCTTACTTAATGAAGGTAGTTTCAAGAATACAGTTTGACCCAAGGGATTTTAGATTTTTTTTTTTTTTAAGTAGGCTTTACACCTAGCATGGAGCCCACTACAGGGCTTGAACCCATGACCCCAAGATCAAGACCTGCGCTGAGATCAAGAGTAGGAGGCTTAACTGACTGAGCCACCCAGGTTCCCCAAAAGATTCTGGATTTTTTTAAAAGATTATAAGGAACTGATCAATATTTCAGGTGTCATTGATTTGGAACATGTGATAGTGAAGAGAAGAATGGGTTAAAGCTGCCTTGCAACAAGGAGAAGTTTCTCAACAAATAGCATTTAAAACCAACTATATAAGGCATTTAGATGGCTCAACTGTACACTGTTAAGAACATTCCAATATTTTCAAATGTTAATCACAGAAACAGTAATATAAAAAAATGCTCTACATATACATTACAGTAGATTTGACAAGGACTTATAAAAGATTATGTTTTTCTTTAGTCAAGCAAAATGGTTGTTTGAGTGGGTTCTAAAGGTTGGCACAGATTAAATAATACATAGAAAATATACCTTATTTCTAATTTGTTATGAGTATTTGAGGGAAAATGTCCATCATCAGATGAATAGTGATAAATCTTACTAAATTTAAACTATGATCATACAGTTTATTAACCATAAATATAAATGATAATTGAAATAATTAAATAAAAATAAGATAGAGAAAAATCTCTTTACTACAAAAATATAGAATTATATCACAGTGAATTAATGATCCACTAATATGTACATAGTGACATAAAAATCCAAAAAGAGACAAATAAGACACTAGAAGTAATTTTTATTCTATTATATCAAAAGACTAAGGAAACAAGAGATGAAAAAATGCCATTACTACTACCCGATTTTAATTTGATAAATTAAAATATAAGAAACAGACTCTTACTAATTTGATCTTTAACTGTAGAAAATGTCTGAATATAGGCCAGATTCATAATGCACTGAAAGTATAATTCAAATTAGATCAAATTTATTTCATTGGAGGCTATTTTCGATAAATCTATTTATGAAATAATGAATTGATTATAGGATTAATAGTAGATTATCCTTTTGACATATGTCAGAGATATTCCTGTATGCAAGCGTTTATTTTTAATTTCCTAATCAAGATATAATTTAACATGTCTATAACTGTTTGATGAAGGGGACATCAGGTACCATACCTAATTAAGAGATAAGTCTTTTAGAAACACAAATTCTAAATTCTTAAGGAAAACATGATGATATAACTTAATTTAAATGAAAATTTACATTTTTATTTTATTCATACAACATTGTCAAAAGCAGTATTGTGTGTGTGCATATTCCAATGTTATAACAACAAAAAAACCCCAATGAGTTAGAGCGGGATTATGTGTGCATGCATCCAAAAATTACAGTATTAGTGATCCAATTTTGAATTTACCATAGTTAAAGGGTAAAATTAAATAATAAAAATATCTACAGAAACTTATTCAACCTATTTTATTTTATTTTTTTAAAGATTTTATTTATTTATAAGAGAGATTGAGAGAGAGAGAGGGAGAGAGAGCACAGAGGAGAGTTGAGAGGGAGAGGGAGAAGCAGACTCCCTGCTGCGCAGAAAGCCCACAACCCTGACATCATGACCTGAGCCTAAGGTAGACGCTTAACTGACTCAGCCACCCAGGCACCCCTCAACTTCTTTTAAACAACACACTAGTTAATTATCATTTAATAGTGTCAACAGGAGTAAAACTTCCTACATGGCACTGATTAACAGTATTCTGTATTGAGAATATTCTGTATTTTTTAATGACATTTACTGAATAAGATGGACAGTTATATAGCATGCCTGATGTGTTTCATGTATTTATATACTCTTTCATTTTATTCTCACGAAAACCTGGAGTTAACAATCCACAGTTCGCTGATGTGAAAACTGAGGTGAGTAGTAGAGATATAAAATAATTCAGCTAGCCTGAAAAGGATGTGGATATGGAAATGTTAAATAGAAAAAATAGGTTGTGGGGAATGATGGGTGGTTTGTGGCAGTGGGTAGAATGACCATACTTCTCCATCCAGCCAGGACAATCCTGGTTTCCACCTGTTGCCTGTTTCCTGAGGGTGATTATTAATCATGCCTCTCTCACTCTCAAGTGTCTTCCAGTTTGAATGACAAATTATATGGTCACTGGAGCAATGAGGAACCATGACAGGCTTTTTAGTGTGATAATGACATGATGAGGGCTATGCTCCAGAAAGATTAATCTGAAAGAAATGTATACGTGGGAATGAAGAGAAGAAAGACCTGAAGCACAGAAACTGATTAGGTGTCTACTTCCATCATCTCAGGAAATGTACTGAAAATCTGAATTAGGACAGGGAAAATGGAAAGAAAATAACTGATATGACAAACTGAATGGAGCAATGTTGCAGATATAAAATAAATAGGACACAGATGCTAAATGCTAATTATGAGGGAGAGTGAGGCATTAACAGTGATTACAACGTTGGGATCCTGAGTAACTGGGAATATGATGCCACTAATATGTGGAAGGCATTGTGATTGCGTTCTTGGCCTAAGGGCATTTTTATTTATCTTTTTTTTTAAGAAGGCTGCTTCAATTGTTATGATTCTCTGACTTAATGTTTTCCTGTAAATTATTCCACTTCAGATACTAAGATGACAGTTTATATTTGTCTGCAGAATTTCTAGCTATATAGGTCACTTTTATGTGTACAGTTGATTTTAAAAACTATATTAACATAGAAACTCATATTCTCTAAGATTTTCACAATTGATTTTTCTTTCCTTTGTCTATATTATCTTGTATAGCAAGCCCTGATTCCCTAGAACAAACAGTAATTTTTTATGTTGTTATGATGTCTCTCCTATTTTCCCACACAATTTGCATTATATATAATGAGGTTAGAAGCCCTAGGTTACTATGATCAAGTACTCAACGTAAACGATGCTGATATACTTTATATTGCATTAAAAAATGGGGAAATCATACTAACAGGTAAATATTAGTGATGTGCCAGGTTTATCAATAAAGTTTTAAAGTGGTTCTCAGAATAGAACATTATGTTCCTTTAAATAGATAAATATTGTATCTGGAAAGTTGATACCTGAAGAAAATCATGTCTCTTAGAGAGTACTGATGAAGTCAATGAAAACCTAGAGGGGGTTGTGAAGGGTTGAAGACTTTTTAATGGAATCAAGTGATTGGCATTATTTATTTTTATTTTTTTGGAATTCTCAATGTATGTGTTTCGTTTGGGTTTGTATAGACCTATCACTAGCCCTACTTACATTTATCAATTGCAATTAGGGCTTTTTTTTCATGTTTTAAATTTGCTCTTTTATTACTTTAAATGAAATGATTTTGCATTTTGTATTTTACAACTGTAAATCCAATATCTGCCCTCTTTGTGGATCTGATTCCACAGTTTATTTTACCACTTTATTGAACATAAATTGGCATGCCAAAAGCTTTACATATTAATGTATACAAGTCAATGAGCTTAGAGATAGTTTACACCGGTGAAATGGCCACCACAATCTATGTCATAAACATATTCATCACCTCCAAAAGTTTCCTCCTTCTCTATTTACTTATTGATAAAAAATGCTTAATATAAGATCTTCTACCCTCTTAGCAAACTGAAAGTATGCAATTCAGTATTATTAACTATAGACTCTACACTGTACAGTAAATCTCTAGGGCTTATTTATCTTGAAAAAATGAAACTTTGTACTCTAACGCTTTGAATTTTAACTTATAAATGGGATAGAAAGTGACAGAAAGCAAAAGGATAGTGGATATTTTCTTGAGTTATTTGAGCAGAAGGTAAAGGGAGAAGGAGGATTTTATTTTATTTTTATTTTTTTAAGGATTTTATTTAGGGGCGCCTGGGTGGCTCAGTTGGTTAAGCGTCTGCCTTCGGCTCAGGTCATGATCCCAGGGTCCTGGGATCGTGCCCCACATCGGGCTCCCTGCTCAGCGGGGAGCCTGCTTCTCCCTCTGCCTCTGCCTGCCTGCCTACTTGTGCTCTCTCTCTCTCTCTCTGTCAAATAAATAAATAAAATCTTAAAAAAAAAAAAAGGATTTTATTTATTTATTTGACAGAGGGAGAGAGACAGCGAGAGAGGGAACACGAGTGGTGGGGGAGTGGGAGAGAGAGAAGCAGGCTTCCCGCGGAGCAGGGAGCCCGATATGGGACTCAGTTCCAGGACCCTGGGACCATGACCTGAGCCGAAGGCAGACACTTAACGACTGAGCCACCCAGGTGCCCCGGGAGATGGAGGATTTTAAAGAGAGTATCACCTAGAAAGCAAATATCTATAGAAGGTTACAGTGAGACGTGAGCAAAAAAATCCTGTAAATAATTATGAGGGAATTCTGTGTACAAGAAAAAAGACAAATTATGTGAAGAAACAGCTCATTCAGGATGTTAAGTAGTGCCATTATTTTAGAACAACGTAGCTATAAAAGAAATGGCCTGCAGTTAGATGAAATGAGTGGACATAGTATCCAAAGAAAAGGTATAAGTACAATGTTTATAAACTAGTGTTTATATGTCTCGTCCATGCAGTGGGTAAAAATAGTTATACTACCACCACTATTATAACTACTGTTACTATTACTATCATGTAGCAGGTTACGTGCTAAGCAATTTACACAAGCTGTGCAATGTTACTGTATCATAGTAACATTAAGAAACAGCATCGATTTGTCCATTTTATATGAGGAAACTGAGGTGTAGAAAGATTATACACCTTGCTGAAGTCCCCTCTGCTCATGGAAGTTTGGAAACTATTCTGTGGCTGCAGACAATTAAGATTATACCCCTAATGTGCACTATACTCAGAGCCCACAGATTCTCTAAACCAATTCAATAGTTTAGACCTTGAATACCAGAGATTTTCTAAGATATTAACAGTTGAATATTTCATAAGTAGGTATTTGATCACATATAGCTTTGTTATGCTTCGAAAGGCCTGTGTTAATAAACCAATATGTAGGCTTTTATCTCCGTGCCATCCCTGGATATTTAAAATTAATTATTTCCCAGCTTCATATCAGGGCTATATAAACATTGTATTGTAAATATATATATGTATGTTGTAAATATTTGTATTCATATATGTAGATAAATATATGTTTATAATATTTATTATAAATGCATATATATGTAGTAAATGTATATAGTAAAGAAAACGTGTCTTTTGATTATAACAAAATAATACTCTTTAACTTAATTTTGACCTTCAAATAAAATAGATGCTTTCTCACTGTATTTGTGTAAAAATGCTTAAATTATAGACAGGTTCTTTTTTTTTAATTCTTAACAGTGAATGTTACTAGCCATTTTTCTCCTCTCTAGCATCTATGATTATTACTATGTCTTCTGATCAGTATTTTTTTGTGTGTGAATCTTTAATGATGAAGTGGTATTACCTAGATCTAAAAAGTTTTTTAAAATAACACCTTTTACTGAAAAGCATCTTAGGCATGACTGGGTGACACAGTTGGTTAAGTGTCTGACTCTTGATTTGGGCTCAGGTCGTGATCTCAGGGTCGTGAGATCAAGCCTGTGTGGGGCTCTGCACTCAATGCGGAGTTTGCTTAAGACTCTCTCTCCCTCTCCCTCTGTCCCTCCCCCCACAAATAAATAAATGAATCTTAAAAAAAGCATTTTAAATAATACTTTAGTCGACATTTACTAAGAAGTGAATAAATGAAACGCACTTTAAAAGCTATTCAGTATGTGGTGAATATCTTTCCTTTGTCTCTTCAGATGCATCACTACCTGTCTCTGCCCTACTCTGTACCTCTTGAACCTGAGACTTTGGTGGATTACATCAATGGGCTTTCCAGTTGAGGTCAATGAATGGGTGATATCAAAAGGACATCTTGAAATGGAGAAGTCCAAACAAATTTAAGATTCTATTTCCAGTTTGAAGGGCTTCCCTGACTAGCTGCATCCCTCCAAATAAAGCCTCACCTTATGCAATGCAGGCATCTCCCTATCATCTCTCTTTTTCATAGATCCAGAAACTGTTTCCCATCCCACCTGTCCCTTCAAGCCCGTAAGCGTTTATGTGTGGATCACCATCCACAGGTGGCACTATGCCTTAGGCTTCTCCTATACCATTTATATTAGTTTGTTAGGACTGCTGTAACAAAGTACGACATGCAAGATGATTTAATCAACAAACACGTGTTGTCTCATAGTTCCAAGGCTAGAAATCTGAGATCAAGATGTTACCGGACAGAGAACTCTGTTCTGAACCTGGGTTTGGCTACTTCCCACTAGAAAATCAATACTTGAGAGACAAGTGATGGTGGGAAAGAAGTTGCTTTATTCAGGAAGCCGGCAATCTGGGAACATGGTGGAACAACGTCCCAAACACCATCTCCACCAGTCTAGGTGAAGCAGGAAGCTTCTAAAGAGGAAGGTGAGGAAATGATGAGGGCGCTCTGTGTAGGAAGAGCTGGTGCTCCGCAGTTAATCATCTGTCAGCATGATCTGAGCAGACAGGCTAATATTGGTGACGGCTGTTTTCAAATGTGGTCAGATTTGTTCCTTTGTTCCTCAAGGTCAGTGGCTTGCAAAATCTCAAGGAAAGTAGGTTAGTTCTGCTACAAACTATAGGGCTTACATCGGCAAGCAAGGAGTGCATAGCTTGAGATAAGTTAACCTTTAAGACCAGTGGCAGTGTTGTTACAAAGATATCCACAGGATCCGTTCCTTCTGATGCTGTGACCGTTTGTCTGTTCCATGCTTCTAATGGTTTGCTAGAATTGCTGGCATTACCTTGCTTGTAGACACATCACCCCTATCTCTGCCTTCATGTTTAACTGGTGATTTCCTGTGTGTGTCTTTCTCTGTATCCAAGTTTCCTCTTTTTAAGAGGACAGTGGTCATATTGGATTAAGGAGGGCATAATGACATTCTTTTAACTTGTCACCTGTATGAAGACCCTACCTCCAAATAAGGTCACATTCTGAGGTACTAGGAGTTAAGACTCCAATGTATCTTTTCTTAGAGGATACATTTCAATCCAAAACACCATTGGCTCAGCATTGTAAACAATCCCCATATTAAACTCTCTTCAAACTACCCAATTTGAGAGTTCTACCTGGTTTCCTGACTGACAGAGTTCTTACCAGAAGAACATTAACAGCTGCTCTCCAGTGTATATCATGTATTGAAGCATAATGACTACCTATTTTAAGATCAGGAATGTCAAAAGAGTGTATTATTTATTTCCTATGTGCAAATGCATGTTTAGAGCACAGTCATTTCAGTTACAGATATCCAAGTATAAAAAATCGAGATTTATTCCCCTTGGTTTAAAATAAAATTGCTTTTGGGCGCCTGGGTGGCTCAGATGGTTAAGCATCTGCCTTCGGCTCAGGTCATGATCCCAGGGTCCTGGGATCGAGTCCCGCATCAGGTTCCCTGCTCGGAAAGGGGCCTGCTTCTTCCTCTCCGTCTGCTGCTCCCTCTGCTTGTGCTCTTTTGCTCTCTCTGTCAAATAAATAAATAAAATCTTAAAAAAAATAAAATAAAATAAAATAAAATTGCTTTAGCAAATTTTACAAAATGCCATAACAAAATTCATGAAATTTTTGAAGCAGACAAAGAATATGTTTTTTTTAAACCATGCTTCTATATATATTTTTTTTAAGATTTTATCTATTTACTTGAGAGAGAGAATGAGAGAGAGAGAGAGCATGATGGGGGGAGGGTCAGAGGGAGAAGCAGACTCCCTGCTGAGCAGGAGTCCGATGTGGGACTCGATCCCGGGACTCCAGGATCATGACCCGAGCCGAAGGCAGTCACTTAACCAACTGAGCCACCCAGGCGCCCTTGCTTCTATATATTTTTATAAGTTAAAGATATAGTAAAAAAAACTTCCATTTCTCAGTTCTTTTTGCCTAATCATATACTCTTTGACTAATGTGAGATATCTATATGGTAGCAGTCTTAACAATTCTCATACGTTTCTCATCAAGTATTACTGAGACATTTACTACAAAACACGAAAACAGAAAACTGATCAATTAGCACACATTAAGCAACTGCTGCCTTTTGAATAGTACAGTACTAGTAGCACTATTAGTAGTCAAACTGATGTGAGGGGGTGGCAATACCAAGAGTTAGAATGGAACATGATATTTCCTGCACGATGAAAAATTGTTCCAGTTGAAGGAAAAACAGGATCACTTTTTCAGAGTCGGAGTGGTGATGATATTGACGGAAATGTGTATGGAATAGAAAGGGCAGTGGTATCATTCTAATGTAAAAAAAAAAAAAAAAAAACGAAGAAGGCAAAACAAAATCAGTCTGCTAAATGATTAGATACTCTTTTCCATTTCTTTAGTAATGAGGTGACTTGGAGTTTATATATATGAATAATATACAATTATTCTTCCAAGACATTCCATATCTTTAAAATAAATGCTAAATTGGGGCCGTCTGGGTGGCCCAGTCAGTTAAGCGTCTGCCTTCTACTCAGGTCATGATCTCCGGGTCCTGGGATCCAGCCCAGTGTTGGGCTCCCTGCTCAGTGAGGAGCCTGCTTCTCCCTCTCTCTTTGCCCTTTCCTCCTCTCATGCTTTCTCTCTCTCTCTCTCCCTCTCCCTCTCAAATAAGTAAATAAAATCTTTAAAAAAATAGAATAAATGCTAAATTGATTTTTAGTGTATATTTGGGAAAATAAAAAAGGAGAAAGAGGAAAAGAGTAGTTAGCTTTAAGTTTCGTTTTGCCAAGATCCTTAATGCTACTCATCTCTATTTGGAATCCTGACAAAAGGAGAGTTGTTTGCATCCTAAATATTTACAGTAATTGTAGGAATGTCCTAATTCTTAGAAGATGCCAGGCATTAGTCTGCCATTTCCTCTGCACACTTGTTTAAATGTCATGCTTCTGGGAAACAGGAAAATGAGCATGTGCGAAAGCAGAGGAGAAATGCTCCAGATAACAAGGCTGCATAAGAGATAGAGGGAGGAAGCAATGGGGGTCAGGAGTTCATGGAAGTCATGGTTGAATCAGGAGAGACAGAGAAAACTGCACCTTTACAGAAAAAGGGAAATATAACTTTAACATTATGAATAAAAAGAGAGAAAAAATTAAAATAGGAAAAATGGAAAGAAGAGAATTTTTACACTAGCTTGAGAAAAATGCAATGGGAAGAATGAATTTCAGTGAATGAACTGGGTGTAAGGTGAGGATAATGATACTAAACCTGGGAAGCATGACATTTTATTGTCCAGTAACTCAAATCAGGGGTTGCCCTGATCTTATAATTGAGGTTGACTGCATTTATGCCATGGAAGGGAGGAGCATAATTGATAGAGAAACATTTACTCATTTAGGCAATGATCAATCAATAATGATAGAGATTACTATAAACTAGTCAATGAATCTGGATCTTAGTGGACTTTCTCTGGAGACAACCAGCCATGTCCTTTCCTTCATTGTCTCTGTTGTCTTTAAGTCCTCATATACAGAATCATTGGTATTATATCTACTGGCCTCTATTTAGGAATGAGTTTTCTCAAAGGTAGAGAATAAACCAATGAAATCAGCTTCCTCAATTTATTTATGAGGTTAAAAATTACCGTGATCTTGGGGCACCTGGGTGGCTCAGTGAGTTAAGCATCTGCCTTAGGTTCAGGTCATGATCCCAGTGTCTTGGGATCAAGCCCTGCATTGGGCTCCCTGCTCAGCGGGGAGCCTGCTTCTCCCTCTGCCTGCCACTCCCCCTGCTTGTGCTCACGCTCTCTCTTTCTCTCTGTCAAATAAATAAATAAAATCTTTAAAAAAATTTACTGTGATCCTCAAATCTATATGCTGGTGATTTATTATTAATAAACACACACACACACACACACACACACACACACACATGCACACATACTATCTAGAAATAGGCTCTGGGAAATCTCTGATACAATAGAAGTACCTATAAACCTCTGGAATCAAATCAGTCTTAAGTCACCCTGTCCCTTTTCTCACCCATGGAAACAAAACAGAACAAAAAGTAACAAAAAAGATTTCATTGATCCAGCCCATAAGTCTGGACTTCTGCCTCAGAGAGACAACTTGTAACTATCAAGATGGAGGGTGGAAAAATAACTTTTTGGATCAAGACAGACTTAGATGTGACTCCCAATTTAAACCTTTCTAGATACAATACTTTCATTATTATCATTATTATTATTATTATTATTATTATTATTTTCTTTTTGAGTATAGTTGACACAAGTTTCTTTTGAGTATACCTGAAACATTAGTTTCAGGAATACAACACAGTGATTCAACAAGTTTATACACTGTGCTATGCTCACCACAGTGTAGCTACCATCTGCCTCCTTACATCACTATTAAAATATCATTAACCATATTCCATATTTTGTGTCTTCTATTCCTGTGATATATTCATTCCATAACTGGAAACTGTATCTTTCACTCCTCTTCACCTATTCTGCCCAACCATTTCCCCTCTAGCAGCCATCAGTTTGCTCTCAGGTATTTATAGTTCTGAGTCTGCTTTTTGCTTGCTTATTCATTTGTTGTGGTGGTGGTTTTAGATTACACTTATGAGTGAAATCATATGGTATTTGTCTTTCTCAGTTTGACTTATTTCACTTAGCATAATACCCTCTAGATCCATCCACATTTGTCTCAAATGGTACAATCTCATCCTATGTTATGGCTGCATAATATTCCTGTCTGTGGGGTGGGGGGTGTGTGTGTACATGCCACATCTTTTTTTTTTTTTTTAAGATTTTATTTATTTATTTGTCAGAGAGAGAGAGAGAGAGCACAAGCAGGCGAGCTGCAGGCAGAGGCGGGAGGGAGAAGCAGGATCCCCACTGAGCAAGGAGTCTGACTCAGGACTCAATCCCAGGACCCTGGGATCATGACCTGAGCCAAAGGCAGACTCTTAACCAACTGAGCCACCCAGGTGTCCCCATGCCACATCTCTCTTATCCATTCATCTACTGATGGACACAGGTTGCTTCCATATCTTGGCAATAGTAAATAATGCTGCAATAAGCATAAGGGTGCCTATTGTCATTTCAAGTTAGGGTTTTTCTTTGGGTAAATACCCAAGAGTGTAACTGTTGGATGATGTGATAATACTATTTTTTATTTTAATTTTTTAAAATTTTTTTATTTTACATTTTAAAAATTTTATTATGTTATGTTAATCATCATACATTACATCATTAGTTTTTGATGTAGTGTTCCATGATTCATTGTTTGCGTGTAACACCCGGTGCTGCATTAAGTACGTGACCTCTTTAATACCCATCACCAGGCTAACCCATCCCCCCAACCCCCACCCTCTGAAACCCTCAGTTTCTTTCTCAGAGTCCATAGTCCCTCATGGTTCATCTCCCCCTCTGATTTCTCCCCCTTCATTTTTCCCTTCCTACTATCCTCTTAATTTTTACATATAATGGATTATTTGTTTCAGAGGTACAGGTCTGTGATTCAACAGTCTTACACAATTCACAGCGCTCACCATAGCACATACCCTGCCCAACGTCTATCACCCAGCCACCCAATCCCTTCCACCCCCGACCACCTCCAGCAACCCTCAGTTTGTTTCCTGAGATTAAGAATTCCTCATACCAGTGAGGTCATATGATACATGTCTTTCTCTGATTGACTTATTTCACTCAGCATAATACCCTCCAGTTCCATCCACGTCGTTGCAAATGGCAAGATTTCATTCCTTTTGATGGCTGCATAATATTCCATTGTATATATATATACACCACTTCTTCTTTATCCATTCATCTGTCGATGGACATCTTGGCTCTTTCCACAGTTTGGCTATTGTGGACATTGCTGCTATAAACATCGGGGTGCACATACCCCTTCGGATCCCTACATTTGTATCTTTGGGGTAAATACCTAGTAATGCAATTTCTGGGTCATATGGTAGCTCTATTTTCAACTTTTTGAGGAACCTCCATACTGTTTTCCAGAGTGGCTGCACCAGCTTGCATTCCCACCAACAGTGTAGGAGGGTTCCCCTTTCTCCACATCCCCGCCAACATCTTTCCTTTCCTGACTTGTTAATTTGAGCCATTCTGACTGGTGTGAGGTAGTATCTCACTGAATTTTTGATTTGGATTTCCCTGATGCCGAGTGATGCTGAGCACTTTTTCATGTGTCTGTTGGCCATTTGGATGTCTTCTTTGGAAAAATGTCTGTTCATGTCTTCTGCCCATTTCTTGATTGGATCATTTGTTCTCTGGGTGTTGATTTTTTTTTTTAAGATTTTATTTATTTGACAGAGAGAGACACAGCAAGAGAGGGAACACAAGCAGGGGGAGGAAGAGAGGGAGAAGCAGGCTTCTCACAGGCAGGCAGCCCGATGCGGGGCTCGATCTGGGAACCCTGTGATCCTGACCTGAGCCGAAGGCAGACGCCCAAAGACTGAGCCACCCAGGCGCCCTTGGGTGTTGATTTTGATATGTTTATAGATTTTGAATACTAGCCCTTTATCTGATATGTCATTTGCAAATATCTTCTCCCATTCTGTCAGTTGTCTTTTGGTTTTGTTGACTGTTTCTTTTGCTGTACAAAAGCTTTTTATCTTGATGAAGTCCCAATAGTTCATTTTTGCCCTTGCTTCCCTTGCCTTTGGCGATGTTTCTAGGAAGAAGTTGCTGTGGCTGAGGTTGAAGAGGTTGCTGCCTGTGTTCTCCTTTAGGATTTTGATGGACTCCTGTCTCACATTGTGGTTTTTCAACCATTTGGAGTCTATTTTTGTGTGTGGTGTAAAGAAATGGTCCAGTTTCATTCTTCTGCATGTAGCTGTCCAGTTTTCCCAGCACCATCTGTTGAAGAGACTGTCGTTTTTCCATTGGACATTCTTTCCTGCTTTGTCAAAGATTAGTTGACCCTAGAGTTGAGGGTCCATTTCTGGGCTCTCCATTCTGTTCCATTGATCTATGTGTTTGCTTTTGTGCCGGTACCATACTGTCTTGATGATGACAGCTTTGTAATAGAGCTTGAAGTCCAGAATTGTGATGCCGCCAGCTTTGCTTTTCCTTTTCAACATTCCTCTGGCAATTCGGGGTCTTTTCTGGTTCCATACAAATTTTAGGATTATTTGTTCCATTTCTTTGAAAAAAGTGGATGGTATTTTGATGGGAATTGCACTGAATGTGTAGGTTGCTCTAGGTAGCATTGACATCTTCACAATATATGTTCTTCTCATCCAAGAGCATGGAATGTTTTTCCATTTCTTTGTGTCTTCCTCAATTTCTTTCATGAGTATTTTATACTTTTCTGAGTACAGATTCTTTGCCTCTTAAGTTAGATTTATTCCTAGGTATCTTATGGTTTGGGGTGCAATTGTAAATGGGATCAACTCCTTAATTTCTCTTTCTTCTGTCTTGTTGGTATATAGGAATGCCACTGATTTCTGTGCATTGATTTTATATCCTGCCACTTTACTGAATTCCTGTATGAGTTCTAGCAGTTTTTAGGTGGAGTCTTTTGGGTTTTCCACATAAAGTATCATATCATCTGCAAAGAGTGAGAGTTTGACTTCTTCTTTGCCGATTTGGATGCTTTTATTTCTTTTTGTTGTCTGATTGCTGTGGCTAGGAATTCTAATACTATGTTGAATAGCAGTGATGATAGTGGACATCCCTGCCATGTTCCTGACCTTAGGGAGAAAGCTCTCGGTTCTTCTCCATTGAGAATGATATTCTCTGTGGGTTTTTCATAGATGGCTTTTATGATATTGAGGTATGTACCCTTTATCCCTATACTCTGAAAAGTTTTGATCAAGAAAGGATGTTGTACTTTGTCAAATGCTTTTTCTTCATCTATTGAGAGGATCATATAGTTCTTGTTCTTTCTTTTGTTAATGTATTGTATCACATTGATTGATTTGCGGATTTTGAACCAAACTTGCAGCCCAAAGATAAATCCCACTTGGTCATGGTGAATATCCTTTTAATGTATTGTTGGATCCTATTGGCTAGTATTTTTATGAGAGTTTTTGCATCCATGTTCATCAAGGATATTGGTCTGTAATTCTCCTTTTGGAAATGGGGTCTTTGTCTGGTTTTGTGATCAGGGTAATGGTGGCCTCATAACACGAGTTTGGAAGTTTTCCTTCCATTTCTATTTTTTGGAACATTTTCAGAAGGATAGTTTGAATTCTTCTTTAAATGGTAGAATTTGCCTGGGAAGCCATCTGGCCCTGGGCTCTTGTTTATTGGGAGATTTTTGATTACTGCTTCAATTTCCTTAGTGCTTATAGGTTTGTTCAGGTTTTCTATTTCTTCCTGGTTCAGTTTTGGTAGTTGATACATCTCTAGGAATGCATTTCTTCCAGATTATCTAATTTGCTGGTATATAGTTGCTCATAATATGTTCTTATAATTGTTTGTATTTCTTTGGTGTTGGTTGTGATCTCTCCTCTTTCATTCATGATTTTATTTATTTGGGTCACTTCTTTTTTCTTTTTGATAAGTCTGGCCAGGGGTTTATCAATCTTGTAAATTCTTTCAAAAAACCAGCTCCTCGTTTTGTTTATCTGTTCTACTGTTCTTTTGGTTTCTATTTAATTGATTTCTGCTCTGACCTTTATTATTTCTCTTCTCTTGTTGGGTTTAGGCTTTATTTACTGTTCTTTCTCCAGCTCCTTTAGATGTAGGGTTAGGTTGTGTATTTGAGTGCTTTCTTGTTTCTTGAGAAAGGCTTGTATTGCTATATACTTTCCTCTTAGGACTGCATCCCAAAGATTTTGAACAGTTGTGTTTTTTTCATTGGTTTCCATGAATTTTTTAAAATTCTTCTTTAATTTCCTGGTTGACCCATTCATTCTTTAGTAGGATGCTCTTTAGCCTCCATGTATTTGAGTTCTTTCCGACTTTCCTCTTGTGATTGAGTTCTAGTTTCAAAGCATTGTGGTCTGAAAATATGCAGGGAATGATCCCAGTCTTTTGGTACCAGTTGAGACCTGATTTGTGACCTAGGATGAGATCTATTCTGGAGAATGTTCCGTGGACACTAGAGAAGAATGTGTATTCTGTAACTTTGGGATGGAATGTTCTGAATATGTTTGTGGAGACCATTTGGTCCAATGTGTTATTTAAAGTCTTTATTTCCTTGTTGATCTTTTGCCTAGATGATCTGTCCATTTCAGTGAGGGGGTCGTTAAAGTCCCCCACTATTATTGTATTGTTGTCAATGTGTTTCTTTGCTTTTGTTATTAATTGGCTTATATAATTGGCTGCTCCCATGTTAGGGGCATACATAGTTATAATTGTTAGATCTTCTTGTTGGATAAACCCTTTAAATATGATATAGTGCCCTCCTCATCTCTTATTATAGTCTTTGGTTTAAAATCTAATTTGTCTGATATAAGGATTGCTACCCCAGCTTTCTTTTGGTGTCCATTAACATGGTAAATGGTTTTCCACCCCTTTACTTTCAATCTGGGGATATCTTTGGGTCTAAAATGAGTCTCTTACCAAAAGCATATCGATGGGTCTTGTTTTTTTTTTTTATCCAATCTGATAGCCTGTGTCTTTTGATTGGGGCATTGAGCCCATTTACATTCAGGGTAACTATTGAAAGATATGAATTTAGTGCCATTGTATTGCCTGTAAGGTGACTGTTACTGTATATTGTCTGTGTTCCTTTCTGGTCTATGTTACTTATAGGCTCTCTCTTTGCTTAGAGGACCCCTTCCAATATTTCTTGTGGGGCTAATTTGGTGTTTGCAAATTCCTTTAGTTTTTGTTTGTCCTGGAAGCTTTTTATCTCTCCCTAGATTTTCAATGACAACCTCGCTGGATGTAATATTCTTGGCTGCATATTTTTCTCATTTAGTGCTCTGAATATATCATGCCAGTCCTTTCTGGCCTGCCAGGTCTCTGTGGATAGGTCTGTTGCCAATCTAATGTTTCTACCATTGTAGGTTACAGATCACTTGTCCCGAGCTGCTTTCAGGAATTTCTCTTTGTCTCTGAGACTCATACGTTTTACTATTAGATGTTAGGGTGTTGACCTATTTTTACTGACTTTGAGGGGGGTTCTCTGTGCCTCCTGGATTTTGATGCCTGTTTCCTTCCCCAAATTAGGGAAGTTCTCTTCTATAATTTACTCCAATATACCTTCTTCCCCTCTCTTTCTTCTTCTGGGATCCCAATTATTCTAATGTTGTTTCATCTTATGGTATCGCTTATCTCTCAAATTCTGGCCTCATGCTCTAGTAGTTGTTTATCTCTCTTTTTCTCAGCTTCTTTGTTTTCCATCATTTCGTGTTCTGTATCACTAATTCTCTCTTCTGCCTCATTTATCCTAGCAGTTAGAGCCTCCATTTTTGATTGCACCTCATTGATAGCCCTTTTTATTTCAACTTGGTTAGATTTAAGTTCTTTTATTTCTCCAGAAAGCGTTTCTTTAATGTTTTCCATGTTTTTTTCAAGCCCAGCTAGTATCTTCAAAATCGTCATTCTGAACTCTAGTTCCGACATCTTACCAACGTCTGTATTGATTAGGTCTCTGGCCATCGATACTGCCTCTTGTTCTTTTTATTGAGGTGATTTTTTCCATCTTGTCATTTTGTCCAGAGGACAATAGATGAATGAGAGAACTAAATGCTAACAGGGTAACAATGACCTCAGAAAATATATACAGTAAACAAATCAGAAGAGACCTGAATCTGGGAGAAAAGGAAGAGAAAGAAAGGAAAAAGAAAAAAAAATAAAAACAAACAAAAAAACCCAAAACAGAATATGATCAAATATGATCAGGCTGGTGCATAGATCAGTGCCACACTCTAGATTTTGGGCGGATTTTGGTTTGTTAGAAGAAAGTGCCTCCCAAAATTTTAAAGAAAGAAAAACTTATATATGTACAAAAATAATGGTTAATACTATGAAGGGATGGAATATGACTGTAAAGATGAAAATTATAAAAGATTTTATAAGAGGAATTCATAAGAAGGTGGTTAAAAAAGAAAGAAGAAGATAAAAAAAAGGGAGAGAATGTGAACAGGCAGGAGACTAGAACAAAGCCATACACTAGAGATTTAGGGTATATTTTGGTCTGTTAGAAGAAACTGTATCCCAAAATTTTAAAGAGAGAAGAACTTATATATATAAACCAAAAATAAGGTTAACTACTATGAAGGGATAGAATATGACACTAAAAATGAAATAAAAAAGATTTTTTAAAAAAGGGATTGATAAGATGTTGGTTGAAAAAGGCAAAAAGAAAAATTCAAAAAAAAAAGAAAAGAAAAAGAAAAAAGAAAATTAAAGAAATTAACCTTTAAAGACTAAAGAACCAGGGGGAAAAAAGCCATTAATTCTATGTGCAGTATTCCCCTAGCGCTGGCGTTCTGCCATTCTCATTGATCCGTAAACTTGGTCTTGGCTGGTTGTTCTTGCTGATCTTCTGTGGGAGGGGCCTGTTGCCATGGTTCCCAAATGTCTTTGCTGGAGGAGGAATTGCCCCGCCCTTGCTGGTCCTGGCTAAGTAATCTGCTCAGGTTTGCTCTCGGAAGCTTTTGTTCCCGGCAAGCTTTCCGTACAGCTTTGGAGGATGAGAGTGAAAATGGCGGACTCCCAATCTCCGCCCCGGAGGAGCCGAGAACTCGGGGCCCCACTCCTCAGTGCGCGCCCAGAGATAAGCAGTCACTCCCGTCTCCCCGGTCTCCGGCTGCCCTCTGTGCTCACCCAGCATGTGACCGAGTGTTTCTATTTCTGGCACCGGACCCCTTGTGGAGTCTCCAAACCCAGCAGATCCCTGTGGTGCACTCCTGCACCGCTCCTCCCGGGGGAGGAAGGGGAGTTTCCCCGGATCTGCTGCTTGTTGGGTCCCTGCTGGAGGAGCAGTGGCCCGCCTGGGCCACAGATCATGGTTTATGGTAACCCCGAGCTGAGAGCCCACTCCTCGGCTCCATCTCTGCAGCCGGCTTCCCTGCTCCGATACATGGCAGTTCTGTTGCACTCAGTCACCCCCAGCCTTTTGTGACCCCGATGGTCCTGAGTCCATACTGTCCCAGCGAAAGTTCCACCCTCCCCCCTTAGCCACTGGAGCGAGGTCCCTCAGCAGAGCCGACTTCTAAAAATCCGATTTTGTGCTCTGCTCTATCACTTGCCAGTAGCGGCAGATGGAGGCCCCCTCCCCTGCCGTCTATCCTCCCGAATATCACCTCCGATTCACTTCTCCACATGTCCCACAAGTGGTCACTTTTCTGATCAGAGAGTTGCTCCTATTCTTTTCTTCGATCTCCTGTTGACCTCGTAGGTGTTCCAAATGGTTTGATCCCTATCTAGCTGAATTCCTGGGACCAGACGAAATTTAGGTCTCCTACTCCTCCACCATCTTGCTCCTCCCCCTGATAATACTATTTTTTAATTTTCTGAGAAACCCCAAACTGTTTTCCATAGTGGTTGTACCAATTGACATTCCCACCCACAGTATTCAAGGGTTCCTTTTTCTTGAACATAATAGTTTTCTCTCCTAAGATAGGGATAAATTTGAGAATGAACTTTTTTAAAATTATGGGTAAAAGATATAACAAAAAATTACCAACTTAAGTATTTTTAAGTGTACAGTTTAGCAGTGTTAACTATTTTCATATTGTTGTTTGACAGATCTCTAAAACATTTTCATTGGAAAACTGGAACTCTAAACCTATTGAACAATAAGTCCCCATTTCCACATCATCCAGGACACTGGCAACCACCATTCTATGCTGTGCGTCTAAAGTTTGACTACTTTGGATACCTCACATAAGTGGAATCATCTTGTGTTTGTTTTGTGTGACTAGCTTTGTCCACTTAGCATAATGTCCTCAAGGTTCATCCAGAAAGTAACATATGACAGGATTTCCTTCTCTTTTAAGGCTGAAAACATTCTCATTTTATGTATATACTACATTTTTTTAACCATCAATTCATTAATTGATATTTGAGTTACTTCTATTTCTTGATTATTGTGAATAATAGCCATACCTCATAGAGATCTTACTTTCAATTCTTTTGGTTATATACCTGAAAGTGGAATTGATAAATAATATGGTGATTCCATTTTTAATTTGTTGTGGGACTTCAGTTGTTTTCCAGAGCAGCTGTTCCATTTTACATTCCTACTGACAGTACACGAGGGCTCCAACAAGGGACCCAACTTTTTTTACATCCTTGCAAACACTTGTTTTCTGGGTTTGTTTTTGTTTTTATTTATTTTTTTGATAGTGGCTGTCCTAACAGGTGTGATGTGATATCTCATTATAGTATGTATTTTCATTTCTGTAATGGTTAATGATTTGAGCATCTTCTCATGTGTTTGTTGGCCATTTGAATATCTTCTTGGAGAAATATCTATTCAAATCCTTTGCCCATTTTTAATAGAGTTGTTTTATTTTTTGTTGTTGAACAATAGGAGTTTTTTGTACCTTCCAGAGATATTAAGCCCTTCTCAGATACATGATTTTCAGATATTGTCTCTCATTTTATAAATATTTTCATACAGTTGATTATTTTCTTTCATGTGTAGAAGTATTTAAGTTTGATGCACTTGCGTTTGCTTTTGTTGTCTGTATTTTTGATACCATTTTGATATCAATCAGTCATTGCCAACTCCAGTGTCATGAAGTTTTTCCCTTATGTTTTCTTCTAGGAGATTTTGTAGTCTCACATTGAGGTTTTTAACCCATTTCCATTTAATTTTTATATATGGTATAAGATAAGGGTCCAACTTTTTTTGTTTGTTTATTTGTTTGTTTGTTTTGCTTGTGGATATCCAGTTTTCTTGTTTTCTCAACACTGTTTAAGAGACTGTCCTTTTCCATTGTGTGATCTTAGAGCCCTTGTTGATCATTTGACGATTTGTGTGAGAGTTTATTTCTGGGCTTTCCATGGCATTCCATTGGTCTATATGGTCTGTCTTTATGCCAGTAGCACCTTGTTTTGATTATTATAGCTTTGTACTATGTTTTGAAATAAGGATATCTGAGGCCTCCAACTTTGTTCTTCCTTTTCAGGATTTTTTTGGTTATTCAGGGTCCTTTGAAATTCTGTATAAATTTTAGGATTTTTTTTTTTTTTTGTATTTCTGCAAAAAAAAAATTCCATTGGGATTTTGATAGGGATTGTACTGAATCTATAGATCTTCTTGGGTAGTAGAGGCATCTTAACAAAATTAAGTCTCCAATTTACAAACATAGGATATATTTTATTTATTTTTATATCTTTTAACTTCTTTCATCAGTTTTTTGTAGCTTTCGCTACACAATTCTTTTGCCTCCTTGGTTACATTTATTCCTAAGTATTTTATTGTTTTTGGTGGTATTGCAAATGAATTGTCTTCATAATTTCTTCTCAGATTATTTATTATTAGTATGTAGAAACACAGCTTGTTTTTGCATATTGATTTTATATCCTGCAACTTTGCTGTACTTATCTGTTAGTTCTAAGAGTTTGTGTGTGTGGAATATAGGATTTTCCACATAGGAGATTATATCATTTGCAAATGGAGATAGTTTTACTTTTCCTTTCCAATTTGGATGCTTTTTATTTCCTTTCTTGACTAATTGTTCTGGCTAGAACTCCCAGTACTATGTCAAATGAAAGTGGCAAGAATGGGCATCCTTGCCTTGTCCTTGATCTTTGAGGAAAAATTTTTAGTCTTTAACCATTGAGTATGATGTTACCTATGAACTTTTCACATATGGCCTTTATTACACTGCTGCAGTTTTTTTCTATATCTAGTTTCAGGAGAGTTTTTATTACAAAAGGGTGTTGAATTTTGTCAGATGTTTTTCTTACATCAGTTAGGATGATCAGATGATTTTTGTCCTTTATTCTGTTAATAAGGTATACTACATTAGTTGATTTTTATATGTTGACCCATCCTCGTATTCCAGAAATAAATCTCACTTGGTCCCTTTTAATGTACTATTGATGTATTTTTCCTATAGCCACTTCTCACCTGAAATATGGCAACAGCTTTCTAATAGTTTTCCCTGTATGCAGTTATGTTCTCTTAAAGACAAGTCTTCACTTAACCATCAGAGAATTGTTTTAAGATGTTAACCAAATTTCCCTTCCCAAAACCTTTCAATGACTTCCCATCAAAATCAATACCAAGGGGCGCCTGGGTGGCTCAGTCAGTTAAGCGTTTGCCTTCGGCTCAGGTCATGATCCTGGGATCCTGGGGTCGAGCCCCGCATGGGGCTCCCTGCTCAGCGGGGAGTCTGCTTCTCTTTCTGCCCCTCCCCCCGACTTGTGCCCTCTCACTCTCTCTCAGATAAATAAATAAATAAAGTCTTAAAAAATCAGTACTAAATAATAATTATAATGGATCACAAGGCTCTACATGGCTGGCCCACCTGCCTCTCTGAGCTTAATCCAATACCACCGTACTAGCTTTCCTTAGCATGTTTTGTCCCTGCCATCCCTTCTACGTGGAAAACTTCCTCCAAATATTTATAGGACTCTTTTATTCCTCTGTACTAAGATTGAAATATTTATTTTACTAGGAAGGCTACTTTGGACATTCTGTCTGAAATGTATCATCCATTTCTCTTTATGCTTATATCAACTATCTGTCATAATTCTTATAACTATAGCATAATATAAGAATATGGATTTTTAGATTAAGTTTCTCTCCTACTATAAAATAAACTTCCTAAGATGAGTACTGTCTTTTTTTTTCTTTTGTCATTACTTCATCTCTAGTGGTTATTATAGCACCTGACCCAAAGAGATGCTCAAAATATATTTCAGTAAAACTTAGACTAATAAATCAAATAAGAAAATCCCTCCTTTACATTTCATATCAAACTATTCCTCTAAAATCCACAGTTTCCTTATTTTAGCTTCACTTGTAGGACAATGAGTCAATCTAAATCATGTGTATATTTCAGCTTGCTATAACTCTAAGTGTAACTTAGAAGCAAACTAAAATATTCTCTTTCATATTTGGAAATAGACTTGAAACATGGTTAAAGTTGAATTTCTATCCAGTCATCTGTCTTTGTCAAAGTATTTTATAAAAATGTTAAGGTTGGAGCAAATGTAATGAACATTTGTAGGAAAAAATACAAACTTCTGTAATAGATGAGGTGGAGCATGTTGAGAATTCCCAGCTCAGGCTTAATTAGGATTGATTAAATGTTAAAATGATAATGAAACAAGGGAACTGGAACTATTAATTGAACACAAAGATAGGTAATAAGGCAGGTTGTCTGTGAACTCAAACTGAGGAAGCAGCTCTGTGAAGTCACCTAAGATTATTCTAGGACATGCATTGTATAGCTAAGTAAACTTTATCACCTGCCTAGTAAGTGTATAAAACAGTATACCAGTAATAGGGCCTGATTTGAAGTAAAAATAAATAAATAAGCAAACAAAACCCTGAATTACACATGCACTGAGTTCTTGCTTAAGTCTAAGGCATCTGATTATTTTAATGTTCTTTCATAAATTGTCTTTACTAGTTTGTCTTGGTATTTTATGCTCAATAGTAAACATAGTAAATAGAACATATTAATCTCCAAGACTCATTTTAAAATGTGTTATTTCTTTTTCTTCATAGCTTTTAATTTCTTTCTTACATTTCACTGGCTAATGGAAATCTTTTATTTATTCAGTATAAAATGTCCTTATAGAACTATTTTCAATAATTTAAGACACATTCTGTAAAACAAATAATAACAAAGAACTCTTTTGGCTAAGGTTTTATGAAACAATTTAATAACATTATATTGCTATTCCTAATTGATATGCACCATTGAGGATAATTTAATTGTTTTCATGTATAACACCTATATTGTATTTGTTCTAAATTTCTATTTTTATAAAAATTACATTAGCTTGATCTCTATGTTTAGGTAAAATAACTGTAATCTGTATGTAGTATTTAAATCCTATAATACAATATTTATTCTATTCACCACACATTTTCTTCTATTACTAGATTATACATTTTTTAAATATCTCAAATACTGTCTGTTGATTATTGCTTTCATTAAACAAGATACAGTTCTTATCATTTTTTTAAGTGACAAGAAGGAATACTACATAGAAAGAAATTAAAGTTTTCCAATTTCCCTACTGCTTTTAAGCAAAACCATTCAACAAATACAAAAAATTCAAACAATAAATCTCTAGTGATTACATGGTTGGCATATCACTCAACCTAAGCATTACTATTTAATTATTTGAAATGGGCATACAAACAGCCGTATGTAAGAGTGATGTTTTGTATATCAGTCTGAAAACTTGGGCATACATTTTCTTAATTTTTTGGAATCTTATAAGTTGTGTCATTAACAAAATAGTGGTAAAGGGGAACTGAATATATATCCATGTAAGACTAACACGTATTTTTTTGTCAGTGGTTTCCATGTGAGTTTAGTTTAAAAGTTCTGTACTTCAGTCTAAATTTGAAGCATATATACTTGAATTATCCTGGTTTATATCCTTCTTTCCTACATTTACCAAG
Source organism: Eumetopias jubatus (assembly GCF_037043125.1). Classification (NCBI taxonomy): domain Eukaryota; kingdom Metazoa; phylum Chordata; class Mammalia; order Carnivora; family Otariidae; genus Eumetopias; species Eumetopias jubatus. The sequence continues at coordinate 66,194,491 of NW_028274808.1, forward strand.
GATAAGTATAGACTAAGAATCAATAAAATACTTTGCAGAGTAAGGTAAGACAGTAAGACACTGTCAGGAACTTGAAACTTAAGAATCAAACTGTATATTCCTTACTTTCAGATGATAAATTTTCTATCCACTGTTCCTAGAAACTGACATACCATTTTTTAAATTCCTAAACTACCCAAAGAATGTGAAATAACCATTTGTTAGATAAATAATTAGGCAAAATTAAAATTCCAGTGATCTTAAGATGTTGACTGATAAAATAAACATTATAAATTATTATAACAAAATATAACATCCTTGAAATAAATTACGAAATGATGATGCTAATACTTTTATTGAAAAGGCAAAATAATATTTTTGGAAATGTTTAATTCAGTGGGAAAATGTTCAGACTTTTATTCTTTGAGCAACTATTTATTGGACTTTTCCCACCTGCCAATTTATGTCTAGGACATGAAAATATAGATGTGAGCAATAAAAGAAGGCCAGACTCTCATTTAAGAATAGACAACAAACACAGAAAAAGTAAATACACATGTTTATAGATGGTGTGTTTATTGTGAGCCAGAAATTCACATCACATTATTGATACCAAATTTATAAATCCTAGTTTTTTATGGATATCAAAATTTATAAGTCCTAGTTTTTCCCCCCAGGGTAATCACTACCTAGTGATTGGAGAGAGGAATTTAAAAAGAAACAAAAACAAACAAACAAACAAATTTTGAATAAAGTCAGAATGGTCTAAAGGAAGAAAGTGTTACAGACAGTTTGCAAATAAGATAAAGTTCTGTGAAAGAAATAGCATTCAATATACTCTTGAAGAATAGGTAGAATTTGAAAAATTTAAAAGGTGTAGTAAGTGAATGTGAATATATTAATGCATTTATTCAATAAATATATGTTGAGCACTTATACCAAAGGCAGCTCTCGGCACACAGAATACAGGTATGAATAAGTTGGGTTTTACACTCAATTAGCTAACATTCAAGCAGAAGAAAACATAATGTTGAGGAATGAGTAAATGAATGAATTAATGATCTATTTTCAAACGTTAATATATCCTATGAAGAACAAGTAGCAGTAAAATTGTTAAAAGTTGGTAGAGTATTGATAGGCAGAAAAAGGCCACTCCAGGAAGTTAAATGTTAAGGTCTCAGCCGTAGGGAAATCTGGGAGAACAGAATTCGGGAAGTGGAAGCATCAAGTATGGAGATACTAAAATGGATATAAGCTTCACATGTTCAAAGACCAAGATTGCTACAGTGATTGGAACTCGATGAAGATAAGGGCAAGTAAAGTCTGACATCAAAGATATGAGTGCCCGTGGTGGAAGGACCCATGAACAATGCTTAGTAATTTATTTTAAGCAAAGAAGGGACATAATGTGACATATATATTTTAAAAAATAACTAGAAAAGACATCGTATATATTTAATATGTGTAAAATACATTTTAAAGGAGATAACAGAGTAAGATCAGTTAGGTAACCAGACAATGGGTGTTGATAGATGGTATCTAATACAGATGAAGGTAGGTGGGACTAAAGTGTGTACCAGTGATGAAATAAACTTACAAAGTTCAGCGAAACTTGTGCTGTCCAATTTTAATATGATTTTAATTGTGGTATTAAGGCAAAACCAGGAGTTTTTACTTAATTTAGTAGACAATAGTAACTCTGAAGATTTTGTTGTTGTTGTTGTTGTTATTGGTCTGGTGGTTCTATTTTATTTCTTCTTCTTCAATACATTAACTCTTGATTTTTCACAGAAAGTTATCACGTGAAGCTTTATTAATACCTTGCTGAAATTAAATTGCATAAAGTTTGTACAGTTCTTTAGAAACTTCACTGGCTGATGGCTATTTTCCCTGACTTGTTCTTAGTTTACACATGATTATCATTTTTTTTTGGTCATCTCTCTTATTATCTTTATGATAACTATTATCTTTTTACTTGAGCTACATGATTCAGGGCTCAGAGTCATATGCCTTACTAAACATCTGCAATTAAGTAATTCACAGGTATCTAAAACAGAACCCGTCCCAAATCAAATTCATCTATCTCACTGAAATCTTCTCTTTTTATGATCCTTTTCTTATTGAATGGCATCCCATTCATCAGAGTTAAAGCTCAAAACCTGGTTGCTTAACTTTTGAGCTCCTTGTATCCTAACTTAGATGTCACTTTCTTCAGGAAGAATTCCTAATTCCATTCTTTGCAGTCTTTTTCTTTTTTTTCCTCTATGCAGTCTTCATCAGGCTATTATTTTATCCTTCCCCTTCTAGCCCACTCTCAATGTGCACATTCTTACTCCCCTATTAAAGGTCACCATTTAGGAATTTGGAAACTCTCAAATTCCTGGACTTATAGAATTAAGCATATTAAGTATTGATTCTATACTATGAGCAAGGTATGGGCTAAAATTAGAAATCCCATAATGAAATCTTTCATGGAGTTTGCATACAAAACAGGATACATGCTTAAATATGTAATTACATGTAATTTAATAAAAACTGTAATTTTGAGGAAATTAAAGATGCAGTTGACCATCCTGTTGGGATGACTGATGAAGACTGCAGAGAAGAAAAAAAATTAAAAAAAAGACTGTCTGGTCTTTTCTTCTAGTCAACAGAATGTAGTGGATTGTGAAAGGAGTGGAGAATTCCCAGAGCATGTGTAGAATAATTAAAAAGGGTAGGATATGATCTCTTGAAATGACATTTCAGAATGGCAGAAGAGGAGGAGTCACAAGGACAAAACAAGGGGAGAAGGAGGGAGGGAGTTACAGAGAAGAAAAAATAAAGGATAAGACATGAGAAGGAAAGCATAAAAAAAAAGGCAAAACTGAAAATAATCAGCCAACTTGTTTAAAACAGGAGCGTGCAGCGTCACAGAAACCAAATAAAGACTGTGTTTCAACACAGGAGTGGTCAACAGAGTTGAATGATTCTGAGAGCTCAGGACAGGAAAAACTATCCTTGAGATTGAAAGAAAGGATTGTTTTGCTCCTGACCAGAGCAGTTTCCAAGGACTATATGGAGCAGATACTTTAAAGATGGCAGGATTTGGAGAATTAAGTGGAAGAGGAGAAAGAGAAATAATAATTGGATACGACTTTTAAAAAGAAACTCTTCTTGTTTCATTTGATTCTCTTCCATGACCCTTATGTACCCCATGCTTTTCTAGACTAGATTATTTTATAAACCACAACACAACCAGCCCCATTTTTTTTTCATGCTCCCTCTCTTCTTTTGTACTTTCCCCCTCTTCCTGGAACACCTTTTTCTCACCTGTGAAGCAATCCTTTGTTTCTCCAAATGTAAGTGCTTGTTCCCTAACTCTTTTTATCATACCTCAGCAAAACAATTTTGAAACACTGAGAGTTTTGAAGATATACTACAGTGGTAAAGTGGAAAGATTTTCTGAATTATACTTGGATTAATTCTGGTGTCTTTCACTAACTTGATCTTCAATAATGGACAGACTAATTTACTTCTCTGCAGTCAATTGTAAGTTGGTGATTATAATAATAAACTCAGAGTGCCATAGAGAGTTATAAAAGAAATAACAAATTTAAAGGTCTTAGCAATGTTTGATACAAAGTATTTTCTGATTTAATGCTGGTTTTCTTCTCCATAAATCTTCTTCTCACTCTAGATGAAATTCCTTGTACATTATGAAGTAGTTAGTTTTCATCATAACCATTTAAGATTAGTACTAGTTTGAGTCTGGGAGGGAAACGGGGGTACTTGACAAAACTAGATCAGCTCACTAGCTGCAAGAAGCAAGGATACTCAAATGCTGTGATTGCATCATTTGGTCAAGTCATTCACCATCAATTTTAGGTAGATAGCATAGGATAATATGCATTTAACTAGTTATTGCTGAGTTAGATGGGTAGAATATGGAAATAGAGAACATAGGCAGGCAATACTTTGAAATCTACATATCTCGGAGCAATGTCCATATACAATACCAACCAATCCTTCTGAAAGAGTTTTAAAGGAAGAACTTTAGTCCTTCATCGAAATATACATAAGACTCACACTGGACTGGGATGATCCTAGGCACATTACCCGATTTTAATACTTGTCACATTGTAGTGTAATGGCTAGGATGGATCTTGTTTATGGTACTATATGTTATTTTTTGTATCTCTAACTTCCAGCATTTTTGTTTCAGAGTAGAAAACTGATCTCTCTTTGTTGAATTGATATTTGAAAGGATACTTGGAAATTACCACTAAAGAAGAGGCTTGGTTCTTATTTTGGATAAAAGTTGGTAGGTAGAAATGAAATCCTTAACTGAAAGATCATGAGCCATTCCAATGTCTAGAATAGAGGCCAAATAATTTGCTCTAGAATAATGTATCTAGGTCAGAATGATAGAAACTTGGCTCAGGTCAATACAAGTTTACTTTATTTTGCTCACTTAATCTAAACTTATTTTAGGATGGACAGAAAAAGGATGAGATTTATTCTATTTAATTCCAAATAAATATGAAACCTAGGGAATGTCCCTGAGGAGATCAGTGACACTATTCATGTAGGAAGCTAGAGATGTCAGCTAATGTGTAACTAAGGTGTTGGGAGGGATTGATGTATATATAACTATTTTAAAATCAACTCAATTGCTGTTATTTATTAATTAGTTTAAGCTATATATGTGTGGTAACAGACTAAGAAACCTCAAATCTCAGAGAGCTAAAACACATTTCAAATCTTATTTTTTTATTTATTTTTTATTTATTTGAGAGAGAGAATGAGGGAGAGAGAGCACGAGAGGAAAGAGGGTCAGAGCGAGAAGCAGACTCCCCGCCAAGCAGGGAACCCGATGTGGGACTCGATCCCAGGACTCCAGGATCATGACCTGAGCTGAAGGCAATCGCTTAACCAACTGAGCCACCCAGGCGCCCCATTTCAAATCTTAGTGGCCTAAAATAACCAAGGTTTATTTCTTCCTCATGTTTTATGCCAATCATGGATCCGTGTATATTAATCAAGGTTCTCCAGAGAAACAGAACCAGTAAGATTTAGATAGACAAATAGATCAATAGATCAATGGATAGAGCAATAGATAACATTATAGGAATCGGATCACACGATTATAGAGATTAAGAAGCCTCATGATCTGCTATCTGCAAGGTAAAGAACCAGGAAAGCTGCTGGTATAATTTAAGTTGAGTGCAAAAGTCTGAGAATTGGAATGTTGTGGGAAGGGCAATGGTGTAAGGCCTGGTCTGAGTTCGAAAGCAGAATGGGCAGAAGATGAATATCCAAGTTCAAGCAGAGAGTGAATTCGCACTTCCTCATTCTTTTTGTTCTATTGATGCCACCAGGAAATTGGGTGATGCCCTTGCACATAGGTAAGGGAGATTTTCTTTGCTGATTCTACCAATTCAAATGCTAATCTCTTCTGGAAACACCTACACACACACACACACACACACACACACACACACACACACACAGAGACAGACAGACAGACAGACAGACAGACAGAAATAATGTTTTTACCAACTATTGGGGCATCCCTTACCCCAGTCAAGTTGACACATAAAATTAACTATCACAGTCAGCAAACGCTTCTCAGTTCATAGTTGTCCCTTAGGAATCCAGGCTAACTGAGCAGTCACTTACCTCAGATATTGCCAATTTCTTTGACAGAGAAAAAGGAGTTATGCTGGATTTTGCTAAATTCTCGGCCCAGAAGTGATACGTGTCATTTCTACTCATAATCCTTTGTACAGAAGTGGGCACATGGCTCCATTCAACCATTGGAGACCACAAAGTGGGATTCAGACACATTCATAGGAGGGAAGTTGGGATTATGCAGTGAGCAGCATTAATGAATACAAAAGAAGTATATTGTAAAATCCTAATCTGTTACATAGACTGTTTTCAAGTTTCTTTTTTAACAGTGTTGTTTGTTTAAATTCAGATAATTTCCATATAATATTAATAAACAACAGAAATAGACATTAATAGAATGAGACTTCAAGAAAAGTAATATATGTATATATATATATACCTCTCTGTTTGGTCCCTAGCATATTTCCTCCCAGACAATGCTAGTACCATTCTTGGGAATGAACTGAGACAGCTGCTTTGGCTCATATGCTCTGGAAGGATCTTATATACAGGGAAGTCTAAAAAGAACAAGTAAAATCAGGAGTAATTGTTCATTTCACCAAACTCTTTACTTCTCTTTCAGGATTCATCACTTTTTACATGTGGCATTTTACTGATTTTTACCTGTGATATTTTATATATGCCTCTAATATTTTTTATTTCTATCTTAATTATATCTTATAATTTTAGTTATGGCATTATTAATTTACATACTATTTAATACATAATATAGTTATATACTACACACACATACACACAGATGCTAGACCTTAAGATTTAGATCCTTTTCCATTCTTTCTCATTGTTGTGCTTAATGTCTAGGAAGTAGCTGTTTGGGTAAAATTACTTCTCCATCTGCCAAATATATACATTATCTACACTCCTAACAGTATATTTCCTTACATATTATAATCTTTCTGAACTGGAGACTTATAGCCATATTCTCACTATCTATGCACATTTTGCTCTCAAAGAACAATAGAACATATGTTGCTGTGTGTGCTCCTTTTGAAATTTGAAAAGATAATTATTTAGACACTCCTAAAATATTCGAAGTTTAAATAAAATACTGAAGGAAGCTAATCCAGTAACATACAGATTCT